>NC_090648.1:185062997-186262997 GCF_040937935.1 Hyperolius riggenbachi | reverse complement strand
AGAGAATGACCAATCAGAGAATGCAGAATTTTTCAGCGAAAATAGGATTACTGCGGTAATTCTAGGCCAATCGCAAGTCTGAGTAATAGCTTGTTCACTAAGGAAAGATGCCTGGACTTGCACAGATGCAGTAGAAATGTGCTTTTTTACAGCTGCTGGCTTTTCTGATGCGGTGCAGCAATATAAGCAATTGCAACAGAGAATGTGCATGGCCGACACTGCCAATAAGGCAAAGGGGGCAATTGCCCCAAGGTGGTCTCCCCCGACTGCTCCCGAGACCCTGGGTGCTGAAGACAGTACGTTAGCCAGCTCAAGGACCTGAAGGCTGATTTTACTAGGGAAGGGGGGTAGGGAGAGAGCCCCCAGGTTACTTTCGCCCCAGGGTCCCTGTGCCTCTTAAACCAGCCCTAGGAATGTGAAGGACACAGGTGGTCATAGGAGGCAATAAGTGTTTCCACAAACATCTATGAGCAACACGCAACATTTTATTGTGAAGGAAAATTTCAGTTCAGGTTTGCTTGAAGTAAACCTGAAGCGAGAGGAATATGGAGGCTGACATATTTATTACTTTTAAAACAAAATAAATAGCCCAGCTGCCCTGCTAATCCTGTGCTTCTAATACGTTTAGGCTAGGTTCACAGTGGGGAGTTGTGTTGGGGCGTAACTGCCGCATGTAACACGAAGCATCACATTGGAATATAAAAGCAATGCGATGTGTGGCCGTTGTGGTTGACATTACACTTCACTGCTTGGGATGCAATGCACAGATAACATGCAGCGCTGATTCCCCGTTTCCATTACAGGTAACTGCATGTTTGTTTCAGGTGTGTGATTCAGATGCTACTGATAACAGAAATATCAGCAGGACTGCCAGGCAACTGGTATTGCTTAAAAGGAAATGTGCTCTAAAGCAAACAGGTGTGCTTTAAAGCAAACAGCTGGAACCCAATTGGTCACTTGCGTTTAAAAAAAATACCAGTGGTAACATTTTTTCTCGTGATAAGTTATAATAAAGAATTCCCCGTTATTTGAACATTTTGGAAGGCTTGAAGTTTGGCATAACCCCCAAAGGTCTGTCGGAACACAGAACTGCTACTTTGATCAAATAATAAAACATCTGAAATGTTCTGTCTGATCTGTCCGCTGCTGCATTTTGTTCACACTGTCTTTTCTGACAACTGATGCTTTTCCTGCTTGCAAGTTCCATGGTCTTCTGTCAACAGACCCGCGAGGATTGGATTTTTAATGGCGTTAATCTCTAGAATTAGACATTTCCACAGGTGTACTTTGCAAACAAAGAAAACACAGCCCAGACATAAATTACTCATTTTCTAAGCACTACTGGAATGAGTTGAAATAACAGTGAAACAGGCTCTTTTAATATTAAAGGCTGCTTGAATAGTATTGATGCATTTTTCTTGCACACTATGACTGTCATTCCCACCTCACTTCACATTCCTCCTATTCTTAAATGGCTCCTACTCCTTACATATCTATTCATCCTTCAGCTGTGTAAAGCTTATTAACTGAAGCTGGTAATTAGGACTGGCTGGGCTTTACATTTTTATTAGCAGTTAGCAGTGGAATCTTATATTAAAATAAACTTGATAAAGGCATTGCTATGCAATTACTATCTGAGAATATTCAAATACTTAAACTTTTAAGTAGTGATTTTTTTTTGGTGTGTGCATAATATAGGTACTGTATGTTTGAACTTGTTTAATTTAGATAGCTTTGTTTGGACACACAGATTGTTACTGGTACTGTGATCATTATAGTGACAGTCTTGTGATATATGGGTTAAAGGGAACCTGGGTTGAGAGAAATACGGGGCTGCCATTCTCTCATAAACAATGCCAGTTACCTGGCTGTCATGCTGAACTTTGGCTTTATTTTGTTTTTGAGCCACACGCCTGTACCAAGCATGCAGCCAGCGGAGTCAGAGCATCTGATTCGCATGTTCGTTCTGGGACAGTGACTTAAAGGACAACTGTAATGAGAGGGATATAAAGGCTGCCATATTTATTGTCTTTTAAGCAATACCAGTTGCCTAGCTGTCCTGCTGATCCTCTGCCTCTAATACTTTCAGCCATAAACTCTGAACAAGCATGCAGCAGATCAGATGTTTCTGACATAGTCAGATCTGACAAGATTAGCGGCATGCTTGTTTCTGTTGTTATTCAAATACTATTGCAGCCAAATAGATCAGTAGGGCTGCCAGGAGACTAGTATTGTTTAAAAGGAAATAAAATATGGCAGCCTCCAAGCCTTACCTCCACACCTCCTTTTGAAAAAGCCGGAAACCGGCAAAACATGTCAAAGACAGTGTGGTCCGGGCATCTGATGGCTTGTTAGGCGTGCGACTCTCACACCTACCCTCTGCGCTGTACTAGTGCCCTGTGAGCACCCTCCTGGCTCTTTAAAGTTTACTGCAGAATTTTTGCTGGACACCTAGACTCTATCAATATACATGCAATTTGAAGGTGATGTATCTGCGCAGCCTGGGACTACTCAGCTCAGCAGGCAAGACACCATGGAACTGGTACTGTATGCAGCCACTTTTGCTATGTATTGACATGCTTTCTGCTTGACCCTGCTTGGAACTTTGCTTATGCTGCATGCAGTGTCTGCCGCTCCTTATCCATTCTTGTTGGACTGCGCTACTAAACTGAGCAGTTGATTCCCTGTGCTTCTAATCCAAGCTTGCTGTGCCACTTCAAATTGCTTGCCAGACCTGCAACTATTGTATGATTACATTCACCAACTGTTCACTATACCGATTTAAGGCAGTTTGTGATTGCTATAGCCTCTGGACTTACTGCTACACTGTACTGTGCACTATTCACTGTTTGCCAGTTAATACATACGGAACTCTGCAGTTTATAATCTTAGTCTGGAATGGAATGCCTGGTTTTTGTAGGAACCCATTAATACTTTGGTGGAACTTTCTTGCAATTGTCCTGAAGATTTTTTGCACTACAGTATTCGAACTAAGCCGGTTTTTCCCCAATCTGGTGCTGAGTTATACGAGGTTGTATGTTTGAGGGGGTGTGTGATTGTGGAGTTGGTGGCCTGATCAACCACCACTGGTGCCCAGTTTTTTATTTGTGACTTTATGTGTCTATGTGTCTATGCCTTTTTGATAAATAAAATTATGATATTTTAGATAAAAACCTTATTTTTTGGTTGTTCTTTGATGTTTGGGGCATATGCCTTACTTTTTTTGTCTCCTGCAAGTACACAAGAATCCATATTCTTCTCAATACAGTTGTCAGGCAACATTTTTGTTTTTTAGACAATGAAGATGATGGCCTCCATCCACGGTTTGGAACTCTTACCAGATGCTTGAGCCAGACTCACTCATTCATGGATCGTATGCAACCATTTGGTTTCATATTGACTTGGCAGCGAATGACTAGGGGCACATGTGGTGGGAGGTTGAGTGGGCGGTTCAGCATTCCCTTCCATTCCTAAATGACAGGTCATCATCTTACTTATACAAGTGCCCTGGTTGGAGATCCAAACTATGGTCTGCATTACAGGAGGGACTGGTCCTCAACCCTGGACTGGTTGAACCTTGTGTCCTACTAGATTGCTTTTGCTTTGTTGTCCTGGATATCTTTGGCCGTATGGATGGCATAAACTGTTTTCTGGCAGAATCATTATACCTATTAAGGTGACAATTACACTGCTTTTTATCTAATAAGCTAATGCAAACTGGATAGCTAATGCCATCCTTCTGTTAACCCTCTATATCCCGTGGCCATGGAGTTGCATGTGGCTCCCCCTATGAGGGAATAGACAATTGTTCTGCATAACTATGCTGCAGCTACCCAATTTATCTGTGTATAGGCAAGGTACCTTCACCATGTCACATAGTATTCGGGGTTAGGCAGGTACCAGTGTATGTGATCTTATGTAATTGTGGTCAGACCAGCTCTGTGAGATGAACTGTTAGTCTGTGGGAGCCAGCGCACAAGTCTTAGCGAATGTTTTATTTAGGTACTGCTGATGTGGTACAACATTCAGGAGCCGGTTGTTTTAATACCTGTGATTGTTTATTATGACGCCATACACAGTATGTGAATAAAGTTATACAATTTTTTGCACATTCTCATGGCAATTGGTGGGGCTTTATACTGTTAATCCCTTCTTCTCTTTGAATAGCTACAGTGCAATTGTTACACTGTTCCCATCACCACAACCCCCAGCACTCTATGGGTTGTACTAAACTCAATTTCAGTAAATTTGCTTAGTGCAGGGAGTGCACTGCAATTTTACTGGTACTTCTGACAGTTACAGTGTGCGTGTTGTAAAATTGGCATAAAATGCATTGCGATAGCAGGAAAAAAAAGGCGTTGGCAGCTAGTGGCCAGAAAAGGCGCCGCCAGAGACTCTCAGGAAGGTGGTTAGGGTCAGGCACCACCAGGGGGGTGGTTAGGGTTAGGCACCACCAGGGGGGTGGTTAGGGTTAGGCACCACCAGGGTGGTTAGGGCTAGGCTCCACCATGGGAGTGGTTAGTTTTAGGCAGCACCAGGGGAGGGTTCAGAGATTGCCCAGCAAGTTCATGGTGAATCAGAACTCCTAAGAGTGTTTTATGAGGGCTAAAAGGGCCCAAAAAGCCCTCTTACTAAAAATGCTACATAAAACCATATTTTGCCTTCTATGCAAAACTCACATGGAGAGTTGATGAATAACCACTGCAGCCAGAGGCGTAGCAATAGGGGTTGCAGAGGTTGTGATCACCCTCCCTCAGCTACAGTATTAGCTCTTTATTGGTCCTGTGCTCATAATAATCACTTCTATAGATACTATGAATAGTAGTAATCATTAGCAAACTGTTCCCTATCTCCTACTTGCACCTCTGACACTGTAGTTGCCATTGGCAGGTTTTAGTGCACCATATCAATTATTATGTATAGAGTGCTTGGGGGGGGGGGCATGTAAAACTTGCATCGGGGCCCACAGCTCTTTAGCTATGCCACTGACTGCAGCACCACTAAATAGCTAATACAGTAACTAGAGAAGAGCTCCATGTAGGCCCCTCAGATTCAAATCAGATGGTGGTTCTATAGAAGCCCCAGACACAATTATTTTTTACATGGAGGCTAGGAGCACACTTTTCACAACCACTAGTTTCACGGAAAACGCATAATTTCTGCCCATTATGAAAGTCTATGTGTAACGATCGGTGTAACACAGAGAGGGTCTGATTACCGGTGATCTGCAGTATCACAGAGAATGCAGATATATACCCGATTATTGATGATCTGCAGTATCACCGATAATCAGATATATCTCTAACCTCTGGACACCTGAGTGATGAGAGTGTATTGGTGCAACAGTAATACTTTGAGGACCGCACTGTAAGATCAGGTGCTAGAGCAATAAGGAGTACTGCTCCGCAACAAGTTCCTTCCGTTAGTCTGAACTCTCCGCAGGGAGGAGTCAGGCTAAGAGGGGAAGGACAGAATGTGAGTGACACCAAAGAGGGAGTGTCACTGACAGATCTTTGAACTATCTCTTAACAGGAGAGATAGTTCTCGAGGTCGGGCAGGCCAGGTCGTTAACACACGGACAGATAAAGTACAGAGACAGAAGACAGATGCAGAATCCTAAGGCTAGCAGAGTTTGGCAACAGAGTATCAGAATGACAAGGTACAAAATCAGAGATCAGAAGAATGGTCAGGAAAGCAGAAGGTCATACCAAATAATCAACAATTCCTAGACTAAGGTGTGAGTTCCTTGGTCATCAACACCTTGGAAACTGGTCTAATATAACACAGATACTGACAAGGTCTGAGTGCTACCACGTAGTGATCGCAACGCCAGACACCAGAGGAATGACCAGCACCCAGTATATATACACCAGCGCTCTCCTGCGCCTCCCCTAAGTGCTGGACCAATGAAACCTGAAAGAATTGTCAGCTGACCGGCCTGGTCAGCTGACACCCCTCTGGCTGTCATAAATGCTCTGCCTCTCCGTGCGCGCACGCGTCCTTCTGAATCTGTGTGGACTATCAGTCCCAGCCGCTCCAGACATGTGTTGTAATGCCTCTGCTGTTTTGGATGCGGAATCCGCCGCACCGCTGTCCGAGCGTGCAGCGTTTTCTCCACGTTCAGCAGTACAGACAGAAGTAGGCCTATGCGTGTAAACCGCCGCGTTGGACGTGGAATCTGCCGCCCTGTTCTCGGGGCATGTGGCGGTTTCTCCGCGCTCCGTCAGGCCAGTGAATGCAGGTCCCTGTGCGCAAGCTGGCATGTTGAACGCGGAATCAGCCGCCTTCCTCTCAGTACGTGTGGCGGTTTTTCCGCGTTTTCTCACTGTCCCCCCCCCCCGAGGAGTGGACTCCGGACAGCTCCTACCTAGTGTTGGGCGAACAGTGTTCGCCACTGTTCGGGTTCTGCAGAACATCACCCTGTTCGGGTGATGTTCGAGTTCGGCCGAACACCTGACGGTGCTCGGCCAAACCGTTCGGCCACATGGCCGAACTAAGAGCGCATGGCCGAACGTTCCCCGAACGTTCGGCTAGCGCTGTGATTGGCCGAACGGGTCACGTGGTTCGGGCCCGAACGCGCTCTGATTGGCCGAACGGTCACGTGGTTCGGGTAAATAAATACCCGAACCACGTCATATCTCCGCCATTTGTCTGTGGGTTTAGCTTTGGGTAGGCAGGCAGGGTAGTTCGCTCTCCAGCCACGCTAGCCAGGGTCCCCCCCAGTCATTGTGTGTCGCTGCTGGGAACAGTAGTACACCGCTCGCTCAGCCACACTATATATAGCATTGTTTACTGCCACTGTGTACCTCGCTCAGCCACGCTATATATATAGCATTGTGTTTTCTGACACTCTGTGTACACGGCTTAGCCTGACTAATATAGCATTGTGTGTACTGCCACTGTGCACCTCGCTCAGCCACGCTATATATAGCATTGTGTGTACTGCCACTGTGCACCTCGCTCAGCCACGCTATATATAGCATTGTGTGTACTGCCACTGTGCACCTCGCTCAGCCACGCTATATATATAGCATTGTGTTTTCTGACACTCTGTGTACACGGCTTAGCCTGACTAATATAGCATTGTGTGTACTGCCACTGTGCACCTCGCTCAGCCACGCTATATATAGCAATGTGTGTACTGCCACTGTGCACCTCGCTCAGCCACGCTATATATAGCATTGTGTGTACTGCCACTGTGCACCTCGCTCAGCCACGCTATATATAGCATTGTGTGTACTGCCACTGTGCACCTCGCTCAGCCACGCTATATATATAGCATTGTGTTTTCTGACACTCTGTGTACACGGCTTAGCCTGACTAATATAGCATTGTGTGTACTGCCACTGTGCACCTCGCTCAGCCATGCTATATATAGCATTGTGTGTACTGCCACTGTGCACCTCGCTCAGCCACGCTATATATAGCATTGTGTGTACTGCCACTGTGCACCTCGCTCAGCCACGCTATATATAGCATTGTGTGTACTGCCACTGTGCACCTCGCTCAGCCACGCTATATATAGCATTGTGTGTACTGCCACTGTGCACCTCGCTCAGCCACGCTATATATAGCATTGTGTGTACTGCCACTGTGCACCTCGCTCAGCCACGCTATATATATAGCATTGTGTTTTCTGACACTCTGTGTACACGGCTTAGCCTGACTAATATAGCATTGTGTGTACTGCCACTGTGCACCTCGCTCAGCCACGCTATATATAGCATTGTGTGTACTGCCACTGTGCACCTCGCTCAGCCACGCTATATATAGCATTGTGTGTACTGCCACTGTGCACCTCGCTCAGCCACGCTATATATAGCATTGTGTGTACTGCCACTGTGCACCTCGCTCAGCCACGCTATATATAGCATTGTGTGTACTGCCACTGTGCACCTCGCTCAGCCACGCTATATATAGCATTGTGTGTACTGCCACTGTGCACCTCGCTCAGCCACGCTATATATAGCATTGTGTGTACTGCCACTGTGCACCTCGCTCAGCCACGCTATATATATAGCATTGTGTTTTCTGACACTCTGTGTACACGGCTTAGCCTGACTAATATAGCATTGTGTGTACTGCCACTGTGCACCTCGCTCAGCCACGCTATATATAGCATTGTGTGTACTGCCACTGTGCACCTCGCTCAGCCACGCTATATATAGCATTGTGTGTACTGCCACTGTGCACCTCGCTCAGCCACGCTATATATAGCATTGTGTGTACTGCCACTGTGCACCTCGCTCAGCCACGCTATATATAGCATTGTGTGTACTGCCACTGTGCACCTCGCTCAGCCACGCTATATATATAGCATTGTGTTTTCTGACACTCTGTGTACACGGCTTAGCCTGACTAATATAGCATTGTGTGTACTGCCACTGTGCACCTCGCTCAGCCACGCTATATATAGCATTGTGTTTTCTGACACTCTGTGTACACGGCTTAGCCTGACTATATAGCATTGTGTGTACTGCCACTGTGCACCTCGCTCAGCCACGCTATATATAGCATTGTGTTTTCTGACACTCTGTGTACACGGCTTAGCCTGACTATATAGCATTGTGTGTACTGCCACTGTGCACCTCGCTCAGCCATGCTATATATAGCATTGTGCTTTCTGACACTCTGTGTACACGGCTTAGCCTGACTATATAGCATTGTGTGTACTGCCACTGTGCACCTCGCTCAGCCACGCTATATATAGCATTGTGCTTTCTGACACTCTGTGTACACGGCTTAGCCTGACTAATATAGCATTGTGTGTACTGCCACTGTGCACCTCGCTCAGCCACGCTATATATAGCATTGTGTTTTCTGACACTCTGTGTACACGGCTTAGCCAGACTATATAGCATTGTGTGTACTGCCACTCTGTGTACACCGCTCAGCCAGACTATATAGCATTGTGTTTACTTCCACTCTGTGTCTGCTGGGCCTGGGAACAGTAGTACACCGCTCACCCGCCACTGTATAGCATTGTGCTCTGTGTCGCTGCTGGGAATAGTGGTACTGTATAGCATTTCTGTACTGCCACTGTACTGCTGCCAGTCAGCGTGTACTGTAAGGATAAGTGAAATGAGGAAGAAATCCGGTGAAAGAGGAAGGGGCAAGGGAAGAGGTGTTTCCCCTGACGGTTCACGTACAGGCCACAGGGGAGCACCCAAGAAAACCCACTCAATACCGCCCATGTTGTCCAGGACAACAACCCTCACAAATCCAAAAGAACAGAACCAGATAATTACTTGGATGACCTCTCAAGCGTCCAGCAGTGGGTTAAGCAGCACCAGCACATCACGCACGAGGTCCGAGTCCTCAGCCAGTTACAAGGAGCCAGTGGGCACAAAGCTGACACAACCGGCAGCGACACCACGCACACAACTGCCAGATAACCAGTCCTATGAATTACCTCAGGACACAATGGGGTATTCGCAGGAGCTATTCCCAGCCCAACAAACTTCCACCTATGAAAGGTCAATGGAGGAACAGCCAGAAATGTTGTGCCCGGATTCACAACCATTAACTGTGGGAAATGCACCGCGCACTGAAATACAAGGCGAGTCTGAGGAGGACTCGGAAACCCAAATCCCAGAGCAAGTTGGGCAGGAGGGGTTGCAATTGCAGGAGGTCGGCCGACAAGATCTGGAAGACGACGTTGGAGTGAGCTGCGCAGAGGTTGTTCTGGGGAGCTCTACTCCACGGCGGCGGCCCCCCACAATGACATATGACGAGTTTGAGGAGATGGAAGAGGAGGGTATGGACAATGTGGACAGAGACCCAGATTTTATTTGTGAACGAGAACATCGCCGTCGTAGCAGCAGCACAGATGAGTCTGTTGAAGAACCCACTGCTGCACGAGTTCGCCTTGTGCCACAAGGTAGGCGGCGCGCAATTTCAGGCACCACAAGCGTGGAAGTTAGAGTGAGAGGCAAAAGAGGAGGAAACAGAAATCGCCAGCAAAGAGGCAGGTGCTCCAAAGTCTGGGCTTTCTTTGAAGACTGCACTGAGGATGTTACCATGGCGATTTGCAAGGTGTGCAAGACTCGCCTGAGCAGGGGGAAAAGTATTAACAACCTCTCCACCACCAGCATGAGCCGCCACATGCTATCCAAACATCCCACTCTGTGGGCAAACGCGGCAGGACAGGGTACCAGCAACACTGCCTCCCTTGGGTTCACCAGACTCACCACCAGACCCGCCTCAGCAGCAGCAGTAGCCCAGCCATTGCGTGGTTCACAACATTCACAAACATCAGACAACGCTGACACTGTCACTTTCCGGAGTAGTGCTCTTGAGGTCTCCCAGTGTTCATCAAACACAACAACCAACAGCCCTTCCGTGTGCAGCGCTACGGTTCAGTTGTCTGTGTCGGAGATGTTTGAGCGCAAGAGGAAATTGCCAGCAAATGACCCCCGGGCCGTGGCAGTAACAGCCAGCATAGCCAAGCTTCTGGCCTGCGAAATGCTGCCATATCGAGTGGTGGAGACAAACAGCTTCAAGGGCATGATGGCAGTGGCCATCCCACGTTACGTGGTTCCCAGCCGCTACCACTTTGCGCGCTCTGCAGTGCCTGAGTTGCATGAGCACGTGGTCAGCAAAATAACCCGAAGCTTGAAGAATGCCGTTGCCTGCAAGGTTCACCTCACCACTGACACTTGGACGAGTGCGTTCGGCCAGGGTCGATACATCTCCCTTACCGCGCACTGGGTGAACCTTGTGGAGCCTGGCAGCGATTCCTCACCTGCTACGGCGCGGGTGTTGCCCACGCCGCAAACAGCTGCACCGCCGTCCCTCCCACTGGATAACAACAGCAGCACCTACCTCTCTGACTCCTTCTCCTCCAACGCATCTCAAAGCTGTACCTCATCCGGAAACGCTAACCCAGCAGCAGTAGGATCGTGGAAGCAGTGCAGCACAGCTGTTGGCATGCGTCAGCAAGCGTTGCTGAAGCTGATCTGCCTTGGGGATAAGCAGCACACAGGGGAGGAAATTTGGAAGGGAATAAAAGAACAGACGGATTTGTGGCTGGCACCGCTGGACTTGAAACCAGGCATAGTTGTGTGTGATAATGGGAGTAATCTCATTCGCGCTTTAAGGTTGGCTAAGCTGACACACATCCCTTGCCTGGCGCACGTGATGAACCTAGTAGTTCAGCGGTTCCTGAGGACATACCCAGGCGTGGCCGATCTTCTGTTGAAGGTGCGTCGAGTGGCCAAACATTGTAGAAATTCCAGTACTGCTTCGGGGGCACTCGCCAAGATGCAGGAGCGCTTCAATCTCCCCCACCATCGCTTGCTGTGTGATGTCCCTATGCGCTGGAATTCTACGCTGCACATGCTAGCACGCTTTTGTGAGCAGAAGAGTGCAGTGGTCCAGTACATGACGGCGCAGTACCGAGGCGCATCCGGACAGCTGCCAAGCTTCTGTGGATCCGATTGGGCCAACATGTTGGACCTCTGCCAAGTCCTCCAAAATTTTGAGCAATCCACGTTGCTTGTGAGCAGTGACAACTCTTCAGTCAGCATTACCATACCACTGCTGTGTTTACTGAAGAGGTCAATGTTGAAAATCAAGGAAACAGCTGTCATGATGCAACTGGGGGAATCTGAAGGAGAAAACGATCAGCGTGATGGTACCAACATCAGGCCATCCGCCTCAGGGAACGCTGGCCCCAGCAGCTATGACGAAGAAGAGGAGGAGGAACAGCTGGAGTTGGAGCAGGAATTTCATGCCACCACTGACGAGGGCCAGAGCGGTGCACGTTGGACTTCCACAATTCAGCGCGAATGGTCAGCAGAAGCAGACCAGGAGGAAGGTGACGACTATGATGCATCACAACAACTATCACAACGCTCACAAGAGGATGATGAGGATTCTGGTAGGACTCTTGCACACATGGCTCAATTCATGCTAGACTGCATTGAACGCGACCCACGCATTGTGCGCATTCTGGACAACACCAATTACTGGGTTTATACCCTTCTGGATCCACGGTACAAACACAATGTTCCAAAACTGCTTGAAGAAAGAGTCAGACAGGTCAAAATGGAAGAATACCAGCAGGCCCTTGTGGAGACTTTAGAGAGGAGATTGACATCCTCCCCCTCCTCTAGCCAGTTGTACGCCGACAGACTGACTTCCGCAAACCCAGGACGACCAGGAGGGCAGCAAACAACGCAAGCCGCAGCTAGTGCCCAAAAGGGAACGGTATCGGCAGTGTCCTTGGAGTGGGAAAATTTTCTGACACCCATGCAGCAGCAGCCCACTGAACAGGAAGCGTGCAGATCCACCTCCAACACCGATCGCCTGGAGAAGATGGTCAAGGACTACATGTCAGATGACGTAGCTGTGTCGAACAATCCATCTGCACCCTTCAACTATTGGGTATCGAAGCTAGACACCTGGCACGAACTGGCAATGTACGCAATAGAGGTGCTGGCTTGCCCGGCAGCCAGCGTTATGTCGGAACGCTGTTTCAGTGCTGCCGGAGGCATCGTCACAGATCGGCGTATCCGCCTCTCCACAGAAAATGCAGACCGTCTGACTCAAATTAAAATGAATCAATCCTGGATTGGAAACGACTACGCAACACTCCAGGACCCCAACCAAGTAACATGACCAATGAACATCTGGGATGGTGTAGCGTTTCCGGTCCCTGTTTATTGAACCTCTCATCTGTATTACATTTATGACTGCATGGCGGCAAAAAGCATTGCTGCTATATCCGCACGCTTTTTGTCCTCATGCAAGGCCTGGGTTGTTGTGTCTCAAAAAGCATAGCCTTCTCCTGCGCCTGCTCCTGTTCCATCACGTGTGCTGCTGCTGCTGCTGGGTTAGCGTTGCCGGTCCCTGTTTATTGAACCACTTATCTTTATTACATTTATGACTGCATGGCGGTACAAAGCATGCTATCCGCACGCTTCTTGTCCTCATGCAAGGCCTGGGTTGTTGTGTCTCACAAAGCGTGGCCTTCTCCTCCTGCGCCTCCACCTGTTCCATCACGTCTGCTGCTGCTGGGTTAGCGTTGCCGCGTGGTCCCTGTTTATTGAACCACTTATCTTTATTACATTTATGACTGCATGGCGGTACAAAGCATGCTATCCGCACGCTTCTTGTCCTCATGCAAGGCCTGGGTTGTTGTGTCTCACAAAGCGTGGCCTTCTCCTCCTGCGCCTCCTCCTGTTCCATCACGTCTGCTGCTGCTGGGTTAGCGTTGCCGCGTGGTCCCTGTTTATTGAACCACTTATCTTTATTACATTTATGACTGCATGGCGGTACAAAGCATGCTATCCGCACGCTTCTTGTCCTCATGCAAGGCCTGGGTTGTTGTGTCTCACAAAGCGTGGCCTTCTCCTCCTGCGCCTCCTCCTGTTCCATCACGTCTGCTGCTGCTGGGTTAGCGTTGCCGTGTGGTCCCTGTTTATTGAACCACTTATCTTTATTACATTTATGACTGCATGGCGGTACCTCATGCAAGGCCTGGGTTGTTGTGTCTCACAAAGCGTGGCCTTCTCCTCCTGTTCCATCACGTCTGCTGCTGCTGGGTTAGCGTTGCCGCGTGGTCCCTGTTTATTGAACCACTTATCTTTATTACATTTATGACTGCATGGCGGTACCTCATGCAAGGCCTGGGTTGTTGTGTCTCACAAAGCGTGGCCTTCTCCTCCTGCGCCTCCTCCTGTTCCATCACGTCTGCTGCTGCTGGGTTAGCGTTGCCGCGTGGTCCCTGTTTATTGAACCACTTATCTTTATTACATTTATGACTGCATGGCGGTACAAAGCATGCTATCCGCACGCTTCTTGTCCTCATGCAAGGCCTGGGTTGTTGTGTCTCACAAAGCGTGGCCTTCTCCTCCTGCGCCACCCTCCTCCTGTTCCATCACGTGTGCTGCTGCTGGGTTAGCGTTACCGGTCCCTTTTCCTGGAACCTCTTATATGTATTACATTTATGACTGCTTGCCGACAAAAAGCATGTTACCTGTGCAAAGAAAACAGACATTTCCCGCATTTAAAAGACAGTTTTCCCTTTGAAACTTTAAAATCGATTTTCTCAAAAACTATAACCTCTTTTTGCTAAAAAAAAATTTCCTCTTGTACCCACTCCCAAGGTGCACATACCCTGTAAATTTGGGGTATGTAGCATGTAAGGAGGCTTTACAAAGCACAAAAGTTCGGGTCCCCATTGACTTCCATTATGTTCGGAGTTCGGGTCGAACACCCGAACATAGCGGCCATGTTCGGCCTGTTCGGCCCGAACCCGAACATCTAGATGTTCGCCCAACACTACTCCTACCTGGTTTCTCAGGATATAGAGCGTGGAATTCCCTTCTTAACTTGTCCGCATGCATGCGACACTCAGGTACCCATGTTCTCTCCTCAATACCATACCCCTTCCAGTACACTAGATACTGTACCGAGTTCTGCACTACACGTGAGTCTAAAATCTTTTCTAATTCGTACTCAGGTTGGTCGTCTACCATAACAGGAGGAGGAGGAGTGGCACCCACATGGACTGCTGGCTTAAGCAGGGACACATGAAAAGATCTTACACCACGCATGCTAGCAGGAAGATCAATGGCATAAGTAACATTGTTGATCTTCCTGGTTACAGAAAAAGGGCCCACAAACCTGGGACCTAACTTGGGCGAGAGTTGTTTCAGGGTCAAATGACATGTGGAGACCCAGACCAGGTCTTCTGGTCGGAACTTCCACTCCAAGGATCGTTTCTTGTCAGCTTGACCTTTCTGACTTTGAAAAGCCTTCTCCACATTATTTTTCACGATTCCCCAAATGGCTTTAAATGATTTTTGCCAAGCCTCCAGAGCTGGAAACGGAGTGGAAGCTACTGGTAATGGGGAGAACTTGGGCAACTTTCTGGTTACCACCTGATATGGAGAAAATCCAGAGGAAGAGCTTTTCAAATTGTTGTGCGCAAATTCTGCATATGGCAAGAACTTGACCCAATCATTTTGCGCATCCGCAACATAACACCTTAAAAACTGTTCCAAAGACTGACTAACCCTCTCCGTCTGGCCATTGGTCTGTGGGTGGTAGCCCGACGAAAATGACAGTTCCATGCCCATTTGATGACAAAATGCCCTCCAAAATCTAGAAACAAATTGGACTCCCCGGTCTGACACTATGTTTTCCGGAATGCCATGTAGTCGGAAAACGTGGATGATGAAAAGATCAGCCAACTCCTGGGCCGAGGGGAGTAATTTCAAGGGCACAAAATGGGCCATTTTACTAAATTGGTTGACTACCACACAAATGACCGACATGCCTTCAGACCTCGGAAGCTCACCCACACAATCCATGGACAAATGGGTCCACGGTTCACTCGGGGTGGGCAAAGGCTGCAACATTCCCACAGGTGCCAGACGGGAGGGTTTGCTTTTAGCACACACTGCACACTCTCTAACATACTCATTGCAGTCTGTTGCCAGAGAAGGCCACCAAGCACACCTAGCAACCAAGTCTTGTGTTCTGGAGGCCACCGGATGCCCAGCATTCTTGTGCAAGTGGAACAACTGCAAAATCTGGAGACGAAATGGCAGTGGTATAAACATAACCCCTTCAGGCTTTCCCTCAGGGACATCCTGCTGGAAGGGACTTAAAGTCTCCGTCCAGTCTTTCCAAGTCTCCGTGGCTCCCAGCACTACTCTCTGTGGGACAATGGTCTCTGGGTCTGAGGGCTGTGCTGTCTCCGGCTCAAAACATCTGGACAAGGTATCCGCCTTAATGTTTTTACTACCCGGAGTATACGTAATTACAAATCTAAATCTCGAGAAAAACAGTGACCACCGAGCCTGTCGGGGGCTTAATCTTTTAGCCCCCTCAATGTATTCCAAATTTTTGTGATCAGTGTAGACTGTAATCGTATGTTCTGCTCCTTCTAGCCAATGACGCCATTCTTCAAAGGCCAATTTAATGGCTAGGAGCTCCCTGTTGCCTATATCGTAGTTTTTCTCTGCTAGTGAAAACCTCCGAGAAAAATAGGCACACGGGTGTAACCTTCCCTGCAGCCCAGAGCGTTGAGACAGCACAGCCCCTACCCCGACTTCAGAGGCGTCAACCTCTACAATAAATGGATAAGAGGTGTCTACGTGTCTCAAAATGGGTGCGGAGCAAAACAGTTCTTTCAAAGTGGAGAAAGCAGCCAGGGCTTCGGGGGACCAGTGGTTGATATCTGCCCCTTTCTTTGTGAGACTGGTGAGGGGTGCTACAACTGTGGAGTAGCCCTTCATGATCCTTCTGTAGTAATTAGCAAACCCAAAAAATCTCTGGAGGGATTTGAGTCCTACTGGCCTAGGCCATTCCAGGACAGCAGAGACTTTGGCGGGATCCATAGAAAGGCCCGAGGTGGAAATTATATATCCCAGAAAAGCGACAGATGTCACCTCAAAAATGCACTTCTCCAATTTGGCATAAAGTCTGTTTTGTCTAAGCCTGTGCAGCATGAATTTGACATGAGACCTGTGCTCAGAGAGGTTGTCTGAAAAGATTAGTATATCGTCCAGGTATATTAAGACAAATTTACCCAACACCTCCCTGAAAACTTCATTGATGAGTTCCTGAAAGACGGCCAGGGCGTTACACAAACCCGAAGGGCATCACCAGGTACTCGTATTGCCCGTCGGGTGTGTTAAAGGCCGTCTTCCATTCATCACCCTCTCTGATCCGCACCAGGTTGTATGCACCCCGCAAATCCAATTTCGAAAAAATCTTAGCATTGGTGACTTGGGTGAATAAATCGTCTATCAAAGGTAATGGATAACGATTTTTAACTGTGATCTTTTTCAGTCCCCGGTAATCAATGCATGGCCGAAGGCCTCCGTCTTTCTTTTTTACAAAAAAGAAACCTGCTCTGGCAGGTGACCGGGAAGGGCGAATTAATCCTTTAGCTAAGTTTTCACGGATGTACTCTTGCATGGCCACCTTTTCTGGCCCAGACAAATTGTAGAGATGACCTCAAGGGGGCATACAACCCGATCGGAGATCAATGGGGCAATCGAAGGGGCTATGTGGAGGTAGTTTATCGGCAGCTTTGGGACAAAACACGTCCGAAAACTCAGCATATTGTTCTGGAACTCCCTCCACATGAATCCTGGTCTGGCCTAAGGTCACCTTCACTAAACAATGACGAAAACAATGGGATGACCAGCTCGTTAGCTGACCAGTAGCCCAATTTCTTTGCAAATTCGTAATCCATAAAATTAGCCGCTGAGCCTGAATCAATGAAGGCCTCAGAGACTTCAGATTTATCATCCCATGTAATTATACAAGGAAGAAGTAACCGCTTATCCTCTAGGGATAAGAGCTGTACGCCTAGGGTATTACCCCCAACTACTCCTAGGCAGTAGCGTTTCCCGACTTCTTAGGGCAATTTCATACTCCATGACCCCCCTCTGCACAATAAAGACACAATTGCTCAGAAATCCTGCGTCTCCGCTCCACTTGAGACCAATCTGCATTGGCTCGGGTGGAGGTGAAACGGGAGGAGATGGAGTCACAGGAGGCACAGCGTAGGACACCATTTTAACATTGTTCCTACCCCGGGTCTGCCTTTGATAGCGTAATCTGCGATCAATCCTGATGGCCGATGAAATGGCCTCATCGACGGTTTTTGGTTCAGGCTGACTTAACATAAGGTCAGAGACCTCATCTGATAATCCTGGTAAGAAACAGTCTAAAAGGGCATAGGTGTCCCACCTGGCTGAAACTGACCACCTCCTAAATTCGGCAGCATACTCCTCGACCGGACTCTTGCCTTGACGCAACAACTTGATCTTCCGCTCAGAAGTCGAGGCACAGTCTGGATCGTCGTAAATTACTGCCATAGCCTTAAAAAATTCATCTACGGAGGTTAAGGCTAAATCTCCGGTGGGCAGACTGTATGCCCAGGTCTGAGAATCGCCTGATAACAAAGTCTTAATAAATGTGACCCTTTGGGTCATGGTTCCTGAAGATCTAGGTCTCAACTCAAAGTATGACAACACTCTACTCACTATTTTTTTAGGTACAGGCATACGTATGTCTGTGCTATGAGGGGATCGTACCTCATCCACAGCCGTCTGAAGGGTTTGTAATGAACCGGACAAAGCGTCAATCATCGCCTTGTGATTACCCAGCACTTGGTTGATGGTATTCACCGAAGTGGTAAGTGCGCCCAGACGGTCAGTGTGTGCGTCCATTTGCATTTTTTCGGTCTGGCGTTCTGTAACGATCGGTGTAACACAGAGAGGGTCTGATTACCGGTGATCTGCAGAATCACCAAGAATGCAGATATATACCCGATTATTGATGATCTGCAGTATCACCGATAATCAGATATATCTCTATCCTCTGGACACCTGAGTGATGAGAGTGTATTGGTGCAACAGTAATACTTTGAGGACCGCACCTGAAGATCAGGTGCTAGAGCAATAAGGAGTACTGCTCCGCAACAAGTTCCTTCCGTTAGTCTGAACTCTCCGCAGGGAGGAGTCAGGCTAAGAGGGGAAGGACAGAACATGAGTGACACCAAAGATGGCGTGTCACTGACAGATCTTTGAACTATCTCTTAACAGGAGAGATAGTTCTTGAGGTCGGGCAGGCCAGGTCATTAACACACGGACAGATAAAGTACAGAGACAGAAGACAGATGCAGAATCCTAAGGCTAGCAGAGTTTGGCAACAGAGTATCAGAATGACAAGGTACAAAATCAGAGATCAGAAGAATGGTCAGGAAAGCAGAAGGTCATAACAAATAATCAACAATTCCTAGACTAAGGTGTGAGTTCCTTGGTCATCAACACCTTGGAAACTGGTCTAAATAATAACACAGATAATAACAGAATTCCTAGACTAAGGTGTGAGTTCCTTGGTCATCAACACCTTGGAAACTGGTCTAGATATTAACACAGATAATAACAGAATTCCTAGACTAAAGTGTGAGTTCCTTGGTCATCAACACCTTGGAAACTGGTCTAATATAACACAGATACTGACAAGGTCTGAGTGCTACCACGTAGTGATCGCAACGCCAGACACCAGAGGAATGACCAGCACCCAGTATATATACACCAGCGCTCTCCTGCGCCTCCCCTAAGTGCTGGACCAATGAAACCTGAAAGAATTGTCAGCTGACCGGCCTGGTCAGCTGACACCCCTCTGGCTGTCATAAATGCTCTGCCTCTCAGCGCGCGCACACGTCCTTCTGAATCTGTGTGGACTATTAGTCCCAGCCACACCAGACATGTGTTGTAATGCCTCTGCTGTTTTGGATGCGGAATCCGCCGCACCGCTGTCCGAGCATGCGGCGTTTTCTCCGCATTCAGCAGTACAGACAGAAGTAGGCTTATGCGTGTAAACCGCCGCGTCGGACGCGGAATTCGCCGCCCTGTTCTCTGGGCATGCGGTGGTTTCTCCGCGCTCCATCAGGCCAGTGAATGCAGGTCCCTGTGCGCAAGCTGCAATGTTGAACGCGGAATCAGCCGCCTTCCTCTGAGTACTTGCGGCGGCTTTTCCGCATTTTCTCACACTATGGGCCTTAAAAATCTGCATTTTTTTCAAAACACGCATATTTCTGCATATTTATCAAAAACTCATGTAAAATGCACATAATACAGTATGACTATGGTAGGGACTAGATTGTTATGTATATTCTGTAAAGTTTGTTGGTGCTATATAGATACTAAATAATAATAATGATACTATTAGCTACTATTGTGTGCAATGCTTAGGAGAATCATGTGATCAGTTTGATCAGCTGATAGATTTGTAAGGTACTGATTTATTGTGATGACTTCCTGGTTTAACGCATGATCGTGACCAGCAAATCAATACTTACAAATCTATCAGCTGATCAGACTGATCACATGCTTCTTCATGAGTTCTTCTAAGCATTGCCATCCCTAGCCTTGTAGTGCAATTCATGCACTACAAAATATACCCATAATGCATATGGAAAAATAGGGGTAAGCAAGATTAGCTGGACAGCTGTTTAAGCAAAGATTGCGGTGTCATAATATATCTATGCATTTAAAATGAGCCTGAACTTTGGAGCTCTATTTAAAGCAAAGGTAGGAGCATTTTCTCCTCACATGTGATGAGATTCATACATTTATTTTGTACACCTGCACCTACTCTCCGTCTCCATTGTGTCTCTGAATGTCAACAGCAGCAGCTAGCTCTTTGTCTTTCCTTCCCATTATTATCCTGTATGATAACATAGCTTGTCAATCAAGCAGATTTCACAAAATCCATGGCAAAGCAGAATCTGACCATTGATTCATGTCTAGTGTCATTTATGGGTTGTTAAATAACATATTTGTTTGAAGCAATACAATGGTTTAACTAGGCAGCACTGATTGTTTTATATCTTACTTTTTGAAACAGCATGAATTCCCTAGCATATAATGATACAATTACTATAATTTCAAGGACAACTTCCAATAACCAAGAGTTACAAAACTACAATGTACAAATAATTTTGTGTAAGTATTATTTAATAACTGTGTAAAAATGTTTACGCATTTCATGTTAAAAATCAGAGCCAAAAGATCTACTTTACTTTGCATAAGTTTTAGCTGCATTGGAACAATGCATTGGCAGAGTTGAGTCTGTGTTTTATGTAAAATGTGACATCAGCCAGTGCTTATTCATTCCACAATTGCACAAAGCCGGGACAAAGTCCTCCAGCACCCAAGGCTGAGACACCAAAGTGCGCACCCCCCCCCCACCCCTCCCACCCCAGCCGTCACACACTGAATGCTATTAGACTAAGAGGTGCCCCAGGGCCCCAACACGTTAATCTCTAGTTATCTGGTTTGCAGTTACTGCCATGTATTCCCTTTTCCTATTTTTCTCTTCTTCAAACACAGTAGGGAATGATGGCTGAGTGAGCTGTGCACCCCCTCCTACACTGCACCCTGAGGCTGGAGCCTCTCTCGCCTCCGCCTCGGCCCTGCAGTCACGTGTCCTGCCACCGATTGTCACCGCTTGGTCCCTCTTTCACAGCCCAATGGAAATGTCCATGCTTCCACTGGCTACCGGGCTGTGTACAATGGACAGAGCGATGACGATTAGCGGCAGGATGCATGGTCCAACTGCAGCCCAGGGCAGATGCATTACCCCCATAGGCCATATGGGGCGACGCATCTGCCTGCCCAGGATTATCATGGACTGCACAGAATAGTAGCCCACTCACCGCAATGGATACCACACAGATCATTTGTGGTGTGACAAGTGTGAAAAGCTCCTATTTATAAAATAGGAGCCGTTCACTGTCAGTTTAACAATGAGCGGAGAACGAACAAAACATGTCCATTCTCTGCTCAAGTGGGAACACAGCCTGATGATAGAGAAATAAGCACCACGCCTGGCAGATAAGCTTGTCTTTCTACTGGGAAGTCTGACACTAGGAGGTGTGGCTTAGCACTGATAATTGCGTGTGTGCTCAGGTGCACAAGCTATAAGAAAGTCAATGGAAGGAGCATAAAAGGAAAAAGGTGGAGCGCTCTACATCACATATACCATATAACTCTTACAGCTCTAAAAAATGAACCCAGCTATCTGATCAGACCTAATATAGAGTGAAATTTGACAATCTCATTAGTGTTATTATATTCCAGTCCTCCTGTGGAAAACAGACACAGTCTACAGGATATCCAATGTCCCCCTGCAGTAAAAACACAAGTGTTCCCCTACAGAACCACAATACAATCAAGCCACGTGTTGTTAATCTTCCTGCTATCAGGTTAAATGTCCTTATAATGCAAAAAGTTCCAAAACACTGTTCCTCTTATTTCCTTGATCACTCCTCCAGCTAGAATACTCTTACCAGCAATCGTAGCTGATTGAATCACAGATCAGCAAATGGGCAGAGTATGATTGTAGCTCCTCCTAACATCCAGACAACCTCCTCCTGGATTAAGCTCAGAGACATAAAGATGACATAGCGTGATACTGCTTTGACTGGTCAAGCCCATATACCAGCACACACTCCACGTGTAACTCCCCACAAGTGTCCACACCTCTGTGAGAAATGAATAAATTGCTCGCTCACCAACCGTAATGGCTGATCCTCATGCTGACCAGCTAGTATGGCATTTTCATCACTATGGTGACCGAGAGGTTGATACCTTTAAGACTCAGAGACAGGCCAACATAGCGTAACTCCGTATTTAATAAAGATAAAACACAAGTAGTGCACTTACAATATAAAAGATTCAATGCGCATAGAATAAAATAGGACGTCCTCACCGCCGTCTTCCTCCTTTAGCGTCTCCACACTCCGCGCCTGAGGAACGTTCGGGGAACGTTCGGCCATGCGCTCTTAGTTCGGCCATGTGGCCGAACGGTTTGGCCGAACACCATCAGGTGTTCGGCCGAACTCGAACATCACCCGAACAGGGTGATGTTCTGCAGAACCCGAACAGTGGCGAACACTGTTCGCCCAACACTAGCGCAGGATACAGCCGGTTTGGCTTATCCTGCTGCTGCTGCACAAGTTCCCGGCAGCGTTAATTACTATACCCACTCTAGGTCCACGTGGATGGTGGGGAATTATATAATTTGGCTTCCAGCTATAGCTGGAGGCAGAATTATAGTGTTTTAAAATGTAACTTCTTCTTCGTCTTCTGATGGCGCCAAAGTTACTCAGTGTGCGCCGCTATAGCCATCATTCCTATTATAGCCGATGGTGGCACCGGCTGTACCCAAATCTCCTGCGCTGAATATAACTGCTCCGCTCCGTAACAAATGTCTTTAATATTATTATTATTATTATTATTATTATGCTACAGCACTATATAGAGTTCCAGGATCCTATCTTGACCAGGATACAAGCCTGCCATGCGCTCTTAGTTCGGCCATGTGGCCGAACGGTTTGGCAGAACACCATCAGGTGTTCGGCCGAACTCGAACATCACCCAAACAGGGTGATGTTCTGCAGAACCCGAACAGTGGCGAACACTGTTCGCCCAACACTAGCTGGGAGCAGCTAACCTGACAGTTACATAGCTACAAAGTTAAGGAAAGGTGGGGGGAAAGGCTGCGCATTCCCAAACACATGCTTCAATTGAATGGTTAATCGCACAGGCATACACCGCCTCTGCCAGACAAACCTAAATTTGGGTTAGGTCACTTGTAGAGATGTAGCGAACGGTTCGCCGGCGAACGGTTCCAGGCGAATATTGGGGGTTCGCGTTCGCCTGCGCCAGGCGAACTTTTGCGGAAGTTCGATTCGCCCCATAATGCACTATGAGGGTCAACTTTGACCCTCTGCATCACAGTCAGCAGGCACATTGTAGCCATTCAGGCTACAGTAAGCCCTGGAGCCCTCCCCCCTTATATAAGGCAGGGTCCGGCGGCCATTACACTCACTCATGTGCCTGCTATTAGACAGACTAGGGCGAGCTGCTGCAGACTTGTTCTTCTAGGGACAGATTAGTTAGGTTCTTGGCTGCTTAGTTTGCTCCTGGCTTATTGTTATTGCTTTTATAGCAACCTAGCTCTTTTCAGAGCTCATCCTGTACTTTATTTTTTTTACTGTGTGTCAAACTGACACTTTTGTTGTATGCACAGCCTTGCTAATTGATAGTGTGTGTGTGCCACTGCCAGCAGCCCAGCACATTCAGTGACTGGCTACCTGTGTGTGTGACAGGGAGCTGCACATTGTACTACCCAGTACTGCATATACCCAGTACCTGTTGTGTTTACTTAACCCACCTCATCACTGCATATACCTAGCTTTGTGTTGAGTGAACCCAGCTCACTGCATCCTACTACTACCTGTTGTGTTTACTTAACCCACCTCATCACTGCACATAACTACCTGTAGTGTTGAGTGAACCCAGCTCACTGCATATACCTACTACCTGTTGTGTTTACTTAACCCACCTCCTCACTGCACATAACTACCTGTTGTGTTGAGTGAACCCAGCTCACTGCATATACCTACTACCTGTTGTGTTTACTTAACCCACCTCATCACTGCACATAACTACCTGTAGTGTTGAGTGAACCCAGCTCACTGCATCCTACTACTACCTGTTGTGTTTACTTAACCCACCTCATCACTGCACATAACTACCTGTAGTGTTGAGTGAACCCAGCTCACTGCATATACCTACTACCTGTTGTGTTTACTTAACCCACCTCCTCACTGCACATAACTACCTGTTGTGTTGAGTGAACCCAGCTCACTGCATATACCTACTACCTGTTGTGTTTACTTAACCCACCTCATCACTGCACATAACTACCTGTAGTGTTGAGTAAACCCAGCTCACTGCATATACCTACTACATGTTGTGTTGAGTGAACCCAGCTCACTGCATATACCTACTACCTGTTGTGTTTACTTAACCCACCTCATCACTGTACATAACTACCTGTTGTGTTGAGTAAACCCAGCTCACTGCATATACCTACTACCTGTTGTGTTTACTTAACCCACCTCATCACTGCACATAACTACCTGTTGTGTTGAATAAACCCAGCTCACTGCACATACCTACTACCTGTTGTGTTTACTTAACCCACCTCATCACAGCACATAACTACCTGTTGTGTTGAGTAAACCCAGCTCACTGCATATACCTACTACCTGTTGTGTTGAGTGAACCCAGCTCACTGCATATACCTACTACCTGTTGTGTTGACTTAACCCACCCCGTCATCACTGCATATACCTAGCTTTGTGTTGAGTGAACCCAGCTCACTGCATCCTACTACCTGTTGTTTTAAGTGAACCCACCTCACTGCATCATACTACCTGTTGTGTTGAGTGAACCCACCTCACTGCATCCAAGTACCTTTACTGTTCAGTGAACCCAGCTCACTGCATATACCTAGCATCCCCCCGAGATAGACAAAATGGACAAACCAGGTAAAGGAAGAGGGCGGGCGTGCATGCCTGCCTGCCTCAGTGCTGGTCGTAATGGAAAAAGCTACGCTTACGGATCATTACGCGTAATTTTACGCTATTACGCATTACGAAATTACGCTTACGGCATAGACAATCAATTTCGGTACATGTCTGTAATTACGCATTGCCCTTACGCAATTACGCGTAAGAATACCGTAATTCAGGTTGTTACGTTATAGGATTACGCGTAAATTCCTACTAGCAATTAATGCGTAAGGTCATGCTGCCAAGCGGAAAAGTTGACGCATGGATCAATGTTAGGTAGCCGCCGACTTTAAGGGTTAATAGCAAAGCCCCCTTAAGTGCTAAGAGCCTCAAATTTGGAGAATATATTAAGGAGATCATAAGGAATAAGAGGAAAATTTTTTTTTCAAAAAGACTTTATAGTTTTTGAGAAAATCGATGTTAAAGTTTCAAAGGAAAAATATATACATTTAAAAACCGCCGACTTTAACGGTTAATAGCAAAGCCTGCTTAAAATTTAGAAACACCAAATTCACAGGGTATATTAAGGGGATCAGTGGGAATAAGAGGAAAAATTTTTTTTTCAAAAAGACCTTATAGTTTTTGAGAAAATCGATTTTTAAGTTTCAAGGGCAAAAATGTCTTTTAAATGCGGAAAATATCAGTTTTTTTGCACAGGTAACAATAGTGTTTTATTTTCATAGATTCCCCCAAGTGGGAAGAGTTTTACTTACTTCGTTCTGAGTGTGGGAAATATTGAAAAAAAAAACGACGTGGGGTCCCCCCTCCCAGACCTCTTTAACCCCTTGTCCCCCATGCAGACTGAGATAGCCAGAATGCGGAGCACCGGCAGCGTGGGGCTCCGCACCCTGACTATACCAGCCCGCATGGTCCATGGATTGGGGGGTCTCGGAAGGGGAGGGGCAGCCAAGCTTTCCCCTCCCCCTCCGAGCCCTTGTCCAATCCAAGGACAAGGGGCTCTTCTCCACCTCCGATGGGCGGTGGAGGTGCAGGCCGCGATTTCCTGGGGGCGGGGTTCATGGTGGCATCTGGGAGTCCCCTTTAAAAAGGGGTCCCCCAGATGCCCACCCCCCCTCCCAGGAGAAATGAGTATAGAGGTACTTGTACCCCTTACCCATTTCCTTTAAGAGTTAAAAGTAAATAAACACACAAACACATAGAAAAAGTATTTTAATTGAACAAAAAACATAACCACGAAAAAAGTCCTTTAATATTCTTAATTAACCATTAATACTTACCTGTCCCTTTAAAAGCCAGTTCCCACGCAATATCCTCGGAAATATACTAATCAGTTACAATGTAACAAAGTTATTACAATGTAACAACTTTGTTACTTTGTAACACCACCGCACCCGACGTCACTCGCCGCTCACCCGCCGGCCGCCGCATACACGCTAAGTCCCCGCCGGCTCCCGCCGTCCACTCCGCCCACACCTGTCACCCATATACATAGACATTCAAATCAGAAGGAACCCCATTGGTCTGCTAAGGACCAATGGGGCTCCTTGGAGCCCAAATACAAAGATGCTTTCGAGAGCTCTGAGCTATAGCTCAGAGCTCTGTCGGGTGAAGGGACGCTAAGTCCCCGCCAGCTCCGCTGCCCTCCCCGCCTCTCCCACATGTCACCTATATACATGCTGGCACCCATGGGTGCCAGCATGTATATGGGTGACAGGTGTGGGCGGAGTGGACGGCGGGAGCCGGCGGGGACTTAGCGTGTATGCGGCGGCCGGCGGGTGAGCGGCGAGTGACGTCGGGTGCGGTGGTGTTACAAAGTAACAAAGTTATTACATTGTAATAACTTTGTTACATTGTAACTGATTAGTATATTTCCGAGGATATTGCGTGGGAACTGGCTTTTAAAGGGACAGGTAAGTATTAATGGTTAATTAAGAATATTAAAGGACTTTTTTCGTGGTTATGTTTTTTGTTCAATTAAAATACTTTTTCTATGTGTTTGTGTGTTTATTTACTTTTAACTCTTAAAGGAAATGGGTAAGGGGTAGAAGTACCTCTATACTCATTTCTCCTGGGAGGGGGGGGGGCGTGGGCATCTGGGGGACCCCTTTTTAAAGGGGACTCCCAGATGCCACCATGAACCCCGCCCCCAGGAAATCGCGGCCTCCACCTCCACCGCCCATCGGAGGTGGAGAAGAGCCCCTTGTCCTTGGATTGGACAAGGGCTCGGAGGGGGAGGGGAAAGCTTGGCTGCCCCTCCCCTTCTGAGACCCCCCAATCCATGGACCATGCGGGCTGGTATAGTCAGGGTGCGGAGCCCCACGCGGCCGGTGCTCCGCATTCTGGCTATCCCAGTCTGCATGGGGGACAAGGGGTTAAAGAGGTCTGGGAGGGGGGACCCCACGTCGTTTTTTTTTTTCAATATTTCCCACACTCAGAACGAAGTAAGTAAAACTCTTCCCACTTGGGGGAATCTATGAAAATAAAACACTATTGTTACCTGTGCAAAAAAAACTGACATTTTCCGCATTTAAAAGACATTTTTGCCCTTGAAACTTAAAAATCGATTTTCTCAAAAACTATAAGGTCTTTTTGAAAAAAAAAAAATTTCCTCTTATTCCCACTGATCCCCTTAATATACCCTGTGAATTTGGTGTTTCTAAATTTTAAGCAGGCTTTGCTATTAACCGTTAAAGTCGGCGGGTTTTTAAATGTATATATTTTTCCTTTGAAACTTTAACATCGATTTTCTCAAAAACTATAAGGTCTTTTTGAAAAAAAAAATTTTCCTCTTATTCCTTCTGATCTCCTTAATATATTCTCCAAATTTGAGGCTCTTAGCACTTAAGGGGGCTTTGCTATTAACCCTTAAAGTCGGCGGCTTTTTTATATTATACGGGAGCGTAATATTACGCGATTACGGCAGACTGTGTAATTTCAATGGGAGTTTACTGTCTTACGCGTAATTTATTACGCGTAAAAACGTAACCCACGGTCTACGCGTAATTAATTACGCGTAATACCGTAACCTTACACGTAACGCTTACGGTGCATTTGTAGTGAATTACGATGCGTAATTACGCTAATGCGTAATTTCGGCCCAGCACTGGCCTGCCTGCTGCCCTCGTTGCCTGGATGTGCAATGGTAGCCGTTGCTCAGGCTCCACACCGGATTCAAATCCCTCATTCCCAGCCATTACCCGGGGTCACAAATGGCGGACTTGCCCGCCTCCATATGATTCTCGTGAAAGGAATGTGGTGTCATCTTTGCCCGCCATAACTGGTTCTCATTAAAGGATTTAAAGTACATTCATTTCAAATACACAGCAGGGCCTCGAAAGTCCTCCTCCTGTATTGTTATTTTTGGTCACTACCTCGGGGCGGGCGGGCGTGCATGCCTGCCTGCTGCCCTCCTTGGATGTGTAGTGGTAGCTGTTGCTCAGGCTCCACACCGGATTCAAACCCCTCATTCCCCGGCCATTACCCGGGGTCACAATGGCAGACTTGCCCGCCTCCACAGGATTCTCATTGTAACGGTACTGAACAAGTACACAGCAAGTAGAAAATGTAATTTAAAACCAAATCGTAAGCTTTTTAACAATGCCATGGAAAGTTGAGAAGGAAGTCACACATTACCTGACATCACTGAGTGAGGAAGAGCAATCTCGCCATGTTGCGCAGTAGTCCAGCATGGCCGTCACTACACAAACAGCTGTTTGCGGTGCGTTACACAGTGAGTTTGGTGTGTCAGTGTGAAGCAGTACTCTAATTACACTCCCTGATTGATGTATACACATGCAAGATGTTTTAAAGCACGTTAGGCCTGCAATTTAGCATTCTATGTGATTTCTGCCCTTAAAACGCTGTTTTGCGTCACATCCAGATTTTTCCCCGGGACTTTTGGCATGTATCCCACTCCGCCATGCCCCCCTCCAGGTGTTAGACCCCTTGAAACATCTTTTCCATCACTTTTGTGGCCAGCATAATTTTTTCTATTTTTCACCTCCCCATTGAAGTCTATTGCGCGAACCGAACCTTCCGCGGAAGTTCGCGAACCCGGTTCGCGAACCAAAAATCGGCAGTTCGCGACATCTCTAGTCACTTGCCCGGAGGTTTGCCTCACCGTGGCACAAGTGTATAGTATAGTATACTTTGCATGCAAACCGTATTGGAAGCTAAAGTTCCTCCTAGTTTAATAAATGTTAGCACTTGTCTTGGATGCAAGGCATGCATTTTTCAGTCTGGCAGAGGCGGTGTATGCCTTTGCGATTAACCATTCAATTGCAGCATGTGTTTGGGGATGCGCGTCCTTTCCCCCCACCTTTCCTTAACTTTGTAACTATGTAACTGTCAGGTTAGCTGCTCCCAGCCCCTCCTCCTGAGTTTCCTGTTTGCAGGATAAGTAGTAGCAGATTTGCATATGATTTGTATCTGAATTGAATGCGAAGTGTGCAGAAAATCTATGTAGGTGCTGCACACTGAGCTGGTGGTCATTTCAGATGCAGCCTTAGTGGTATGCGCTGGCGTTCTCCTCATTGTTCAACCAAATGTAAGTTACACATTTTTTTGCTTAGCTGCTCCCAAGGTTTTAATTTTGAGTTAGGTCACTTGCCCGGAGGTTTGCCTCACCATGGCGCAAGTGTCTAGTATAGTATACTTTGCATGCAAACCGTATTGGAAGCTAAAATTCCTCCTAGTTTAATAAATGTTAGCACTTGTCTTGGATGCAGGGCATGCATTTTTCAGTCTGGCAGAGGCGGTGTACAGTGATGCTCGGATACCCCTTTTCAAAATCCGGGTTTCCGATTCGGATCCGGATACCCCGATATCCGATCCGGGTCGGATATCCGAGTTTAAAATTTTCCGATCCGAAATCTGATATCCGACCACAGTATCCAGGCAATCCGGGCAAATTCGGATATCCGGATATAAAAATCGGAAGTGGCCTTTAAATTGCTTTAAAAATGTTTTTAGGGTATATGAGGCATGTAGCATCATTATTTTGTAAAGGGGAACACTAATTGATGATGTGGGGACTTAAAATCCCCCCCCAAAAAAAAAATAGCTGTAAAATAACATTAGGCCTAGGTTCTAGACAGCAGTCGTGCAGCCCACATTGTGTCCAAAGTCCAACCGCACAACTGGGACATGACAGTTTTCACCCCAGACACCTACAAAAAATTACACAGCAATTGTGTTTTGGGTTAAATATAGGCGGTATCAGTGGCCTGTGGCACCCTGGCGGTGGGAGCTGCACAGGCAGCAGGAGCAGGGCAATGCAGCAGCAGCAGCAGGTGTAACGTGTGCCAGGAGCATGCCGGATGTGGCACGTGCCAAGTGCCAGTCAGACAGCAGAGGAGAAGACACTAGTGCACACTAACTGTCACACTGGCACTGCTCACAGCACAGCAGTTCTGTTGAAAGCTAACACAGTAGTACTACTACTCTAACAACTACTAGTACTGACTGCAGTACTACAGTACTAACTAAACAATAGAAGAATCTAGCTAAACAATAGAACAGGTGTGACTAGATTACAGAGAGCAGATACAGGACAGGTATAGCAGTAAAGCTGGGCCTGCTAACTACAAAATAGTACAATAATCTATCTAACACAGAAGTAGTACAGTAGAGTAGGGCAGGTGAGAGCACAGGTAACTAGAGACTAGAGCACAGAGCAGGGCAGGCTGCCTTGCCTAGGCACAGGGCCTAGCTGCTGGCTGCAGCTGCAGCTGCACCAGTGACAGTCTCCCTCCCTAGTCCCTAATCACACAAACGAAATTGCCTAAAATACAATCTATCTACAATACAAAGCAATACAGGTGAATATCAAGTGTTGTAGTGTAAAAACGCTTGGTGTATTGAACAATAAATGCACTTGCACAGACAAAAAGCACTGGTGCAATCTCTCAGTACAGTCAGTCAGTAAGTCGCAAGCAGGATGAGTGAGGCAACATGGCGCCTGCTATTTATAGAGGGGGGCTTGGCCAGGCTCCCCCTCTGTGATTGGCTGCAGTCAGAGGGCTGGGAGCCCTCTGATTCGCTTGTGAGGACTCGAGGTGAAGTCTGACATGACGCTATCCGAGTGGATGACACTATCCGAGCTCGGATAGCTAGGATATCTCCGGATAGCTGATTGCTATCCGAGTGCGCTCGGATAGCACAGCCCGGATAGCTAATACTATTCGAGCTCGGTATTCGAGCTCGAATAGTGAAAAAAGAGCTAGGATATCCGAGTATTTCTGATATCCGAGCTCGAATGAGCATCACTAGCGGTGTATGCCTGTGCGATTAACCATTCAATGGCAGCATGTGTTTGGGGATGCGCAGTCTTTCCCCACCTTTCCTTAACTTTGTAACTATGTAACTGTCAGGTTAGCTGCTCCCAGCCCCTCCTCCTGAGTTTCCTGTTTGCATGATAAGTAGTAGCAGATTTGCATATGATTTGCATCTGAATTGAATGCGAAGTGTGCAGAAAATCTATTTAGGTGCTGCGCACTGAGCTGGTGGTCATTTCAGATGCAGCCTTAGTGGTATGCGCTGGCGTTCTCCTCGCTGTTCAACCAAATGTAAGTTACACATTTTTTTTTTTGCTTAGCTGCTCCCAAGGTTTTAAATTTGGGTTAGGTCACTTGCCCGGAGGTTTGCCTCACCATGGCGCAAGTGTCTAGTATAGTATACTTTGCATGCAAACCGTATTGAAAGCTAAAATGCCTCCTAGTTTAATAAATGTTAGCACTTGTCTTGGATGCAGGGCATGCATTTTTCAGTCTGGCAGAGGCGGTGTATGCCTGTGCGATTAACCATTCAATCGCAGCATGTGTTTGGGGATGCGCAGCCTTTCCCCCACCTTTCCTTAACTTTGTGACTATGTAACTGTCAGGTTAGCTGCTCCCAGCCCCTCCTCCTGAGTTTCTGGTTTGCATGATAAGTAGTAGCAGATTTGCATATGATTTGCATCTGAATTGAATGCGAAGTGTGCAGAAAATCTATTTAGGTGCTGCACACTGAGCTGGTGGTCATTTCAGATGCAGCCTTAGTGGTATGCGCTGGCGTTCTCCTCACTGAGAAGGACGTGCCCACGGGGAAGAGCGGGAATGGATCCGCGCGGACGAGCTGTGACACGCCAGCATCAAGCCGCTTGCTCGATTCCGGCTCATAAACGTGCCGTGTATGCGCAGCATTAGGTTGCATAAAATGCTAATGCTTTGAATTACAAATAATTCATTCCAAGTAAAATCATGAAGTAAGCAATTAAATCAAGTACTTTAATTATACCCTGTGCCATAGATTATTTTACAAGCAATGATATTTTTAATAGGGCACCTCCAGTGCACTTTTCCCAAATGAAATGTTTTATTTTCTGTAGACAAGGCATCTTTTCAACATTCATCATTTTCCCATTAAACAGTTCATTTGTGCACTGTGGGGATATTGCTCAGGCAGTGATGTATTTGTGAAGGGTCTTTAGGAAGTGAACTACCTGCTGTATGTTGTTCCTGTTTTCAAGAAGAGGGCTGATGCTTGAAAAGGGAACCAGCAAATTGGCATTCCTCAGGCATAATGTGGAGTCAGTGTTCCTGTATTTTAAGGAAGCAAATACATGATTGACATGAAAAATACTTCAAGCAAACCTGAAGAAAAATAAAAAATGATATGATATGAATTGTATGTATAGTACAAATAATGAATAGAACATTATTAGCAAAGAAAAGAGTGTCATATTTTTATTTTCGGTTATATACTGTACATTCCTCGTGGTTTAGGATACTCTATCGCTGCTTGGTTACTCTATATCTTTTTGTATAACGTTGTGTAGAGAGGCAGACTGGATTGCTAGTGAATGTAATGGAGCCTCTTAGTGGTTACCGTCTCTAGTGGCACCCTGCCTTCCACCAGTAACAATGCAATATATTTATTCCCCACAAACCAACATGGTCTAACAGGGTAAAAAAACAATGGAAAATATCACAGAGCACTAATCAAACACTTGTTAACTCAGCAAGATCATAACAGTAAAAGAAATATGCTTCATCCATTCACCGTACATAAAATGTGTATGTCCGGAGTAGTAACCTCCTGCGTCCCTCCAGTGTCACGTTAAAAAGGTTTACACTACACTGGTGCAGGATGCACAATCACAACAAACAGATAAACTTAAGAAATTGCTTCCTCAGGTCGAATATCGTGCCTTTTAAGAACAAAGACGGGCACTTAAGCACTCATATATATAACGGATACAAAACACTCATCTACATAAAGAACAGGGGTTCTGTAATATACATATAGAAATATATAAAAATATATAAAAGCCAGCCATATGGGATGAAAAACATATATAAAAATCAATATAGTTGGCGTTTGAAAAATGACATAATAGTACAATAACAACACCTCATAGTAAATTGTAATGTAAAAGATCCCATTATAAGTGTTTTAGAAGTATGGAGATTTGTAGTTGAGGGGAGGGGTGTCCCAAGGATGTTTGATGATTGACTGACATACAGTAAGTAAGGATAGTGATGTAAACCAGTGGTATAGGCTGCAGTCAGTAGATGGATAGTGGGCAGCTGCCCTGTGAGAATAGCAGCCCTAAGCAAAGTAATGTAAACCAATCGTGTATGCTGCCATAAGTAGATAGATGGTGGGCAGCAGACCTATGGGAATAGATAAAGACCAATAGGGAGAGAGGAATATAGCAGGAACGCCCGATATGCCGGGCTGCAGTGGTAGTGGTAAGGCAGTGATACCGAGGGACCCTGCGGCGTGTGGGGAAGAGTGGAAGGCAGCGTTAGAGGCAGGAGAAGAGGCATCTGCCGGTAGAGACAGCGATGTGATCCCCTCTTACCTGAATCGGAGTACTCGAAACCTAGAGCACCCGTGCAGCGGCACTGAATTTTCGAGATTTATGGAGCAGCGCAACAAATTAATAAATGATTGTTGCTTTTGCTAGAACCTTAACCACTTTACCCCTGCCCGTACGAATTTCTCCATACCTTTTTCCATCCTTTCACCCCCAGGGACGGAGAAATCCGTACTTTCCGTGCTCCCGCCGCTGCCCGCGCTCCCACTCGCTCTAGCGCGCACTCCCACTCGTAAACACGCCACACGCCGTTCGCCTGGAGATCAATGAACGGGAAAATCCATTCCCGTTCGTTGATCTAAGCCCCGCAATGATCCGCTGCTTTTCCGCTAAGCAGCGCGATCATTGTGAAAAAAAAAGACTTTCCCAGCCTCCTAGTACTTCCTGAAAGTGTCCGGAAGGACGCTTGGAGGTCGCATTAAACAAAAAGTTACTGTTGCCATCTTGTGGCCAAATAGTAAAACTACACCCTAAAGCATTTTTCACATACAAATTCATTACTTATACACAAAAAATTAACTCATTACCTCCCACACTCCCCATTTTTTTTTTTTTGTAATTAAAAAAAAAATAAAAAAATTTACAATTAAAAAAAATACATAAATAGTTACCTTAGGGACTGAACTTTTTAAATTTTTACGTCAGGAGGGTATAACACTGTTACTTTATAAACTATGGGCTTGTAATTAGGGATGGTATAAAACTGAAAAAAATGCACCTTTATCTCCAAATAAAAAGTTGGCGCCAAACGTAATAGAGACATAAATTAAACGGTTTTATAACCGGGACAAATGGGCAAATACATTTCATGGGTTTTAATTACAGTAGCATGCATTATTTAAAAACTATAATGGCCGAAAACTGAAAAATAATGAATTTTTTCCCACATTTTTCCTATTTTCCCATTAAAACATATTTAGAATAAAATAATTCTTGGCATAATGTCCCACCTAAAGAAAGCCTAATTGGTGGCGGGAAAAACAAGATCTAGTTCATTTAATTGTGATAAGTAATGATAAAGTTATAGACGAATTAATGGAAGGAGCGCTGAAAGGTGAAAATTGCTCTGGTGCTCAAGGGGTAAAACCCCTCAGTGGTGAAGTGGTTAAATTTTGATACCAACCTTACTCCAAGTCCTCAGGTGGACCACCCTCCACAATGCCACACATGTATAGCCAAGTGTTGAAGAGGGAGTTCCTACTTGAATTTGCAGCCCTGATTGACATTTCCTCTTCCATTGCTGGCCTTTAGATACCTGTGATGCTTCCACATGGGTCGGAGACTCAAGTCAAATGAGGGCAGTTCTGGACTTAGTATCTATGTTAGAAAAGGCTCAGAGAATCTGTACAGTGGTCTTAAAACCTCTGTAGACTCCATCACTTATTCAGAGGGGAAGAAGCTGTAATCCGTGACAAAAAGGTTAGCTTAGAGCAATGTATATTTCATGATTGCAAAATACTGTACTTAGAAATAAGGGTATTGTGTGGATGAGGAATGCCATATTTCGTGAGATAAGACTCATTTGAAATCAGATGAAGTTATCTGTCATTGTGTGTATGAAAGTACCTTCACTCTTTACTATTTATCAGCTCATTGTTCCCATCACACTTTATGCAGAACAACCTAATTTTCTCATTCACTTTTAAGTAATGTTCCTATTTTGCTATTTGCAGGATGAATATTTAGCAGTTTTCTTGGAATAGACAAAAGTAAGCCGTGTTTATTACAAATAATCAGGTGGGGGCTGAACAGGCCCATTGAGGTTTTCCTGTGAGATATGATTGGGCCCACTTCTTCTAGGCTGTGTTTGAGATGCTGTATGGTGTTACAGAAGTATACCTGCCAGCACCGGCAGCCAGCATTCACATTCATTCATATGCATGCTTCTCAGCATGTCTCTAGAGATAATATTCAGTTGATGGAAATCATATTCAAGTGAAGTGAAGTATTATAGGATAGTGTGCAAGTCTGCTATGTACCTAAAAAGCATTATAATCATATTTTCTAACCAGCTTGCAATGATACGCTATTTATTTAGCTGTTAAGGGCATCTATCTTGTTTAAAGATGCGGTTTCCCAGGAAATGTTCACTTCACAGCACTTTTGCATAGCAGGAACAAAAGAACCAATTGTTAGATGCTTTACAGCAAGGGAACAGGTTACATGGTTACGTAGCTTGATCCATGAAGGCTGCTGGAGTCATCAGGTTTGGTTGTCTGCCCATCTGGCACACAGCCGCCAGCTACTCTCCAGGCGCATTCCCTAAGTACAGCTGATCCAGGCTCATTGATTGTATCCCCATACAACCCACTAGTATTTGAGAGAGGATGGTGAACAGGCCCAGGAGGATGCTGCAGTACTAATCTGCTATTGTCCCAGAACAAAAAATCCTTTCCGATGCTTGGTTACCAATTAAACATAATCCCTTGGAGAATGAGCTCTCTGTGCGATTAGCCCTTCCGTCACCATCTCATTCATGAACGAAGCCAGGCTGAGTTTCACCACTTCAGGGAACAAATTTCAGAAACTTTAGCAGGAAGATATTCTTGGGAAAAAGGGAAGAAAAAACATACAAGAAACTCAGAACCTGAAAATAAGTTTGACTGTTAAAGAGAAACCGTAACAAGAAGAATTAAACTTCATCACAATCAGTAGCTGATACCCCCCTCCCAATAAGAAATAATTTCCTTTTCTCAAACGGATCATCAGTGGCTCTGTATGGCTGATATTGTGGTGAAACCCCTTCCACAGGGTGATGTCAGGACCGTGGTCCTGACAGATTCCTGTCTGTGAACCACATTGCATTGTGGGAAATAACAGCTGTTTACAGCTGTTTCCAACTGCCAAAAAAGCAAGCAGCATCTCCTTCCACTGACATCACCTGCCAGCAGTAAAAATGTCACCATGTGAGAAATGTCAGAGTGTAAATCAGGGAGAGGAAAGATTTTACAATGGGCAAACACTGACTAAATCATTTATACATAATTATTGTAAAAATGAAGCACTTTTTTTATTACATTTTTTTTTACTGGAGTTCCTCTTTAAGCTTAAGTCCACTGCACTATTAAAATATAATAGGGTGAAACAGTTAAATGATTTAGTTTCTGCTTCTTAGTATCAGGGCCCATTTTCACTGGCTGCGATCCACTTCAAAAAGAGGATCCCAGCCGTTTTGTCGATCGCTAAAGCACCGTGATTTACATGTTAATCGAAGTGCTAATTTCCCAGTAGTGTGCATGATCACGAACCGCTCCCGACAGCTATATACACGTAATCTTGGCTAGTGGAAATTGCTGCTTGCAGGTACGCATCGCAGAGCGATCGTGGGCATATGCACAGGCAGCAGTGGGAAAGGGCCCTATCTGTGTACCTTTTATGGACAAGAATTGCCAAAATTAAACATTGAATGCCAATAATGACTCTATGGTGTCTGTGGTACATACATCAAATAAAGGTTTCTGGTATATATGGGCGCATTGTGAAGCTGCTAGTGCAATATTGCAATATTGGTAATTATACTGATATTCTAGATTGTAAGCCTTTGACAGTGTATTCTACATGATCATATGCTCCTTTCCTATGACTGCCTCATAATTGTATTACTGGGCTTACCTAAACAGCCGAAAATCAGCATGATCACGTATTTGTACCCTGTTTGCCTTGTATAACTTTGTCCTATGTTGTATAACCTTGTTATGTCTGTCATCCTTTGTATCATTGTATATATTTATTGTCAAGCACCGTGTAATATGTTAGTGCTATATTATCAATACAATTAATAATAATAATAATAATAATAATAATAATTCTACTACCCCCTTTGTAACCTAATTCTCACACCAACCCACTGCTATCTACACCTAACACTAACCTCCCACAACCTACTCCTAACACTGGCCTCCCCATCTACTCCTAACACTAAGCTACCCTTACTTATAACACACTAACTATAACACACACATACACATACACACACACACCTACAGCTAACACTATCAGTGGCTATGTGTGATTTGGCTATGAAATATCTGAACCCCATGCACTAAAAGCATTTAATGAGTTGCAGTTGCTCAGTCCTATGTAGTGTTCAAACTGGTTGGTTGGGGAAGGGGAGTATTTAATAAATTAAATGTCAGTAATCCTGCGCTTACTAGCTCAATTGATGTTTCCTCCACTGGCAGCGCATCTGGCACTTTCGGTACGGCTGGCCGCATCGGCGGGGATGATGTCAACAGCGTGTCTGGGGGCATCCAGCCACATGATGCTCGGACTGAAAGTGAGGTCGGACGCATGCGCTGGCAGCATCGCTCCTCTTATGCTCTCAGGAAGCGTGTCAGCTGACCAGCTGGCCCGCAGAACTCCGCCTCCGGTTCTTGATTGGCCAAGTCAGTTCCGTGTGTGGCTTGAACCGGCAGGACCCCGGGGATTCCATACTAGCTAGCCTACTATTATTATTATTGATTGTCTGCTATACTGTTATACTGTTATACTGTGCTTGACTTCTGCCTGTTATCTGACTTCCCTTTGCCTAATGATTCTGTACCTTTGCCAATCTGATCTGTTGCCGACCTCTGCCTGAACATTCACTTAGCCTTTGCCTGCCGATTCTGTACCTTTGCATATCTGATTGTTGCCGACCTCTGCCTGTCCACTCACGTTGCAATTGCCTGCCGATTTTGTACCGTATGTCAGATCTGTTACCGACCCTGTTTGTTGACCATTCTCATTATCTGTACTCAGTGTTAGTGCTGCCTTCTACTGACACTGTCTGTAGACATTTCCCGTTCAGGGAACGTCTGATATTTGTCTGTCTGCTAGTGCTCACAAACTAGCAGATCGTTACATTAAATACTAAAAATACCCCATGAAGAGATGGACTAGTAAAAAACCTGTCAGTTCCGTGAGATTTCTACTAACTACTGGAAGTGAAGGCAGTATAAAATAATGTAAAACTCATTTTACTCTGGAGGAAACATATGTCTTATTTTATGCTGCATTTACATGTATTTTACATTTTACTATTTTTCGTGATAGTGGTCCCTTAATCATACTGTTTCCCCTGCTTTGCCACTATCTGACCACTTCCGACTCTTCAGCTCCAAACTTGTCAACAGGGTGCTTTTATAGTTGCAATTAACATTAATGCTATGGCAGCACCCAAGTTTCTATTGGCCACGGGCACCCACAGTATATTTTTCAATTGGGAAAACGTTTAGGCTAGGTCCACACTAGACACAGTTGCAGGACGGACACTGCAGTCCGGATCCAGGGAAGATTAGGGGAATTACCCACCGTACTGAAAACTGATGAAAGTGCATCAGTTTTGCATCAGTTTTGCATCAGTTTCCGTTCAGGTTTTTCCCTGACAAAAAACGTCTCTATCATTAGAAAGGAGTGGGAGGATTTTTTGGGCCAATCATAAAGCTCAGGCTATCCGTTTTAACATCAGTTTTTTGCCTGTAGAGCTGGAGATGCGTTTTCTCATTGCTTTCACTACCCCTGCGTGTATCCGTGGTCCTGATCCGTTGCGTGAAAATGCAGCAGATCCGGACCTTCCGTTCAGGTTTTGAAAACGGGTCCCCGCAAACGCAGACGGATCCGTTTTTTACTTGGGTGAGGCTGGCTGCTACTTTGAACATTAGTATCCGGGACTCCGTTTTTCATCAGGTTTGAAAAACGCAGCCACGGATACGTTTCCGGACCTAGTAAAAAAAATAACATGCATACATACACATAAAATACATACAAATGCAAGGAAACTTTTCAATAATAACAATAAACTGATGTTTGAAAGGTCCAAAAATAACATCAGTTAATCAATACCATGCTGTCCCTGTTACAGACAGAGAACCATTTTAGGTTTAGCAATAGCAATGTCAGGCTCTATGCCTTTGTCATCCTGCTGGTGGCAGCACTGGGGAACTTTGGTGTAGACTTCCGCTGTCTACCAGCAGATGGCTCTCGTCTTGCTGGGAGCTGTGCAGTTCCCCAGCTTGCCAGCAGATGGAACTGTAAGGAAATTCTGGCCAGTTACCTGATCAATGTGCTGCATATTTAAGGGTGGACTTGCTAGCAGCACATTGCTAGATCATTCTGGAACTCTTGCAGTGTTGTGACTGTGGCCATTTTTCCGGTGCTTCCTGATCCTTGCCCTTATACTCTGAACTCCTGGTATTGACCCTTGCTTGTCTGACTATTCTCTTTGCCTACTGTCTGTATTACTGGTACTTTCTGGTTTGACTATAGCCTGTTTGACTTATCTCCTGTATGCCGATTTGGTTATCCACTCCTGTATATACTGTGAGATCTGTGTTCTTGTTTGTGCCATTGTATATATTGGGCTTTATTCACTAAACCATGCTAACTCACAGCACGGCTGCGCTAGGGTTTTTGCTTGTATCTTCGTGTTTTTGTGTGTAATCATGAATTTCTGTGCGCAATCGCGGGCGCAAATTTGAGCAAATCGCTGGCGCGGCTGTGCTATGAGTTAACTCAGTTTAGTGAGTCAAGCCCATTGTATGACCTGTGTTATTGCATATTTGTTGTATATATTTGTATAGTAGTCAGTTAGAGGGGTTCTGGTATTGTTGTGATTCATCGTGTTTCTCAGATTGTATGATTGTATGTGTATGGTGGATGTATTTTTGAATTGCTGCACCTTTGTAAATAAACACGTTTCCACCTTCAAATCCAACCTGTGCAGACCTCAGTATTTTCATATATGTGATTGATTGCTCTTGCCTTGTCTTGATAAGAATCTGCATGTGCAGATCCTTACAAGCAGAGATCCAATGGACGCTATGGAAAGCAAGCATAAGAAAAAAGAGTCACAGAAGTCAAAAAACTGTAAAAATGAAAAACATGCCAATACATACAAACCTGTGCCTTGTTTAATATATATGAGGTGTGATGAATGTCTTGTGTACATATAGCGAATATTTTTCCTTTTTTTCTTTATATTCTCCCCAGGATATAGGTAGGAGATAGGTGGCTTCTGGCTAGTATTCTGACTATGCCTCTTGCTTTGCTGTTGAATAAAGAGGCACTGTAGCAACATAAAGTACAGGGAAGGACTGGGTCCATTTGGACTGGGGGGGGGGGGGACATAGCCTAGAGGCCTTTTCATGGCAGCCCCAGCCAAAATGCATATCCTGCTTCTGTGCAAATATTTCAATTGTAATGTAAAGCACATATGAAATGGAGCAATTGTTACCCCACATATAAAATGAAGCAATGTAACTACCACCAACATCTAACATGCAGCTTCACAACCACACATTTTTTTTTTTTGCTGTAAAAGTGCAAAAAAAAAAACATTTGCTTACTGCAAAAATTTGCAAAAAGCAAATAGCAAAACTTATGTTTGATGGCAATTTCACTCAAACATCAAATTTTACATTGTTTTTACAATAATTAATGTGAGAAGAATGTTGGCATTTTTGCTCATCATTGCTCCTGAATAATGCACCAATGACTCAGTGATGGGTATCCGGCCTGCAGTTTATTTATAATCTATAAGTGACTCTGAGATGAAATAAGGATTTTCTATATAGTCATAAATTATTAGGAAAGCAATTATATTGGTGAAAACATCTGTATGTTTACATTGCATGGTAAATTGAAAACGTGCCCATAGGTGGAGTCACATTGCACGCTAAGTGCAGTAAGCAATGTTTTGCAGTAAGCAAAGATACCCTTTAGCTGTTTAATGGAGCAATACTAATGCAAAACATTTTGAAATTTTATGGATTGCTGCCTTTAATTGGTCTCTGAATTGCATTATTAAATAAGATTTTCCCAAAGTGTCCAATAAATGGTACCTCTGAATTAATTATATACAAGCTACATTTTCTGGGACACGTTGTTTCCTTTAGAAGTAATTTGTCCTTGATTTTTCAGAAAACAGCCATCTATATCTTATAAAACAGTTCAGCCGTCTGACTAATTTCTACAGACCTTTAGTGGGTGTGTAGATTACTATGTCAATGTGACAGGTTAAAGCAAATCTGTAGTAAAAAAGAAATTAATTTAAATACTTACCTATGGAGAGGGAAAGCTCTAGACATACATATGTTCCCAGCAATATCGTGCTGGGAGTGGGGAGAGAAGCCGAGAGACATCTCTCCCTGCTCATGGGAAAGTAGAGGAATATAACAAATATATTCCCCCACTGATTACCTAGCCTCCCCCTGGTGGCATAATTTTAATTACAGTATCAGCCTCCCCTCCCCCCTTAGCGCCGCTGTAGCTGTAGCATGCTCCGTTCGGATTCCCATCTTTGGGATCATTCTGGTACGTTACTGCTCCGGAAGCCTTTCCAAGGGCTCCCGGAGGTTTATTCAACCAGTTGGTCGAATAGCTCTATGCGGGGTGACAGCACTGGAACCAGGACACCGAGGTAGGAGTGAGGGAAGGCTCTTTAGGATCCAGAGTCTCCCTTCTCCATAGGTAAGTATCTGACGCTTTTTTTTTTTTTTGCCTCAGTTTTACTTTAATTAAACCGGACCTAAAGTGATCCCGATAGGTACCTTAACTACTTAAGCCTATCTAGATGAGTATTCTCGTACAGATAGGTGCCGTTAAAGGAAAACTGGATGAGTAGTCTCGCCCAGTTTGCAAGCGGCAGTGTGCATGCACGTGCGTGCGTGATCACCAATATGAGCGGCGGTATTTCCATGTCCGCAGTTGGGAAAGGGAAGCAAGGCTACCCTGAACCATTTGCAGTGCCTGTAATTAATGGACATGACCCCGGTCAGGGGCCATGTCCATTCATAAGTAAAAAACATTTTAGTAAAATTACAAAAGGTTACATTTCTGTGTTCTTTTTGAGAAACGTTCTCTTACTTCCTATCTTGTTAACTAAGGTTGTAAACATACTAGCCATGTATCCAAAAATAAGGAAGCAGATTATATAATTGCATTAAAAATGCACACTGCAAATTTGAACTTTAAAAGAAAAAATTCTGCCATTTATAAAGATGTAACACAAATCACTCGTGCTACATTGCATTTCTTAGCAAGAATAGCACTGACACCATTTTACTTATCATAGTATATTCAGCTGCAGAGGAATGGGCTCTTCAATGAACACAAGCTCATCCAAGCTCATAATTTATACTGCTCCACACGACTGCTTTCACAATTTGTCTTTATTTTCTTTTTTTTTGGCTTAGTTAGGCTTAAACGACAGGTGTGGGATGAGGAAAAAACAAGATCTACTTACCTGGGGCTTTCTCCAGTACCCGGGCAGCCTATTTGTCCCTCGCGCCAGCTCCGGTGTCCCGGGATACCCTCTGTTGCAGATGCCGACCTCACTAGGTTAGTATCTTCTGCGCCTGTGCGAGCGCCGCTCACGATCATGCTTATGTGGCCTGGAGCATTCTGCGCAGGCACAGAAGTACGTGAGCGCGATTGTGAGCGTCACTTTTGCAGGTGCAGAAGATGCTGACCTGGCGAGGTCCTTATTTTATATACAACTGCTTACAAATTTGTTGTATGACATTATTATTATTATTTTTAATTTATATAGTGCCAACATCTTCTGTAGTGCTGTACAGTCATGACATTCAATAGTAGAAATACAAATACATACATAGTTAATGTGTAGTTTGAGGTATCTCTTAAGTTGGTACATGTGCATATATTAAATTACAGCAGTATGAGAAATACTAGGAGGAGGTTCCTGCCCTTGCGAGCTTACAATCTAGAGGAAATAGTATAAGATGGCCAATTGGCAAATGTTTGAATTTGTAATAACATAAAAAGCCAGAACGACAGATCTTTGTGGTTTCATGTATTACTGTTATTGGGCCATTAAGGATAAAATATTACTTTTAAGCATAAACTGCCAAACTATGCCGTTACTTCTTTTAAATCAGAATATTGAGAACTGCTCTGCTTCATGATGTAGCTCCAGACTGCTTGAATAAAATGGAATAGACATAGTAATTAAAAATTCCAAACTGCATTTTTCACAGGATGGAATTAGCATTTAGGAGTAATTGGTGTAACTGAGTTGCTTAAAGCAGTTGTGCAGAAGTGTCAGCGCGATACAGAATGTACTCATTACAGTTCTTTTTAATTCTTTAAAACACAAAAATGCTGCCCCTTACCATACCATAAGGGCCTTGCTCTTATTAAACAGCTTCTGCTATTCTACGATCGTCGTAGTGAATGCAATATATTCCTCATGCCCGTCTTTACCATTTATCCATTAATAATGTTGTTAATTAAGTTTACTGAACTTTTCATAGTTCTGGCAGTACTATTCATAGCTCAGGGGTCTAATGATCCATGCATTGTCCATTTGGCAGCTATTCTGGAATAGCTGAAGATGTGTCATCTGAAAGGTCAAGTTAGAAGGCTAAGAATAAAAGTGGAATGTATTTGTACTTATAAATTCTGTGTCTGAGGGTCATTTTCTTATGTTTCTGAGCTATGCACTCTTTTATATTTCAGAACTGAGCCATAGTAACAGTTGTAATTTACAGTTATAATAGTTACAGAAGTATAGTTCAGATAATTTATATGAGAATGCCATTTGATGCATGAAAACACTTTTTTGTAAATCATTGTGTGTCATTCGTTTCAGACTTGCTCTTGCAGTTTTATTTAAGAACAACTCTGCAACATTTCACTGGATTGGGTATTGTAGGGATTGCATTCTGCTTAATTCTGTATCTATTTTAAATGTTGTTATCAGCTGTAATATATCCTAATTGCGACAATTGAGTAGAAAAGTTGGAACAGGAATTGCTGCTCAGACTTTAAAGGGGTACTCTTGTATGTATAAAAAAGATAAAACTGACACTTACCTGGGGCTTCTTTCGGCCCCCCCTGCAGCTGTCCCTCGTCGTCCTCGATGCTCCATTCCCCACAGCCGGTAACCTGCTAATTATTTGTCTAAGTAGACGAATAGAACTGCGGCTGCACGGCCATGCCGGAGCTTCAGAATCAGAATCAGAATAGTTTTATTTCGCCAAAATACAGCAAGAGCTATACTCGGAATTATTTGCGGTAAACATGGCATAGACATAGTATGGGAGACAAGGCACACAACACAAACAATCATAGCAACACAAACAATCATAGCAGCACAATTTTAGCTACTACCGTAATGGTGTAAGTCTGGCCTTCACAGGTGACAGGCCCGGGTCTGCAGGAACAGACCAGAAGATAATACTAATAATGATGATGATGGTGGAGCCCCCCCCCCCGTACGGACCCAGGGCAGTGAGAGCAAGGGCGGGCAATGGCAAGAACTGACTGGGATACCCCGCTAGGGCATGCCAGTAGGCGGGCCTGACAGGGGGAGGTTGGAGTTCAGCAGCCGAACCGCTTGGGGGAAGAAGGTGTTCTTCCGTCTTGTGGTTTTGCATGGTATAGTCCTGTAGCGGCGGCCCAGTGGGAGGAGTTTGAAATAGCGACTGCCTGGGTGGGAGGGGTCCCCGGAGATCACAGTGGCCCTCTTAATCATCCTCGCAGAGTGGAGGAGATGAAGAGGTGGAAGAGGAGACCCGATGATTCTCTCTGCGTCGGTTATGACTCTCTGCAGTTTGTTTATCGCTGGCCGTTGCGCCCGCGTACCAGACAATGACTGAGGAGCAGAGGATGGATTCTATAGTGGCAGTATAGAAGCTGGTCAGCAGCTCCCCGGGCATGCCGAATCTCTTCAGTTGGCGCAGGAAGAACAACCTCTGCTGAGATTTCTTCAGAATTTTGAAGGTGTTCTGCCCCCACTTCAGGTTGTTAGTGAGAGTCATGCCGAGGAACCGCACAGATGTCACCCTAGAGACTTCAGTTCCCTCAATGAAGACAGGAGGGAGGGGGGGAGGATTTCTCCTGAAGTCTACGACTAGTTCAACAGTCTTTGCAGCATTGAGCTTGCCGCAGAGCCACAGTTCTATTTGTCTAGTTAGATGAATAATTAGCAGGTTACTGGCAGCGGGGAATGGAGTATCGGAGAATGATGACGCAGGACATTACAGCTGCAGGGGGCCGATAGAAGCCCCAGTTAAGTGTCAGTTTTATCTTTTTTATACATACAAGAGAACCCCTTGAGGCAGGGAACACACTTGACTGTTTTCGTGCTCGTTTTCTGCACAGAAAAACTGAGAACTCAAGTTAATCAATGGGCTAGTGCACACATGATATGTTTTTCACACGCAGAAAAAAAACTGACATTCTGCATGATGACTCTGCACATTTTGTCAGTTTTCTGTATCCATTACATCAGCTGCTGTGAAAAAAAGTGTGCGTTTTCCTGCATAGAAACATATACATTTATATACATTAAAAAAAACGCGCAGAAAACTGATAGACAAGTGTGTTCCCTGCCTTAACCTTTTAGCAGCCAAATAAAGTAAAACTTTATTTTATTTGGCTGCAGGGCCAAATTTTTCCTGCCACTGAGGAAGTGTGCCTTCCCCAGCCTGGCAAGAGATATGCAGAGCAGGCGGAATGGGGCTTTCATAATTACCTGTCTGGACAGCTTCTTCTCTCCACCACCGTGGTGGCAATGTAACCCCGACATGTGTTCTCAGGTTCGTATGACACGTGATAGGGATCCAGGAGACCCTGTCAGCATTGCAGCACCATCCAGTGGTGGGAGAGTCTCTTCCATCTCATCCATTACATTTCTTTCACCACTGGGTGGCGCTTTAACGCTGACACGGTCTCCTGGGTCCCGATCACATATCATATCATGTGATCAGATGTGATCGGGACCCAGAAGACATGTCGGAAGTCCAGAGCTGTGGATGGAGGAAGAGAAGAAGCCATCCGGAACAGGTAGCTATAATTGCTCCCTGACGCCCGCTCGTTTGGCTGCACTAGGCAGCAAAACAAAATTTGCCAACAGAGGTTTAGAGTGCTTAGCAGTGTTCAAACAAAATATTTTGTTTGAAACTGATTATGGGTTAAAAATAAAGGATGGATGCCTGCCATCTCCTCTCACCCTCCCCTATGTACATGTACTCTGCTTTTTGTTTGTTAAAATTTGCATTGGTACCGGGGCTGGATCTTGTCCTTGGTGACTGTTTTCCCATCCAACATAGTTAACAACATGATCAGTCACTATGGGATATGATTAGGTAGTCTTCAGCAGAGAGGGGCAGACATTTTGCTCTGCCCACCAGTGAGGTCATCTGGGAAGATATGTCCTATGGTTAGATCATAGTGGCATGTCTGGTATAGCTTCATATTACGCCTTCTGTGTTTTTTATGTAGTGTGAGCATAGGGTTGAAGTAAGTAGCTTGTCAAATGGAATTCTGTTTCATGAATGATAAGTACTTGGATTATCCTATTCAAATGACTTTCATAGACTTAGAAAGCAGGATCTGCAAAAGTAAGAGCTGAAATTTAAAATTAATTTAGGATTTGTTTTACATTTTAGTTTTTATCTATGTATTAGCCTCAGTATTTCATTTATTTGGAATATACAATCTGAAACAACAGATGATTGCTACCTGTTTTGGTTGAAAGAAAAAGGTCTTGTGTTTCATCTGTCATAAAAGGTTTTTCATTTTACTAAAGGGAAGTGTCTGGTAGGGATGAGTGAGATTAGTTTCAGCACAGACCTTACCTACATTAAAGTCTCTAGATGCTGCACTGCACACTGCTCTCCATCCTCCTGACCTCCAGCTGTGGACTGGAGGCAGAAGTGTGGGGAAGATGGAGTGCAGCATGCAACACAACAGCTAGAAGAGACAAAATATTAAAGATGCCATGATTTGGGCCCCTGTACATGCTGGGAAAGTCTTGTGAAACTAATCTTGCTCATACCTAGTCTCTAGGCAAGGCAATAGATAATTTAGCCCCATTGTTTAACCCAGCTGTGCCCAACCTACGGCCCACGGGCAATTTGTGGCCAGGTGAAAAAGTTAATTGCATATGGGACCAGGATTCAAATATAGCACTGCATAACTTTAATCACTGTTACTATGGTACACGACTTTGCTCTATGCTATATAAACCTTATTTGTTTTTTTGTCTTGCAAAATGAAATGCCATTTCAGTCCTTGTTTTCTTTAGTTCAGCTTTAATGGGTATCATAGCCCAAAATGATCAGTTCATCAATGGGAAGTCACAAGTTACTAACCTGAATAAATAGCAGCTGCTCAGTCTATTTGTAAGACTACTTTCACAGTGCTGCATTGTGGTGCATTGTGTTGAACAGTACAATCAAATTGCTGATGTGATGCAGTTATATTGTAAGGGTACTGTTCCCATCTGCCTGTTAGCAGTGCAGTGTGTAGGGTCTGTTGGTAATAACACAATGCACACATGACATTACCACATAACACATACCATTGCAGTGAAGCACACTTTCTAAATCCTGCATGTTTCACTAAATGCATAACATCACAGGCATAATGTGAGATGCAACTTTTCCCCTCTGTTGAATTGTGATGCTGGTTTTCTAGGGAATGTAATGCAACTTTCCAGTGTGAAAGTAGCTTTGTAGAAGGGAAAGAGTACACTGTTCACAAAGCACAATATATAGTTCTTGAAAGTGTACCCGAGATGACAAGTGATGTGATGAGATAGACTTGTGTATATAAAGTGACAAAAGCACAGACACCTATGCTGTGCTCCTTAGGTCAGCTATGTAGCTGTGCAGCTGACAGTTTTTCTCCAGTCGGGGCCCAGTTGGACTATAGCGTCCCTCACTGATAACAAATTAATGCAATAAAACACTTCCTTAAAGGACTTACGAGCCCAAAAGAGGAAAACAATGTCTTTACCTTTGTGAATTTGTAACGCACGGAGGACGCCATCCGCGCCCTCCGTGCAGCTCCGCCGGGTCCCCGCTGCTTTTGTCCCCCCCGGCCGGACCCCGACCCCACAGCCCGGGTCGGCGCTCCTTCCTCCACAAATATGGCCGCCGGAGGAGGCCGCGGCTGCGCAGTCCGCACCGCTGCGAGTGCGGCTGCGAAGCTCTAGGGCCTCCCTCCCCGTTCCACGCTACGTAGCGTGGATTGAGGAGGACTGCACAGCTGCGGCCTCCTCTGGCGGCCATATTTGTGGAGGAAGGAGCGCCCGACCCGGGCTGTGGGGTCGGGGTCCGGCCGGGGGGGACAAAAGCAGCGGGGACCTGGCGGAGCTGCACGGAGGGTGCGGATGGCGTCCTCCGTGCGTTACAAATTCACAAAGGTAAAGACATTTTTTTCCTCTTTTGGGCTCGTAAGTCCTTTAAGCAGAAATCTGGCCTTCTGACTGCAAGGAATAGATAAAAGTTCAATCATTCACATATTTTCCCTCTGGGACGCTTGAGACACTGCAGTTGAGCAGAGACAATAAAACATGAAATCTACTTTGTAAACGTTTATACATAAAATACCACCATAAGATGTCTAGAAAAAAAGTCATTTTTAGGAGTAAGGGGACCGATTCAATTGTTTTCCTCATCCGTTTCTTTTCACCTCAGGTTCACTTTAACTCAGATAGCCAGATAAAGTATTTGTTTTCTATCATAAATGAGCCTCTGGGTTTGATCCTAATCATTGAGGGTACTACAGTAGGGCATATAAAGTTAAAGACAATCTGACAGACTAACCTGAAGACTGTCATATGCTTTCCCTGAAGGCAACAATCAAACTAAGACTGGACATGTCAAACACCACATCAGAATTTATTTTACTGAGAACAGATTATGGCTGCTGTTAGTTATTCTTTGAAATATGTCCCCCAGCAGGTTGAATCTCAGATCATGATCTGTGGAGCTGCTCTTAAAAGTTCAGTAGACACGAGCTCAGTAGACAGAAGCTCAGGAACTGTGTTCAGCTGCCAGAAAATGTTACTGACATCAGAACCTCTCTCTGTGAAGTAAACATGTTGGGCAGAATCGATTGTTGGTGAGCATGAAAAGATCTTATTTTACAGGTCAGTCTGCAGCCTTTTAATGGGGGAGCTTTAGCTGATCACTGACATTCTGGAATGACATTTGTAAGTAATAGCCTGCTACTGCATTGAAGTCATTGATTGAGGAGTAAGAAAACCAATAAAGTATTAATACAAAAAAATATCGGAGATTTTGTAAACATTAAACATACAATTTCCTTAAAAATTCTAGGTTTTCCGACAATATGGTAAATCAACAACACGTAAACGCATGTTTCCAAGATTGTTTGTGATGCAGTATACACCATGTATACGCCATGTTTTTACCTTATTTTTCTTACAACACACTGCTGAAACATTTGCTTTTGAATACTTTGCATCACTCTACAACTGTGATTGAGTTTGAAAATCTACATCTATAGTGCTTTCCCTAATTGCAACTGGACTTCAGCTCATGAGCTTCATCTAATTTACCTTTTGCATCTTGCACCTGAGCATATATAAATGGATTTTCCGGAATCTGTATTAACTAATACTGATCAGTATTTTGGTCCATATACTTTTGGAGAAAGCCTTTTGCACAATAACTGATCTTGCAGATACAGCATTTTACAATATGTACTAATTTTGTGCTAATGATCTCGTTTCTCTTTTTGGCCTCATAAGTGTAATTTGCTGGGATTGGTTCCCCCTTTTAAGCAATATTGTATTTTTTATACTTTATATTGCCTATGAATAAAGTTTGATAATTTTTTTATATATACCTGTGTATGATTTTATGAAATACTTTTTCTTGCTTGTGTACAGGCCTCGGGTCTTTGGGTATACAGACCTTTGCTCAGAATACATCCCTATTTCCCTGCCCCTAAACTTGCTTATTTTGCTTTATGTAAAGTCAGTAAGTGGCACGTAAATTTTTGTATAAGAAATCTAAATGCAGGGCAACTTTCTGAGTACTAATTATGAGCACAAATTTCGCACAATTGTAATTTTCAATTAATCGTAATGCAAAAATTTGGGAAAAATCGTAACTAATTTTGGTTGTAAACATAATCAGGAACTGTAATTTTAGAAACTGTAATAATCAGGAACTATAATTTCACTTAATTTTAGCGTAATTTTGTGCCAACTTTATCGGTCGATAGCAAATTTTTCAAAAAGACGTAGTTTTTGAAAACAATCATTATTTTTCTGAGTTAAAAAAATATATTTTTCCTTTGCATTTTTAAAATTAATTTTCTCAAAAACTACAAGGTAATTTTGAAAAAAATATGTTTTCGCATTGTTATCACTATTCTTAACATATGTAGCTATTTTGGTGACAATAGCATGTACCACTAAATGTGTCAAAAAATTGTGCAAAAATTATGCAAAATTATGAATGGAGCATACAAAATCAATTGAATGTCAAAATCATAATTACATATGTCCATAATTGTGAAAATTTAGGCAAACATTTGGGTAATCGTAATTATCTGATTACGGTCACTACTGAGTATGACTAGAGAGTCTCATCCTGCACCATACACTGGGAGGGTGATATGTAAAAATAAAAGTCTGTTAGAAATGAGTAAAATGAAGATGTGTTTACATGAACAGAGAGGAATTAGATTTTAATTCTTTAGTTCACAGTTCATCATTGCACATCTCCTATACTTGCTCAGCTTGGCTGGACTATTTCTTGAATGCAGTAAACCTAGCTATGGGTTACTTTTGCTTTAAATTAATCAAAAAAATATTGTAAATACCAAGTAAAAACACTAAATGCGCTTCAATGGTTGTTTGTCCACATGGTTTGTTTAGCAACCTGATTGAAATCTGTACTGTTCTTGAGGAGAATTTTGCTTTTTAATGCAGAAAAAAATACATCATTATATAACTTTCATAATTATATTTTAAGAAAAATAAACAAAAAGAAATTAAAAAAAAAAGAAAAAAAAAAAGAATTGTACTTTGAAATTGATCTCTCAGATAAGTTTAAAATAAACGTGCTATGTCTAAATCAAAATGATAAAATATTTCCTCAGCCATTTATTCTTCTTTTACAGGTGTAAGAAATGTATATAACACATACAATTTTAAAACCAACGAAACACAAATTCAACTAATACAATTGAATTAGCAAAATGTATATAGCAAATGTATATTTCCACAAAGAATAATTAATGGTATCTTCCCTCGAAGCTAAACTCTACACATAACAAGATGTAGCCAGGAAAGAATAGAAAAATTGATGCGTGCAGGGGAGCACACTGCAATTTAACAAGTATCCTCAACAGTAAAGGCCCCAACCCACGCTGATCCTAAATTGGCCGCTGCAGACGATAACAACTGCCATGGTTGTGAACTGGGCAGTTAGAACAGCAACAGAACAGTACAGCAGCAAAACCATGATTGCTAAAGTTCAGGTATTTTGAATCTTTAGTGATGCCAGGTACTTGATCACATTTTTCTCGCTGCCACACTAGTGTGTTTTGCCTACAGTCAAGCATGGTGGTGAAGTGTCATGGTTTGGGGCTGCATAAGAGCTGCTGGCACTGGGGAGGTACAGTTTGCTGAGGGAACCACAAATGCCAACATGCACTGAGCATACTCAAGCTGAGTGTGATCACTCCCCTTGGAAACTGGCCTGCAGGGCAGCATTCCAACAAGATAATGGCCCTAAACATACCTCCAAAACAACACTGCCTTGCTAAATAAATGAGGGTTAAAGTGCTGGACTGGCCAAGCATGTCTCCAGACCTAAACCATATGTGATGAGTTATTTTGATGAGATAGCACATTAACACTGTTATTCAAGCTGTACATATTGACTACTTTACATTGTCTCAAAGTGTCATATCTACTGTATGTATGCGTGTGCATGTGTGTACAACATAGTAATGGTGCCTAATAAAAAGGCGCCAATATTTGAATACAAATCTTTTCTCTATTGGCACAAAGTGTATAAAAGGAGCACCGCTTATATATAATTTACATATTTATAAAGCAACTATATCATTTGTAAAAGAGTGCCACGTAAACAGAAAACAACTATATAGCTTGTTATCTTATTAACTTTCATTTAACGTTCATTTCCATACCAACTTTATCAATTACAATAACCCATTATTTAACATAGAATCATTGCTAAAACTGCTAAAATTGTTTCTTACACTGTACTCTATGCTTTCTCATAGAATTTTTTTTAAATTTCAACTTTTTGCACCACAATGAGCAGCTTCCGTGATTCTAACCTATGTTAAAAATGATCATTTTCACCAGGGCGCATCACCAGGGCGGTTTAAGGTTATGCACTATCAGGGGAGGGTCAAGGTTAGGCACCAACAGGGGAGGGCAAATGCCCCTACCATAGTTATAGTCTGATGTCACTATCACAGTCAATTAACCGGGCAGCATTTTTTGGGAGGGGGGTTTATGCAAATGCAAAGAAGTATGGGGGGGGGCAACAGATACAGCATAACTCTGTATAAATGGGTCCTGCTACATAGTTACATAGTTACATAGTTACATAGTTATTTTGGCTGAAAAAAGACATACGTCCATCGAGTTCAACCAGTACAAAGTACAACTCCAGCCCGTCCCCCACATACCCCTGTTGATCCAGAGGAAGGCGAAAAAACCCCCACAAGGCATGGTCCAATTAGCCCCAAAAGGGAAAAATTCCTTCCTGACTCCAGATGGCAATCAGATAAAATCCCTGGATCAACATCATTAGGCATAACCTAGTAATTGTAGCCATGGATGTCTTTCAACGCAAGGAAAGCATCTAAGCCCCCTTTAAATGCAGGTATAGAGTTTGCCATAACGACTTCCTGTGGTAATGCATTCCACATCTTAATCACTCTTACTGTAAAGAACCCTTTCCTAAATAAATGGCTAAAACGTTTTTCCTCCATGCGCAGATCATGTCCTCTAGTCCTTTGAGAAGGCCTAGGGACAAAAAGCTCATCCACCAAGCTATTATATTGCCCTCTGATGTATTTATACATGTTAATTAGATCCCCTCTAAGGCGTCTTTTCTCTAGACTAAATAAACCCAGTTTATCTAAACTTTCTTGGTAAGCGAGACCTTTCATCCCACGTATCAATTTTGTAGCTCGTCTCTGCACCTGCTCTAAAACTGCAATATCTTTTTTGTAATGTGGTGCCCAGAACTGAATTCCATATTCCAGATGTGGCCTTACTAGAGAGTTAAACAGGGGCAATATTATGCTAGCATCTCGAGTTTTTATTTCCCGTTTAATGCATCCCATAATTTTGTTCGCTTTAGCTGCAGCGGCTTGGCATTGAGTACGATTATTTAACTTGTTGTCGATGAGTACTCCTAAGTCCTTCTCCAAGTTTGATGTCCCCAACTGTATCCCATTTATTTTGTATGGTGCTAGACCATTGGTACGACCAAAATGCATGACTTTACATTTGTCAACATTGAACTTCATCTGCCATGTAGGTGCCCATATAGCCATCCTATCCAGATCCTGTTGCAATATGACACTATCTTCCTGAGAGTTGATGATTCTGCACAATTTTGTATCATCTGCAAAAATAGCAACATTGCTCACTACTGCATCTACTAGGTCATTAATAAATAAATTGAAGAGCACTGGACCCAGTACAGACCCCTGTGGGACCCCACTGCTAACATTCTTCCATTTTGAGTACGATCCATTGACCACAACTCTTTGTTTTCTGTCCATTAGCCAGTTTCCTATCCATGCACACAAACTCTTCCCCAGTCCTTGCATCCTCAACTTTTGCACCAGACTTCTGTGGGGAACAGTGTCGAAGGCCTTTGCAAAGTCCAAGTATATCACATCTACAGCATTCCCAATATCCATATTAGCATTCACTACCTCATAAAAGCTGAGCATGTTAGTCAAACAGGACCTGTCTTTAGTAAACCCATGTTGATGCTGAGAAATAAGATTATTTTCTACTATGAAGTCATGTATAGTATCTCTTAGTAACCCCTCAAATAGTTTGCATACAACTGATGTTAAGCTTACAGGTCTATAATTTCCTGGATCTAATTTTTTGCCCTTCTGGAAAACAAATCTGTGCCTCTGGGACTGCAAGGATAGGCCTAACCACTTTGTCTCATTGCTGCTTTCGATACAGTTAAACAATCTGGATTTATATTTATTATGAGCTCATTGAGAACAGGCATTTTGGAAACAGTTGTACTTTCCAGTCCACTCGCAGTGTGAGAACAACTAATACCTTTTTATCCCTTAACTCGCTTGTTTGACAAGCATCAAACTTAAGGAGAGAACTAGGCAGCATTAACTTTATAACTGGAGCTTTCTTTACAGTATCCCACAGTGTAGATAAAAAGGCAAAACACAATGCTTCTATTTATGTACATTATCCAGTTCGGCCTATCTGGACGAGCTTTCTCGTCCAGATAGGCACTGCATCTTCCCCTGCGTGGTGCGCGCGATCGGGCGCGTGCCCGCGCGCGTACCCGCCGCCCCCCGCTAGCCCCCCGATCAGTGAATGGGAATATAATTCCCATTCACCGATCTAACCTCCCCGCAGAAATACCGACGCTTTCTCTCCAGAGAGCGCGGTATTTCTGCCCCCGGGAAACAACTCCTCTGATCTTTAGTTCCTAGATGCGAAATCGTTCGCATCTAGGAATTTTTTCACTGTGGCCATCTTGTGGCCAAATAGTAAACTGCACCCACATACATTTTTAATTAAAGAAAACTATTATTTTACATGTGAAACAAACAGTTTCCCTCCCACACCAAAAATTACCCACATACATTTTTTATTAAAAAAAAAATAAAAAAAAATACAATAAAAAAAAACAAAAACAACATAAATAGTTACCCAAGGGTCTGAACTTTTTAAATATGCACGTCAAGAGAGTATGTTATTATATTATTTAAAATTATAAGCTTATAAATAGTGATGGACGCAAATTGAAAAAATGCACCTTTATTTCTAAATGAAATATCGGCACCATAAATTGTGATAGGGACATCGTTTAAATGGTGTAATAACCGGGACAGATGGGCATATAAAATACATGAGTTTTAATTACGGTAGCGTATATTAATTTCAAACTATAATGGCCTAAAACTGAGAAATAATGATTTTTTTTCATTTCTTTCTTAATCTTCCTGTTAAAATGGATTTAGAAAAAAATAATTCTTAGCAAAATGTAGCACCCAAAGAAAGCCTAATTAGTGGCGGAAAAAACAAGATATAGATCAATTCATTGTGATAAGTAGCAATAAAGTTATAGGCAAATGAATGGGAGGTGAACGTTGCTCGGATGCATGAGATTTTCGGACTGCGGCGCTGAACCGGTTATATTTGCACCTGTCTGTGCTGAATGGCAAAGTATTGTTTTTGAACTACCGCCACTTTCTTTTGTCTTGGAGACACATAGCTAAAATTAGATGACAATTAAAATGAGTCCCTCATAAGTACTTGCAAATTAATAAAAGCACCCCTTCATTCTCATAGCATGTTGCTCATGTGAAGGTTTTATTTCCTGCCAAGTGTTGATGCATTGTAAGTGGTTTATTTATGGTTGTGCACACCTTTTGTTAAAACTCTTATGTCTTCACTTCCAGTAACCTCAAGATTACCTCCAGCTGCTTTTCTGATTGCTGTTTGTTCTCATCAAAGACTCCTCCGGTCCTGTGCCAAAGTTGCTTTTAATCACTGCAACACACTGCAGTCATAGGTCATCCCATGGCAGAAATCCACTCCTGCACTTTTATTTGCAGAGATTTAACGGGAAGGTCTGAGCATCACGCCTTTGTATGGAACATCATAACTGTGTCTGAAAACACATTGTATAATCTTTCAGCTACAGAAGACTTGAATAAGAATGGCACGACAACAGATAAATTAATAAACCTGTCCAAGGAATAAAAAGAATGAATACGCCTGTAGAAGTCCGGAACACGATACCTGTGGTGAATGATATATATTTATAAATATATACAATATATATATATATATATATATATATATATATATATATATATATATATATACTATATATATATATATATATATATATATACAGTATATATCTCACTGTGGGTTGTCTATTTACATGAGCTGTGTATCTATAAAACAAATAAGCACAGTACACAAGGAAAAAACTCAATGCATGTAAGATGCATGAATAGTAACAAGCTATTTTCAAAGTGATGTATTGTTTAGCAAATTGTTCATCCTCTGTGTGTCAACATCTTCTCCTTACCATTCCAAAACATTCAGTTTCATGCTCTTCATCTATGTTAGCGAATAGGAAGAACCTTGCAGGTGATGTCTCTTTTTACTGTGTCTCTTTGGTGTGAATACTTATGCTATAAATTCACTAAACTTGTGAAGCTAGTTAAAGAAAGCACCTATTTGTCACCAAGTCAATTTATTTGTAGTGGGATTGTGGTTCCAGAGCACATAAAAAGAACTCAAAATCCAGCACTCAGATGTAAAATATTTAAGATGTAATGTGACATGAATAAATACTTAGCTACTGATGATGGTCTAATGTCCAGATGTCCTTAAACTCCATCAGATAAGTTAAAAAATGTTCCTGAGGGTCCCCATATTTTGTTATAAGTATCTCAGGTTCTAAAGACTAGGAAAATATGCTTTTTAAGTATCAGTCCTGCAACAAAGCCACTGATATACAGTAGGTTGTTGGCTGACTTTTATACCCATAAGAACAAAGAGGCATTGGTCAAGCCATAAGTGTTTTTTGGACATCCTTTCATATAAGGCTATGGTTGTTCACCCACTGAAGTGGTATATTACATATACTTAAAGGAATATCCCCTATAAGGAATGGCTAATTCTGATGTAAAATAATGTTTAACTATTTGCATGCTAAATCATAAAATCACTCTTTACCTTTATTCCAGCATTACTTTCTACAGGTATTTTTGCACACAGTTTGAGGAATCAAGGAAGGCTGTTCCAAACATATAAAAGAACTAACCAAAGTTTATCAGTGGATTACATTTGTCTTGGTTGCTTCTGTCTATTATATATAGTAGCAAATATATCGGCGCCAAGGGACAATGGAACCGCCGCTGAGAAGAACAATGTCCAAAAGTTCAGAAGTCAGGCATACATCAAAGGTCAGCGCAGGTTTAGAAAGTCATTGTATGTAGGGAATGGTAAATTCTTCACCACAATATATCAAATGCTCAGAGGTAGGTATCCGCCAAACATCAAAACTAGAAAAGGCTTACCAGCTCCCAACAACCCACATTATAAGGTTGTAAAATGGCTCATGTCACAGATAACATCCAGGGAACATCAGACGTCGTGAAGATCCAGTGGACATCCGTATGGAGGTAAAGTTTCAGGAATTTATATAGGAAAACAAAAACGGCAATATCTAAGCATAACCCGTTTATTTAGATAAAATTGCTTTAAAAGGCAGTAGACATAAAAACGATAACTCACATACGGGACCCATAAACAGGGAACCCCAGAAGATTAGCGCGCATGTAATGGTCAATCGAAGATCAATAGACAATGGTGCCGCCTGTTACCTTCCCGACCGGTTTCGCAGTCTTGCGTCATCAGGGGAGGGGAAAAAAAAGGGGTTTTTTTCTTTTTTTTTTCTCCCCTGATGACGCAAGACTGCGAAACCGGTCGGGAAGGTAACAGGCGGCACCATTGTCTATTGATCTTCGATTGACCATTACATGCGCGCTAATCTTCTGGGGTTCCCTGTTTATGGGCCCCGTATGTGAGTTATCGTTTTTATGTCTACTGCCTTTTAAAGCAATTTTATCTAAATAAACGGGTTACGCTTAGATATTGCCGTTTTTGTTTTCCTATATAAATTCCTGAAACTTTACCTCCATACGGATGTCCACTGGATCTTCACGACGTCTGATGTTCCCTGGACATTATCTGTGACATGAGCCATTTCACAACCTTATAATGTGGGTTGTTGGGAGCTGGTAAGCCTTTTCTAGTTTTGATGTTTGGCGGATACCTACCTCTGAGCATTTGATATATTGTGGTGAAGAATTTACCATTCCCTACATACAATGACTTTCTAAACCTGCGCTGACCTTTGATGTATGCTTCTGTCTATTAATGTAATCCAAATGGACTAATAGATGCTGAGATTGGCAGTGATTTGGTGACTATATTACCTCTTTCAGAACTTCTTTTGTAATTTTTGCTGAAGATGGTTCTATAAAACTTTGACAGTAAGTTTGGGGTTATTGTACTGCTGCAGAATAAATCTGTGACTTGTCAAATGTCTCCCTGGTGTTACTGTATAATAAATTATTATCTGCCTATACTTATCAGCATTGAAATATTAACACTGTTCAAATCCTCAACTACATTTGCAGATACACAACCCTAAACCATCAAGGAACCATTACTGGGAAGGAGGAGGCGCCCCAAGATGTGATGTGCGGAATGGATAATGTAAGCTGGATAAAACATACATAAATAGGCTTCCCTCTAAAAAAAGGGGGTAGCGCAAAAAAAGTAATAACATTTTTAATAGAACCCAGACATAGAGGCGCTCCCTGCTTGCAATCGCTAGTATTGAAACACTTTTGTTATTTGATCTGAGGAAGCGGACTGCGATCCGCAAAATGCGTTATCATTCAAGCGTCTAGTTTCTATTAAAATGTTATTACTTTTTTTGGGCTACCCCCTTCTGTTAGAGGTAAGCCTATTTATGTATGTTTTATCCTGCTTGCAAAATCCATTCCACACATCACATCTTGGGGCGCTTCCTCCCTCCTAGTAATATCCCACACCAACCGCCTCTGCTCAGGGTGTTGGCCATGTGTGTTGGTTCCTTGAAACCCTTACACGCCTTACACGTTACCCGAACGTTCGGCTAGCGCTGTGATTTGCCGAACGGGTCACGTGTAGTGTTGGGAGAACATCTAGATGTTCGGGTTCGGGCCGAACATGGCCGCGATGTTCGGGTGTTCGAGCCGAACTCCGAACATAATGGAAGTCAATGGGGACCCGAACTTTCGTGCTTTGTAAAGCCTCCTTATATGCTACATACCCCAAATTTACAGGGTATGTGCACCTTGGGAGTGGGTACAAGAGGAAAAAAAATTTAGCAAAAAGAGCTTATAGTTTTTGAGAAAATCGATTTTAAAGTTTCAAAGGGAAAACTGTCTTTTAAATGCGGGAAATGTCTGTTTTCTTTGCACAGGTAACATGCTTTTTGTCGGCATGCAGTCATAAATGTAATACATATAAGAGGTTCCAGGAAAAGGGACAGGTAACGCTAACCCAGCAGCAGCACACGTGATGGAACAGGAGGAGGGTGGCGCAGGAGGAGAAGGCCACGCTTTGAGACACAACAACTCAGGCCTTGCATGAGGACAAGAAGCGTGCGGATAGCAATTTGTGTTTTGTCGCCATGCAGTCATAAATTTAATGCAGATGAGAGGTTCAATAAACAGGGACCGGAAACGCTAACCCATCACAGATGTTCATTGTTCATGTTACTTGGTTGGGGTCCGGGAGTGTTGCGTAGTCGTTTCCAATCCAGGATTGATTCATTTTAATTTGAGTCAGACGGTCTGCATTTTCTGTGGAGAGGCGGATACGCCGATCTGTGACGATGCCTCCGGCAGCACTAAAACAGCGTTCCGACATAACGCTGGCTGCCGGGCAAGCCAGCACCTCTATTGCGTACATTGCCAGTTTGTGCCAGGTGTCTAGCTTCGATACCCAATAGTTGAAGGGTGCAGATGGATTGTTCAACACAGCTACGCCATCTGACATGTAGTCCTTGACCATCTTCTCCAGGCGATCGGTGTTGGAGGTGGATCTGCACGCTTGCTGTTCTGTGTGCTGCTGCATGGGTGTCAGAAAATTTTCCCACTCCAAGGACACTGCCGATACCATTCCCTTTTGGGCACTAGCTGCGGCTTGTGTTGTTTGCTGCCCTCCTGGTCGTCCTGGGTTTGCGGAAGTCAGTCTGTCGGCGTACAACTGGCTAGAGGAGGGGGAGGATGTCAATCTCCTCTTTAAAGTCTCCACAAGGGCCTGCTGGTATTCTTCCATTTTGACCTGTAGGACTCTTTCTTCAAGCAGTTTTAGAACATTGTGTTTGTACCGTGGATCCAGAAGGGTATAAACCCAGTAATTGGTGTTGTCCAGAATGCGCACAATGCGTGGGTCGCGTTCAATGCAGTCCTAGGCCGAAGAGGTCATAGCCTAGGGTCACAAAAACCTGTTTATTTGGGCTATTTCAATGGTAGTGATGGTGACGTACATAAATCTCAGCCATGGCCGTAAGCAACGTCTGAATTTCACGAACTGTCTCATGCAGGTAGAAGACATATTGTTAGACTTGGATTCCAAAGATGGGGTCCCTACATCTCTGCAAACCAGAGTTACAGGGGTCCAAAATTGGTAAAATCCCCCATAGGCTTTCATTGGGCCTCCTATTTACAGTTTCAAAATCTCACATCTTTTCAAAGGGCAATTGATCAGCAGTGGCAAATTTTCTAGCATTGTAGGGACCCTTAGGGGGAACATGACTGGTGAGTTTCGGGCCCCTAGGCCAAAGAGGTCATAGCCTAGGGTCACAAAAACCTGTTTATTTGGGTTATTTCAATGGTAGTGATGGTGACGTACATAAATCTCAGCCATGGCCGTTAGCAACGTCTGAATTTCACGAAATGTCTCATGCAGGTAGAAGACATATTGTTAGACTTGGATTCCAAAGATGGGGTCCCTACATCTCTGCAAACCAGAGTTACAGGTGTCCAAAATTGGTAAAATCCCCAATAGACTTTCATTGCCTCCCTATTTCACTTTCCAAAATCTCACATCTTTTCAAAGGGCAATGGCTCAGCAGTACCAAATTTTCTAGCATTGTAGGGACCCTTAGGGGGAACATGACTGGTGAGTTTCGGGCCCCTAGGCCAAAGAGGTCATAGCCTAGGGTCACAAAAACCTTTTTATTTGGGCTATTTCAATGGTAGTGATGGTGACGTACATAAATCTCAGCTATGGCCGTTAGCAACGTCTGAATTTCACGAAATGTCTCATGCAGGTAGAAGACATATTGTTAGACTTGGATTCCAAAGATGGGGTCCCTACATCTCTGCAAACCAGAGTTACAGGGGTCCAAAATTGGTAAAATCCCCCATAGACTTTCATTGCCTCCCTATTTCCCTTTCCAAAATCTCACATCTTTTCAAAGGGCAATGGCTCAGCAGTACCAAATTTTCTAGCATTGTAGGGACCCTTAGGGGGAACATGACTGGTGAGTTTCGGGCCCCTAGGCCAAAGAGGTCATAGCCTAGGGTCACAAAAACCTGTTTATTTGGGATATTTCAATGGTAGTGATGGTGACGTACATAAATCTCAGCCATGGCCGTTAGCAACGTCTGAAATTCACGAAATGTCTCATGCAGGTAGAAGACGTATTGTTAGACTTGGATTCCAAAGATGGGGTCCCTACATCTCTGCAAACCAGAGTTACAGGGGTCCAAAATTGGTAAAATCCCCCATAGGCTTTCATTGGGCCTACTATTTACCGTTCCAAAATCTCACACCATTTCAAAGGGCAATGGCTCAGCAGTGGCAAAACTCACCAGTCATGATCCCCCTAAGGGTCCCTACAATGCTTGAAAATTTGGTACTGCTGAGCCATTGCCCTTTGAAAAGATGTGAGATTTTGGAAAGTGAAATAGGAAGGCAATGAAAGTCTATGGGGGATTTTACCAATTTTGGACCCCTGTAACTCTGGTTTGCAGAGATGTAGGGACCCCATCTTTGGAATCCAAGTCTAACAATATGTCTTCTACCTGCATGAGACATTTCGTGAAATTCAGACGTTGCTAACGGCCATAGCTGAGATTTATGTACGTCACCATCACTACCATTGAAATAGCCCAAATAAACAGGTTTTTGTGACCCTAGGCTATGACCTCTTTGGCCTAGGGGCCCGAAACTCACCAGTCATGTTCCCCCTAAGGGTCCCTACAATGCTAGAAAATTTGGTACTGCTGAGCCATTGCCCTTTGAAAAGATGTGAGATTTTGGAAAGTGAAATAGGGAGGCAATGAAAGTCTATGGGGGATTTTACCAATTTTGGACCCCTGTAACTCTGGTTTGCAGAGATGTAGGGACCCCATCTTTGGAATCCAAGTCTAACAATATGTCTTCTACCTGCATGAGACATTTCGTGAAATTCAGACGTTGCTAACGGCCATAGCTGAGATTTATGTACGTCACCATCACTACCATTGAAATAGCCCAAATAAACAGGTTTTTGTGACCCTAGGCTATGACCTCTTTGGCCTAGGGGCCCGAAACTCACCAGTCATGTTCCCCCTAAGGGTCCCTACAATGCTAGAACATTTGGTACTGCTGAGCCATTGCCCTTTGAAAAGATGTGAGATTTTGGAAAGTGAAATAGGGAGGCAATGAAAGTCTATGGGGGATTTTACCAATTTTGGACCCCTGTAACTCTGGTTTGCAGAGATGTAGGGACCCCATCTTTGGAATCCAAGTCTAACAATATGTCTTCTACCTGCATGAGACATTTCGTGAAATTCAGACATTGCTAACGGCCATAGCTGAGATTTATGTACGTCACCATCACTACCATTGAAATAGCCCAAATAAACAGGTTTTTGTGACCCTAGGCTATGACCTCTTTGGCCTAGGGGCCCGAAACTCACCAGTCATGTTCCCCCTAAGTGTCCCTACAATGCTAGAAAATTTGGTACTGCTGAGCCATTGCCCTTTGAAAAGATGTGAGATTTTGGAAAGTGAAATAGGGAGGCAATGAAAGTCTATGGGGGATTTTACCAATTTTGGACCCCTGTAACTCTGGTTTGCAGAGATGTAGGGACCCCATCTTTGGAATCCAAGTCTAACAATATGTCTTCTACCTGCATGAGACATTTCGTGAAATTCAGACGTTGCTAACGGCCATAGCTGAGATTTATGTACGTCACCATCACTACCATTGAAATAGCCCAAATAAACAGGTTTTTGTGACCCTAGGCTATGACCTCTTTGGCCTAGGGGCCCGAAACTCACCAGTCATGTTCCCCCTAAGGGTCCCTACAATGCTAGAAAATTTGGTACTGCTGAGCCATTGCCCTTTGAAAAGATGTGAGATTTTGGAAAGTGAAATAGGGAGGCAATGAAAGTCTATGGGGGATTTTACCAATTTTGGACCCCTGTAACTCTGGTTTGCAGAGATGTAGGGACCCCATCTTTGGAATCCAAGTCTAACAATATGTCTTCTACCTGCATGAGACATTTCGTGAAATTCAGACATTGCTAACGGCCATAGCTGAGATTTATGTACGTCACCATCACTACCATTGAAATAGCCCAAATAAACAGGTTTTTGTGACCCTAGGCTATGACCTCTTTGGCCTAGGGGCCCGAAACTCACCAGTCATGTTCCCCCTAAGTGTCCCTACAATGCTAGAAAATTTGGTACTGCTGAGCCATTGCCCTTTGAAAAGATGTGAGATTTTGGAAAGTGAAATAGGGAGGCAATGAAAGTCTATGGGGGATTTTACCAATTTTGGACCCCTGTAACTCTGGTTTGCAGAGATGTAGGGACCCCATCTTTGGAATCCAAGTCTAACAATATGTCTTCTACCTGCATGAGACATTTCGTGAAATTCAGACGTTGCTAACGGCCATAGCTGAGATTTATGTACGTCACCATCACTACCATTGAAATAGCCCAAATAAACAGGTTTTTGTGACCCTAGGCTATGACCTCTTTGGCCTAGGGGCCCGAAACTCACCAGTCATGTTCCCCCTAAGGGTCCCTACAATGCTAGAAAATTTGCCACTGCTGATCAATTGCCCTTTGAAAAGATGTGAGATTTTGAAACTGTAAATAGGAGGCCCAATGAAAGCCTATGGGGGATTTTACCAATTTTGGACCCCTGTAACTCTGGTTTGCAGAGATGTAGGGACCCCATCTTTGGAATCCAAGTCTAACAATATGTCTTCTACCTGCATGAGACATTTCGTGAAATTCAGACGTTGCTAACGGCCATGGCTGAGACTTATGTACGTCACCATCACTACCATTGAAATAGCCCAAATAAACAGGTTTTTGTGACCCTAGGCTATGACCTCTTCGGCCTAGGACTGCATTGAACGCGACCCACGCATTGTGCGCATTCTGGACAACACCAATTACTGGGTTTATACCCTTCTGGATCCACGGTACAAACACAATGTTCTAAAACTGCTTGAAGAAAGAGTCTGACAGGTCAAAATGGAAGAATACCAGCAGGCCCTTGTGGAGACTTTAAAGAGGAGATTGACATCCTCCCCCTCCTCTAGCCAGTTGTTCGCCAACAGACTGACTTCCACAAACCCAGGACGACCAGGAGGGCAGCAAACAACACAAGCCGCAGCTAGTGCCCAAAAGGGAATGGTATCGGCAGTGTCCTTGGAGTGGGAAAATTTTCTGACACCCATGCAGCAGCACACAGAACAGCAAGCGTGCAGATCCACCTCCAACACCGATCGCCTGGAGAAGATGGTCAAGGACTACATGTCAGATGGCATAGCTGTGTTGAACAATCCATCTGCACCCTTCAACTATTGGGTATCGAAGCTAGACACCTGGCGCAAACTGGCAATGTACGCAATAGAGGTGCTGGCTTGCCCGGCAGCCAGCGTTATGTCGGAACGCTGTTTCAGTGCTGCCGGAGGCATCGTCACAGATCGGCGTATCCGCCTCTTCACAGAAAATGCAGACCGTCTGACTCAAATTAAAATGAATCAATCCTGGATTGGAAACGACTACGCAACACTCCCGGACCCCAACCAAGTAACATGAACAATGAACATCTGTGATGGGTTAGCGTTTCCGGTCCCTGTTTATTGAACCTCTCATCTGTATTACATTTATGACTGCATGGCGACAAAACGCAAATTGCTATCCGCACGCTTCTTGTCCTCATGCAAGGCCTGGGTTGTTGTGTCTCAAAGCGTGGCCTTCTCCTCCTGCGCCACCCTCCTCCTGTTCCATCACGTGTGCTGCTGCTGGGTTAGCGTTACCGGTCCCTTTTCCTGGAACCTCTTATATGTATTACATTTATGACTGCATGCCGACAAAAAGCATGTTACCTGTGCAAAGAAAACAGACATTTCCCGCATTTAAAAGACAGTTTTCCCTTTGAAACTTTAAAATCGATTTTCTCAAAAACTATAAGCTCTTTTTGCAAAAAAAAAATTTCCTCTTGTACCCACTCCCAAGGTGCACATACCCTGCAAATTTGGGGTATGTAGCATGTAAGGAAGCTTTACAAAGCACAAAAGTTCGGGTCCCCATTGACCTCCATTATGTTCGGAGTTCGGGTCGAACACCCGAACATCGCGGCGATGTTCGGCGAACATTCACGAACCCGAACATCTAGGTGTTCGCCCAACACCACAACCTACTAGCTGCAGAAATATGGGAGGTCTAAACTATTTGACTTACCCAACAGTCTGGTAAGCAGACATGCTTTGGGTCAAATGTATTAATATTAAGGCATCTCCAGAGACTGCAAACATCTCCAGCTCCAGTTGGGAAGTCTTCACCGATCCAGGAACGCAGAACTTTTTTTTGTACCTGCTGTAGTCAAAATGTCATCCCTTACCTGAGTGATAGTGAACATTGGGAAATCCTGTGCTAGGTTACAAAATGAGAAGTTAACCAGTTGTGTGATTGCAAGCTTCTTAAGGCACTCATAATCAGAATTTTTTTTTATAAACTTAGGCTGTCCGTCACTTATTTAAAAACTTCACTTACAACTGTACTTCAATACAGCTGAACGTCAGCAAATGAAACAAAGGCCCTTACTCAATTCAGTTTTTTTCCTAAGTTTTCTCCATCTTATGTTTAAAATAATGTTTAGCAATTGAAAAAGTCCCAAAAAGTAGGTGAAAAAGTACTGTCAATATTATTCTGAGTATTTGCTTGCTTGCTGGTAACTTAAAACGCATTTTATTGATAAGGTGTGAAAATATCAACTAGGAGAAAAGTTACAAGAAAAAGTAAATCGGATAATGGCCATAGTGCTTAAAAATGTGGCAGCATGTCGCTTTAAAGTGTAGCTACGCCCAGATGCTACTCAACATGATGGCACTGCCCATACTGAGCACAAACATCTGCACAGTGCATGTGAACAGCTGGCGGGCCATGAGTTCACTGCCTTCAGCTTCCTGTGTGACAGAGGCCTTACACTATACATTTTAGCTAGTGACTTTTCGTGTTGCTTTTTTCCCCCTGCATTTTTGGAAAGTACATATATAAATTGGGCAACTTGAGCCTATGTTAGATAAAGATCTAAACACCTCACAAGGCTTTTGATGTGGTTAATAAAACTTAGTTGTAGGGATTGTAATTAGTAAATGGTTCTCATGGGGGTGCTTCTAATTTAGGAAAGTGCTCCAAATGTCAAAAAGCTTATTGTCTAATTAATTTGATATGTTTTTTCTCTCTAATAATGGGCAAAGCAATATAACACTCATTAGATAGAACTGCTCAGCATCAGCACCATCTTTTGTGCAATGTTTTGGAACATTTTAAGAGAAAATTATGTATTCTTTACATCTTAGATTCTGCCACACACATATAAAGCTAACAAAATAAATTACAAACAATGAAACACACTGTGACAAAATCTCATATGTAGGGGTTACTTTAGAAAAAGTACCTTTTGAATTATCTCACCTCAACTGAGTTTTCATATATCTGTAACTCACCAAGCAAAAAAAAAAACTAATACAAATAACATTGGAATTAAAGGGGAATGAGACTCTGAAATAATGTTCAATAAAATGTGTTTTTCTATTTTTATTACCCATACAGTTATCATATTTGCTTGTGCACAAGTAATATTGTCTGTTGACAAATTACCAGTTCCCCAAGTACAGTTTATCTGCTCTGAAATCTGCAATTGCATAGGTGCTGTATTTATATATTATAATGTATCTAGTGAGATTTCTCTCCTGTTTTACCTACTGCTAACCCTGTAAGCTGAAGCACTGCCAGGAATGTTTAGTAATTGTGGCTGATAAGAAAACCTAAACAAAATGTTGTAATCACTTCCTCAGCTAAGCTTCAAACTGAGGAAGAAAGTGATGTGTTTAACTATTTGAATGCTGTTCTGCTACCATTTTTTTCTGGTTGTAGACTCTATGCTGTAAATAATATTTAGAGGAAAGAATCAATGCTGAGTTTGATGCCACTTTTTATTTTGCCATGTTAAAGGTCTCACTATTGGAGAATGCATATTGGAAATGTTTTCGTAAAATAAATAACCAAGACTTTCTGATCTGTTGCCTACGTGCCAATGCTTAATAACAACATTCCAAATGGTACAAGAGGAATATAAAGCACAAATAGTTTCTAATCAAAAAGGCCCTGTGTGTACAGGAAAAGAAAACATAATCTTCATTAGATCTGTATTAAAATATGATTGATGGACAACACATCTCAAAAAACAAGTGTGCATACATGCAAAGTCATTCCTTCCCCTCTAGTATAGTGTACTTTTCTAATTATGTAACTCTATTGTAAGTGTACTCGCCAATCACTCATTGCCGCTCAACAGAAACCAACAATATTATGAAGCGTGTAATAAATTAATTTAAAGTCCATCATCATCATACTAATGAGTTGAATGTCCATGATTACAGTTTGACCTACATGTCAGTCCACTTCTTTGTTTCAATCTTGAAACTTGTATGGACTACTTCTTCTTAGATCATTTCCTCAGATAAAACGGAGAAAGGTCAAAATAGTGTAATACTTCCAGTTCACTTTACACTCCACCACACTCTCGGTGTATCATCCGTGCTGATATTCACCCGTGTGTGTGCCTGCAACCATCATGCAGATACTAATTTAGATTGAGCTCACCTGATCTTATGGCTGACCATATTATAGGCCAGCACAACTCGCTTCGAAATGGATGTATCTGCCAATTTAAACAGCCCTTTCCTCAGTGGCGTCACATGAAAAATAGAGGGAATACAGCACATAGCACACTGTTCAAATTCACAGATGCACCTATCCCAAGTTCATGTGCCACTTCCGCATGCACCTCCTGTTTGCGTGATTGTCACTCTCACTTCTACCATCACATAACATGGAGCAGCTCACCAGATTCATAGCCTGACCCCTAACAGACCACCAGACGCCCTTACGCCCCAATCTGGGCAACTCCGCAATGGTCAGTGTCCACCACTGCTGCCTCTCCTTTAAATAAACTCAAGAGGAGACCACCATAGCATAACACCATTTATTATATAAAAATTGTAAAAAGTATTGCACTTGCAAACATCCATAGTAAAATCGCTTTAAAAATAGTCCTCGTGTAATCAGCAACTATTGCTTCATTCAGGCTCTGGAACCTGAATGGAGCACAAGACACTAATTACAAAAGGACTGTAGTCTTGGGATCTGTACACAGTATGAGTGGTGCAAACATGCTTTTTTTGCATGTATTTGTACTCGTTTTTAACAATTGCACCAATCTATTAACTTGAAGAAGGCCTTTCTTCTCATGCATGACAGCCTCTGTTGGTACCAGTTTGGGAAGGCTGTGTTCTCTTTGGTTTGTTGGGCAGGCAGGGGATATGTGTGGTTGCACACCTGACCAAGGAAGCACAGAAAAGTCCCTGTTTTGCAGGAATCAGGCAACCAGAAGTCTCAACTACCTGGCATGCCTGAAGGATAACAGAGACCTCTTTTGAGGGGCTTCCTATGGGTGCTGGCAGGCTTTTAAATACTTACAGAGGCTCCAGAAATGGCTAGCCATCTCCCTCTATCTCCCCATGGGCTGGAGTGTCACATGACTCGATGCAGGTCAGCTGACACTCCGGCTTCCATGCACCGGGGAATAGAGGGAGACTGCCAGACATCACTGGAGCCTTGGTAAGTATTTCAGGGGGGAGTTTGGCACTATTTTGGCTGGTTGCTCAAGCAACTGACAAGCACATGTATCCGGCATCAGGCGATCCCTGATGGTGCCGGATACGGGGGACTTTGCTGTACTTGCACAAGTACATGTACTGCATTAGGAGCTTTGAACCTATAAGAGGGAATTGTGTTAAGTGAGAAAGCCTATTGATTAAACCTCAGCATTATTTTTTTTTTTAAATAAACCCCCTCCTCACATTTTACAGGAGGATGTGGCCAATACTTACTAAAGGCTCTCTTCATACTTGCGTGTGCAATACCTAAATCTGAAAATATTTTGAGAGACAGAACACTGCGATGACAATGGCGTATCCTAAAAGCACCCTTGTGCTGTCAACACTGGACCTTCCCATGGAAAACAGCACAATTAGATGTCAGCCTCTTTTTCTTTTTAAAGATTTCAGAAAAAAAATATTTTTCTTGCCATTCACGTTGCTGAAAAACCGTATATAACGTGAATAACGCCGGAGAACATTATGTGCTTTAACACATAAATATTACATTTCAGGTATAATATGGAAGTTGTTTAGATGTCTGATCACACACAATAGGATGCAATACTGTAAAGATGACCTCTGCATTAAAAAGCAAAAACACTCATCAGACTACGTATCCTGGACAATGGCATCTCTAGTCGCCATGACGCCAACTATGCTTTAATATCAGAGTCAGACATGAGATATAATACGTGTCCAGAAGCTTAGCGAGTTTTTCATTCAATAGCCAAGAATACAAAATATTCAAACATATAAACTGCTTAACTACTGAAGAAAAATGTAATCATTTGTTTCCACTCTGAACAGAGAGTAGGATGAATTAAATGGGAGGTTTTAAATGAAATAGAAACACCATTTCAAAGCATCAAACATTTGTGGTTTTGTATGGATTCTAGTTCTATACATTGTTCGACATAGAAAAGCATGTACGGATATTTGTGAATCTGAATACCGGCAGTGTGAGAAGATTCGTGAAGATTTTATTTTGAATGATAGCAATTAGGAGATGCATACAGCTGTGAGGTCTGTACAAGCCACCCACTTATCTAGAACAGTTATTGTTAACTGTTGCCTTAATAGAATAACAAAAAGGGATTGTACGACAGACTTGGTGTTGAGAAAAATCTTTGCTTGCAGCAAAAACAACTTCACCCAAACTGAAACTTCAGCCAACAGAACAATACAGAAGTAACAGCAGCATTTAACAGCAGGTAAATTAATGCACAGGAATAAGAAATGTGGCTTACAATAATCTATCACCTATACCATGTCATGCTCAGAGCAGTCTCTACATGAGCGCTAGATAAGGAATGTAGAGTGGGCAGAAGAGGGGCCTAGACAAGGTCAGAGTTATGAAGGTGGTTGTAAAAGTGTCAGAAAGACGTCCACTGGATGAAGTGCAAAGTACAATTTTAAGTACTTCACTATGGAGATAAAAGACTTTGTCATTAGAGATGGCCTGAACAGTTCACCAGCTGACAGTTCCCGGCGAACTTGGGCTGTTCGCCGTTTGTGTTTAACACAATTCTTTTTAACAAAAAATTGCGTTTGCATTTTACATTGAAGTCAACGGCCGCCCAATTTAGCAATTAATAGCAAAGCCCCCTTACATGCTGATGCTGAAAACGCAAAATTTGCAAGGTATATGGAAGAGAACAGTGGGTACAAGAGGAACATTTTTTTCAAAAAAGACCTTATAGTTTTTGAAAAAAATTGGTGTTGAAGTTAAAGGAAAAAGTAGCAAAGTTACTGTATTCATATTTATATAAATGTATTTTTTTAATGTTACATATGTTCAGAGTGTGGGAAATATAAAAAACATCATGTGAGGTCACTCCTCCTGAGCCTCTTTAACCCTTGTCACCCATGCAGACTGCGAGAGCCAGAATGCTGAGCCCCGGCTACATGGGGCTTTACACGCTGAGCTTTACTAACACACATGGTCCTTGGTATGGGGGGCTCTGGGGTAAAGGGATGGCCAAGCCTCCCCCTCTCGACAAGAGCCCTTGTCCAATCCATAGACAAGGGACTCTTTCCCACCTCCGGTGCCCCAGTAGGAGGTGGGGGCCGCCAATGTCCTGGGGAAGGTTCATGGTGGCATCTGGAAGTCCCCTTTAAGAAGGGGACCCCCAGATACCTGCCCTCCTCCCCAGGAGAAATGAGTATAGAGGTACATAGTACCCCTCACCCATTTCCAGAAAGGGTTAAATGAAATAAAAACACAACAATAAAAAAGTCCTTTATTAATCTTAATTAACCAGAAATACTTACCTGTACTTTTAAAAAGAAGTTCCCACGCCAATATCCTCGGAAAAGTTCCACATCAATATCCTCTATCTTGCGACCTTGGTTGAAGATCTACGCTGCTCCGCGCACACTGCCGCCACACACCACCAATCCTTGCAGCACAGCTCTAGCTATACCCTGTATAGCTAGAACTCAAAGCATAATTTTGGCTCCAAGGCTCACCATTGGTCTAATAACAGCTGTGCTCTGTTTTCCCTCCTGCGCAGCTCCCGCACTCCCTCCATCACACCTATAGCGCCCACCCATGCTGTTATTCTGAAACACCAATAGCACCCACATTCTGGCTATCCCAGCCTGCATGAGGGACAAGGGGTTACGGAGGCTCGGGAGGGGGACCCCACATCATTTTATAACTTTAACAATGATTTTCTCAAAAACTGTAAGGTCTTTTTTGAAAGAAAAAAAAATCCACTTCTTTCCACTGCCCTCTTTAACATCCCCTGCAAATTAGGTGTTTCTAACACATTTGGGGGCTTTGCTATTTGATATTTTCCACACTCAGAAACAGAAATGTAAACTGTAGTAAGAGGTATATGGCTTCCATATTTATTTCCTTTTAAGAAATACCAGTTGCCTGGCTGTCCTGCTGATCCTCTGCCTCTAATACTTAGACCCGGAACAAGCATGAAACAGATCAGGTGTTTTTGACATTTTTGTCAGATCTGACAAGATTAGCTGCATGCTTGTTTCTGGTGTGATTCAGACACTACTGCAGCAAATTGACTAGCAGGGCTGCCAGGCACAGGCAACTGGTATTGCTTAAAAGAAAAGAAATGTGGCAGTTGCCATATGCCTTTCACTACAGTTGTCCTTTAAAATCTATTTTCTCAAAAAAAGGTCTTTTTGAAAAAAATGTTCTTCTTGTACCCACTGTCCTCCTCCACATACCCTGCAAATTTGGTGTTTCTAGCAGGTAAGGGGGCTTTGCAATTAAGCACTAAAGTCGGCGGCCGTTCATCTGCCATTTAAGTCTATAGAGCACACTGCGAACAGCCCGTTTGGCGAACATTTGCAGTAAATTTGCATTCGCAAACCGAAAATGTGATGTTTGCTTCATCTCTATTCATCATTCACACTGAGCATTTGTATTCTAGGGTACTGGTTGTGCGGCAGAATCTGTGGGGGACATTTATCAAAATATTGGTAGGTTTTTAGAAATCCATGCAGAACTGTCTCAGACATCCTAAGAAATCACTAAATAGTGCGATTCCTTCTTAAACTGTTAGGAATAGGAGGAGTTAGGAATGTCTTTCAGGCAGTGCAGTGTGTGAGGGAAATTACTGTTACCAAGGTAACCAACACATCTGCTGTCAGCAAGCTCTGAGTGAGGGGGGAGGAGCCCTTCACAAATCATCTCTAGCCTGTACTGCTGCACTGCTATGAAGCACTTCTTAAAGGATACCAGAATAGAAAGGTTATGGGAAAAATGATAGCTGCAGTGTGTGGGGGGTAAAAAGTACATACTGTCTGCTTCTCCTGACCCCCTCCATCTGCCGCCGTTAGTGTAATATACATGCATCCCAGCGACTTGCCTGACCTTTGTCCCGGACATACTGCGCCCTGTGTGCGCAGAATGTCCTCCCCTCTTCACTTCTGGCCGGTGCATATTGAGCGGCTCAGATGCGCGCTAATCCCTCCTTCTCCTCTGAGCTGCTTGTGTGCTCCACTAAACCAATCGTCACATGATTAGCCCCCGCTGTCCTCCCCACACCTGTCACCCTCACCCATGCTGCACTGGGTGCCAGCATGGGTGAGTGTGACAGGTGGGGGGAGCAGGGATTACAGCGGGAGCTGGCGGCAATGCATCCGCATAGGTGGATGTGCTCTCAGCTATACTTAGTATAGCTGAGAGCAGCAGCGGAGATCTTCAATCAAATTCATACAGAAGGTCGCAAGATAGAGGATGTTGTTGTGGCACCTTTTCTGAGGCTATTGGCGTGGGAACATTTTCGTAAAGGTACAGGTAAGTATTTCTGGTTAATTAAGACTAATATAGGACTTTTTTCATGGTTTATTTCACCTAGCCCTTTGTGGAAATGGGTAAGGGGTACTTTGTACCCCTATACTCATTTCTCCTGGGAGGGGGGTGGGCATCTAGGGTACCTTTCTTAAAGGGGACTCCCAGATGCCACCATGAACCCCCCCCCCCAGGGAGTCATCACCCCCACCTCCAGTGCCCCAGGATTCCATGGATTGGTTGAGGGCTCCGGAGGAGAGGGGAAGGCTTGACTGCCCCTCTCCTTCCGGAGCCTCCCATTCCATGGACCATGCAGGCTGGCATAGCTCAGGGTGTGAAGCCCCAGTTGGCCAAGGCTCTGCATTCTGGCTATCCCAGCCTGCATGGGTGACGAGGAGTTTAAATTTTTTTTAAATGTCCCACTATTTAATATTTTTAAATATTGTTTCCCGCTATCTTTTTAACATATTCTGCAAGTTTGGTGTTGCTAGAATATAAGGGGCCTTTGCTATTAACTGCTAATGTCGGTGGGAATTGTTTCCCTAAGAACTGCCATTACCGCATTTAAATGTATACTTTTTTTCCTTTGAATTTTAACCACTTCTCTACCACGGGGTTTTTCACCTAAAAACCACAGCAATTTTCACATTTAAGGGAGGCAAGGGTTAATGGGCTTAATGGGGGTATAATTTATTTAAAAAAAACCTCACTGATGCTGATCACTCACTAATGCTGTGTTAGTTATCTGAGATCCTCTCACGAGTGATCTCAGTAACTGTAACAGCATAGTGACTGATACAATGTTTACACACATTCTGCATGAATAAGCACTGTCATTGGCTTTGTGAACACATGTTCACATCAGCCAATCACAGACCAGCGGGTGCCCGACGCGTATGCACGTCCGCGTGCACGCGAACGCGGACGCGATCGCGCACGCGAACGCGATCGCGCACAGCAGGAAAATAAACAGGAGTTGCCTATCTACGCCCCTGTGACTCAGGTGAATTTTAAAGGGGCGTAGATAAGCGTGGCAGAGGTTGTTAAGTGGTTAAAATCGATTTTCTCAAAAAGTATCTTTGAAAAAAAAATGTTTTCCTCTTGTTCCTACTGTTCTTCTTAACATATCTGGCAAATTTGGTGTTTCTACAATGTGATGCCAGAAGATCAACAGGACTGCCTGGCAACTGGTATTGTTTAAAAGGAGATCAATATGTCTGCCTCCATATCCTTCTCACTTCAAGTTTACTTTAAGGCTCCCTTATAGATAGAATCTACAGTACAGAGTAAAAAGAGAAAAAAACTGTTATTTATATTCTTTGTGAATCAAGACCTAGGTAAGCCTTGTGGGAATCAGGTCCGCACCTTACTGTATGTTTCTTTTTATCTTTTTTGTTTCCAGGTAGACATTCCAAGAATCTGTAAATTACAGAAATCCCAATGCAAGGGTTATTCTGGTCTCCCTGGATATGACTGTGCACTAGGCAGGCAAATGGGTTAGTTCATAAAAAGGTATTTTGTACAAGTATACCTCTTTGATCTTATCTGCAGTTGTAAATAAATCTTCAAGGAAAACTGTGATGAAAGGGATATGGTGGCTGTCATTTTTATTCCCTTTAAAATATAAATTCTCTGGCTGCTGTTCTAATTTAATCTCATACCTCTAAGGACTGTCATGGAATGAGTATGCAGATCAGATATATGACTTGCATTGTTGGTATGAACGTGTGCCAAGCTGTGCACACATCTGTGCTAAATATTGCCCAAATATAATTATTGTGGTTGTTTTGTTGATAGTTTATCCTCAGTGTACAGATGTGATGCTTGGATCACTACAAAGCAGTCCATTATGGTCTCTGAAGATGGGAAGGGGGTACAATATGCATTGAGTTGTCCTGCTGAGACTCACAGAGAGAACCACCATAGCAATGGACCAAGTGGCACCTAACCTGGAGTGTTGCTAAAGTTGAGGCACCAGAGGTAGCCGACAAAATAGTGGGCAGCAAACTTCAGCTACAAATAGCAGGCGCAAGAGCTTTCTATTTGTGACCACAGTTTGCATAGTGGGCAGCCCCAGCACCCACTATTTTATCGAGCACCTCAGGTACCCACATTTTCCACTTTAAAGTGGTATAAAACCCTGACATAATATTCAATAAAAACATGTTTTCCTACTTTTTATATGTGATACGGTCATCATGTTTGCTTTTGTGCATAAGTATTATTATTCATTTAGAAATTATAAGTTCCCAAAGTACACTTTTTTTGATCTGAGAGCTGACTTTGCATTTTACTTATAACTGCTTTATTCATCTTCTAACGTAAGCAGAAATGCTTTCTGATTGTCTAACTGTTTTCAGGAGAGCCTGCAGTGTCAGAGAAATGTTTGTTTACAATACTCACTTGATACAATTAAATACAACAGGGGTCAGGAACCTTTTTGGCTGAGAGAGCCATACACGCCACATATTTTAAAATGTATTTCCCTGAAAGCCATACAATATGTTTCAAACTGGGACAGTGTGCATGTGCAGCATAGGGCTGTCCCTGTTGCCATGGTGATGTGTATACAGTTGATACGCCGGCAGTGGAGTGTCAGACACGTCTTCAGCTTCTCTTGGATTTCAGCAACATCAGCAATTTCCTCAAGAGCCAGACAGGAGAAATACAGACTAACAGCGTGTACAATCGGCTAGCTGACTTGGGGGTGGTTGATTCACTTTGTAGGGAGAGATTTCCGCATTTAGGCCCGATAGGCTGCATGTCAAGTGACAGGCAGCCTATTGGGCCAATCAAAGTGCAGGGATCTCATCCTACAAGTCACTGGACCCAACAGGGACAACTGGAGCAGCTGTTCATTTTGGGGGGAGTGTAAGTTAGTAGTGCATGCTACAGCAGTAGCGTGCCTACTTTGAAGATGTTACTTGCGCTGTCACACTAAGCTGCACTGCTTGAGCAGTGTAGCTTAGTGGGTCAAGCCCTGCTGTGAGCCAGATGCAGCCATCAAAAGAGCCACATCTGGCTCCTGAGCCATAGGTTCCCTACCCCTGAAATACAAGATAACATTATCTAAAGTTTGGATGCGTCCAGCTTTGCTGGCAGGGAACTTCTGATTCCTGTATGTAATCCTTTGAATGCTGTTCTAGTAAAAAAAAATGCTGGTTGTATATAATATGCTGTAAATAATCTATTAGAGCAAAGAAGAAATGCTGGGTTTCATTCCGCTTTAAGGGTAATTTCTATTGGCAGCTGTGGCGGCCCCCAAACTTTCATGATGCCTCTGGCACCCAAATTTCCTGTTTCCGCAGTCAAGTGCTAAGTACAGACCTCGATCAGCAGCTGACACCTGTGGTGAGGTGTAGAGTGGCTCTGACTCACCCTCTTCCTGCAGAGCTTTGCTGAGGCTCTGGAGCTGGAGGAGCGGTTGGAGACATGTATGGCAGGGCAGGATGTGGTGCACGCTTGCATCTCACTCCCCCAAACTTCAAAAGCAGTAGCACAACAGGCATAGGCTGAATGGGAGAGTGGCAGTGGAGGATCATGTGGAGACACCTGCACTGCACTGTATGCTGGAACAAAGGGGGTCACTGCATGATGCTCTGTTTCTGGAACTTTCCTAGAATCCCATTGTTTTATTTTGTTTTTTAAAGATAGCATAATACAAGCTTTAAGTTTTGACTTCCTCAGTTGAATGATGTTTATTCTTATTTCATACAGTCAAGTCTGATTTTTTTCATCTGTTAATTACCTGCACTCTGACTTTGAAGCATTTTTCTCAGCCAAACAAGAGTACTATGACCTCCAATTAGTTATTATCACTGAGCTTTATCCTGCTCTGTATTCTGCTTTATAAAAACTGTTTATTTTAACATAAAAAAATTGTAGCAGCTCTGTTACTGCATTGTATATGTGACAATGCTGCTACTTATTCTTTCACAATAATTTAAACATTTGATATACCAAACTTAAAATATAGTATATCAGATATAGAATTTTATAGACATAGTATCCTTATCTGTTTCTTTTGGCTTTAGAGAAGAAAGATCATGGTTAGTATTGGCTAGCACAAGTAAGAATGCCTATGTAGTTCATTGGAAAGTACTTGAGCAGTAACAACAAGTAATGAATTGAAGTGCACTTGAGCCTGTCTGATGCTAGCTGAGCACCTAATGACATCACAAATCAAATCTGGTCTCTTTGTCTCCTGGTGAGAAGATGCCAGCAACACATGTACTATTCACCTTCTACATGCTGAGGTGTACACGTAGAAACGATGCGTCTTACCTTCTCCTGCTTCCTCATTTTCTCCAAGTGCACTGTTTGTCAAAAAATCGACACACAGAGTTTTAAATAGGAAGTACTTTATTGTTAACTTTTGTGTTGTACCTTCTCCGGGGCTATCTTTGAAAAGAATGTTTGATAAATGATCCCCTAATTCACTTTGACAACCTTGTTTTCACCATCATAAACTGTGCAGTTTGAAAAGCCCTTTCTCTCTGTTTTTCAGACTTTACACCGAAATAAATAATGGAGCACTCACCTGATAAGAAGGAGCAATCCTTTAAAAAGTTTTTAAAACTTGTGCAAGAAGCTACTCATGTGTATTGTATTGTTAGATCTAAGGGATGTACGCCGACGGTGGCGGAGTTCATTTGTTTCTCACACATCTCACCTGTCACGCTTTGCCCTATTTATAAAAGGCAACGTATATATATATATATATACGTCTTAATGGAAACTTGCACAAAGGAACATATTATGTATCTCCTCAGACTTCAACATAAGTTATGACAGCAAAGATGGAGGAAAATCAACATAAAAAATGCAAATGAAATTGGTGTAGTCTAGATTTCTTCTATTTTTTATTTTTAATGAGACATTTGACAGGTGTTTACTGTTTGTTTTTTTCATACTTATTGGAAATATTTTCCCCAAAAGATAAAAACTGATGCTAAAATAAATCCCCCCAAATCGATTGAAAGCCCTGCTTTGCACGGTGGTCTCCATAAGCAGACCTATGTAATCGGCGCCTGGAGACTTGGGTGCAGGATACAGCCGGTATGACTTATCCTGCTGCTGCTGCACAAGTTCCCGGCGGCGTTAATTACTATTCCCCCTCTAGGTCCACGTGGATGGTGGGGAATTATATAATTTGGCTTCCAGCTATAGCTGGAGGCAGAATTATAGTGTTTTAAAATGTAACTTCTTCTTCGTCTTCTGATGGCGCCAAAGTTACTCAGTGTGCGCCGCTATAGCCATCATTCCCATTATAGCCGATGGTGGCACTGGCTGCACCCAAATCTCCTGCGCTGAATATAACTGCTCCGCTCAGTAACAAATGTCTTTAATATTATTATTATTATTATTATTATTATTATTACAACAACAACAACAACAACAAATACCATTTGTAAAGCGCTTTTCTCCCGTGGGACTCAAAGCGCATAAGCATGGCTCCGACCATCGTGGTACAGAGGAAGAATTTTATAAATCTGGAAATGCCAGGCTAAACAGGTGGCTTTTCAGTCTGGATTTGAATAGCTCCAGGGATGGTGCTGTCTTTACTGGGTGTGGTAGGGAGTTCCAAAGAGTAGGGGCAGCATGACAGAAGGCTCTATCTCCAGATTTTTTGAGGTGCACTCTAGGAGTGACCTAGTTTATAGAACTTGCTGATCTGAGGTTGTGAGAGGTGTGGTGCAGCTTCAGCAAGTCCTTTATGTATCCAGGGCCCAGATTGTGCAGGGATTTGAATGTCAGCAGTCCAATCTTGAAGAGTATTCTCCATTCTACTGGTAGCCAGTGCAGTGAGCGAAGGATCGGTGTAATGTGACAGTGGCGCGGCTGGTTTGTTAGCAATCTGGCAGCAGCATTCTGCACTAATTGCAGGCGACGCAGGTCCTTTTTGGGGAGGCCAGCATAAAGGGCATTGCAGTAGTCCAGCCGTGATGTGATGAAGGCGTGGACTAGGGTTGGAAGATCCTCTGGGGGAATCAGATGTTTAATCTTTGCAATGTTCTTCAGATGAAAGAAGGAAGATTTAACTACAGATGAAATTTGGTTTCTGAAACTCAATTCCCCATCGATTAGTACGCCAAGGCTGCGCACAAGGTTGGAGCTGTTTATGTCTGAATTCCCAATCCTGATTGGTGTTGCTTTAGGATAGAGCTGTTTTGATGGCGAGTGCTGGCTTTGGACAAACAGGACCTCAGTTTTGTCAGCATTCAGTTTCAACCAGTTATCATTCATCCATGCCTGTAGCTCAGCTAAGCAAGAGTTTATTTTTGGGGTAGGGTCTGTTCCACCAGGTTTGAAGGACAGGTATAGCTGTGTGTCATCGGCGTAGCAGTGGTACGTCAGGCCATGACGTAGGATAAGTGTACCGAGTGGCAACATGTAGATTGCAAACAGCAGAGGGGATAGGATTGATCCTTGTGGCACTCCGAATTGTAGAGGTACAGGTTTGGACATTATAGGACCTAGGGATACTCTCTGTGTTCTGTCAATCAGGAATGATCTGAACCACTGGAGGACTGATCCACTGATGCCACAGTACTCCTGCAGTCTGTTAAGCAGGATTTCATGGTCAACTGTATCAAAAGCCGCTGAGAGATCCAACAGGATTAGGATGGAGCATTCCCCTCTGTCCCTTGCCATGAGCAGATCGTTGCAGACTTGGATGAGGGCTGTTTCACAGCTGTGGTGTTTCTTAAAGCCAGATTGTAGAGGGTCCAGGATGTTGTTTACTGACAGCCTGGTTTCAAGTTGCAGATAGACAGCCTTTTCAATAACTTTACCTAAGAAGGGATGGTTGGAGACAGGTCTGTAGCTGCTCATAGCATCTGGATCCATGGAAGGTTTTTTAAGAAGGGGCTTGATGATTCCTTCTTTTAGAGAGGTAGGAAACCTCCCTGCTTGCAGAGAGCAATTTACTATTTTGTGAAATGCTGGACCAAGCAGGTCAGGGCATTTCAGCATATGTTTAGTTGGTCCAGGGTCCAGGTCGCAGGTTGTCTGGCGAAGGCGACGGAGGATGTCTGAGATCTCTTCCTCACTAATACTTTTGAAGTCAGTCCAGGGTGTTAGGTTGTTTTTGCCACTATTTCCGGGAGTTGAATAAGTCTTAGGTGCTGTGGACTGAATGAGAGACCGAATAGAGGATACTTTGTCAGTAAAGTAGCAAGCAAATTTCTCGCATAGCTCCTTTGAGGGAGTTATAGTAGGTTTTAGACAGGATGGATTACATAGTCTATCAACTGTGCGAAATAGTTGGGCTGGCCTGTTGGCTGCCTTTGCGATCTCCTGTGATAGGTAGGAGGATTTTTTCTTGGTGATCGCATTTTGGTAGCTTTCGAGGTGAGAGACAAGGGTGTGTTTATCTTTTGAATTCTGAGATTTTCGCCACTTCCTTTCTAGTCTGCGCACTTCTTTCTTTAGGTCCTTTAGTGAGCTGTCAAACCACCGTGCATGGTGAAGTGGTGTAGACCGTTTAATGCGAACTGGAGCAAGGGCGTCATAGGCAGATGACACTGCGTGGTTGTACATCAGGACCATGGGGTCTGGGTCTGCGCAATGATTGGTTAATGCGTCGAAGTTGAGGGTATTCTGAACGTGCTGGGGTGAGACATCTTTCAGTGAACGGTATTTTATGAGTTCTTTCCCTCTGTGTTTTATCGCTGGTGCTGTCAGAGAGAAGTGGATGGTGTGGTGGTCTGACCATACCACTGGGTTTATATCCATGTGTGATATTAAAAGTCCGGAATGAAATATAAGATCCAGGGTGTGCCCTTTCTTGTGGGTGGGGAGGTTTACAGCCTGAGAGAAGCCCAGTTCACTCATTATGAGAAGTAGTTCACTTCCTAGGTGGGAGTCGTGATCATCCACCCATGAATTGAAGTCTCCCAGGATGATCCATCTAGGGTGTTCCACTGTTAGGCAGGATAAGAGTTCAGATATTTCCTTAAGAAAGGCTGGACCATTTTTGGGGGGCGGTATATGAGCAATATGTTGATGTTTACTTCTGCTGACAGTTGAGCTGCAAGACATTCAAAGGTTTCAGTGGGGCCTATGGGCAGGGGCCTTATGTTCAAAGAGGATCTGAAGCATATGGCAACCCCCCCCCCCCCACCCTTGCCGACTTGTCTCTCACAGTGCAAGACTGAATAATTGGCCGGCACGGTTGCTTCAAGAGTTGGGCCTGCATGCTTCCCAAGCCAGGTCTCTGTCAAAAAGGTCAAATCAGAGAGCTCTATTAGGTCATGTATAGTTGCACTCTTATTATTTATCGATCTGGCATTGCAGAGTGTAGCTGTGATTAAGCTTTCCTGAGGGCAAATATGTTTTTTATACTTGGATCCACAACCTCTCCGCCCCCTTCTGCATTTCCTGAGTATCCCAAAGGATTTTAAGAGGAGAGCTAGTGAGGTGTTAATTTGTAATTGATTCTTGGGAGGGCAGGCAGAGAAAAGGTCCTTTGATGAGTATTTGTATGTTGACATAGAGACAATAGACTTGTTCAGACAGCTTGTACTTCTGGAGTCCTGCTGAGGTCAAAGGGGATCTGTGCAAAATCCTTTCATTCCTAAACAGAGTTAGATCATAGATTTATTTTAAGTAAAGTTCCTTGTTTTAGAGTTAGATGATAAATGATAACATAAATGTGGAAAATAGTCACTTGGTGCATATGCCTTGGATAATGTATAAATGATTACTCACAGGGTGGAGTGAGGACAATCACAGGCAATCAAGTTTCCAGAGAGGTTGAAGGTCTTTTTTCAGGTCAGCTGTTAGAAGGCTTGGTGTGTTCAGCAGTGGTAAGCTTTATGGAGGATTTCAATCCAGTTTATATCTCTGCCATCCAAAGTAATCCGATTGTTCTGGTTGGTTGTAGTTGTAGCCTTGGTCGTGGTGGGTGGAATTCCTCTGTATTTTGAGTCCAGTTTCAGCACAAATAGGTTTAAAGGTGTGGAAATCTGAGACAAGGTCTAGAGCAGCTTAAGAGAGCTGCAGCCTGGCTGGGCGCGCTCAGTTATTATTATTATTATTATTATTATTATTATTATTATTATTATTATTATTATTATTATTATGCTACAGCACTATATAGAATTCCAGGATCCTATCTTGACCAGGATACAAGCCTGCCTCTATAACGGTTCAAGCATTCATATCTTTCTATGCCCCCAAAGAAGCTCATAATCCAATGTCAAGATCATTCCATACCTTTAAATTAATAACTTATTAATACTGGTACCTCCACTATTAGAGTGTAAATCGATACCAACTCTTGTTCACTAACTGATCTATAGTTTACCTATAAAATTTGTGTATCGATTTGAAAGCCATGTTATGAGTACCTCGTAGGGCCCCTCCTACCCTCCCGTGTCATAATCCAATGTCCCTGTCACAGTCATACAAACACACAGCTTCTGGTGCCAGTGTGGTCAGTGTCAGTAAACCTTTCAGTGAGTCTGGGTTTATTAAAAAAAAAGCGTTATGGATGCAGGAAGAATATATGAACTCCAAACAGATAATACCCCATCTGGGATCCCGATCTAAGGCCCCAGTCTGCAAGGCAAAAATATATTTAATGGGATAATACTAATGTCAGTAGAAAATGTTCCATTTTCTCTTAGGTTTCCCCTGCAGAGTGTCATGAGTACCAAAGAGAAAATATTCTGTTATTTTTACCTAGTTATTTCAAAATAATTATTTCAACACACCTTGATATGGAAAGACTGAAAAGAATTGCTTGTGTCAATATTGATTTTGAAAGGTATTCTATGATAAGGTGAAGCTAACACAGAGGTGCATTGCTATGTTTGCAGTATTCAGTAAAGTGATAAGGCACTTCTGTGTTTCAAGTAGTCAAAATATTTGTGGAATTCAAGTGTTCATTCCTCACCACAATAATGTGAATATTCTCTTTACATACATTTTATGTTTCCGTTTTTTCACGTTGATATATGGATTCTTATTATCATGTATCAATATTATTTTTTCCCCACTTTTCTTATAGCACAGTCACTTTGACTTCCAACACACAGAACTGGTTACATTAGCTTATCCCTTATTATAGAGTAAATGTGGACTTTCATCATCTGCACATTTCCTAGCCATACTTTTAAATAATTACAAACTGGTGCCATGTAGTTAAAGAAGAAGGTGGTCAATTTCCAAAGTTCTATGTATGTCTTCACCTGCCTCACCCCTACAATTTACATACTATTAAGAAATAAATACTGGTAATGTTCAGAGTGTCTGTTTCAGAACAACTGCAGGAAGGTATAAGCAATTCCATGTAATAGATGGGTATTTACCCTGGTCATAGAGGAAGCAGTGCAGTCTCATTTGGGAACTTATGCAATGTATCTGAGTTTTGTCTATTGACCTCCATGTTAAAAAGTTGACTTTATGTATTTGACTACTGCTACGCTTTGAAAGCCCATGAGATTTTAAAACTTAGGGAATATGGCAGCACCTTCTATCAAATATTTTTTAACATTAGTTTGGAAACATAACACTGTATATTGCACCATATATCATGAATACATGTTAGAGCAGGAAGTTTAGTATAAGGATAATACCATTAAGGAGGATGAGTGAGACCAGTTTCCAGAAAGGAGTGTACAAGGGCCCAGGTCATGGCAGAGAGCGTTAACTCACTTGTGTTGCCACCTCTTACCATGGCTCTGTACGCTTCTCTCCATCCTCCTGACACTTCCTCCTTCGCAGCTGGTTGTAAAGGTGGAAGTATCTACAAGATGGAAAGTGGCATTCAAAGCACTAGAGGCTGCAACTCAGGTGAGTTAACCCTCTATGCTGTGGCCCGGGCCACCGTGTATGCTGGGACAGTTTTGCATCTCACATAATCTCCATGTATTTGCAAGAATAAAAAAATATGGTTTTGATATAATATCCTCTTCAGACTCCTATCCTGTATTTTTTGTAATTTGTAGAATTTTTTTTTATTAAATTGAAGCTTAAGTTTTATCCTTCTGCGTTAGCCAGTAAATTGTATCACCCTTCTTCTAACATTCTGTTTAAGCGTACCAATGAAATGTAAATATAAGATTCTAAAAAAAAAAAAAAAAAACTCAGTAGTTTCCCCTTAAAATGATTACCCATATATAAAGATGTATGTAATACCTTCTGCAGTTTTAGGTTCAGAAAGGCTTTATGCATTGCATTTCAAATGGATGACTAAAAGGAAATTATGCTTTCTTGCAGCCGTCTTCCCATTACAATGGCATAATATATTAAAGCTGCTCTAAAGAAAAAGTGTCTGGGTTGGCAACAACCAGTCAGATTACACCTTTCATTCTCACATCTGCACTGGAAAATGACAGCTCAGAACAGGTTGCTTTGAACAAAAGAATGTTTGGGGTTTTTTTTTTTTATAAAAAAATATTAAAATACATGTAGCGGTGCTGGTTTCCTGAGGCCTTTTACATATTTTCTGAACGACGTTAGCTATTCTTTCTCCATGAAGCTATTTTGCATTTTTCCGTTGCAGAAGCTTTTAAATGAGACTTTGATTTCTATTAAATTGATTAATCTAACTACCATCTGCTAAGCCTGCTCTCTTTCTGCAAGCAGCATTTAAGCCATATTTCATTTCTGTACATATATTCCCCAGAGTTTTAAAGCTCCTGTTCATGTGTTTTAGTTTTTTCCTCCTAGTAATCAAATGGCCCCTGGAATTATATACCCTTTCTGAGTGACTGTTACCTTTTTTTTTTTTGCTGGGGAAAAAGCTATCACATTCTTTTTAATATTTTCATTGCAGGACATCTGAGAAGATAGCAACATTATTTAATAGGCTAAATTAATAAGGCATAATTTTCCACCAGCTGCAACATATAATTATCTTTAATCATATCCAGATATCTTCATACTGCAGAAACAAATCCTTAAAATATCCTTTATGCTTTGCATCCTGCCAGGAAGAAGATTTTGGGCACAGTAAGCAAATGAAATATTGGTAGGGATAAAAACTATAATTGGCAAATAATACAAAAGAAGCCTGCCCCAGCAGTCACTGACCTAGAGCCCAACGCCATTGCAGGAGATGAAAGAAATGTCCTCTGCATTGAGCAACAGTTAATGACTGATTTAATGTTTATGTTAATGCTCACAATGCCTGTGTGATTTCAACCACACCTTGTAAATTAAACAATTGTATTTTGTGGTGGAGATGTCTTCAGTATTACCACCACTTATCACCTCAATATCATAGTTGAGCGCCAGTGGGGTATTAGCCACTGGGCTATCATCATAGGTAAGGGTGGGGGGGTTAGTGTTAGGCATGTATAGGGGAGTTAGTGTTAGACATAGATATGAGAAGGTTAGTGTGAAAATAGAGTTCCAGTAAGGGATAGCAGAACATCGGTTTGATTATTAGAAAGTCAAACAGGGATGAGTTAAAGTGGACCCAAACTAAAAATACAAGATTTCAGAAATAAAATCTATTTTCTAAATTATAATAATAAATAGCAGCCTTTTTTCAGCTGCATGATGACAAATCTAAAATATTTTACATTTATTGGAGAAACCCCTCCCTTCCTTTCATATTGCCGGCAAATAATCCGGCAAACTGCTGGAGTAGATGGTGTCCAGCAAAGGAGGAATTGCTAATGGCTGCCACCTGTATAAACCTAGTTATGCAAAGAGGAGGGTGAAAGCATGCACTGAAATGCTCATAGGCTTGAAGGAGTGTTTATTTATATTTGTATGTGTCAAAGTGGGGCAACTAAATATTTTGAATTAAAAAAATGTTTGGTTTGGGTCCGATTTAAGCTGTGTGAAGGACATATAGCCTAAGCAACCTGTCTGGAAGGTGGAGTGAGACTTTGGATGAACCCTCAAGAGCCTCCTTCCAATCTTCTCTGGAGAGCTCCTCAAGGTTACCATGTACTCTGTAAAGGAAGAACAATGCAGCCTGCCACTCTCCCAATGCCACTCACCCAATGTGTGGCAGGCAATGCTGGTACCATCGCTGAGCTGCCCGTGGGACCCACTCTGATCACCGTCACTGCTGCTGTCCTCTTCTTTGCCTACACTGGAGCCCTGGCAAAAGCATGGGAGCTTTAACCCTCTGGGGGATAATCCTGAGCTGAGCTCGGGGTAAGCCGCCACAGAGGATTTCTCAGGCCCTGGTGGGCCGATTTGCATAATTTTTTTTGTTGCACGCAGCTAGCACTTTGCTAGCTGCGTGTATATACCGATCGCCGCCGCTCCGCGCTGATTCGCCGCTACCCGCCGTGCCGCGCCGCTCCCCCCCCCCAAGACCCCGTGCGCAGCCTGACCAATCAGTGCCAGGCAGCGCTGAGGGGTGGATCGAGACTTCCTCTGACGTCACGACATCGGGGGAAGCCAAACAGGAAATCCCGTTCTGAACGGGATTTCCTGTTTGCTTTGATTGTCGGAGGCGATCGGAGGGGGTAGGGGGATGCCGCTGCACAGCGGCTATCATGTAGCTAGCGCTAGGCTAGCTACATGATTAAAAAAATATAATAATTTAAAAAAATGTGCTGCGCCGCCCCCTGGCGATATTATTGTATCGCCCAGGAGGTTAAAGAGTCTCTTGTTGGTGCTCCTGTGAAGACGGAGAAGAGGTTGGCAGTGGCTCTGATCACAGTGGGTCCCCCGAGTGGCACAGAGGGGTGGGAGGTAGAGCCTGGTATGCAGCTTGGAGGTTGGGTAAGTGGCAGGCAGCATTGTTCTTTCAACGGTGGATGTCAGGTGAAGGGGCTGGCTGTGCATGTATCTCTCGGAGGAGCAAGGCACAAGTACATTGCTCCCCATCGCTTGTCATCATTTTGGATACGGGGCATTGCTCAGACCAATAACTAGTTTTCACCTGAGTTATGTTCTTCCTGCTCGGAGATCACTCAGGTGAAGCCAGCAACTGAATTTATTCCAGGCAGCAATATTTGCATGTGTTTTCTGCAAAGAGTTGTGCAAAGAGACTGTATAAGCTGTTTTTTCTTTTTTTAAATCCACTCTATTCAACACTAAGAAAAAACATTGTTCCACTGTTCTACGTTAAAGCGGGATTGTCACCATAAATATCACATTTCAACAGCAACTGGTCTGAGTGTATTAAGTGATAAAGATGCTAATCCTGCATTTAAAACTTTCAAAACTTTTTCTGCTGTTATGGTTTGGAGTTATCACCTACCTTAGGAGCACTGGCCCTTTAATTACCATTGCCATCGGCTGGCAAAACAGTTACATGCTGGGGAGGGGGGGTGTCTTTTATCTATAATATATTCCTCCTTCCCGTTATTTCCCCCTCCTTCTAATGACATAAGACAGTGCACTTCCTAGTATAGACCTCAGTAAGAGTGTCTGAAGACTCTGGAAGGAGGGTGGGTAACAAACACACAATTAGCAAAAAGAGTGAGGGAGGAAATTATGTCAGGATTAGCTTCATTCAAAGGTAACCAAGATGGAAACTGTCTAGAATAGGATTCTCTGCTTTTCCTATATACAATTCATAGGAATCATACCATGAACAGTGCAATGCATCTGCTATGTAAGTAAAACTAGTATTTATCTACTTATATATGTGTTTGTTTATTTCTAGGGTAGCATGGGTGTCACTTGTTCTTTAAAGTCTTTTGATTTTCCTATTACTATTGGCAGCCAGCAACAATTTTCAAAAACTGTTCAGAATCTTCTACTAGCAGTTATAGCAACAGGCTGTAAATATGAGAACATGTTCTTACTCTCTCTGTTATGGCATTTCGCTATCACAAGGAGCATAAATGGAACATTGTAGGCTTTGCCTCTGATGAAGAAGACATTTGCTTTGCCATATTTATTGGTTCACCAAGTTTTCGCTGTAATATTTGCACTTTATTTATTTTTGCTCACTTACTGTTGATTTGGTGCATTTTTTTCATTTTATTTAATTTGTTATGTCTTTGTACATAGGGCATCGGACATCACTTATCTGTACTGTATGTAACTCTGATCAGAGTATATTACTTGTCACAAACAATAGTCACCTCCATCATTCTATATTGTTAATTTGTGCTAGACTGTATTTTTACACATAAGTCAATAGTTAAACTGACCCCATTTTTGTCCAGATATTATTTGGGATTTGAATGTGGTATAAATTTGATTTTCCATTGCATTTTTCTTTTTTTAAATCTTTTTTATAATAAGAGTTTTTAGATGCTTGAAATGGTACTGCATGTCTAAAGGGATGCCTGTGGCATCAATTGCCCTGACTCAGGAAAGGCTATTAAAATGTACATGCACACATAGAACATGCGCATTTCACCAATATTCACACAAGTAACCTAACGTGCATTGCAGGAATGATGCAATTTCCATTATGTAACTCACGCGTTGCTTGTAGAAAGCATGTTACAAAAGCAATACGCACGCTTTGTACATAATGCGAGTTGTACTGTTTGCGCAACCCACATTACTTGCATAAATGCCTGTAAAGATTACGTGCGCACTCGTAAATTTTACTGAGCCCTCATGAATCATCACGCAGTTCTTGCTCTGCTCATGAGACTATAAAGGTTGTTGCACTCATTACCATTAGCAGCTTCAATGCAGTTACCGGTATCTCATTTGAGATAAGTGCACTGCTTTTGACTTTAGAACTTATTGTGCTGTAATTGTTATGGAAGGCTTTGATCTCTCTCTGCTAACATAAAATTCAAAAAGTGAAAGGAGAAGTCCTCTATTATAGTCTCACACTGCCCCCTAGTAACAAGTGGCCATAAATACATATTACAGTAGTACTAATTAGGAAATCTAAAAAATAAAAAATGTGCTAAAATAAATTGGCCTGGAGCACTTGCAAGCCTCTAAATAAATTGGCTGCTAAATGGTTAAGAAGCACTTCATTGGGGGCGCGGACAAATTAAGCATAGAATTCCCACTGTCTGCAACTGCCTCCAGTCTCTAGTAGAAATGAATACTCTCACCGGCGTTTAGGGGCTGATTTGTCACAGATCAGCTGAATGCGTATTTTTGATGAAATCCAAATTTTTCTCTTCCCTCTAGCACCACGATCTTGGCTCTAGCACCACGATCTTGGAAAAAATGCCTGCTCACCAGATCGCTATGCTGTCCCGTTACAGACCAGCAAACACTCATATGGATGTCACTCCTCTAGTTGTTCAATCAGCAGGATTCCACATTAGTAACGATGCGCCTTGAAGTATACCTCAGAAAAAAACGACAGTATACATAGCGTGAAGTGAACCTGTCACTGGTCTCACTCACTGTGGCATGCAAGGGAACTGGGAGATTTAAAGTTACAGTTTTACGCTATGTTTTATTATATGTCTTTTTGAGGAAAAGTGGAGCCAAGATCGTGGTGCTAGAGGGAAGAGAAAAATTTGGATTTCATCAAAAATACACATTCAGCTGATCTGTGACAAATCAGCCCCTAAACGCCGGTGAGAGTATTCATTTCTACTAGAGACTGGAGGCAGTTGCAGACAGTGGGAATTCTATGGTTTATGAAACTTATGTATGACTGTGAGGAGTGAGCGCTGTACAGACTTTTTCTTCAACATCTTATAGGGGAAGAGCTATCCCCATTGTATAAGTGATCCTCCCAACAGCCTTAGACGTTCTATCCGGAGAGGATCTGTGACATTGAGGAGCGCCCAGACCACTTTTTTACAGGACAAATTAAGCAACTATGGAGCAGAAGCAGGAAATTGTCTGCCCTAAAGTTTTTTGAAAGCCTGCAAAGTATGTAGCTGACCTGAAAAGATTCTTTATTTCTCAGCAAAACTGGAGTTTCATTTTCAATATATGTAATTCCATTCTGAGCAATTTTAGTTTAATCTCTAAAGAAATGTTTGCACTTGGAAACACGGCCCGTGATAAGACTTTAAATGTAATTCGGATTATTTAAAAGATTCATTTTCCCTTGGAGACCATAAGATGTAAAAACTGCATTTTGCACATAAAGGAGAGTTAGTTAAGTAATTTAGATAGGCCAGACTGTAGCAATGTTCTATCTGCTTGAGTTAAATCAGTTGAACATAACTGCCTCCTAATTGCTACCACAGACTAGTTTGTCCAATCTAAGGTGAATGGTGACCAGGCTGCTTAGGAGGGTTTTTTTTGCCTTTCCAATAAAATATTTATCCATCACATATGCACCTGTAATGAGAGAAAACACACATCTTTATTTCTTTTAATGCTTTTATTGCTTGTGTATTATTCTTAATGGAGTTTGTGATGATACTCATATAATTCAGTTACATAGGCAATTTTCCCAAAAGACCACATAAAACCTATAGTCACTTTTTCTCACAGAATTTGCTGTCTAGAAACTACTTAAGGCTCAACACACACCATACAATCTAGGTTGTTCAATCTTACCACTTTCATGTAGTATAAGAGCTTATCCAATCAATCATTCAAGGTATTTTCAATCTGTTGGCCCTTATACTACATAGATTTGGTAAATCTGTACAACCAAGATTGTATGGTGTGTGTTGAGCATTAGGCTTTAAAATGTATTGTTATGGAAAATGCTATATAAAAAAATAACAATAATGGATTTTTGTTTTTTGAAGGGAATACATGAAATCCAACATAAGTTGGCCAGATTTATTAGAAATTGTCTGATCTTGGAATGCAATTGCTCAGAACCCTTGTCTGGGTCATGTAAGGACATAGTGGGTTTACTGGTGGGTTAGTAAATCAAGCCAGGACTGGATTAAGGCAGACATTAAATAGGCGCCAATCTTGGGTGCAACCACGAGAAGAGGTTATGTGGGCATGTTTGAATCAGTGCAGCTATGGATATGAATTATTGCAAATCAGACATGCACACCGCCCATTTGTGCTCTTACAGTATCTCCTGCTGTAAGTAGCTAAGTAAAGACATTGCAGTTGGAGCTGATAGATGGTGTCTGTGCCAAGCCGTCAACATCCACTTTTTAATGAGTGGGAGTGTCAGAAACATGTGACCCTGTGTATGGATGATCAAAACGGAGTGAAGGAGATTGTGAATGGGGAGTGCCTCTCTTAGTCATTCTGAGTCAGGGACCTTGGTGCATACAGGGTCTGATTTGGGAGAGGTGTTGCTGGGCGCACATTGGCCTCAATTCACTAAGGTTAACTCCTGTCTTTAATAGCTCTTCTGAGCTATTTTACAGTTATCACCATGGTGATATAATTGTGATAACTGTAAAACAGCTCTGAAGAGTTATTAAAGACTGGAGTTAACCTTAGTGAATTGAGGCCAATTGTCTACAAAAATGCAAACTGTTCAGGAACTTTCAGGAATCTGGATATGTTTTCAAATTTTTTGTATATAAAGTATTCCCCATTTAATGGACTTTTAAAGGATTGTTTTAAAAGTGAAACTGTGTAAAACGTTATAAAGCCCTAGTTTAAATTTTCATTTATGTATCTACTAAAGTCTGAAGGGGTCATATTTAATGAGAAACTTTAGCAAAAAGGGTAAAAAAATAAATCAGTACATTGCAAAATGAGAAGGTAAAAAATAGCAGAGAAATCAGGAAATGATTGATTTATTATTGTTTTGGCATCATAAATGCTTCTTATCTCCATATATAGTTGTATATTCGTATGTAACTCCTTCCTCCCAGTGATGTTTATCCTAGGTTCACGAATTTTGTTGCTAGCTGGCAACAAGAGTTTAAAATGCAGCTGTCCAAGGATGACTGGTTGGGAATTATTAAAAAGACAGGGACTCCCATGAACTATGTATATCCCCGAATATATACCGTATATATATATATACTCGCATACAAGACGGATTTTTGACCCCCAAAAAGGGGGTCAAAAGTTGGGGGGTCGGCTTGTATGCGAGTCTTTCCTGGTGGTCTGGTGGTCGGTGGTCCGCGCTCCCTCCTCCCCGCTCCCCCCTCCCCCCACAGCCGCCGCTGCTATTACCTGGTTTAGGCAGCGGCTTCCTCTAATCCGGGTTCCCATCTCATGTTCCGTATAAGTGATCACAGCAGCGCGCCCGGCACTGCTGCTGTGACGATGCAGGGGGCAGGAAAGAGCGGTTCCCCTGGCGCTCTTTTCTGCCCCCTGCATCGTCACAGCAGCAGCTGTGATCACTTATACGGAACATGAGACAGGAACCCGGATTAGAGAAAGCCGCTGCCTAAAGCAGGTAATAGCAGCGGCGGCCGTGGGGAGAGGGGGGAGCGGGGAGGGGAGGACCACCGACCACTACTGGGCACTATACTAGCTATACTGGACACTACCTACCTATACTGGGCACTATACTAGCTAAACTGGGCACTTTACTAGCTATACTGGGCACTATATTAGCTAAAGTGTAGTGGTTAGCTCTCTCGCCTTGCAGCACAGGATCCCTGGTTCGAATCCCAGCCAGGGCACTATCTGCAAAGAGTTTGTATGTTCTCTCCGTGTCTGCGTGGGTTTCCTCCGGGCACTCCGATTTCCTCCCACAATTCAAAAACATACGGATAAGTTATTTGGCTCCTCCTAAAAAAAAATTGGCCCTAGTCTACAGTACTTACACTACATAATATAGACATATGGCAATGGTAGGGGTTAGATTGTGAGCTCCTTTGAAGGACAGTTAGTGACAAGATATATATATATATATATATATATATATATATATACACTGTACAGCGCTGCGTAATATGTCGGCGCTATGTAAATACTAAATAATAATAATAATAAAGTGGGCACTTTACTAGCTATACTGAGCACTATGCTAGCTATACTGGGGCACTATACTAGCTATACTGGGCACTATACTAGCTATACTGAGCACTATGTTAGCTATACTGGGCACTATACTAGCTATACTGGGGCACTATACTAGCTATACTGGGGCACTATACTAGCTATACTGGGGCACTATAGTAGCTATACTGAGCACTAGACTAACTATACTGGGGCACTATACTAGCTTTACTGGGCACTATGCTAGCTATACTGGGCACTATGCTAGCTATACTGGGCACTATACTAGCTATACTGGACACTACCTACCTATACTGGGCACTATACTAGCTAAACTGGGCACTTTACTAGCTAAACTGGGCACTATACTAGCTAAACTGGGCACTATACTAGCTATACTGGGACACACTGGGGGGATCACGCGGCCTGCACCAATCCAGCATTTCCTACCCCCGGCTTATATGGGGGTCCGTCATTTTTCCCTGGTTTTTCAGGGAAATGTTGGGGGGTCGGCTTATATGAGGGTCGGCTTATACGCGAGTATATACGGTAACCTTGTATATAACTCGACTCCAATATTTGACCCGCTTAACCTGGGATTTTTTATTGACTCAAGTATAAGTCTACCCAGCAAGTTAATGGTTGAACTTGGGGACCAGGAAGAATTAACAGCTTAACAGCTGCACTTGGGGACCAGGAGGAGTTAATGACTGCACTGCACTGCACAGGTATTGCAGTCATTAACCCCTCCTGTCCCTAAATTGCAGCCAATAACTTCCCCAGGCCCCAATTGCACTCCCCCTCCTGCAGCCCAGTATCTTTCCCCTGCCCCTTCCCTGTTAACTGTTGTGGCCAGAACTTTAAGACCTGTTTTCTTGGCATTTCCTTTATCAAGAAAGTGTCAGTTACCACTGGGTAAATTGCTGTAAATGGGAATGTCACTAACAGTACACACATTACTCAGTGTGCTCAGTGTTGCTCGTGTATAAGCTGACCCCATACTTTTATTTAGTGAGTTAGACTTACATTTCTACACTTATAGTCAAGTGTATATGGTATACATTTTTAGCCAAAACCTTTCCAGAAAAAATGGCCAAAATTGGTAAGGGTAGATCCCACTTGTGTTGATGATGTGAAAAGAAGGTAGGAATGCTCTCTCATATATGGTGGGAGTGCTTGATGGTTCAACCATTTTCGACAGAATGTTTTTATACTGTAGGGAAACTTTAAAACATTAATATTAGACCTTATTAAAATGTGTTTTACAAAATCCTTCTAATCCAGCAGAACAAGTAACCAAGAAAAGATTAGTAAATGTTTTCTACCACTAGATTTCTTATTCCACAATATTGGAATAGTGAGAAAATCTCCAGCTTTGGCCAATGGAAGGGGGAGTAGATAAGTTAAGGTGGCATGAATCTCTTTGTATCTCCAACAAAAAAAGATCAGAAAGAATTTGAGACCTCTTGGGAAGGATGGATGCCTTTAGAGGATAAGGTGTATCGCCATCAATATATGAAAGATATGTTAATGGCTATTAATTGAAGGAATTAGAGTTAATGGAAGCTCTTAGTGGCTTTCCCCACCTCTCCTCTCCTCTCTCTCTCTTCTTTCTTTTTCCTTTATTTCGTCTCTTGCACCTTGTTTTAGTGCTTAATGTACTGTATTTATTACTATCTTCTCTTTTCTGAAGTGTTGACAACCATTAGCACCACATACATCCCTTAGAGATTTCTAGACCTTCTAGTGATATACATTAAAGTGACCCAGACCAAGAAATCATTATGAAGGGTGTTAGGTCCCAGCTAGCAGTAGCTTTCTGGGGCACCAAAGATGGACCCTTTTTGTGTTCTGTCAGGGAAGATATGATTCTCAAATTGACTTCAAAGTATTTCTAGTATTTTCACATTTTTGAGAACATCTTTCCATGTTTGTAAATAATTGGTAAAGTGAACAATTTTGACCATCTATAATAAAGATTTTAGCTATTATTCACATCTAAGATACATCAAGATGCAGTCTTAACACACAACCTGTCCAAGCTGCAGTCAGGTGGATTAATTTCTTTATTTCAAGTCCATAAAGCCTTTAATGTTTAGAAATATAATTTAGGCAGTTTCTGCTCTCCCTTGCCTGCACTGTAAAACAGCTGTACATAGAATATTCCAGGAAGGGGAATTATATGATTCATGCACTCTCCTGAATAAACATACATGGAAGACAATTTCAGTCACTCAGCTTGAACTGAGTAATCACCCCTGATGTGAATGTGATATCAAAAGAGCACTATGAGGAAAAGCTATAAAAAATGTACACTGCATAAGTGCACATACATATAAGAAATACAAGCTTTTCCTTTCTTGCATGCATGCTATTGTGACAGTTGGACCGTCCCATAGCAATCCATGGTATGCTTTGAAAAGAATAATGGTATACCGGAGAATTCCCCATGAGGAGATGTACTAGTCTGTAACATGTGGGTACACCAATTCAGAGCTGTCAGAATAAAATACCTACTGTGAACAGCTACATAGGATAAAAAGTAATTTACAGAGTATTTCACTCTAGAGCAATTGTTCACCTTGTATGTAGGTTTTTACTGGTTTTCATCACAGTAGTCCTTTATATTATGCAGCTTAAAGAGACTCTGTAACATTAAAAAGATCCCCTGGGGGGTACTCACCTCGGGTGGGGGAAGCCTCCGGATACTAATGAGGCTTCCCACGCCGTCCTCTATCCCACGGGGGTCTCGCCGCAGCCCTCCGAACAGCCGGTGACTGTGCCGACTGTCAGTTCAATATTTACCTTTGCTGGCTCCAGCGGGGGCGCTGTGGCGGCTTTCCGTTCCGAACTACACGGAAATACCCGATCTCATTCGGGTCCGCTCTACTGCGCAGGCGCAGGACACTTGCGCCTGCGCAGTAGAGCGGACCCGACGGCGATTGGGTATTTCCGTGTAGTTCGGAGCCGACAGCCGTCAGAGCGCCTGCGCAGGAGCCAGGAAGGTAAATATTGACGTCACCGCTGCACGGACTCCATGGAGGGCTGCAGCGAGACCCCTGACGGATGGAGGACGGCGTGGGAAGCCACATTAGGATCCGGAGGCTTCCCCCACCAGAGGTGAGTACCCCCCAGGGGATCTTTTCATGTTACAGTTCCTCTTTAAGGCAAACCTGATCTGAAAAAAAAACTTTGGGGATAATTTTTTGTAGCCATAGTAAATAGAACTTTGCTGCAATCTCACATTATTATTTTCAGTTATAGATCAGCAATTCTAATGTGAAGTGTACACAGCAGCCGTGACAATGTGAGGCAGTGTCTAGTTTATTCAGCTCCCAAGGGAAATAATTAATTAGTGTTTGAACTTTTCAGCACTATGCTGTTATCAAGACCCCTTTATTCAGATAAATAATAGTGTTTTGCTTTTATTTACATTTCAGGAGAGCAACAGCTGCATTTGACTGCTGTTTGTTTCCCATGTTTGAATAGATAAAAGCACTAGTTTGTTAACTCTTGCAAAGTAAAAAAGCGAACACATGCAAACTCAGAAGAACTGTTACTACAATATACTGTATGTCTAAAAAAGTTCACAGAGATGTTGCGCTCCACCCACTCCCACAAATCTTCACCTAATTGCTACCGGTTCGCCACACCAAATAAAGTCACGAATATATAAGTCCAGAGGTGTAAGCGCCTCCACGGTATCCCGGGGTGATGTTTCACACTACTCTCTCCCCTCAGTGATATTCCACAGGTTCTGGAGTGTGTGTGCAGCCCTCAGGTTAAGTTGCATCCAAGTAGAAACATAAACATAGGAGAAAAACAAAAAAACACACTATATAGGGTAATAACGTCAGGTAATATTGGGGCCTTTACCAGACCCACATCACACTGGTGTAACACACAAATATACTGTATGTGCCCATGTTCATCTCATAATGCTATATGTCAGTTCGGGTACTTTTTAATGCCTTGTGTGGCCATCATATTTTCTGGTACCCGTGTGTTACAGTAATTTAAAAAAATTAAGTTCTATGTATCCACCTCCCCTCCCCATGACCTGGTTCTTACCAGACCAAGGCCCTAATATGGCACAGGGACCATGTTTCACACAACCAGTGAGTAGTGTATCAGACAAAATCTGTAGTAGCAGGCGGAACACTAAACTAGATATGTTACAGTTTAATGTTATTGAATCTAACTTTATTCTTTACCCGTTAAATTACATTTTTGTTGTGCACACTGTAGTGCCACATTTTTTTTCTCCCTCCTCCTGTGTCTCCCCCAGCCTGACAGCCTAATAAAGAGTATCTTTCAATACTCCTCTTCCACCAACAAGTCGTGCTAAAATGCTGACATCGTCTTCTGGGTCCCGGTCATTTGTCATATCACATGATTGGGACCCAGAAGAGGATATTGGTATTGCAGTATCCGGTGGAGTGAGAGGAGAGCTGGTCCGGTGTCTGGAAAAGATAAATGTAGGGCCTAGCAGATCTCCTGCCTTCTTTCAGTCCTTATACCCCAATCTATTACCACGCTCTTCACCTAAAGACAAGCACCCGCCTGAAAGGGAGACAGAGTAACACCTACCCGACTATGGTTACCCCCAGGATTTAGTGTGCAAGGTATAAGGACTGAGGCCCGAGAAAACAAAAGTTCTACTAGAACCAAACTAGCAGACACAGGAGGCAGAGAGCAAGTCCAATAACAATCCGAGGTCAAACACAGGTTATCAGAGAATCACAGTACAAACAGGCAAAACAGAATCAGGTCAAAGACAATCCAAGGTCGGTCCAGACTGGAAGGGTCAAAACAAGTAAACAGGCAAAAAGTTGGTCCAGGCAGCAAACAGGCGAAGTCAATAACAGGCAGAGGTCAAAATCCAAGATCCAACAGAGAAGTTTGCCCAGGCAATACAAGGAGCACCCAGCAGCCAGGGATGCCACCTTTAAATACTGGCACATACCTGTATGAATAATACATGCCTTGTGGCTTGTTAGATGCGGTTTAGGCACTGATTATGGGTGAGTAGCCACAGAACCTGTGTAACTTAGAGGTGTTGGTCTTTAAAGGGGTGGGGTGGCAACCCTGCCAGCAGCTAGCAAGCTAACGCTATCACACGCAATGTTTGAATGTCACAGCAAGCATTAAATACAATATCCAACCAATCAGTGGCCAGCCACTCAGACATTGTCCAATCATACAGTATCAGCCCTGCCTGAGTGTCAGCTGACTAACAGATCAGCTGACACTAAGTTACTTAGCCTACCTAAATGTCAGCTGACTAAGCGTGTCAGCTGACACTAAACCCTCCGGCTTCTAAGGGAATAGGATGGACGCCTGCTGGAATGCACCCACCCTTTACTAGGAGACATGTACACAGCCTGGTTGCTAGGGACACACACACGCCAAGAGCACACCTGGGCGGAAGTGGAGAGAGCTGCCCGAGTCTTGTCGGCGATGGATGCCTTGCGGTATCCCAGAGGTAAGTTACTGACAATAAATATGAAAGTGCACCCTTTGCCTGCTCTGTCTGCACAGGCTGCGTTAGGCAGCTTGAGTTTTGCCAGCTAAAAAAGACCTGCCCAGAGTTGTTTGATGCAAGAGATCTCAGGTGGAGCTGTTAAAAGGTTAATTATTAAAATGGCTTAAATTTAGAAATTTAGAAATACTGTATATTTTGGCATATAAGACTACTTTTAACCCAAGAAAATCTTCTCAAAAGTTGGGGGTCGTCGTATACACCAGGTGTCATCTTATAGGGCGGGTACTGAAACTTCCGAGTCAGACTGGAGAATCTGCGGTTGCCGCATATGGTGGGGGGAGCTCAAAAGCGTCCACGGCTGCATCTGGTGACCATATGAAAGCAGCAAGGGCGGTGCTGTACAAGTATGGTAGAAGAAAATCCACTCACCAGGATTCCTGGAGAGAAGTGACTTAACGCTGTCCCAATGATGAGGTGAGGGGGCACATCTCTGGGAAGGTGTAAGTGAAGGGTGGAACAAGCTGCGGGATGCCGAAGATATGGAAAAAAAAGAGAGTGGCTCTGTGCCCAGAAAAACACTCCTCTTTCACCTGTCTGGCCTGCCCTTGTATCCTATTACTGTACCTCCTTCTCTGCCTCTCAGATCTCGCTCCTGAGGACTGCAGTGAAGCAGCGCAGGCACCCATGAGCGGGACCTGAGAGGCAGAGAAGGATGTAATAATACAAGGGTGTGCCAGAAGGGTGAATGAGGCATGTTTGTGCTACCGTTTTGATAGTCTTGTAGTCAGGGATTGCGGACCAATCCAAGCAGGCTTTGTATACAACAACCAGCCAATTGCCGGTAAGGTACTGTACATCGCTTGCCTTGATTGGTTGGTTGTTGTTTACTGGGCACCACATACAGTACAGCACCAGTATCTGTACCTGTTTATACAGTATAGCACCAGTACATATAGTACAGTATACAAATGTCCAAGAGTCAAGAGGGGTAGTCTTATAGGGCGAGTATATACCAAAATGTATATTTTAACTGGAAAAGTTGGGGGTTGTCTTATACGCCCAGATGTCTCCTATGCTGGAATACACAGTATTAAGTTATACATTATTTAGTTAATATTTTCCCATTGTAAAATCTAGATTTTCATTCTTAAATTTATCACAGGTGGTGACTTTTTCTACTGCTGGTAAGGAGCATAGCTGCAGTATGTATGTTTACTAGAAGAAATGACACCTGCTCTATGCTCTGGGGCAGAAACGAAAGCTGCATGACTAAATAGCCTATGCGCCACATCACTGGGAGGGTGGTTTTACATTCCAATATACAGCAATACATACATATAGGAAGTGTTTCTGCCTTATTTAATGTAAAATTGTGTATCCTGAATAATTTACCACATTTGTGTTGTTCTTCTTTAATGCAACAGCCAGCATGTTTTAGTTATGACTGTGCTTTCTTGTAGGTGGCTCTCTTTCTTCTGTCGCATTTAAAGTCATTTGAAATGTTGTGGCTTACAGTATCGGGAAAATCTGGACTGTGAAAAGGCAAAGCTAATATTAAATTAAAAATATAAACATTTGCCTAATAACAGTGTTTATTGACACTGAGTCACTTTGTGAATCTGTTATCATTACTGCCTGTGGGAAGGCAATATCTTATCTCAGATGATATTTGTACATGTAAATATCCAGATTGATTTATGGCTTGAGTAGCCCTCTTCCATATGTTTAAATGGCCATGAAAGGATAAAGAATGTATCTTTTTTTTTCTACTTGTAGTCTTTTCAAAATTCTTAAACATATGGCATGAAGAAACCTAAAGAATATTTATGATTTCTGTAGATCGGATCTTAAGCTGTGAGATGACATACTGTATTAGTCTTCTTTTTTTCAATTGGGGTGTAGCGTATGCAAAAAATAGAATTAGAGAACAACATAGCAGATGGTTTAGGGCTTAAAAGGCTTGTCTTAAAACAACATATATTTCTAATGAGCCAGACTATTTGAGCAAATGCACCTGGGAGACACAGAAACACATTCAGGGTAAGGGGCAGGGCCTGATTTGTACTTTTTACCACCCAAGGCCAACTATCACCTGCTGACCTGGACTGACACCCCCAACCCAAAACGGCAGGGATTAGATTGTAGGCTCCTCTAAGGACAGTTAGTGAAGTGATGGCAGGGATTACATTATATTCAATTCACTTTATTGTCATTGTGTAACACAACGAAATGACTTTTCATGACAACCCCACGGTGCATATAGGGAACATAGTGATAGTAACAAGGAAGAGAAGAAATTATACAAGTATGCCAGGTATTACAGAGACAACGGCAACAATAAAAAGGTGCAGTCCTACCTTATAGGTGTCCCCTTGCGGGAAGTAAGACAAACGGAGATAAAAAGATAGTTCGTTTTTATTGGTGCTCAAAGACAACGTGTTCCACGGCATAAGCCACTTCCTAAGCTCAATAGTAGTGCCTATATTCCACGGTTGTCTAGTATCCGGGCACTATCATTTGTCTTACTTCCCGCAAGGGGACACCTATAAGGTAGGACCACACCTTTTTTATTGTTGCTGGTGTCTCTGCCATATAAAGTGTCCACTTTTAACAAAAACCTTGACCTTGCGCCTCCTAACCCTCCCAAACTAGTTAGTACCCCTATCTTAGGGGAGGATTGGCATCAGAAGGCATCTGATAGATCTATTTTTTGGAGTAGCAACCAACAGCCAAGGCCGAGTGGGGACGGTACTTCCCCACATGTGAAAATGAGTGGTTGCCTCCGACAGCAACCCACACAGTATTTTACCTCTGTACTTATGAAAATGTATTTTACTCACTAATGTTATTGCACCAGATTGGGCTCCAGGACCTCCCTGTGTTCTTTTTTCCTCTACCCTTTTACAATTGGAAAATGTGTTACCTGCAGCATTTTGCCATGATTCTCAAGCAATCGCGGTACAGTACTTTTACAAGCGCTGATCGTGAACGTCGGGAATCGCGGAAGTGTACAATGATTTTACCACACTAATCGTGGTAAAATCACACGCGCAAAATGGTAGCACTAAAGGGTTACCAATTTGCAGTTTTTAAGTGTGAATGGGCCTTTTATGCCACCCTGCTGCCACAGCCCACCCCTTGCTTTCCTGATGCCCTAGGCCATGGTCTTTTCTTGCCTGAAATCCGGCCATGGAAAAGGGTGCCCTAGGGGTGCAAGAGATGCACTAGTGGGGGCTCCATTTGGCTAAAAACTCTCCTATTTAGCAAACTCTGTGCCTATCTGCAGAGCAAAGGAGTTCTGATAGCCACATCATTGCCCAAGTATGGACCTCCAAAGTAGCCTGAAGCGAGCTACAGAGGCAAATAGCAGATAGAAACTCTTTACAATACTCCGAGGACTAGATACCAGATAGCCATGAAAATATTGTTTCTTGAAAGTATAAATACACAAAATACAAATAAACTGCACATCCCAGCAGCACCATAAACCCAAGTATCTAGCACACAGGTACAACATATACAAATTCATAGCTCCCAACTGTCCCTCTTTTGCGGGGACAGTACCCCTGTGGGAGCCCTGTCCCTCTGTCCCTCTTTCCTCATCATTTGTCCCTCTTTCAGGACGTTGTCCCTCTTTCTATATATTTATATATATTTATCTATATTTTATCTTTATATATATTTATCTACTAAAAATTGTGTTTGATTAACTCTACACTTTATTCCCATCCTTTAAATTGATATATTACTAATTGTAAAATGTTAATATAAAGGAAAATGAACCAGGATAGAGAGGACCAGTGTGGTTGGAATTATAAAACAACATAATTTTGACTGTGACTAGGGGTGTGATGGGGCGTGGTCAGGGCATGGCTTAAAAAGACTCTGAAGCGAAATTTTGTTGCTATATTTACCTATTAATTCGCTTCAGAAGTCTCATTAGCCGCAAACAAACATCCCCGCTGAAAAACGAGTGCTGCAGAACCCCCAAATCCCCGGGCAAACATCCACGACCAACTTGGTCATGGATTTTGCTGCTCTGAGAGGCAGAGCTATGAGCTGTAGCTCTGCCTCTCCTGCCATCAATCATCGCATGGATCACTACCTCTCCCCTCCCCTCTCTGTGAAGGAAGAGTGAGAGGGGCGGGGAGACGTGGCAATCCACAGCGATTGACATCAGAAGAGGCAGAGCTACAGCAGAGAGCTCTGCCTCTTCAGGAAGCGGTGGCCAGATTCACCCCAGGGATTTGGGAGGTCTGCAGCCCTCGTTTTTCAGCCGAGATGCAGCGGTTTGCAGCTAATGAGAGTTCTGAAGCGAAATAAAAGGTAAACATAGCAAAACAACTTTGCTTCAGACTCTCTTTAAGTGTCCCTCTTTCTCATCTCAAAAAGTTGGGGGGTATGCAAATTTACAACACGATACAGATACAGCAGACAAGAGCAAGGTCAAGAGGCAAATCCAAAGATCAAACCAAGGTGGCAACTTGCAAGACAGCAAAGCAGATGCAGGTGCAAAAAGGAGGTTCAGGAATAAGGACTATTATTCAGCAACACAGAGTCTAACCACTAACATTTCTGGCTATTGATTCAGATAGGGAGTAGCTCTATATAGGAAATCCAGTAGGTATTGCATAATTAATTACCAAGCAAATAAGGATCACTAGCAGTGGAGAGATGCAAGTTCACAATGATACAAGCCCTTGTTTACGTATGCCCACCTGCTGGTGGATGGGTATTAATCCACAGTACTGCAAGTCCATGATACCTCTCACAGATAACACAGGGAACAGTTCTTCACAAAGTCTACAGAGGGCTGGTAGTGGATGGTAGAGGTTCAATATACTGTCACTAATATACTGTCACCAGCTGGTGAAACAGAGTATTGTACATCAGGCCCTTGCTCTGCAGGGTGAGAGTGCTATCCACGTACCCTCATATCACCCAATTGTATGTACATATTCATTTATGAGGGTCTTAAACTGAAACTTTTTGAAGCAACTTTTGATTGAAATACAGCTCTCAATCTTCTTGGATACACATCTGCCACCAATTAAAGATATTGTGATTAACCCCAAATAAAGTTCAGCTGTACTAGTAGGATTTTCCTGACATTTACTCAGTTACTCAGTTGCCTTCTACAGCAAAAGCCACAGTTTGCAGAAACTTTAGAAAGCACCAAATAGATCTCACTGTTGAAAAAGGAATCAGTCAGGAGAAGAGCACAACATTTTTTCCACTGCATTGGATACACTATGGAACATAGTGAAGACAGTCACCAAAAAGTGTAAAAAACATGGGACAATGTGACATTGCCGAGAACTGGACATTCCCTGGGAGTGCCCACATCAACCACTGGCACCAAGATCAAGAGGTTTCTGATAGTGGCAAAGGAAGAATGGTCCAAAGCTCCTAACATCATTATTATCGTTATTTATTCCAAAGAGTGCCACCAAGTACTAAGTTCTGGGTGCAAATACATTTGTCCAGACCATTTCAGAAGTGTTGTGTGGAACACTGTATACCAAAGAAAAAAAAAGGAATTCCATATAACAAAGTGTTTTGTGGAATGTCTTAGGGCTGGTGCACACCAAGCGTTTTTGCTAGTGTTTTCAAAACCGCTACCGCCTGTGAAAACGCTTGGCTAATGTATCTCAATGGGATGGTGCACACCAGCTGATTGAGGTTTTTAGCAAACCGCAAACGTGGCTCCTGCAGCATTTTTGCAGTTTGCAGATGCATTTCTGCCTCAATGTAATGTATAGGAAAAGCTCAAACCGCTCTGAAAAACGCTAGATCAGATCAGATGTTTTTGTTACAGTAGCTGTTCAGTAACAGCTTTACTGTAACAATATATGAAATCTGCTACATAAAAACACTCCAAAAAACGCTAGGCATGGTTAGAAAACCTCTATAAACATGCCTAGAATCTCTCTGCAAATCTGCTTCAAAAACCTCTAGCGTTTTGCGGTTTTGCTAGAGGTTTTTGGTGTGCACTGGGCCTTAGAAGTTTTATTTTTCTGCTTTCAGTTTCAACAAAAGAAACAAACATGACAAAGTCAAATCATTTGAAATTGCAACAATTGTCTGGGAGAAACAGCGACTCTATCTATCTATCTATCTATCTATCTATCTATCCATCAGTGTGTGTGTGGTTTTCCCCACGCTGTGCAAGCGCAAGGCTGCGCAATATGTACGCAGGCAGGTCGCAGACTCGCTTGCGGGTTTCTGGAGGTTGGCCTCATCATAAGATCATGTACACGCACAGGCACAAGTGCACCTGTTATCTAAAGGGCTAAAAAGATTAACACACACACATATATATATATATATATATATATATATATATATACACAGAATCTTTTTTTTTTTTTTTTTACTTCAAATATAAAAAGAAATAAATAGAGCCACACTCTTCTGGTGATGGCTGAGACACTACAAAGCAATTTTTTTGTAAATGTATAACATTAGTTGAATTGTTTTATATTGAAGTAGACATTTAAAATGCCCTTTGTTTAAGTCTTGGCAGAGCCTACAAAGGCATTAGAACTATGCAGTCAGTTGATAGAAATAATTTTATTAGAAGAAAGACAAAATCCAGACTTATCTGATTTGGAGGACAGAATGCCATACATGATTGTTTTCTGCATGATCATAACAAAGAGGTCCACTAACTTCACAGTGATGCTTGTAAGGGTTTCCTGCAAACATTTGGCACCAAGTCAAGAAATATCTGGAAATGATCATGTCTCTGAGGAACGGCCAGGACTGGTGAACAGTAGCAGTGTTCTGTGCCTGATGAGAAAGCGGAATTCAATGAATCACAAGATTTGTTTGTGGAAAGAGTACTTCAGCCAGACAAGTTATTGAAGAAACAATTTCAGCTGTCAGTCGGGCAGTTGCCATTAGTCCAACATTATCAATGCGGCGTGAAGCGCTAGTCCCTATGATGGAAACCACTGTTGAATACAGAAACCAGGGAAGCAAACATTGATCATGTTAATTAAAATCCAACTTTGCATGTTGGCAATCGGTTTCTCATGTCATGCCGAAATAAACCTCATTTGAGTAAGAGTGATATCACCATCCATTGTGAAATGTAATGTTGCAGCCATCAATCTTCCTTGGCATTTACTGGAATAATGAAATGCAATCTTAGCTTTAACTCTTGTACCAAAACACATTTTAAGACAATAACTTTAAATGAGGGATATTTTAATAGAAAAACATTACTAGAATTAAGCATAAAATCACTTGATATTTATATCTGATATGCTGCATGAAAATGCCCAAGCTTGGTTTTATGGTACAAAAATAATCACATGTGGAAAATATTTTAAAGACTTCTTTAGAGATTTGCATCATTTTGAGGGATGTTAAGTGTGATTTTTGAAGTCCAATTATGTGGCAGAATTCCAAGGTGCTGATGAACAGCATTTGCCGAGAGGCAAGCAACATTTCTGGGCCAACTAGTGATGTTACTGCCTCTGTATGCTTAGTGACATCACCATGGAGTACTAAGTGCTGTACATCAGCAACAGCAGCCTGCACACATATCTTGGAACATGGAGATTCAATGTGAGGATGGGCAGAAAATCTTTCCCCTTCTTGCAAAACACCAGTGCACCTTGTCACCTGATGCCACAAGAAGAGGTGGTGATAACAGTGATGCATTTACATTCTTTCTTTCTCAGTGATTATGGTAGTCAGCTAGTTATGATTACGGAAAATGTTGCGTACATTTTCACATTTATGCTTATACGTAATTACGATTTGTAAATTCAATTGATTTCGTATAGTGATTCGTAATTTTGCCTAAAATTGTGCATAATTTTTTAATGAGAGCAAGCAGAAACCAATCACTCCCAGGTGAATAAGCAAAGGAGACTCTTGGCTATGATGCAGAAGTTAAAGCCCAGTTGTCTCAGTGGATGCAGCTTGGTTCTCCATAACTGATAAGGAGGCAATAAAGTCCATTAAGACCATGTTAACTGTGTTTTTTTGGATGGGAAGCTATTGTACATCACAAGTATGCTTCTTCTGGCCAAACAGTAAATAAGGAGTACTACCTCAATGTTATTCGTCATGAGAGATGCAAAATGGAGAAAATGGCATTGGCAATAAATTGATATGTCTTCTTACTTTGTTAGATACTTACAGTGTGTGCATGTGCGTATGTGCATGTGTGTGTGTGTGTGTGTGTGTGTGTGTGTGTGTGTGTGTGTGTGTGTGTGTGTGTGTGTGTGTGTGTGTGTTCGTGTGTTCGTGTGTGTGTGTGTTCATGTGTGTGTGTGTGTGTGTGTGTGTGTGTGTGTGTGTGTGTGTGTGTGTGTGTGTGTGTGTGTGTGTGTACAGTTATATAGTTTTCCAGGTTTTATGTACTTCTACTCTCCCACAAACATCACAAGTTAAAAATACAAACACTTATGTGAATAAATAAATGATGCTCATGTCCCTTTTTGCACACTCCAAAATGATGATCTTTGGGTCTTTGTACTCATTTTCAAAAGGCCTTAGGTTCAGCTCACTGGGTGTGCCTTTAATTACTTCCCAGAGCCTTGTGTGCTGTTATTTTATTCTCCCTATTTGAGCTTTCCAGGGCAGATAGGGGTGAGCCACATGGCTAGGGGTGATCATCACAACCTCGTGATCACGAGAAAGTCATGATCACGAGTCGGTTTTTTGCGATCACTTGGGCCTCAATTCACTAAGATCATGCTGGAGATAATAAGGCAAGAGAAAACTTACCTCCACACATCCGTGTTGCCTTATTAAGGTGTAGAGATACGTTTTCACAGTGAGAGAGTTATCTAATCACTTCAGTCCTTAAAGGGACACTTAAGTCAAACAAAAAAAAATGAGTTTTACTCACCTGGGGCTTCCAATAGCCCGCTGTAGCTGTCCGGTGACCTCACCATCTCCCTCCGATCCTCCTGGCCCCGCCAGCAGCCACTTCCTGTTTCGGTGACAGGAGCTGACAGGCTGGGGACGCAAGTGATTCTTCGCGTTCCTGGCCACAATAGCGCCATCTATGCTGCTATAGCATATATCATATACCATATAGCAGCATAGAGGGTGCTAATGTGTCTGGGAATGTGAAGAATCACTCGCGTCCCCAGCCTGTCAGCTCCTGTCACCGAAACAGGAAGTGGCTGCCGGCGGGGCCAGGAGGATCGGAGGGAGACAGCGAGGGCACCGGACAGCTGCATTTTTTTTGTTTGACTTAAGTGTCCCTTTAAGTTACCTCCTCTGTAGTTATTTTCACATGCAGTCAATTAACAGCCTGTCTTTAACTTTAGAATTCTGGAGTTATTTTAAGGATTGAAGAGTTAACTTAAAGACAGAAGAGTTAACTTTAGGTTTGCCTGAGGTCAAATGTTTCCTGAATACTACATGCCTCATCACCATGATGATAACTCTAGAAACGTTATTAAAGACAGGAGATAAGCTTAGTGAATTGAGGCCATTGTCGTAATCGGCATTCATGATCTGCTCTCGATCTTGAATGCTGATCATGAATGCACTAGTCGTGATTCGTGATTTAATGGTTAATAGCAAAGCCCCCTTACATGCTAGAAACACCAAATTTGCCAGTTATGTTAAGAAGAACAGTGGCAGTTAATGTATTTACCGCATTTAAATGTATAATTTTTTCCTTTGAAACTTTAAAATCGATTTTCTCAAACGACAAAGTCTTTTTGAAAAAAAAAAAAATCCTCTTGTCCCCACTGTTCTTCTTAACATATCTGGCACATTTTGTGTTTCTGGCATGTAAGGAGGCTTGGCTTTAATAAACCTTTAAGTGCATCAGGCCCAAAGTCTCTTAGGAAGCATCTCTTCTAGTAACTTTACATAATGTAAAAATAAGCAGGAGAAACAGTTGTTTCTAGTTAGTAAATGAGAAAAAAAATGCAAAGATATAAGAATGGTTTGAGCGTTAATATGTCCTTATTGAATCTATGGTAAAGCAAAGGTAAATGCTTGGAGAAAAAAGCTTTTGCTCATCTATAAACATCCAAATAATTGTTCTACCTGGATACAACCATATTGATAAAGCCTAGAACGATTTGACAATCTCAGGACAACATATTGAGGACTGCTAATTCCTGTAATTTGTGACATACACTGGTCTATGGCTGATTAATCTCAAATAAGGCACTCAGTGAATTGAATTAAGCGCAACTCACACATAAAGCAGGCACAATGGCAATTAAAGGGATTAGCGTACAATCTTGACCTGCAATCTTCTGCATTCTAAATAACCTAAAATATGACTAATTTATAACATTGTAGTGACTGATAATTTAAATATTGGCAATGATTCTTTTAAATTTGATAGATATTACATTCACTTGCTTTCTAGTATCCAACTGCTTCTCTTTCACTGGAATTCCTTTAGAAAGCACATCACTTTCCATAGCTCTATCATTATAAATCATATATTATATCCTTGAACTATGCCAGACAGTAATACTGCGCTCTCAGCAATGGCTTCTCCGGCCTTTTAATACTGTATTTTTATGGTCTTTTGATATTTAAATTGTAGGTCCAAAGCAGTGTTCCTGGAAAGGAATATAGAAAGGTTAATAGCCTTATATATACATTCGTTATTTCACAGATTGTTAGTATAATATCCAGACTTATCTAGATGTGCATTAGTGTGCGACGTCTAGTGACTTTGACTGTATACTAAATGGAAGCTGAAATCATGCAGGACAGTTTAATATTACAGTGTAGCTTAAAGAGGCAGCATAATGTCATATAGTAGAATGTACTGTGTATTATTCAGTATACTCAATTTTACGGTAATTATCCTGGTTTCAGCATCAGAAACACCACCAATATCCATATATTGCTGTATATTGGTATGTAGCCCCACCCTCCCGGTGATGTTAAGCCTAGGCTATGATGTGGCAACACCTTCTCCTCCCAGTGCATTCTGGAAGACCAGGTGTTGTTTCTGCTCACTTCAATTTTCGCAACAAACATACATTCCGCAGTAAGGCACCTTGCCAGCAGTTAAAGAGGAACTCCAGTGAAAATAATGTAATAAAAAAGTGCATCATTTTTACAATAATTATGTAGAAATTATTTAGTCAGTGTTTGCCCATTGTAAAATCTTTCCTCTCCCTAATTTACATTCTGATATTTATCAACTGGTGACATTTTTATTGCTGGCAGGTGGTGTCAGTGGAAGAAGATGCTGCTTGCTTTTTTTGGGCAGTTGGAAACAGCTGTTATTTCACACTATGCAACAAATCTCACACAGTGTGATGTCAGAACCATGGTCCTGACATCACACTGTGAGAGGGGTTTCACCACAATATCAGCCATACAGAGCCCCATGATGATCCGTTTGTGAAAAGGAATAGCTTTCTCATGGGAAAGGGGGTATCAGCTACTGATTGGGCTGAAGTTCAATTCTTGGTTACGGTTTCTTTTGTGAATAAAGTTAAGAATATAACTTGAAGTGAGGAAATATTTTACAATGGGCAAACACCACATCCTTAAAAAAGTAATATTGCAAAAAAAAATTCAATTTTATTCATTAGATTCTATTCATTCAATTTCCTCTTTATTCTGTTTTACATATACATTTTGTGTGCAATGTGGGAGGGTGGTGGCTCGAATCGAGGCTATACCCAGGAATTGATGAGCATCACTGTTTATATTGAAAACAGAATGATTAAAAATACACAGTAGTCAAAGGGACATGGAGATGGCAGTAACTGCAGAAGCAACATTACCACTACTAGTAGTTTGCATATAATTTGTTTGGCAATATATGCATTTTTTTAAAAAATGTGTTAAAAGTGGTGGTCAGCTTAAATAACTGCCCCTTTCACACAAGAGAAACACTTTTCTGTTGTTTGAAGGAACGATCATCATAAGAAAAAGTGTCAATCAGCCTAAATCAGCCCAAAAAAAATACAAAAGGGATGGTTAATGAGACTTCAAATATTCCAAGTTGATGTAAATGTGTATGCTAATTTAATGTAAATGTGTAGAGCTTGAAAACAAACCAAATGTTGTAGCAGCATATCATTGGTTTGTGTTCAAGCTGGATACATTTACATAAAATTAGCTTAATATTCGTATCAACTCAAAAATATTTTAATTTTATTAACCATCTCTCATCACTAAACAGTGTTTGCCACTTGTCTTGTGGCAAATACTGTAGGTATTTAAACATGAAAGCCACAAGGTGGTAGCATTGAACTCTCACAAAAGAAATGAAAACTTTTATTTGAAATTTTTTATATAAAAGAGATAAAAAAGCTCAACAAATGAACTTAAAGGACAACTGAAGTGAGCGCACTGAGCAGTAAATGGAGGCTGCCATAGTTATTTCCTTTTAAGAAATACCAGTTGCCTGGCTATCCTGCTGATCCCCTCCCTCTAATATTTTTAGCCATAGACCCTGGACAAGCATGTAGGAGATCAGGCGTTTCTGCCCTCATTGTCAGATCTGACAAGATTAGCTGTAGGGATGATCGGAAAGGGCGATTTCTGATTCCGCGGAAATTAGGAATTCTGTCAGAACAAAATTCCGTAACCGTTACATTCCGGTGGTATTTCGCGGTACAATTTCAGTAATCTCATTTGAAACCTAGTTTTTGAAAGATCGTAGGCCATGGGACCTAGTGGCTGTTCCACCGGTAATTTTTTTTTTTTTTGAGCAGCAGGAGTTGTCGTAGGCCATGGGACCTAGAGGTGGTTCCACATAGAGATGGCCTGAACGGTTCGCCGGCGAACGGTTCCAGGCGAACTTCCGGTGGTTCGCGTTCGCAAGCAAAGGCGAACTTTTGCGGAAGTTCGATTCGCCCCCATAGTGCACCATTAGGGTCAACTTTGACCCTCTACATCACAGTCAGCAGGCCCATTGTAGCCAATCAGGCTACACTATCTCCTGGAGCCACTCCCCCCCCCCTTATATAAGGCAGGCAGCGCCGGCCATTACAGTCACTTGTGTCCTTGCAGACAGTAATTAAGGAAAGCTGCTAGCAGACTCTCATAGGGAAAGATTAGTTAGGCTCTTGTAGGCTTGTTAGCATGCTCCTGGCTGATTCTTATTGCTAAAATAGCTGCCAACAACAGCTCTTTTGAGAGCTAATCTTGTTCATGTGATCTATTTTTTTTTCTGTGTGTCCCACTGACACTTGTGTTGCATAGACAGCCTTGCTAATTCATACTGTGTGTGTGCCACTGCCAGCTAGGCCCAGCACATTCAGTGACTACCTGTGTGACAGGTGCACATTGTAATACCCAGTACTGCATATACCTAGCACCTGTTGTGTTTAGTGAACCCACCTTATCACTGCATATACCTACCTTTTGTGTTGAGTGAACCCACCTCATCACTGCATATACCTACCTTTTGTGTTGAGTGAACCCACCTCATCACTGCATATACCTACCTTTTGTGTTTAGTGAACCCACCTCACTGTATATACCTACCTTTTGTGTTGAGTGAATAGCTATAGCAATTCTGTTCCGATGCGACGGAATGGAATTGCCAATTTCCAATTGGAATCACGGAAATCTGAATTCCGCGGAATTCGGTGAGCATCCCTAATTAGCTGCCTGCTTGTTTCTGGAGTTATTCAGACACTACTGCTGCCATATACATCAGCAGAATAGCCAGGCAACTTGTATTATTTAAAAGGAAATAAACATGGCAGCCTCCATATTCTTCTCACTTCAGTTGTCCTTTAAAGAAACACTGAAGCAAAAAAAAAATGATGATATAATGAATTAGTTGTGTAGTACGGAAAAGTACTAGAACATAAGTAGCAAAAAAAAATTATCATATTTTCATTTTCAGTTATAAAGCTTTTTTTTATAACATTGCATCATTCACTAATATTTGCTGTTTACACACTACTTAGCATTCTAAATGTTTTTTACAGAACAGGCAGTGAACTTTTGACCTGTCCTGAACTGTTCTCTGCAAAAGAAAAAAACAATACAGTTAAGATAACAGCCTTCAGAACACAGAGCTCTCTGCAACTTTGAAAAGTCGTGGAGCTCAATGGCAATTTGCATAGATAACAACTGGAGTTTCTTAACTCTTTCTGTACTGGAAACAACATTAAACTTAAGTCTCTGCTCCTAATGCTTTATTTCTTAGCTGTACTACACATACAAATCATTATATCATTTTTTTTCCGCTTCAGTGTATATATACCCTGGCCTGGAAGAGACTCCTAAAATGTGTGTTATTTATTATTATTGAACGTAATCATCTACAAACTATAAATACAGAGATGGTCAATGAGATGTCAATAATTCCGCCTTGCATGTAAAGTTAATGAATATTGCGTGCTGCTTGGAATTCACCCAATCAATGCACTCCCTGTCAATTTGGATTGACCCATCTCCAAGCTGCATACAATTTGCATCACATTTTCTTGCAAGCTAGCATTATCTATGATACTAATCCACAGTTTTAAGTATACATGACCCGGAACCACCTGTAGGTGGTGGCATAGTGTGGGGATGCAGTTGTGGGTGGCGGCATAGTGTGGGGGGAGCAGTTGTTAGAGCCGGCTTAGTGTGGGCAACACAGTTGTGAATGGTGGCTTAGTGTGGGTGGCACACTTGTAGGCGGTGGCTTAGTGTGGATGGCACAGTTGTAGGTGGTGGCTTAGTGTGGGCAGTGGCTTAGTGTGGTGGTTATAGAGTGCACACTAAGGGCTCAAACTCACTAGCAGTTTTTCTAAGCGCTAGTGAATTGAAAAGCTCTTGCTATGTAATGCTATGGGGGATTTTTATAAAATCCCATAACTCAAGTGGGATCACACCCATAGTATTACATTAGCAAGAGCTGTTTAAATCACAAGTGCTTGGAAATGGCTTAGAAATGTACTACTAGCGGGTTCGAGGCCTATGTGTGCAATGTTTTTGAGAATCGTAGGTTCCTGGATGATTCCATCTCATTGGCCAATGCAATAAGCATACTGAGCTTACATAGGCATGCAGTCCTTATCACAGAGACAGGATTTGTATCTTTCTTGTATTGCCCTCCAATTTTATAAACTGCCCCCTACCCACTGCTGTACATTTTTCTCCCTGCCAGAATGTTTTCCTTGTTAACTTCAGTGACATCCAGATCTAGAAATGTAGAAATTAAGCACCTCAGTATTATGGGCTGGAGATCAGTGGGAAGAATGGAGAATTTAACTGAAACTGCGAGCTGCACTTTTTAAAATATATGTTATTGTTACGGGGCAAAAGTTTGCAACTCTCTTGTCCAGATCATATTCTATAGAGCTTTCCAATTTTGAAGAACTTTAACTAACCAGGGACCTTTTACTGTCATTTAAAGAGACAGTAGCCCATCTTCCTTGTCATCTATTTTGTCATGACTGGTCGAAACCCATCTGACAAAATAGAACATTCATTCATGTGCAAAGGTTCCCCATCCATAGGGTCAGTCAGTTAGTTGATTGCATATTACCTGAAGATAAAGTATCCTTCAAGGCCAAGCAGATGGTCTCAGTACACAGACAGATGACCCCAGATCTCAACACTAAAGTATTTATTTCAGCAATACAAACAATGGACTATTGTAAAACAACAAATTAAAAGTGATAGTTTAAGTAACACTGCACCTGTGTGTAGCATGCAAATTCACAAAACCTCAAATCACATGCAAATTCTGTTATGTGTGAAAGGTGCCTCACTGTATTACTGGATGTTTTCATTTAATGTATTATGTATGCAACCATTCAGTGATGTGCTTTGTGTCTCTAAAGAAGTGAGGGAAGAGGGCCCAGAGAACAATGGTGTGGCTTCTATAGCGGTGGGTAAGGACTGGAGTAAAACTATGGACTCGACCACCAGTTGTCTCTTATGCTCGGCACACACAGAAAGATTTTCCGTGTGATTTTGCGACCCGATCTTTTTCCCGCACGATTCCGCACTCGATTCTGCGCTTGATCCTCTTATCTTCATTAATTTTTCTTATCTTTTTCCATTCACCGCTATGAGAAATCGAGCGCGGAAACGATCGGGAGCAATATCGAACATGACAGATTTTATCTATCTGATCCATCTATCGCACAGAAAATCGTACCGTGTGTATTAGGCATTATAGATCTGGCATGCCAGATCCATGAAGCAACTTTGCCAATACTTAAAGCCTGGTAGACACCATACAATTTCTCTTTAGATAGATGGGTCAATTAGATAATTTCCTATAGGTCCGATCTGTTTTCCGATCGTTTTTCTGATTGATTTTCTGATCACTTCTATACAAAATCGATCATAAAAACAATCGTAAATTAGATCGGACCTGTTAGAATTTATCTATTCCACCATCTATCTGAAGCGAAATTACATGGCGTGTACCAGGCATTAGGGACACCTGAAGACATGCTAGATTCTCAGCTGAGATGGCCCTGAATCGCTGCTTAGGCCAATAACATGAGGCTTAAAGGGGCACTATGGCGAAAAATTGTAAAATTTAAAATATGGGCAAACATATACAAATAAGAAGTACATTTTTTTCCAGAGTAAAATGAGCCATAAATTACTTTTCTCCTATGTTGCTGTCACTTCTCACTTCTAGTAGGTAGCAGAAATCTGGCAAAAGTGACAGGTTTTGGACTAGTTCATCTCTTCACAGGGGATTCTCCGGGATTTATTTATTTATTTAAAAAAGCCCTTAGTGAATGGCAGTTGCTCTGTCCAACTGCCAAAAAACTGTGTAGCGAGCAAGGAAGCTGGCCAGCATCATTGTTTAAATCCTTTTTAGGGAATAGCTTTATAAAGAATAAAAGCCTTGCTGAGAATCCCCTATGAAGAGATGGAGTAGCCAAAAACCTGTCACTTCTGTCAGACTTCTACTACCTACTGTAAGTGACAGAAACATAGGAAAAAAGTAATTTATGGCTTATTTTAATTTGGAAAAAATTGTACTTCTTATTTGTTTATGTTTGCACATATTTTAAATGTAAAAAACTTTCGCCATAGTGCCCCTTTAAGGAGAATGTTGGAGAGGAGCTAATTAACATACCAATATGTTTTATATATAACCTGCTGATCCTTTGAGGAAGCAGCTGCAAGATGCAAAAAATTGTCAGGCATAACTACAAGCTCTTCTGCATATGCCATGAAGACTATTGTATTTGGCAACATTGATGCAAATATGTAGCATTGTACTGTCATTAATGTTTTGCTGTTGGATCAAGCTCAGTTGCTGAAAGGTCAACACAGTACTCATCCCTTGATTGGAAAGTACTGTATGTTGCATGATCTTAATAACTCTTTTTTATTGAAATTGTAACCTTATTTTACTAAAAAGCTAATTAATTTCAATCTATTTGTTGTTCTGCTGTTATTACAGCCAAGTTTAAAATTATACAACACATGTGCAATATTACACCCCATTTAAACCCTATTTAGCAGAGTTGTGAAAACCCAAGCTGTTCAATTATGATTGCCTTGCTAACAGCTGATAATCGCTAGGAGTGCCTAAGGCCCTTTGCACACTTGAGCTCTACGTCGCACAACATGCAAGTCTATGGATACTTGTACAGTTGATGCGATGCAACATGGTGTGCAGGAAGTTATCAAAATTGGAGCAATCCTGAGGCCAAATCTGCAACACGTTAACGCATGATCTGTGCCTATGGCTTGGATTATGCAATTATGGAAGTCAATGCAAGTCAATGGGCAAAATATCTTTTTGGAGAGGTGACCACACTACCATCTCAAAAGCCAAGTGATTATACTGGTCACATGTTGCGCAACCAGGAAGTGTGAGTAGCCATTTCTTTGCTTCCTGACACCTATGCAGTTCACCCTAAATACTACACTAGATTGGGCTCCTACATTCTCTGTGTTTTCCTTTTTCTCTCTACTTAAAAAAAAATTAAGACCAATAATCCTGGCTACATACAAAGTAGAGATGAGGTTTATCATGCCACTTCTCACTTTATTCCCTCTCCAATTCTTGAATAAGCTTCTAAAGTAATCATGCAAGGGTCCACAGATGCCATCCATAAGTTTATTTCGTGGTATAGATTTGGGTCTCTTGGAAGATCAAAGATTTGAAATGAAATCTCCCATGAAATAGCCTATAAGCAAATCGCTATCCCCTTTCCTACTACAAATAATTTCAAGTCTTTCTGACATCTAAATGCATCAAATGTGATTTTAGTTTTGTTATTTGATCAGTGATGGACAGTCCTCCTTCAGCCTATACACAATATTTATACAGCAGTAAAGGCCGAACTCTAGACACATTGGAATAGTACACCTATTCATAACTTTTCCCATAGAGACTAGTTATCCAAACACTTCACTGTCTGGTTGCTGAGCCCTATAGAGTAACACTGGTCTCACACATGTGGTATAATTGGAAGCTTTGTTTTTACACTGCTTGACACGTCTGACCAAGATCATATGCTGTACCAAGCCTCAGTAGGGTTTTAATAAACTCGACGCTCTTTTGTATTTATCATCTAAAGATGTGTTTTTCTTTTTAATTTTTTCTAGAATGGGTTCAAATAAGTGAAATTGGATGCTAATATTTTGTATATACAAAGCTGTTATTGCTTCTGGTTACCTTCTCCATCTTTAGGTTTCATATTCAGAAAAAAAACATCTCCATCTGTACTGCTCACAGAAAAGGATTAATTGTTGCCTTTGGCCAATAATTCTGAATCAATCGGTCAAACAGCATACTCAATTTCCCTTTCCACTTATATAGTATAAAAAAAACAAAACAAAAACAAAACAAAAAAAAAACAACCTGAAGGGGTGACACAGTTATAGTTTACGGGTACAGTTATAGTGTAAGCTTTTGTTGTTTGTGTTGTTATATATGTTTGTATAGCTGATGAGACTGCACAGCTGATGGACAAGTGATAGGAATAAGTACACTATTATAGTAACATTAACCACTACCCTGGTCATTTTCCCTTTTATCAATAATGATCACAACTAAATGATCTATATATTGTTTTATTCAGGACAATTAGGCTTTTTGTGGCTGATATTTGGTTTTTTTTAGTAATTACCTTATTTCCTATGCATTTCAAAAGGAAAATAAGGAAAAAAAAGTTAAAACATACTTAATTTATCCACTTCCATACATCATAGCTTAAACGTAAACTGTTCTATTGTACATTAAACCCACACATTTTATTTGCCTATCCCTCCTGTTTATTTAAACAGTTCATTTGTTATGATAATGTATTATGTGTAACAATTAAGTAATGGATACAATCTGCTACTGTCTGCTCCTGGAATGTGTATTTTACACTTCTTTACTAATTAACTCTGCCATTGAATTCCTTGGAAGGAGGATAGGGGTTTGCGGTAATTCTTTTTCAACTCTGTAGTGATGTTATCAGGTCAGAGATAAATAAACAGTGTTTTCTAAAATTTTGTAGGGAGGAGAGTGCAGAACCTTATTTTCCAGTCATGGGGACAGAAGTGGTTAAAATATAATTCTAGAAACATTTAGGTGTGCTCGAATTAAAGAAAGTTTATTTAATCATTTAAACATTAAGAGCGTAAATTATGTAGATTCTTACCCTCGGGTGAGTTTTTATAAAAATTTTACTCCATAACTTTATTAAAAATACTACTCTTTATAGGCGACAGTATTTATACATAAAACTACTCTACAGTGCTTGACAGCTGATCATAAGACAATAGCAGCTTAATAAAAAAAATTGTTAATGCTTTATTTTATGCATTGTTATTGTTCAGTCAAATAATCCTTACTTTCCTATAGAGCAGACAGCCAGGCTCCTTTTTTGCACTTCCCAGGAGTATGGATGTCTCTCTTGAATTCACTCTGATAGCTATGAAATCTCTTAATAGTCCGTAAAAAGACAGAGGATGAGTGTCAACCCAGCCATGCCTCCTTCCAGAAGGTACTATGAGATGGGGTGGCAAATGGCAAATGGCAAAGCACGGTGGCGTAGTGGTTAGCTCTCTCGCCTTGCAGCGCTGGGTCCCTGGTTCGAATCCCAGCCAGGGCACTATCTGCAAAGAGTTGTATGTTCTCTCCGTGTCTGTGTGGGTTTCCTCCAGGCACTCCGGTTTCCTCCCACATTCCAAAAACATACGGATAAGTTAATTGGCTCCCCTTAAAAAAATTGGCCCTAGACTACAGTACTTACACTACATAATATAGACATATGGCAATGGTAGGGATTAGATTGTGAGCTCCTTTGAGGGACAGTTAGTGACAAGATATGTATATACACTGTACAGCACTGCGTAATATGTCGGCGCTATATAAATACTAAATAATAATAATAATAAAAAAATAATAATAATTTGTCCCTCTGTACACTGTTACTGCAAGGGTAAATAGCAGTCTGAGTGATTCCCGTTTCCAAATGACAATGGAGGTGCCCTGTATCAGAAGAGGAGAGAGGACAGCAGAAGATGCAAACACTATTCACATGACCATGTTATCTAGTGGCAACACAAGAAAATGTGGTTACAAGCTTTGTAAAACAATGGTCTATGTATCATGTAAAGGTTAACGGGAGCAGGCCACTATCTGGAAAAAAAAATGCCTAGTGGCTTTATGCTAGCAGAGGCTTACTGATACCTATACTTAATTCAAATGTCTTAACCACTTGAGGACCTAGGGCTTTCTACCCCTTAAGGACCGGCCACTTTTTTTCCATTCAGACCACTGCAGCTTTCACGGTTTATTGCTCGCTCATACAACCTACCACCTAAATGAATTTTGGCTCCTTTTCTTGTCACTAATAAAGCTTTCTTTTGGTGCTATTTGATTGCTCCTGCGATTTTTACTTTTTATTATATTCATCAAAAAAGACATGAATTTTGGCAAAAAAATGATTTTTTTAACTTTCTGTGCTGACATTTTTCAAATAAAGTAAAATTTCTGTATACATGCAGCGCGAAAAATGTGGACAAACATGTTTTTGATAAAAAAAAACCCATTCAGTGTATATTTATTGGTTTGGGTAAAAGTTATAGCGTTTACAAACTATGGTGCAAAAAGTGAATTTTCCCATTTTCAAGCATCTCTGACTTTTCTGACCCCCTGTCATGTTTCATGAGGGGCTAGAATTCCAGGATAGTATAAATACCCCCCAAATGACCCCATTTTGGAAAGAAGACATCCCAAAGTATTCACTGAGAGGCATAGTGAGTTCATAGAAGATATTATTTTTTGTCACAAGTAAGCGGAAAATGACACTTTGTGAGAAAAAAAAAAAAAAAAAGTTTCCATTTCTTCTAACTTGCGACAAAAAAAAATGAAATCTGCCACGGACTCACCATGCCCCTCTCTGAATACCTTGAAGGGTCTACTTTCCAAAATGGGGTCATTTGTGGGGTGTGTTTACTGTCCTGACATTTTGGTGGGTGCTAAATTGTAAGCACCCCTGTAAAGCCTAAAGGTGCTCATTGGACTTTGGACCCCTTAGCGCAGTTAGGCTGCAAAAAAGTGCCACACATGTGGTATTGCCATACTCAGGAGAAGTAGTATAATGTGTTTTGGGGTGTATTTTTACACATACCCATGCTGGGTGGGAGAAATATCTCTGTAAATGACAATTTGTTAATTTTTATAACACACAATTGTCCATTTACAGAGATCTTTCTCCCACTCAGCATGGGTATGTGTAAAAATACACCACAAAACACATTATACTACTTCTCCTGAGTACGGCGATACCACATGTGTGGCACTTTTTTGCACCCTAACTGCGCTAAAGGGCCCAAAGTCCAATGAGTACCTTTAGGATTTCACAGGTCATTTTGAGAAATTTCGTTTCAAGACTACTCCTCACGGTTTAGGGCCCCTAAAATGCCAGGGCAGTATAGGAACCCCACAAATGACCCCATTTTAGAAAGAAGACACCCCAAGGTATTCCGTTAGGAGTATGGTGAGTTCATAGAAGATTTTATTTTTTGTCAAAAGTTAGCGGAAAATGACACTTTGGGAAAAAACACAATTAAAATCAATTTCCGCTAACTTGTGACAAAAAATAAAATCTTCTATGAACTCGCCATACTACGAACGGAATACCTTGGGGTGTCTTCTTTCTAAAATGGGGTCATTTGTGGGGTTCCTATACTGCCCTGGCATTTTAGGGGCCCTAAACCGTGAGGAGTAGTCTTGAAACGAAATTTCTCAAAATGACCTGTGAAATCCTAAAGGTACTCATTGGACTTTGGGCCCTTTAGCGCAGTTAGGGTGCAAAAAAGTGCCACACATGTGGTATCGCCATACTCGGGAGAAGTAGTACAATGTGTTTTGGGGTGTATTTTTACACATACCCATGCTGGGTGGGAGAAATACCTCTGTAAATGGACAATTGTGTGTAAAAAAATCAAAAGATTGTCATTTACAGAGGTATTTCTCCCACCCAGCATGGGTATGTGTAAAAATACACCCCAAAACACATTATACTACTTCTCCCGAGTACGGCGATACCACATGTGTGGCACTTTTTTGCACCCTAACTGCACTAAGGGGCCCAAAGTCCAATGAGTAACTTTAGGATTTCACAGGTCATTTTTGTTTCAAGACTACTCCTCGCGGTTTAGGGCCCCTAAAATGCCAGGGCAGTATAGGAACCCCACTAATGACCCCATTTTAGAAAGAAGACACCCCAAGGTATTCCGTTAGGAGTATGGTGAGTTCATAGAAGTTTTTATTTTTTTGTCAAAAGTTAGCGGACATTGATTTTAATAGTTTTTTTTCACAAAGTGTCATTTTCCGCTAACTTGTGACAAAAAATAAAATCTTCTATGAACTCACCATACTCCGTACAGAATACCTTTGGGTGTCTTCTTTCTAGAATGGGGTCATTTGTGGGGTTCCTATACTGCCCTGGCATTTTAGGGGCCCTAAACCGTGAGGAGTAGTCTTGAAACCAAATGTCGCAAAATGACCTGTGAAATCCTAAAGGTACTCATTGGACTTTGGGCCCCTTAGCGTACTTAGGGTGTAAAAAAGTGCCACACATGTGGTACCGCCGTACTCAGGAGAAGTAGTAGAATGCGTTTTGGGGTGTATTTTTACACATACCCATGCTAAGTGGGAGAAATATCTCTGTAAATGACAATTGTTTGATTTTTTTACACACAATTGTCCATTTACATAGAAATTTCTCCCACCCAGCATGGGTATGTGTAAAAATACACCCCAAAACACATTATACTACTTTTCCTGAGTACGGCGGTACCACATGTGTGACACTTTTTTGCAGCCTAGGTGCGCTAAGGGGCCCAACGTCCTATTCACAGATCATTTTGAAGCATTTGTTTTCTAGACTACTCCTCGCGGTTTAGGGGCCCTAAAATGCCAGGGCAGTATAGGAACCCCACAAGTGACCCCATTTTAGAAAGAAGACACCCCAAGGTATTCTGTTAGGTGTATGGCGAGTTCATAGAAGATTTTATTTTTTGTCACAAGTTAGTGAAAAATGACACTTTGGGGAAAAAAAACCAATAAAAATTAATTTCCGCTAACTTTTGACAAAAAATAAAATCTTCTATGAACTCGTCATACACCTAACAAAATACCTTGGGGTGTCTTTTTTTCTAAAATGGGGTCACTTGTGGGGTTCCTATACCGCCCTGGCATTTTACAGGCCCAAAACCGTGAGTAGTCTGGAAACCAAATGTCTCAAAATGACTGTTCAGGGGTATAAGCATCTGCAAATTTTGATGACAGGTGGTCTATGAGGGGGCGAATTTTGTGGAACCGGTCATAAGCAGGGTGGCCTTTTAGATGACAGGTTGTATTGGGCCTGATCTGATGGATAGGAGTGCTAGGGGGGGTGACAGGAGGTGATTGATGGGTGTCTCAGGGGGTGGTTAGAGGGGAAAATAGATGCAATCAATGCACTGGGGAGGTGATCGGAAGGGGGTCTGAGGGGAATCTGAGGGTTTGGCCGAGTGATCAGGAGCCCACACGGGGCAAATTGGGGCCTGATCTGATGGGTAGGTGTGCTAGGGGGTGACAGGAGGTGATTGATGGGTGTCTCAAGGTGTGATTAGAGGGGGGAATAGATGCAAGCAATGCACTGGCGAGGTGATCAGGGCTGGGGTCTGAGGGCATTCTAAAGGGTGTGGGCGGGTGATTGAGTGCCCTAGGGGCAGATAGGGGTCTAATCTGATAGGTAGCATTGACAGGGGGTGATTGATGGGTAATTAGTGGGTGTTTAGGGTAGAGAATAGATGGAAACACTGCGCTTGGGTGGTGATCTGATGTCGGATCTGCGGGCGATCTATTGGTGTGGGTGGGTGATCAGTTTGCCCGCAAGGGGCAGGTTAGGGGCTGATTGATGGGTGGCAGTGACAGGGGGTGATTGATGGGTGGCAGTGACAGGGGGTGATTGATGGGTGGCAGTGACAGGGGGTGATTGATGGGTGATAGGTGATTGGCAGGTGATTGACAGGTGATCAGTGGGTTATTACAGGGAAGGACAGATGTAAATATTGCACTGGCGAATTGATAAGGGGGGGTCTGAGGGCAATCTGAGCGTGTAGGCGGGTGATTGGGTGCCCGCAAGGGGCAGATTAGGGTCTGATCTGATGGGTAACAGTGACAGGTGGTGATAGGGGGTGATTGATGGGTAATTAGTGGGTGTTTAGAGGAGAGAATAGATGTAAACGCTGCGCTTGGGTGGTGATCTGATGTCGGATCTGCGGGCGATCTATTTGTGTGGGTGGGTGATCAGATTGCCCGCAAGGGGCAGGTTAGGGGCTGATTGTTGGGTGGCAGTGACAGGGGGTGATTGATGGGTGATAGGTGATTGGCAGGTGATTGACAGGTGATCAGTGGGTTATTACAGGGAAGGACAGATGTAATTAATGCACTGGTGAATTGATAAGGGGGGGGGTCTGAGGGCAATCTGAGCGTGTGGGCGGGTGATTGGGTGCCCGCAAGGGGCAGATTAGGGTCTGATCTGATAGGTAACAGTGACAGGTGGTGATAGGGGGTGATTGATGGGTGATTGATGGGTAATTAGTGGGTGTTTAGAGAAGATAACAGATGTAAACGATACATTTGGGAGGTAATCTGACGGCGGGTTTGCGGGCGATCTAATGGTGTGGGTGGGTGATCAGATTGCCCGCAAGGGGCAGGTTAGGGGCTGATTGATGGGTGGCAGTGACAGGGGGTGACAGGGGGTGATTGATGGGTGATAGGTGATTGGCAGGTGATTGACAGGTGATCAGTGGGTTATTACAGGGAAGAACAGATGTAATTAATGCACTGGTGAATTGATAAGGGGGGGTCAGAGGGCAATCTGAGCGTGTGGGCGGGTGATTGGGTGCCCGCAAGGGGCAGATTAGGGTCTGATCTGATAGGTAAAAGTGACAGGTGGTGATAGGGGGTTATTGATGGGTGATTGATGGGTAATTAGTGGGTGTTTAGAGGAGAGAATAGATGTAAACAATAGATTTGGGAGGTGATCTGATGTCGGATCTGCGGGCGATCTATTGGTGTGGGGGGGTGATCAGATTGCCCGCAAGGGGCAGGTTAGGGGCTGATTGATGGGTGGCAGTGACAGGGGGTGATTGATGGGTGATTGACAGGCGATTGACAGGTGATCAGGGGGGATAGATGCATACAGTACATGGGGGGGGGGTCTGGGGAGAATCTGAGGGGTGGGGGGGTGATCAGGAGGGAGCAGTGGGCAGGGGGGGGGGGGATAAAAAAAAAATTAGCGTTGACAGATAGTGACAGGGAGTGATTGATGGGTGATTAGGGGGGTGATTGGGTGCAAACAGGGGTCTGGGGGGTGGGCAGGGGGGGGGTCTGATGGGTGCTGTGGGCGATCTGGGGCAGGGGGGGTAAAAAATCAGTGTGCTTGGTGCAGACTAGGGTGGCTGCAGCCTGCCCTGGTGGTCCCTCGGACACTGGGACCACCAGGGCAGGAGGCAGCCTGTATAATACACGTTGTAAACATTACAAAGTGTATTATACACTTTGCATGCGGCGATCGTCGGGTTAACATCCCGCCGGCGCTTCCGTATGGCCGGCGGGATGTTGCGGCGGGTGAGCGGCGCCAGGCGGAGGCGGAGGATCGCGTCACGGATGACGCGATCGCTCCGCCCATGCCCCTACAAGGACCGCCGCCAATTGTCAATACGGCGGTCCTTGCGGGGTGCACTTCCCAGCCGCCAATTGTCAATACGGCGGTCGGGAAGTGGTTAAGCACACTTTACATATGTAATGTCATGGATATCTAGCTACTCCAGTTTGTAAGTTAATGTGCTTCCACCAAAAATTGACAAGAATTGTGGCAGGGTCATAAGATCATGAGCTTGACTTTCCAGTATACCGGTGGTCTGAAGGTGGTGATGAATAGTTTTGAGTGAAAGGATTTATGCATACAGAAATTCATATCAAGACAAGTAACTGCTTCTCAGCAAAATCCACAGAAGTTTTAAACCTGTTCTCTTTTAGCTTCTTACAGTAGTTCCATTCACAAGTCTGCATTTCCAAAAGCAGATTCGACGTGTGCATTTCATTTTATGCATGCATACTACGGTATGTAAAGAGGGTATATGTGAAACTGTTTTGTAGAACGGAATGCAGGATATATTTCAAATGCATTTGAAGTTCCACTCCAGATACAGTTCTGAATATACTGGGGCTGTCCAGCTTCAATCCTCAAGGACCATATCCAGTGTTTAAACAGTTAATGACAATGTAGCGTATTAAAACGTCATGTTTGAGTCTGTTAACGACAACAGGATGTTTTAATACGCTGCTCGTTCCTGCCACCGCTCTGCACATGCGTGCCACTCCCGCCGCTGTTTCCGTCGGGATTCCGTGTTCAGCGATTGGGGAAGAGGACCAAGCGGTCCTCTACCCAATCACAATGCCTGGAATGAATGGACATGACCGCGATCAGCGGCCACGTCCATTCATAAAACAGGAAACAGTCACAGTGTAGTTAAATGTAAAAAAAAAAGTGAACACTTCCTATAACGGGAGAGTGTTCAATAGCGCCATCTTGTGGCCAAAAAGTAAAATTACACATACTGGCACATACATAAACAATATTAATAAAATTAATTACTTACACTTCCAAAGCCCCCCCCCTCCCCCCTCCAAAAAAAAAAACCACTTGTAAAATAAATCAGTTTAAAAAAATACCAAAATAGTTGCCTTAGGGACTCAGCTTTTTTAATCCATATTTTATGAAGGAAAATTACTTTTACTTTTCTACATAGGGGCTTGTAATTATGGACCGGACACAAAAAACCCCAAAATTAACACCTATATTTCAAAATAATATATTGTCGCCATACATTGTGATAGGGACATAATTGAAATGGTTTAATAATCAGGACAACTGGGCAAATAAAATGTGTCAGTTTTATCCACAAGAGAACATTTAATTTTAAAACTATAATGGCCGAAAACTGAGAAATAATGAATTTTTTTCAATATTTTCTTTTTTTCCCATTAAAACGCATTTAGAAAAAAAAAATTCTTAGCAAAATGTACTACCCACTGAAAGCCTAATATGTAGTGAAAAAAATGAGGTATAGATAATTTTATTGTGATAAGTAGTAATAAAGTTATTAGGGAATAAAAGGGAGGAGCACTGATAGGTGAAAATTGCTCTTGTCCATTAGGGTAAAAACCCTTGGGGGTGAATTGGTTAAGATGGACTGAGAAATGGAGAAATTCTACCTGAATTACACCTGATTAAGTCCAATCAATTAATTTGAGCTGAGCCAAAATCATGTGAGGACATTGGCCCTTGAGAACTGGAGTTGGACAGAACCCATATGCATTTTTTTTTCATAATAAAAAAGGTTTCTGTAGCAAAATATTATGTCTTTTGAATTTGTCATCATGACCTGAAGCAGTCCACCCAAATGAGTTAGCACTAGGCTCTCTGTTTGAGGCTAAAGTTTCTGCTTAAGGTCACCACCATCATCATGCTGTGCAGATTGCAGTAGGGCAAGGGCAAGGTCCACTACACCACATTTCCAACCTTATCATTAGTTTGATCACTATACTTCTTTCAATGCATTCCTTTTTATCTCTATAAAAAATAAATAATAAAGTAATAAATAAATATTTGTCCATTTGCTGCCAATTGATTTTCTTTATATCCTCACCCACCAAATCCTGAAATGGAGTTATATTTCTGTTTATCAATAGTGGGGCATATAAACTGACATTTGGTTTAACTTTACTGGAATTACATATCAGGTGGGTGTAAACCACTTTTTCCACCCACAATAATCATTCCAAACATATGTATATATATATATATATATATATATATATATATATATATATATATATATATATATATATATATATATATATATATATATATACTCTACATAATCCTCTGTATAATCCTTGTTCTTTCTTATCTTAAGATAGTTCTTAATAACATTGGCTGGATGTTGCTGCCCTGCTGCAGAATAGATGTGGGGCCAATTATACACCTCTCTGATGGTACTGCAATGTACATAAGTAGCTGCTTGTATTCCTCGGCATTGAGGACTTCATTAGTCCTGACCAAATCCTCATCGTCAACTCCATTTGCAGAAATGCAGCCCCAAACTTGGAAGGATCCTCCACTATGCTTCACTGTGGCCTGCCGACACTAATTATTGTAAAGCTTCCCAGCTCTTTGGTGAACATACTGCTTTCTGCTACAGCCACATATTTCAGGTTTTGACTTACCACCTTACCACCAGTTGAAAGCACCTGCTGACATTTTTCTGCACCCTAGTTCTTATGTCGTCATACATAGTTAAGTTGCATGGCCATGTTTCTTTTCGACTGCAATTCTCCTATGAAAAAAGACCTCTTTTGGACAGATTTCTCTGGACGATGGATGGGTGCCAGTTCTGAGCTGATGGCTCTCCTGTACCTCTTACAATTTAGAAGGGAACAAAGAATTTTGCGACTTTCATCTGCTACGCTAAGTTTCTTTGGTTGACCACTGCATTTACAGTCCCAAACATCGATCATTACTTGTGCTTCTTCAAAAGTGTGTCTCAAAAAATCCAGTGTGCTTCTAAATCTTTGCCTGGAAGAAACCTTGTTTATGTAAGAAAACTTACCTAGTATCTTGTTGCTGTGCTAAATGTTGCCATGGTGTATGATCTGTGTGACATGAAATTGTCTTCCATAAGTCTCACCTTGCAGCAAAGTTTGGCTTTTCCTCGCCCAGTTTTAAGCCTCTTACATAACTGATTTTTATTTGTCTTTAGTTAATAACTGTGTTTCAAAATACATATGAAAATAATTATTATTAAAATTTCTTTTGCATCATTGGTTAATCATACACCTGAAAATAATCCTACAGTATCCCTGACTTCATGTAAGTTTATTTGTAAGAACTAATCCTGTTTTGAAGGAAAAGTGTAGTCACACCAAATATTAATTTGATTAAGAGGTTTTTTTAGCTTACTTTCTATTCTTGTACATCGATAAGAATAAATAACGGTAATTACAATTTATATTTGTGAAAGAATTCTTGCATTCTTGAGTTACAACATTGTGTTACACCTGTCTAAAACATTTGCACAGTGTATATGGTAGCAGTAGAGTATTAATAGAAGTGTTATTATATTTACTTTTTTTTATGGATTTCAAGTTTATACTATCTTCTCAAGAGATCTCACCTCAAGTAAAGATGGATAGCCTTGTAGGTATCAACACTCTTTTCCATAATGAATGGGACAAAATGTTAATCCCTTATTTAATAGCATAATATGCAATTAATTCAACTGAAAATTAGTCAGATTAATAATATTAGATATATCCCATCCAGGGTAATCATTTATATCATCTGGTATTATTCTTCCTGAGAATGTGTGTCTTTTTCTTGTTCTTATCACCTCTTTTATTTGACCCAAAAATTTTGTATGAATTTTAAGTGGCGTGCTTTTTAAATATTTCCCTGTTGGGAATGCTGTTAACATCACTATCTCAATTTTTATCTAAGCATTCTTTCTCTTTCCTTCGAATGGTGTTTTTGGTTCAATTTGAAATTTAATCTTTTGCAAAATCCTCAGCCCCTCTCTGAAATATTGTTTGTTTAACAATATGTTTAACCTATTCATTTTCATCATTAACTGGTGTTTTTATTCCAGTTTTGCAATTATCAAAGGCAGCTGTAATGTTTATGTATGCAATCATTTTTCCTAAGTTAATTAGATTTTGTACATGATAACAAAAATATTAAACAAAATATACATTATAGGATTATAGGATTTTATATGAAATGAAAAGATAAGTTATGGCTGTACTACATGAGATTAGCAGCACAAAAAGTAATGATAACTGGCTGGAGTGGTATGAATGGAAGCATCAGTATTTCTGCCAGGATATCACATCCTAATGCAGCTCCAATAGCAAAGTGAAACTCATGGACATGACTCATGATATCTCCAATTGAATGATGTACAAAAGTCTCCTGAGTGTGCTGCTGATTCTTGTGCAATGTGCATGCAATCCACCAAGTATGGTTGGGCACCAAGGACACTATACAAAAAAGAGGAAAGGAGCGCTCCTATTGTAAAGATCATCAATTTAATGTTAAAAAATGTAAAAGTACACATACTAATTGAATCAAAAGTGAAACTTAAAAACCATAAACAACTTCTGCATACCACTCACTCCTCTGACAACTGTGCCAGGCCTAAAGCACTGACAAAGGCCAGGTGACTCACCAGCAAACCTTTGTATACATCTACAAAATTAACATTCAATGACATCTTTATACCTACAACACCATTTTGTGTTTACAATAAAATAATACAATATGAATTTGCTAATTATTTTTAAATTCAATACAAAGTAGTTCCTTTTCTGTTAACCATTTTGGCATTCTGTAATCTACCCCCCCCCCCCCCCCCATTAAGTTGTTTAATCACTATGAACAAGACAAAATATGTGTAGAAATATAAAGCAATAATTAAAACTTCAAACTATTCAACCCTTAATACCAGATGCATGAAACAGTAAGACACCATCCTACCTATTGTAAGTTAAAATACAGACTAATCACTGCCAAAACAAACACATCAGTAGGTCAAGGGAATGGATGGAAGGGAATGGAAGCAACATCCAGAGCCATATTAGCATAGATAGAATACATTCAGTGCCAGATGCAGTAGGCCCCTCTACATCAAGTCAAAATGATGACACAGTCTGCAATAAAACCCCTGACATTTGCTATAATCCCACATTGAGGAGAATTTGCAATTTACATCTGTCTAGTAGACCGATGAATCCTCCTATAATTTATACTCATGCATGTTTTATGGTAGTGTTTTATTGTGAACACAAGATGGTGATGTAGGTGTAACAATCCCATTGAATAATAGTTTTGTGGCTAAATATAAAGATGTGCCCCTGATGAAGGTGGGGACACTCTGAAATGTCTACTGATGTGACCAGCATGTATGAGTGACATTGCATTATCCCTTTCTACCTTTACTGCTTTACTGCTTTTCTGTCTTGTGTTTTCTAGCCAGCACTAGAGTAGTGAGTGGCACGTTGTGCTTGTTTATAATTTTAACCACTTCCCGACCACAGGTTATTTACCCTTAAAATACAGAGCAATTTTCACATTGTATGCTCCTCCCATTCATTCGCTAATAACTTTATGGTTTCCTATGACACCGAAATGATCAATACATCAGGGTTTTGTCACGTACCTGGGGAGTGTGAATCCTCTGGGTGGCAGGATAGGCGCAGCCCTGGAGTCCAGGTGGGTGCACCCAAAGGTGACTGCTGAGTGCAACTGGATAATCCGATGCAAGGTACAGGTACAACAGACAAACAGGAGCTCGTTAACAGGGAATTAGTCCAAAACAAGTGAGGTACAGGAATGTAAGACAAATGGGAGGTCAAGGTATTGCCAAGAATCAAAGCCAGGATGTCAGTTCAGAAAGGTATAAGTCTTTCAGGGCACAGGAACACATGAAACCTGATGTGATGCTTGGGCAACCAGCCTGGGACCAGGAAATCTTTTTTAAAACATAGTCCAGGAAGTGAGCTCACATGCAAATCACTATTTCTTAGTCTTCAGCCATTATACTCTTAAAAGAACGTGCAGTAATAAATAAACAATGCATATTCAAGGTTTGTGCTCTCTGACTCTTCACTCTTTCTATGCACAACACAATGCAGGCCCCCCTTCAGGATCTTCTGGTCTGACCGACCAAATCACGCCTCCGGGGTGTATACAATCCTCCCCCCCCCCCTCTGGCAAGCTGCTTTTTTCCTCCATGTTTCCTCATTTTCCCGGTTCAGATCACCACCATGTACATCCACATGTGAATCAAACAGAGGGAAGGGAAAGGGGGAAACCACTTCCAATTTTGCAGATCGTTTATTATAAAATTTTAAAAGTCTTCAATAAAAACTTTACAGCAAGTTTGGCAAGCATCTCATAGGCTTACAAAAAGGTACAGGTGGGCCCAGTCCCAGAGTGGCTGCTCTATTACCATCTGCTGCCTTAATCGCCACTGTCAGCCATAACATTAAGGGCCTGCTTCCACTGCACGCAGATTGGATGCAGAATGGATGCAGAAAAACTGACTCCAATTAATGCCTATGGGCCTGTTTCCACTAAGCACTATTTTTCTAAATGCAGATTTTCCCATAGGCATTCACTGGAGTCAGTTTTTCTGCATCCATTCTGCATCCAATCTGCGTGTAGTGGAAACAGGCCCTAAAACCAGCATGCTATGCTGGCACACTGACACACTGGACGCTGGTCAGTCACTCCTACACTCCTCCACCAGTGACATCACTCTGCTGGCTCCGCCCTATGCATTTTGTTGCTTAGCAACACATTAGGGGCTATGCAGAGTGAAGTGCAAACCTACATTTGAACCTTTGTCACTCATTCACAGCTGGCAGCCTGGGAGTTGGCACCTCCCTCACAGATTCTCACTGGGATAATTTCTTTACCAATGCAAATATAATCAGGTGCTACCGTGCATGTTTACACACTATATTGGTTGCAACTATATCCAATACTAGATAATATCACTATGTTAATTTGATTGAATCTTTTTCAACCCAGCATCCACCTAAAAGGATCCATTCATTTACATGCAGTTCTTTATGTAGTCTAGATTCTGTTGTACCACAAATTTATGTAAAAGCACATACAAAGATAATACATTAAATAATATTGCATGCTATAATAATTTAATTGAACCCTCTTCAACCCAGCATACACCTAAAAAGGTCCATTCATTAGCATGCATCTCTCTAAATGACTAAATTCTATTGTTATAACACAAATTTATGCAATGGCACATTCAAACAAATAATATGCATGCAGTGGTCCCAGTCTCCACCACGCCAGGCGCTGTCACCCATGGGATGGCAAACACATGTGTCTCCTCCTATGAGTGTATGCTACACCACTTCACTCCCAACACATTTAATTTGCCCATTTGTCCTGGTTATTACAATGTTTAAATTGTGTCCCTAGTACAATGTATTGCAAAAATATTTTATTTGGAAATATAAGTATATTTTTTCCATTTGCATTTCTTTATACTAGATCAGTAATCAAAAGCCCTAATTTGCAAATGTAGTAGCAATATACCTTAACCACTTTACATCTCAGTCGTTTTCAGCTTATGCATCCGAGCAATGTTCACCTCCCATTCATTAGCCTATAACTTTATCACTACTTATCACAATGAACTGATCTATATCTTGTTTTTTCCGCCACCAATTAGGCTTTCTTTGGGGGGTACATTTTGCTAAGAGCCACTTTATTGTAAATGCATTTTAACAGGAAGAATAAGAAAAAAAATGAAAAAATTCATTATTTCTCAGTTTTCGGCCATTATAGTTTTAAAATATTACATAATTAAAACCCACGTATTGTTATTGCCCATTTGTCATGGTTATTTCACCATTTAAATTATGTCCCTATCACAATGTATCGCGACAATATTTTATTTGGAAATAAAAGAGCATTTTTCCCGTTTTGCATACATCACTATTTACAAGCTTATAAAAAAAAATAGAGAGAAATATTTCATCTTTACATAGATATTTAAAAAGTTTAGACCCTTAGGTAAATATTTATGTGTTTTGTTTTTTTTATAGTAATTTTTTTTTTTTTTATTAAACATTTTATGTGGGCATTTTTGGGAGGGTGGGATATAAAAGTGTTTTATTTGGGGAAATATTGGTGTATTCTAATGTTTTTGGGCATTTACTTGTAGTTTTACTTTTTGGCCACAAGATGGCAATCTCGATTTTTTTTACATGACGTCACTCTAAGCGTACAATGTACGCTTAGAGGGACACCGCTTCAGAAAGAGCGAAGCTTCCGAGAGAAGCTGTCGCTTTTTCAGTGGGGGAGAGGAATCAATGATCGGGCTCCATAGCCCGACACATTGATTCCGTGGCTACCGACTCCGCGGCCGGGAGTGCGCGTGCATGTGCGCGATCGGCCGCGGGAGCGCGCCTGTCCTCCTTGACGTTTTTATACGTCAAGGAGGACAAAGTGGTTAATTACACACATATTAAATAAAGCTGAGTCCCTAAGGTAACTATGTTTTGTTTTAAGAGGACCCTAGCTGTGGCATAGAAAAAGAGTTTCACTTACCTAGGGCTTCTACCAGCCCCCCGCAGCCGACCTGTCCTGCGCCGGTCCTCAATGATCCTCCATTCCCCTGCTGCGGCTTAGTTTTGAATCTGCCATCTGATAAGTTGGTGGTCCACTGTGCCTGTGTGGCCCTTGCCATTCACATCCTCGTATGTGTTCACGTCCTGCGCAGGTGCAGTAAGAAAGGACCTCTGGGAACACATATTTTTATTCACTGATCAGTACTCTGCCGAGGGAGGGGATTTACGGAAGCTGGGGGGGGGGGTTGATGTAAACAGTGCAATATGTGTATGAAGTGGTGCTGAAGTGAAGTCCACAGGGGTGTAGATACATGATGCAGTGGTGGAAAACTGGTTAAAGTTACACTTTTGATTTGTTTAGTAAGTGTCCTTTTAACTCTTTTAACATTACAGTCCACAAGTACTTTGAAAAATGAGCAGATCCATACGGCACACATGTGAGTCCAAGCTCAAACTTGTGCAGTATTGGTGCGCCCATCTTCAGAAGCATTCGGGGACGTAAGTGATTCTGAAGCGTTCTGAGTAGTCCTGAAGGCATGAACTATGAGCAGGTAATAGTGGCAGAACAAGGATATGGAGAAAGGACTGGTAAGGATCTATGGGATCCAGAGCCTTCCCTCTAAATAAGTATCTTCTCTTATTTTTTTTTAACTCACTTCAGGTTTGCTTTATTTAAAAAAGCCTTATTTAAGTCCTAAATAGGTAGAGGGTCAAAAAGCCCCCCCCCCTTACCTATCTACAGGGTAAAGGAGAGGCATCTGGGGGTTTCATTATTAAAGAGGACTCCTAGGTACCACCATAAGTCCCCGCAATACCTTTCCCCATTTGCATGGGATAGTAATCCCTACCTTTATCACATAGAAATGGGGAAGAGCCCCTTGTCCATGATACACAAACAGGATTTTGTATGAAAGGGTTTTTTTTATGCCCCCCTCTCTTACAGAGCCCTCCATATCATGCAGTCGGGTATAGGTTAGTATGGTAAAGCACCCCACGGGTTGGCTCAGCAAACCTGGCATACCAGCCTGTAAAGAGACAAGCAGTTAATAAAACCTTTAGCTGTGTGTTTTCATTTCTAACTTTAATATCTGGCAGGAAGTTGGAAAAAGGAAGTTGCATGGGGGAAATAAACCAGTTTGGTAATAAAATTGCCAAAATTAGCTTTTTTTTGTCCATTTTGTTTATATGTATAGTTGTATAGTAGTTGTATAGTATGTACAGTATAGTGTATAGTTTATACTTTTTATTCACTATTGACAATTCCAACAACTATTTCAAATAACTCACTTCACCTGAGAAAACCTTTCCACACAAGGCATATTTTGATTGATTTTGCTTTTTTGCAGACATAGTCTAAAAGTGTAAACCTATTTATAGCATACATCAACTTAGTCAATACAATCTGTGTTTTCTCCTGTGTGGAGGAAGACTTGTGAACACTTTCTGCCCACATTTTATCACTGAAGTCTGAAGTACAAAATCTTGTAACATACTTAGTTATTCTCAACGTTTTATGTTCTCTCCAGCTCTCTCCATCTCGCTCTCTCTCTCTCTCTCTCTCTTTCTCTCTTTTTCTCTCTCTCTCTGTTAGCAGCAACTTATATAACCCTTGAGGTGGGAGGCATATGGAGGCTGCCATACTATATTTATTTTCAAACAATATCAATAGCCTGGCATCCTGCTGGTCTTTGGATATGAATCACACACCTGAAACAAGCATGGAACTAATCCATTCAGATTTCAGTAAGAGTGTCTGATCTAAATGCTTGCTTATGGTGCCTGGCTAAAAATATAAAGGCCCGTACACACGCCTGATTTAAGTTGGCTAAGGTGGTCAATAACAACTGCCTCAGCGGATGATCATGCAAGTGCACAACAGCCGGCGACCACCAATCCCACACTGCAAGCAATCCTCCAGGCAGACCTACTCGAGCTCAGTGATGCCCCCCTCAAGTACAGGTGGCAATACCAATATTATCACCCCAGATTCCCTCCGTCAGAGATCCCCTGCCCATCCCCTGCCCAGTGCAAGATAAGTTACATTTGCATTGGCAGCCCCCCTAACCCATTCAGTCAGACCAAAGAGCCCCTCCCCCGCCCCATTTGTGAGAGCACAGTGGCCACAGTAGTAAGGAAATGCGACAGGAGGAGCAACTCACACCAGCCAGGCAGCAAGGGACCCAGGAGATACTCAAGCCAACTCCTTCTTGTGTGCCTCGATTCCAAGCTGCAGCACCAGTCCAGGAGAGAAGTGTCATCACGTGTTGCAGGGGTCACGTGGTGATGACTTGACTTCAGGCAGCCAAGGAAACACAGCACACCCAAGAGGACTCTCTTCTGTGCTCCTGCTGTGTGTCTCTTCAGTTATCAGTCCCATCAGTTCGCCTTCTCCTTTGATTATGTCTGCGCCCCAATTGCTCCACTTTGCTGCACTGTGCCCTGGGAAATCATCCGCCCAGCCTTTCCCAAAAAACGGTCATGCTTTATCCCACTCTCTGCATGACTCCTATTTCACAGGTGGGATAATTAGTGCCTCGGCAGTCCTGTTTAACTATGTCTATGGAATTCCACTAAACACTGGTGGACATTGATGACATGGCTGGTAAGCATTGATTTAAACCAGATAGCAACAGCAGTGTCTATGGCTGATGATTAAACAAAAGATATACAATGGGTCCTATTATCTTGTAGTTGGATCTTTTATATGGGCAGCTAAAAGAGCTTATGGCTGCCTTCTTGCACTGTCCAGGCGCTTGTAAACCTTGGTAGCAGCAGTAAACAGGTGCCCAGGCCCCAGGGAGTCACATCTGTGTATGGCTGCAGCCATGCTCAGGCATGAAATCATGGTTCTCTGCCATTGGGTAATGCCTCCGCATGTCAAGTGGTGACATGCATGGTGTTATAACCACTACCATTTGGCTGCATTTAAATTATACCCAAATGGCATTTGCAGGTGGCAGCCGTGAGGCTGAATTGACCGGCAAGCATGCAGTTCAACCTCCTGTCTGAAAGAAGCCTTAGCCCTTATTGCTGTAATGAAAACAAACAATTGTAATGGTTTTATGTTAGTATCTACACTTTAAAGGACAATGGCCTCAATTCACTAAACGTAACTCCTGTCTTTAATACCATTTCTAGAGTTATCACCATGGTGATAAGGCATGTAGTATTCAGGAAACATTTTACCTCAGGCAAACCTAAATTTAACTCTTCTGTCTTTAAGTTAAGGTGAGATCGCTAAAGTTAACTCTTCAATCCTTAAAATAACTCCAGAACTGCATATAAAAATAACTACAGAGGAGGTAAATTAACTATAGAGGAGGTAACTTAAGGACTGAAGAGATAAGATAACTCTCTCACTGTGAAAACTTATCTCCACACCTTAATCGATGTGTGGAGGTAAGTTTTCTCTTGCCTTATTATCTCCAGCAGGATCTTAGTGAATTGAGGCCAATATGAGGAGGAATACAGATCCATAATAATTATGGGAAAGAATCTTAAATATACACATTTTACAGCTAGAATAAAAATTGTTCATAAGGTAAATCACCCTCTTCAGTTGTTTATCTCTTTAAAATGCCAAGAACATTCCATTTAAATATTTAGTTTTTCATTCAGTGGCACAAAGGCAAACACCATTGAACATTGCAAACAATTCCAATGCACACATGGAGGGACTGTAGCATAGCACAGCTGCACCATTTCAGCTAATATTTTGCCATTAGAGTGGTGGTGACTAGGATATAAAAAAAACTTTCAATCATGCAGGCAGAGAAAGTGTACAGACCATTCTTTTACATTTTTTTTTGTTCTGCCTGAAACAAAGCAGAAGAAATATCACAATAAGAATGTGCAATAGCCATTGAAACAAAATGAAAATATGGATATATACCAAGTGGTGCTCAGGCACAGTAGTGATACTTTATAAGTTTTCAGCTACGTTTCATGCTTCATTGATATAATTTATTGGCACGCTTTTCTCTCAGCGGTCTTGCAGTCTCATGGAGAATCTGAAGGATATTTTCATTCTGATTGTTTTCCATTAAAAATTGAGCTAATAAAGTTGAAATCACATTTCTATTTCATTCCTTCATCTTTCTCAGGCGCAAGCAATAGAAATTGTATTAACCCCTGACTTCAATTCAGCGCTAATGCCAACACACGTACAAATCTAGTGCTTACCTAGTTTTATTAAATATGATAGAGTAGCCTTACTACAGCTACGTGATAAAAAGTGTTATTATATCGGGCAGATATGACCTTTTTGCATTTTCTAGATTGATTTCTTGGCAAATTCTGTTCTCCAGGGTTTCCGGCTTCAGCAAACTGTAAGGATGACATGGAGCTCAGAAGCCAATCAAAATGCAATGCGATGGAAAAGGTCACCTGTCAACGCCATTAAAATTCATGATAACAAATTTAAGGAGAACAAGAATCCACTCAACGCGAATCAATTCTCTAGGTAATAATTGTTGGGAAAATGGCAAAAAAAGAATCAATAGAAATCATTCCTTTAGCGATTTAAGGCGGTTGCTCAGTGATCCTTTAGACACTGAACACCAAAGCCTGCCAACTTTTGACATGCACTGTTTTATGAAAAGAAAGTTCAAACAAGCGTACTGAGGCTCAATGCAGTATTGTATTGTATAGTAGCTAAAGCCTATTCTGTATTGTGCATCATCCCCTTGTCAATCCCACGGTTTGATATCTGAATTTGTCTTGAAAAGCAAATATTCATCCCTCAAGTCTAGAGATAACTAGCTTGTCCTTTCCTTACTCAAGGAAGCTAAAAGCCTTTCAGACGTTTATCTTGTGTGTGCTCAAATAATGAAAATGCTACCCAGCCTTTCACAATGTCGCAGCGCTGCTAACATATATTGGATTTCAAGGATATTCTGTAAGTATTTTCAAAGTTTTGGAAGTATAGAGATCAACACCAAAAACATTACGCTTGTGTTGATTATTTTAAGTGTTTTTTTTCTTTTTACTTCTTTTTGTTAATGAGATGTAGACTTTATCAGTTGAACTGCTCATCTGTGAATGTAACTTGATCTTGATCCAAACCTTTTTTCCTTGAAGTTGAGACTGTGAACTTGAATGAGCAATTTAACCTTTCTCAGGGAGAACACAAAGGGCCACATTTGCTAAGGAGTACAAGGCTACTTAGCATAATTTAACCAAAATTAATGCGTGTTTAAATGAGATAGCTTAGGTTATTCATCAAGCTTTGCAATCGGTTAATGTGGCCGTTCCAGATTTAAGTCCTATTCAGTGCACATGGAAAAACATCCTGAACAGTCGTATTAACCGGTTTGTGGGACTGAATGAATCGTTTCTAGTGTTCGCCAGATATGGTCTGGTCTTTAATATCCGTTTCTTGTGTTTTATACATAATAGCTGTTGTGTGGATGTTGACATGCAGCAATGAAAACATATGCAAATGATTACCATGCATTTTAACAGAGCTTAGTAAAACACCCAATAAAACATATAGAAATAAAATATAGTGCATGCAAATCGTATTCAAATGTACTTATATGGGAAGAGTGATCAAACAATGCTGCCCACTGTATACGGACATTCATTTAAATACTTTATTTAACTTCTCTTCAAGAGTATTGTTATAGTGTAACGATTGTGGAATTCTCTCCGTGATCAGCGCACAGGATGTGCGCTGACACTGCGGAAATCCTCCACAAGCGTATAATTTGCGGGAACCCAGCAGAAGGTGCAATGCACCTGTAGAGGGAGATTCCTGTCGGCAGGTGGAGCTGTGGAGTGCAGAGGAACAGCTCCTCTGCCCTACCACACACGCCAGACAGGAATTGTACGAAGGGAAGAAACGCAATCGCAAGAGATAGCAGTAGGAGAACAGAGGCGCCAGCAGGATAAAAGTATCAAAGATGCAAGATACAGAGCCAAACATCCCAACCCTCATACCACTACCAAACAACCTACTAATACTACATGCCCACCCAGATACATCACTCGTTACAATGCCCAACATCTGTCCATCCGCAATATCCTAAAAAACCGATGGGACATCCTTATGGAAGACCCCTATCTACGACCTATACTACCCACAACACCATCAATTACATATAGGAGAGCACCAAATCTCCGCAATCTCTTAGCGCCAAGCAAACTACGTATACCAAAATAACCCACCACCCTGCAAACACAGGAGCCTGGTTGTTTCCCTTGCAACAAAAACCGATGCACAGCCTGTCAATTTATCAACACCTGCACATTCTTTGTGTCCTCCAGTACCGGTATTCAATATCCCATTAAAAAAAACACCTCACCTGTGAATCTAAATTTGTCATCTACCTCATTTCATGTCCCTGTCGACTCCAGTACGTGGGGAGGACTACACAGTTGGCCCGCAGCAGAATCGGACAACACAAAAGAAACATCACTAAAAAATTCCCCCTTCACAGCGTATCACGGCACTTCTGCACTCACCACGCCAATAACCCACAATTCTTCAACATTACACTAATTGACTCAACTGATGCAAGTTCGTCAAACGCATTCGAAAAACTAAAAAAATTTGAAATGTTCTGGATACAAACTATAAGAACCCTCAGCCCTGAGGGTCTGAATGAAGTTCTGGAAAAAATTTACTAAAATACCTCCTGTACCATTTTTCTTTTATCTTGGCCGCTCTCTTTTACCCTTTTTTGTCTTGTTTCATGACTTTTTATTTATTGTATTTTATTTTATTTGTCCCAATAAGTTTTAGTGTAACCGTCCATTTTTACAACTACACCTCTGGCTTGATCATTATTCTACATATTTTTATGTCAAAAAGTGTAATTTGGCTTGATTGTTATGTGCTGTTTTACCAGTTGCTACAATTGTCCAGGACTACTAAGTTGATCCATATTTGTTAATTTTTTTTTTATTTTTTTTTATATGTTTCTATTAATTTTTATGTTGCTCTGACATGTCTATTTATTCTATTAATTTTTATGTTGCTCTTACATGTCTATTGATGCTTGTGTCTTAGGACCGGGTCATAACTTTTTGGTCCACTAGATGGCAGCTAAATACTTTTACACATCAATCCCTCTGTCAAATATACTAATTATATTCCCACTGGATCGAATCATTATATTTATTTAAATCTTGAAAAAGACATTTGCATATACTTTTTTACTTAATTTATTCTTTTGCCCATTTACAGCATCCAAACACCACTGAGTAGGTTCTGCCCCGGCCAGAATTTGAACCCTGGTCTCCCATGTCATAGGAAGTGCCCTTAACCAGTACTCTATTCAGCTAGTACACTATTCAGCTGCACATTTGGTAACCATGATACCTGAATCCGCCCCCCAACTACCCAATACACCGAACACAGGTGGCGAGAGCCCATTGGCTACTCACAAGCCCGCCCTAACCCCACCCACCCTTCCCAAAAACCCAACTCACTGAACACAGGTGGCGAGAGCCCATTGGCTGCTCGCACACTCACCCTAACCCCGCCCACCCAACACCTCTCATACATATATTTCTGGCCCCTATTCTCTTCTCAATGCTCTATTACCCATTACTCTTGCTGACATATACCCTTTTCCATTACCAATACCACTCATTGCAAATCTGTGTAAAATAACACCCCATAGCCCATTACTATCATGAGCACCATAGCCTCTACCCCCTATTGTTTACTTGCACACCCAACTCTTTTATGCCATCTCCACGAAGCAATTTATTTCATATGGTATGCTTTATGCTATGCAATATATTGATATGCAAATTTGCAGAATTTACTATAGCATAATGTACTGTCTCTCGTCTACAGTCTTGTCCCCATGTTTATTGCCTGATGAAGCGGGCTGGGCCTGCGAAACGCGTTGCACTGTTTTGGGGTACTAATTAATAAATGTGACTACTATTCAGACAGTCTTTCGTGTCTGCTTTATGGAGGTAAGTCCACCGCTTCCTCCCAGCAAATTTTAACATTTTTATTCACTTTTATCCTGCTGGCGCCTCTGTTCTCCTGCTGCTATACCGTGTCCACCCCTGGTGGAGGGGTGATCTACCCCCTTTCGCATCTACAGAGAGCGACTTCTTATCCCTGAGTGAGGACAGGTCTAATCTCCTCACCTGCCTATACAGTGGTTGCCTCTGTGGTAACCCACGTTTGTGAGTATAATTTTCTCACGATAACCTTTACTTCATTTATGCTTAACATACTACACTATATTGGGCTCTCGGTTTCTCTACACTTTAGCAATCGCAAGAGAGGCAATTGAGAATGAGCACAGATACAGATTGTAAGTGTGTACACCAAACTAGTCGCCAACTCGCGACGGTGCACACACCACAGCAGATATGAAGCAGGAATGCGATCGCGAGAGGTGAGATCGCCAGACGTGACACAAGGTTACAGCAAGACAGAGCACGAGAGTAGCAAAGGCACAGCAAATCATACAATGAGGAGATACAGAAAATAACAAACGCTAGCTAAACGCGAACACCGCACTCATTCGCAACAGTGCACGCGTTTATGCGCGGTCTCCACATGATAAGCACAATAGAGACAAACACGCCTAACTAACCACCGACAGACAAACATGAAACAGAGGACACGAGCGCTTGCTTAACGGTTACCTCACCGAGCCTCCAGCAAGCGTTCGTAGCAGACAAGACAGACACACGAAAACATGAACAAGCGAGAGATAGGATCCACAGCACTAGCGAAAGTGGCTAGTGCGATCCAGGAAGACAGAACAGAAGGATCCACAGCGCTAACGCAAGATGCTAGTGCGATCCAGGTACAGAGTAGCAGACCAGAAGGATCCACAGCACTAGCGCTAGAGGCTGGTGCGATCCAGGAAGACAGAACAGAAGGAGCTACCAGTAACAACCGCTGTTCTGGTTAGCACCCAGACACACAGAACGATTTCCTGTCGACCACCGCTGGGACAGGACAATCGCAACAGACAAACAAAACAGATAAGCAATCCTAATTGCACTAGGGAACCTGCCAAGTGCAGTCCCAGGAATTACTCTAAGCTGATATTCAAACAATGAACAAGGCTGACACTCTCCAGAGTGTTTCACAGGAAGAATCCTTATGACCAGCAAAGGTCTGTGATATCACATGGTATATATAGTGCAAGCCTACAAAGGATGTGGCTAGGCAATTTGCATGACAAACGTATGCAAATTCCTCAGCAACAGCAAGCTGAAAAACTGACAAAAGGTCTCTCTTCCAAAGACCTGCAGAATGCAGACCTGAACAATGGTCAAAAAGCTGCCTGCCTGCACAGGCAGCTGAGCAGATCATTACATATAGGTACACAAATCTGTTAAGAAGAACTCTATTAATGAATGCACAAAAATCTCTAGATAGATAGATAGATAGATAGATAGATAGATAGATAGATAGATAGATAGATAGATAGATAGATAGATAGAATTTTAATCATAAAAAAGGATCAACACAGTTGATGTTTATATTCTTATTCTTTCCTTTTCTTTGAGCCAACTATTAAAGGACCTCTGTTGTGAAAATCTTAAAATTTAAAATATATGTAAATATATACACTTAAGAAGTATGTTTCTTCCAGAGTAAAATGAGCCATAAATTACTTTTGTTCTATGTTGCTGCACTTACAGTGGGTAGTAGAAATCTGACTGAACTGACAGGTTTTGGACTAGCCCATCTCCTCATGGGAGGTTCACATGGCTTTCTTTATTTTCAAAATGCACTTAGCGAATGGCAGTTGCTCCGTCCAACTGCCCAAAAAGTGTACGGTGAACAGGGAGGCTGACCAGCATCTTCGTATAAATCTTTTTCAGGGAGTGTCTTTATAAAGAATAAAGGTCATGCTGAGAATCCCCTATGGAGAGATGTACTAGCCCAAAACCTGTTGGTAATGTCAGATTTCTACTACTTACTGTAAGCGACAGCAACATAGGAGAGAAGTAATTTATGGCTCATTTTACTCAGGAAGAAACATGCTTCTTATTTGTATGTGTTTTAAACTTTAAGATTTTCGTGACAGTTCCTCTTTAAGTATTGAGGAAGGAAGCTGTTATGAGCCACAAGACATACCTTGTCTCATCAGATAATGAGCAGGACTGAAATACATCACATTGGTGAGCCCATGAGATAAATTATGTACTATTAAGGAATTAGACATCTAGTCAGAAGTGGTACCCTAGATAAATGAATGTGCTCAGTACTACACTTTACAAGGTTTTTATTGAATCAATCCTCACATCTCATCACCAATGACAAGTTGCTTTAAGATGAGGAGTTCATCCAAGTTAACCAAATCCCTGGGCCCATATGCAGTTAACTTTTCCTCCAGAGTTATTTCCTAGGAGATAATTTTTCATCTTCCCTTCAAAGTAACTTTTCAGCACTTTGCAATTAAAAAAGTACCAAAAAGTAGATGACAAGTACCATCACAATTATTTTGAGTATATTCTTGCTTTCTAGTTGTTCAAAAGGCATTTATTGGCAAAGTATGAAAATATCACCTAGGAGAAAACACAGGAGAAAAAGTAAATTGCAGATGAGGCCTGTTACTTGACAAGTTCCAGGTTAAAAGATTAGTGTCCTCATTCAATTCACTTTTTCTCCTAATTTTTGTTCTAGAAGATCATTTTTTTAATTTTCTGTTTAAAATACTTTTCAGCACTCTGAAAAAGTACCAAAAAGTAAGTACTGTCAAAATGATTTCCTTGCTTGTGGCTTAAAGCGGACCCAAACCAAACATTTTTTTAATTCAGAATATTTAGTTGCACCACTCTGACACATACAAAGATAAATAAACGCTCCTTCAAGCCTATGAGCATTTCAGTGCATGCTTTTCACCCTTCTCTTTGCATAGCTAGGGTTATACAGGTGGCAGCCATTAGCAATTCCTCCATTGCCGGACACCACCTACTACACCAGTTTGCCGGATTCTGTCCCGGCAATATGAAAGGAAGGGAGGGGGGGGGGGTCCTCCAATAAATGTAAAATATTTTATAATTGTCATCATGCAGCGAAAAAAAGGCTGCTATTTATTATTATAATTTAGAAAATAGATTTTATTTCTGAAATCTTTTATTTTTCATTTGGGTCCACTTTAATGGCATTTTATTGACACTGTGGGAAAATATCACCTAGGAAAAACGTTAGGTGAAAAAAGTGAACTGCTTGCTGGTGTTTTAAAGCAGACGTGAACTCATGACTTCCTCTCTGCTCTAAAAGATACACAACAGCATAATAACCTTTAAACAAAAATAATTTCTTTGTTACAGCTGATACAAATCTTAAAATAAATCTGCACTGTTTCTATTTCCTGATTCATGGAAGCAGAAATATTGTTAAGAGCCTGTGCTTTCAAATCAGCGTATCTCTCTGCCATGGGAGTCATGTGACACAGGGGAGAGGTCAAATTACAGCTTGTGATTAGACACAAATAAGGGGGAACTAGACAGGCTAAACTCTCTAAATACACACAGGGTGCATTTTTCTATGTTTTCATTCTGTCCTGTGCAAGATTTCAGATCCACTTTAAAAGGCATTTTATTGACAAGTTTGAAAATATCACCTAGTAGAAAACTCAGGAGAAAAAGTTAATTGCATATGGGATCAGTGCCCATATGCATTAACCTTCTTCTCCTAAGTTTTCTCCTAGGTGATATTTTATCAATTTTCAATAAAATGCCCTTTAACCACTTGAGGACCACAGTCTTTTCGCCCCTTAAGGACCAGAGCCTTTTTCTCCATTCAGACCACTGCAGCTTTCACGGTTTATTGCTCGCTCATACAACCTACCACCTAAATGAATTTTACCTCCTTTTCTTGTCACTAATACAGCTTTCTTTCGGTGCTATTTGATTGCCGCTGCGAGTTTGTCAAAAAAATGACTTTTTTAACTTTCTGTGCTGACATTTTTCAAATAAAGTAAAATTTTCTATACATTTGAGCGTGAAAGTTATTCTGCTACATGTCTTTGATAAAAAAAAAACCATTCAGTGTATATTTATTGGTTTGGGTAAAAGTTATAGCGTTTACAAACTATGGTGCCAAAAGTGAATTTTCCCATTTTCAAGCATCTCTGACTTTTCTGCGCACCTGTCAGGTTTCATGAGGGGCTAGAATTCCAGGATAGTACAAATACCCCCCAAATGACCCCATTTTGGAAAGAAGACATCCCAAAGTATTCACTGAGAGGCATAGTGAGTTCATAGAAGATTTTATCTTTTGTCACAAGTTAGCGGAAAATGACACTTTGTGAAAAAAAAAAAAAAGTTTCCATTTCTTCTAACTTGCGACAAAAAAAAAATGAAATCTGCCACGGACTCACTATGCTCCTCTCTGAATACCTTGAAGTGTCTACTTTCCAAAATGGGGTAATTTGTGGGGTGTGTTCACTGTCCTGGCATTTTGGGGGGTGCCTAATTGTAAGCACCCCTGTAAAGCCTAAAGATGCTCATTGGACTTTGGGCCCCTTAGTGCAGTTAGGCTGCAAAAAAGTGCCACACATGTGGTATTGCCATACTCAGGAGAAGTAGTATAATGTGTTTTGGGGTGTATTTTTACACATACCCATGCTGGGTGGGAGAAATATCTCCGTAAATGCCAATTTTTAAATTTTTTTTACACACAATTGTCTATTTATAGAGATATTTCTCCCACTCAGCATGGGTATGTAAAAAAAATACACCTCAAAACACATTATACTACTTCTCCTGAGTACGGCGATACCACAGGATTTCACAGGTCATTTTGAGAAATTTGGTTTCAAGACTACTCCTCACGGTTTAGGGCCCCTAAAATGCCAGGACAGTATAGGAACCCCACAAATTACCCCATTTTAGAAAGAAGACACCCCAAGGTATTCCGTTAGGAGTATGGTGAGTTCATAGAAGATTTTTTTTTTTGTCACAAGTTAGCGGAAATTGATTTTAATTGTTTTTTTTCACAAAGTGTCATTTTCCGCTAACTTGTGACAAAAAATAAAATCTTCTATGAACTCACCGTACTACTAACGGAATACCTTGGGGTGTCTTCTTTCTAAAATGGTATCATTTGTGGGGTTCCTATACTGCCCTGGCATTTTACGGGCCCAAAACCGTGAGGAGTAGTCTTGAAACCAAATGTCGCAAAATGACCTGTGAAATCCTAAAGGTACACATTGGACTTTGGGCCCCTTAGCGCAGTTAGGATGCAAAAAAGTGCCACACATGTGGTATCGCCGTACTCAGGAGAAGTAGTATAATGTGTTTTGGGGTGTATTTTTACACATACAGATGCTGGGTGGGAGAAATATCTCTGTAAATGACAATTATTTGATTTTTTTTACACACAATTGTCCATTTACAGAGAGATTTCTCCCACCCAGCATGGGTATGTATAAAAATACACCCCAAAACACATTATACTACTTCTTCTGAGTACGGCGATACCACGTGTGTGACACTTTTTTGCAGCCTAGGTGCGCTAAGGGGCCCAACGTCCTATTCACAGGTCATTTTGAGGCATTTGTTTTCTAGACTACTCCTCACGGTTTAGGGCCCCTAAAATGCCAGGGCAGTATAGGAACCCCACAAGTGACCCCATTTTAGAAAGAAGACACCCCAAGGTAATATGTTAGGAGTATGGTGAGTTCATAGAAGATTTTTTTTTTGTCACAAGTTGGCGGAAAATGACTTTGTGAAAAAAAAACAATACATATCAATTTCCGCTAACTTGTGACAAAAAATAAAATCTTCTATGAACTCATCATACACCTAACAGAATACCTTGGGGTGTCTTCTTTCTAAAATGGGGTCACTTGTGGGGTTCCTATACTGCCCTGGCATTTTAGGGGCCCTAAACCGTGAGGAGTAGTCTTGAACCCAAATGTCTCAAAATGACCTGTGAAATCCTAAAGGTACTCATTGGACTTTGGGCCCCTTAGCACAGTAAGGCTGCAAAAAAGTGTCACACATGTGGTATCGCCGTACTCAGAAGAAGTAGTATAATGTGTTTTGTGGTGTATTTTTACATATGGGAGAAATATCTCTGTAAATGACACATTTTTGATTTTTTTTTACACACAATTGTCCATTTACAGAGAGATTTCTCCCACCCAGCATGGGTATGTGTAAAAATACACCACAAAACACATTATACTACTTCTCCTGAGTATGGCGATACCATAGGGGTATGGTGAGCTCATAGAAGATTTTATTTTTTGTCACAAGTTAGTGAAAAATGACACTTTGTGAAAAAAACAATAAAAATCCAATTTCCGCTAACTTTTGACAAAAAAATCTTCTATGAACTCATCATACACCTAACAAAATACCTTGGGGTGTCTTCTCTCTAAAATGGGGTCACTTGTGGGGTTCCTATACTGCCCTGGCATTTTACGGGCCCAAAACTGTGAGTAGTCTGGAAACCAAATTTCTCAAAATGATTGTTCAGGGGTATAAGCATCTGCAAATTTTGATAACAGGTGGTCTATGAGGGGGCAAATTTTGTGGAACCGGTCATAAGCAGGGTGGCCTCTTAGATGACAGGATGTATTGGGCCTGATCTGATGGATAGGAGTGCTAGGGGGGTGACAGGAGGTGATTGATGGGTGTCTCAGGGGGCGGTTAGAGGGGAAAATAGATGCAATCAATGCACTGAGGAGGTGATCGGAAGGGGGTCTGAGGGGGATCTGAGGGTTCGGCCGAGTGATCAGGAGCCCACACGGGGCAAATTAAGGCCTGATCTGATGGGTAGGTGTGCTAGGGGGTGACAGGAGGTGATTGATGGGTGTCTCAAGGTGTGATTAGAGGGGGGAAATAGATGCAAGCAATGCACTGGCGAGGTGATCAGGGCTGGGCTCTGAGGGCGTTCTGAGGTGTGGGCGGGTGATTGGGTGCCCGCAAGGGGCAAATTAGGGTCTAATCTGATGGGTAACAGTGACAGGTGGTGATAGGGGGTGATTGATGGGTAATTAGTGGGTGTTTAGAGGAGAGAAGAGATGTAAACACTGCACTTGGGAGGTGATCTGATGTCGGACCTGCGGGCGATCTATTGGTGTGGGTGGGTGATCAGATTGCCCGCAAGGGGCAGGTTAGGGGCTGATTGATGGGTGGCAGTGACAGGGGGTGATTGATGGGTGGCAGTGACAGGGGGTGATTGATGGGTGATTGACAGGTGATCAGTGGGTTATTACAGGGAATTACAGATGTAAATATTGCACTGGCGAATTGATAAGGGGGGGTCTGAGGGCAATCTAAACGTGTGGGCGGGTGATTGGGTGCCCGCACGGGGCAGATTAGGGTCTAATCTGATGGGTAACAGTGACAGGTGGTGATAGGGGGTGATTGATGGGTAATTAGTGGGTGTTTAGAGGAGAGAAGAGATGTAAACACTGCACTTGGGAGGTGATCTTATGTCGGACCTGCGGGCGATCTATTGGTGTGGGTGGGTGATCAGATTGCCCGCAAGGGGCAGGTTAGGGGCTGATTGATGGGTGGCAGTGACAGGGGGTGATTGATGGGTGGTAGTGACAGGGGGTGATTGATGGGTGGCAGTGACAGGGGGTGATTGATGGGTGATTGACAGGTGATCAGTGGGTTATTACAGGGAATAACAGATGTAAATATTGCACTGGCGAATTGATAAGGATGGGTCTGAGGGCAATCTGAGCGTGTGGGCGGGTGATTGGGTGCCCGCAAGGGGCAGATTAGGGTCTAATCTGATGGGTAACAGTGACAGGTGGTGATAGGGGGTGATTGATGGGTGATTGATGGGTAATTAGTGGGTGTTTAGAGGAGAGAAGAGATGTAAACACTGCACTTGGGAGGTGATCTGATGTCGGACCTGCGGGCGATCTATTGGTGTGGGTGGGTGATCAGATTGCCCGCAAGGGGCAGGTTAGGGGCTGATTGATGGGTGGCAGTGACAGGGGGTGATTGACGGGTGATTGACAGGTGATTGACAGGTGATTGACAGGTGATTGACAGGTGATCAGGGGGGATAGAGGCATACAGTACACGGGGGGGGGGGTCTGGGGGGAGGTCTGGGGAGAATCTGAGGGGTGGGGGATGATCAGGAGGGGGCAGTGGGCAGGGGGGGGAATAAAAAAAAATAGCGTTGGCAGATAGTGACAGGGAGTGATTGATGGGTGATTAGGGGGGTGACTGGGTGCAAACAGTGGTCTGGGGGTGGGCAGGGGGGGTCTGAGGGGTGCTGTGGGCGATCAGGGGGCAAGGGGGGGAAATCAGTGTGCTTGGGTGCAGACTAGGGTGGCTGCAGCCTGCCCTGGTGGTCCCTCGGACACTGGGACCACCAGGGCAGGAGGCAGCCAGTATAATAGGCTTTGTATACATTACCAAGCCTATTATACAATGTTTCAGCGGCGATCCGGGTGCTAGTAACCCGCCGGCGCTTCAGAACGGCCGGCGGGTTACAGCGAGCGGTGGGCGGAGCCAGTCCCCGGCGGCTGATCGCGTCACGAATGACGCGATCGCCGCATAGCCACTCCCGCAGCCGCCCCCGCCGATGGGCGTATTGCGGTCGTTTGGGCCCGGACTTTGCCACCGCCCATTGGCTGGGGGTGGTCGGGAAGTGGTTAACTACCTGCTGACCACCCCACACCAATGGGCGTGGCCGCGGTGGCAGCCCCAGGACCGCCTAGTCAAGTCCTGGGGCTCTGTTTTGCTGGAGATCACACGCAGGCTGCACGCTCATCTCTTGCTCAGGGGCGGAGCCACCTTCAGTCTCCGACCGGCGATTGCCTCCATCTTTACATATACTACAGCACTGCGATCAGCATCAGCGCTGTACTGGGGACAGCCGTTTGACACGGCTGTCCCCCTGGGGCACATGAGAGCGATTGGCTCTCATAGGCAGAAGCCTGTGACAGCCGATCGCCAGGATTGGCCGGCTGGGGGGAGGGAGTTTTAGCTGCAGTGGCCATTTCAGTAAAAAAAGGCCTGGTCTTTAGGGGGGGGGGTTAATACTGCAGTCCTCAAGAGGTTAAACCACCAGCAAGTAAAATAATGCTCTAAATAATTTTGCTAGTACTTTTTCACCTACTCTTTGGTACTTTTTAAATGATAAAGTGCTGAAAAGCTATTCTAAATAGAAGATAAAAAATTATCTCCTATGAGAAAACTCAGGAGAAAAATGTAATTGCATATGGGCCCAGGTGTGAAAAAGTAACATGAGTCACTTTTAGGTAGGAGCTGACAAATTAACAAATTATTTTGTATTTTCACTTTTTTTTAAAAAAACAAGCATGTTCAGTAAAATATGATTACTCACGTCTACTTAGCCTTGATGCGTTTTTTTGAAATGTAATATACTTTTGTGAAAATGTCCTAGAAAATATAAAATTTTCAACCAAAATGTCAGAAAAGGGAGAACTGCCATATTAATTCATCACTGGTCACCGTAGCTCTGTCTGGTTTTAATTCCTGCTTCTTTTCTTCAACCTGTGCAGTTGTTTTGCAGCTTGTTAACTTCCTGAGAATGTTGGCCTGTTATGTTTATTTTCTGCATGGCCCTAAATCAGGGTCTTTGAATATGCGGGTCTGCAGGTCTATGGTTCTGAAAATGAGCCTTTCTAGCATTCTGACAGGCCCGCATGAAAAAAGGGCATGAGGAAATATCGGCGCCAGTTTCGTTAATAAAAATATCATTACTATCCATTTAGTTAATAAAACATTGTTAATATCCTTGTATTCACTAAATCCACCACCATTGCAGACCTTGACATTGCACCCTTTCCACCCTCAGACCATCACCTTCTCACCTTCAACCTCCTCACGGAAGGCACCTCCAAATTAGCCACCCACCCACCTGGTCGATGGCAGCGAGACCTACGCAAGCTCAACCCTAGTGTCCTTGCTGACCCCCTCCATGCCCTCTCCTCCACTCTCCCCACCCTAACCTGTCCTAATTTTGCTGCAGCTCAGTATCGCCACACTCTCTCATCAGCCCTAGAGAAAGCTGCTCCACCAATTTTTCGCCACAACCGACCCCCTAACCCCCAGCCCTGGCGCACTACCCATATTCGCATTCTCCAGAGGAAAACACGCGCCACTGAACGGAAATGGAGAAAAACTAGACTTAACCAGGATTTCCTACAGTACAAGACCAACCTGCTGCAGTTCCACACTGCCCTTGCTCATGCGAAGCAGGAATTTTTACCAAGCTCATCGGAGCACAAGCTTCCAACCCCCGGCGTCTTTTTGCCACCTTCAACTCCCTGCTTAAACCCCCCCCCCCCCCCACCCTCCGTTTCCTCCCTCTCTGCCACAGATTTAGCCACCCACTTCACCAACAAAATTGTCTCCATCCGCCAGGAAATATCCAATCTCCAATCTTCACCTCCCACCCCCTCCCAACCAGCTCCTCCTCCACCCTATCCTCCCCTCACATCCTTCACTCCTACTACCACCGAGGAAGTCAACCACCTACTGCAGACTTCCCATACCACTACTTCCCCCCTTGACCCCATCCCTTCGGATTTACTCCAGCCTCACTTCACGGAATTGGCCCCAGTCCTCACTACCCTGTTCAACCTCTCCCTATCCACAGGCACCTTCCCCACAGACTTCAAGCAGGCCATTGTACTACCCCTGCTCAAGAAACCCTCACTCGACCCCTCGCTACCCTCCAACTACCGTCCTATCTCCCTCCTCCCCTTTGCCTCAAAACTCCTTGAGCGTCTGGTTCACAAACGCCTGACCCAGTACCTCAATGCTAACTCACTGCTAGACCCACTCCAATCTGGATTTCGGCCTGCCCACTCAACCGAAACTGCTCTCACCAAAGTGGTCAACGACCTTGCCTTAGCTAAAGCTGAAGGTAAATACTCCATTCTCCTCCTCCTTGACCTGTCAGCAGCTTTTGACACAGTAGATCATCCCCTACTCCTCCAGTCCCTCCAGTCCTTGGGCATTCACGATCTCGCCCTGTCCTGGCTTTCATCCTACCTCTCCAACCGCTCCTTCACGACCACCTTCAATGAGTCCTCGTCCACCCCCAACCACCTCTCGGTGGGAGTCCCCCAAGGTTCGGTCCTTGGCCCCCTACTGTTCACCCTATACACATCCTCCATTGGCAAGGTTATCTCCTCCATAGGTTTTAACTACCATCTGTATGCAGATGACACCCAGATCTACCTCCACACCCCTGACATATCCACCACTACCATGGACAAGGTCTCCTCCTGCCTATCCGCCATCTCCTCCTGGATGTCTGCTAGGTTCCTGAAACTAAATCTAGACAAAACGGAATTTATGATCTTCCCACCCCGGCCATCCACGAATCTCCCAGATGTGCATGTCACTGTTAACCACACTACCATTCGCCCTACCTCTCAAGCCCGCTGTCTGGGTGTCACCCTGGACTCCGCACTCTCCTTCACTTCCCACATCCAAAACCTCACAAAGTCCTGCAACTTCCACCTTCGTAACATCTGTAAGATTCGCCCTTTCCTGACCTCTGCCACCACCAAACTCCTCATCCATGCCCTCATAATTTCCCGCCTTGACTACTGCAATGCCCTGCTGTCTGGTCTCCCTATGACCCGAACAGCCCCACTGCAGTCCATCATGAATGCGGCAGACAGAATTATCCACTGCTCCCATCGCTCCACCACGGCAGATCCCCTCTTAGAATCCCTCCACTGGCTTCCTATCCAGTCCAGAATCAGATTCAAGATACTGTGTCTGACCTACAAATCTGTCCACAAAACCTGTCCAACCTACATTTCCGATCTTACTCAGAGGTACACACCTAGCCGCTCACTCCGCTCTTCCAATGAACTTCGCCTAACCGCCCCCCGCATCACCCAGTCCCATGCACGCCTCCAGGACTTCTCAAGAGCTGCTCCAACACTATGGAACTCCCTACCTCCACCCATTAGGGCAGCCCCCTCCTTCAACATCTTCAAGAAAGCCCTCAAAACTCACCTTTTCACTCTGGCCTACTACCCCTCACAAGTGCTCTAAACCTACAGCTGAACTCTGGTCCCCTACCATTCGTGTCCTTACCTCTCCCTCTAGATTGTAAGCCTTTGGGCAGGGTCCTCCTCCTTTTGTGTCCTACCTGATCTGGCACCTCCATTACTGTGAACCCATGCCATGCATTTGAGTGAACCTAACTTGCCTAATCTCCATGCTTCATCCAGTGACTGACTAAGCATTACCTTTTACTAATACTGTGCTGTGTGATCTGGTTTTCTTGTATTCCTGTATTGTCATATTGCTGTATGTCACCCCTAAATATTGTCTGTAACCTAAATTAATGTTCAGCGCTGCGTAATATGTTGGCGCTTTATAAATACAATAAATAATAATAATAATAATAATAATAATAATAATAATATCTACTGGTATGCTTTGTTTTTAAAGTGTAGATAGTGTATATTATTGTAATAGTATTGTTGTATGAAAATTGTTAATAACGATAAATAATTAAACAGCAGAAAATAATACCGATATTTTACTGTAGCTTAATCTAACCTCACTCTCACACAGAACCCTTCACTACCAATGCCTAATCCTAAGAACCCACTGGTGGTGCCAAACACTAAGACCTTCCCTTGGTGTTGCCTAACCATAACCACCCCCCGGGACAAACACCCTTACTGATGCCTAACCCAAACTGTTCCCCCCTGCACAAACACCCTTATAAACATAAAATGTGAACATACATAATAATAATAAATAATAAAATAAATACATACAAACGATAAAATATTAGATAATGTTAAATATGCACACACAAACAAAATATTACAAAAACTATAACATTGCAAGTTTCAAAACGATAACATATTTCAAAAACTTAAATGTTCTAATGTTGAAAATTATATTTATTGGGCGCCCAAATTTCTGCTTTGGGTGCCGTATTTACGATATTTGCATTAGGGCGTATAGGGAGCCTGAATCATCCATTAGCCCCAAGCGCCCAAATGTTCTGCTTCCCTCTGACAGAGGTTGCAGAACAGAAGCTTATGTAAAAAAATGCAATTCAAAAGCACAGTTACAAGCTTGCTGATTACAGTTTTGTGAAATTTGAAGACTGTTAGAAAGAGGGCTTTACATGAAAAAGCAATAATCACAGAACAGAAGCTCAAACATGTTGAACAGAATGGAAGCAATGACAACAGTATGTTCAGCAGAGTAGGAATGGATGCACAGAACAAAACACTAATGAAAGCACCAAAATGTGTATTCCACACCACAGAGGACACTTGTTTTATTCTTAGCAATCATGTAGGTTTCTACGGAAGGCTACATATTTTATTTATTTATAGCACTGCATAGGGGAAAAACACGCATAAGATAAAGCAATAATTCTTTAATATACCATATACAGAATCACAAGGTTTCTCATTAAAATATTTAGGCACTGCCAGCTTTGTTTTGTGCTTTAGAACCCCATCTTGGTAACTGAGAATGGTTGCTATTATTGATACTGTAAACTCCATTGTAGAAAATCACTATTTGAAACTTGCCTAGCTCTAAAAATTTCATTTTAGCCTCAATTAAAACAATATATAATATACACAGAACACAGTAGTAAATAAAGGAGACTAAAGGTGCCCATACACTTACTCGATTTCCCGGCGATACACAGCAGATTCTATCACTGTGATCGAATCTGCTGTGAAAGCGATGCACAAACGATGACCGGTCGACCGATTTCTGTCCGAAAACGATCGATCCCGTTGACCTGTCCATGAGGAAAATGTTGCCCGATCGCCGGTGGGTCGGGAGTGCGTCGATAGCGGCATTCGAATGTCTGACGACCGATGCTAGCGACAATACATTACCTGTACCGCCGGCACATGTCCCGGTGGTCCCTTCTCTGTGCTGGGCTCCGGCGGACTTCACTTACTTCCTGTCAGAGGAAGTTTAAACAGTAGAGCACCCTCTAACACTTCTCACTGCCACCACTAGCTGTTGCTAGACACTTTCACTCTGCTGTCGAGTGACTCGCACTGGCGTTTGGGTCAACTGTGCGCTTTAGGCCAACGTATGACAAACGCCCCACACACACGCACAATTGCAATCTTACACTGTCGTGAAGCCAAACCACTAACAGTCATTCCGAACGATACTGTTAGCCACTCCGAGGCTTCCCACTCTGCTGTCGAGTGTGGAAGTGCCCCATACACACAATGCAATTACAATCTTATACGGTAGTGTTGCTCAATCATACAATCAGGCATGGACTTATACACAGTTACACTTCAGTCTCTTCTAGGCTATGAGTGTTAGTTTAGTACAGCAGAAGTCAAATTTATTAAATAACGATTTAATATTCCAGGAAAAAAGTGGAACAATGCAGAAAATAATATATACAAAAGATTTACAAAAACAGTAAAAGTTACAAAATAAAAGTTGCAAGGATAAAAGTTACAAAGATACACGCAAGGCTATTTGCTTACCAAAATAAACAAGGATCAAGATAGAAGAACCTTGGACTTAGTTTTTGTGGACGGACACAGTTCTGGATGGACCAGGAGCCAACTTAGCTTGGACCGGGAGTCCACCCAGCTTCAGCTACCCTCAGGAGCGGACTGATTTTAGGCATCCGCCCCTGCTATTTATGCTGGGAGATCTGCCCTGAGGCCGCAAGCCCGTTTGGAAGGGGGAACTAGTTTTAATTAAATTTCCAGACATAATTTAATTCCCAGAGATCTAACTTCCACATGTAAAAGTGTATTATAGCCCACACACAACAAAAGACTTCCCTACTCCAGGTTACAGGTGACAACACATTGGTGACAGTATTTCCTAGCATATCAAGGATCTGACTGGCTATTGACTAATTAGCCATCTCCTTGCCAGAGGCTAGCAAATCCATTTAGCATTCCCTGCTCTTAAGCGTTTCCTAATTAGAAGAAGACGATGATAGAGTTAATTTACATGTACATACAGGAACTCCATGAAGCCAGCTGTCAGCCTGGCATACCTACATCTCTGACCTAATACACAGCAGCTAGAAAAATGAAAATATACTCCTGTATTATCCCAACATCATAACTAGCTGCTATATATCTGACAGTAGAAATATAGCAAGAAAAATAGTCATTTGCAATGGTTATTCACAAACCTGGGTCATCACAAGGGCAACCTCTGTAAGTGAATGTGGAGAACATGCCCTGTCTCCACTCCTTGGTGGTTCAGCTCCCAATGTATTGACAGCTAACTGCTTGTTGCTCCACAGGGAGAAGTAGAATTTAAGAATTTATACACATCTCACGATAACTGTAATTTTACCTTCATTAAAAAGAAGGTTTTGTAGCTTTAAGTGAGCAATTGTGCAAGGATGCACATCCAGAAACGCTGGTATATAGTGAGCCTATAGCTAAAACAATTTACAGTCAGCATGCACATAGCTTGTTTTGGACTTTTTGATCCTCATCAGTGCATGGCATGGGTTAATTTGACTTCATGAAAGAGGGCTTAAACCAATACTAGGTATTAGGTATTCCTTAGCACTGTTCAGGATGTGTCCAACAGTATACAATAATTTAAATAAAAAAGGCTAGTAAGCGAGGCTTCTGGAAAACATTTATTAAAGCACCATACAATGCATTTTATGAGTGACCCAATTTTTAAGGTATAAATTGTCTTCAATGTTCAAGTCCTCTACTTCTTTTTAAAGAGAGAGAGAGAGAGAGAGAGAGAGAGAGAGAGAGAGAGAGAGAGAGAGAGAGAGAGAGAAGGGGAATTCTACAAATGATAAAATGACATAAGTTAACAATGCTGAAAAAGAAACATTTTTAATTGGGCTCTCTATATAATTAGGGATCATAGAGTTCAATTGACCTACTTGACATGCCTAAGTGAATTTATTATCTAATAAGAAAATATTACCAGATAAATAATCATAGCTATTAAAATATGAGGTTGCATTAAGCAAAATATTTAATAACTTACTAATAATATCCAGTAGTTTTAGACTTTTTAGAACTGATAAAATAGCAAAGCTAAAGAAAAAAGGGGCATTCAAATGGTTTATAAATGGTTCCGCCAGTAGAAGTCAGGGCTAATAATGTCAGGTCAAAAATTACATAACTGCTTGCAAAAAATACAGTCAACTTTATAAAAATAAAACATATTAAATGGATCAAAAATTTATTGTAAATAAATATTGATAATATTGATAATTATTATCCATAAATGTTAAAAATAATTTAAACTATATGAAAGCTAGGTCTGAAATAAGAACATTAAATACCAGTTATAAATCCACCATACATACAGACATAATACAATACAAAAAATGCACATACAGAGCAACCTGTGACATGGAGTGGACAGCAACAAAACACAAAAGACGCATGTGAGTGTTCCCTTTATTGGACGCAAGACTGTGCCCAATTTAGAAATAAGGTTAGATGCATGAAGTATCTGCTTGCAGGCTGACTAACAATGGGTTAAGGTAGAAATCAATCCAAAGAAGGTGACAGTGCTGTGGTGAACTGATTTAAAGAACACATGATGAACTGAGAGGGATATGGAGGCTGCCATATGTATTTATCTTTGAACAATGCGCATTGCCTGGCAGTCTTGCTGATCTCTTTGGCTGCAGTGTCTGAATCACACACTTGAAATATGCATGCGGCTTATCTTGCTGGATTTTTGTTAGAAACACCTGATCTGCATGCTTGTTCGGAATCTATGACTAGGATTATTAGAGGCAGAGGATCAGCAGGGCACCAGGCAGGCAACTGGTATTGTTTAAAAGGAAAAATGTGACAGCTTCCATATACCTCTCACTTCAGGTGTCTTTTAATAACAAAACACACCGAGGGTCTGGAGACTAGCTGCCCACGCTGCACCTGCTACCACATTACATTGTGAGACTGAAGGTCTAATTCTAGCATAGGGGATACAGTGAATTGGGTTCAGCCATGGATAAATCGGTACTGCAGATCTGGACACATACTGTGTCTTTCTGTGTGTTTTAATAACAAATAAGACGTTTTCTTTAAAAAAAAGAAACTCATATCATCCATTTGAATATATTTAGTGATTTTATATTTGTCTGAGTCACGGGTTGCTGTGTATGTGTGCATTTTTGCGTACAAAAGGTTAATATTGGTCTAAATTTAATTTGGCCACATCCACCTGCTCTTCCCCTCTTTATGATCTTACTTTTTGCCTTGTTGAAGGCCTGATGGTGATCTTGACCCTAATTTTGCCAAATTAATGGAATTGTGAATTCTGGAAAAGGGACTTTACAGACCCAATTATCTGGAGTAGCAGATGTAGATCGTCTCATATATTGTTCAAATGATTGGTTTGTTCTTTATGTTTATCTATTGGACTGGAGTTCATCCTCCAAGGAGTGAGAAGGGTGAGAATTGTGTTCTTTTATTTACATTTCCCCCCCAAAAAAATTGGAAAGAATTTAAATTTCACCATTAGAGCCACACCATTTGGCAATCTAATCTCATATCCTTGATAGTAAAAGCTTTTCTGGCAGGAACAGCAGAAAATTGCTCATCTTGGTGAGCTCAGCTGGTCCACTACAAACAAAAACAGAGATTAACCCTTTGAACTTGGGCAGTTCTATGGTGATACTGAGTTAGATTATAGGAGAAAGGTGTGAACGTGAAACTACCTTGACAATCTCCAAGATTTGGTCCTGGAATTCTTGGTTTGGACATCTATCATTTTGAGCACTTCCATGCCACCAGAGTGCAGAAGGTCTAGGGTTTCTAAATCCCCAAAACATGCCACTATTGAGAGCAACAGGCTTGAAACATCTGGACAAGGCATCAACATTAGAGTTCTTGGATCCAGGCCTGAAAGGTTATGTGAAAGAGAAAGTTATTTTGTTTATCAGGGCAAGGCATAACATTACAAAAACATAGAGCAAAACGTGTAACTACAACAGTGGGTGATACTGGATAAGTGGTATACACTTTTGCCTTAACCTGCCTGGCGTTCTATTAAGATCGCCAGGCAGGCTGCGGGAGGGTTTTTTTTTAATAAAAAAAAAACTGTTTCATGCAGCCAACTGAAAGTTGGCTGCATGAAAGCCCACTAGAGGGCGCTCCGGAGGCGTTCTTCCGATCGCCTCCGGCGCCCAGAATAAACAAGGAAGGCCGCAATGAGCGGCCTTCCTTGTTTTGCTTACATCGTCGCCATAGCGACGAGCGGAGTGACGTCATCGACGTCAGCCGACGTCCTGACGTCAGCCGCCTCCGATCCAGCCCTTAGCGCTGGCCGGAACTTTTTGTTCCGGCTACGCTGGGCTCAGGCGGCTGGGGGGACCCTCTTTCGCCGCTGCTCGCGGCGGATCGCCGCAGAGCGGCGGCGATCAGGCAGCACACGCGGCTGGCAAAGTGCCGGCTGCGTGTGCTGCTTTTTATTTGAGCCAAATCGGCCCAGCAGGGCCTGAGCGGCAGGCTCCGGCGGTACTGGACGAGCTGAGCTCGTCCAGCCCGCCCAGCAGGTTAAAGCACTAAAATCATATCACTTTTGAACCTATGTGCATGAAGATTGTATGTTCCCTTCATGTTTGCACTTGTTTTTACTAGGTGCCTGGATTATTGGCTCCCCCCCAGCCATCTCAATGTAAAAAATACACATGTAAGTTAATTTGTCCACTCATATTGGCTCTAGGCTGTGATGTTGTCTAAAGCCCTTTATAAAGTGCTAAGCAAAATGTGTCAGCACAATATACAGTGAGTTGCAAAAGTATTCGGCCCCCTTGAAGTTTTCCACATTTTGTCACATTACTGCTACAAACATGCATCAATTTTATTGGAATTCCACGTGAAAGACCAATACAAAGTGGTGCACATGTGAGAAGTGGATCGAAAATCATACATCATTCCAAACATTACAAATAAATAACTGTAAGGGGGGGGGGGTGTAATTATTCAGCCTCCTGAGTCAATACTTTGTAGAACCAGCTTTTGCTGCAATTACAACTGCCAGTCTTTTAGGGTATGTCTATACCAGCTTTGCACATCTAGAGACTGAAATCCTTGCCCATTCTTCTCTGCAAAAGTGCTCCAGCTCAGTGAGATTAAATGGACAGCCTTTGTAAACAGCAGTTTTCAGATCTTGCCACAGATTCTCGATTGGATTTAGATCTGGACTTTGACTGGGCCATTCTAACACATAGATATGTTTTGTTTTAAACCATTCCATTGTTGCCCTGGCTTTATGTTTAGGGTCATTGTCCTGCTGGAAGGTGAACCTCCACCCCAGTCTCAAGTCTTTTGCAGTCTCCAAGAGGTTTTCTCCCAAGTTTGCCCTGTATTTGGCTCCATCCATCTTCCCATCAACTCTGACCAGCTTCCCTGTCCCTGCTGAAGAGAAAAAAAAAATTTGCTTTCCTAAAACAGAAAGAATTTGCGATAATTCAGGTTGGAGTGAGCTCGAGATGTCTCCCAGAGCACCACTGCTGAATATATGCAAATTAACCATTGTACCCTTAGAAGCTAAACACACCTCCAGAACCGCTGGAATGCAATGATGTGTCAGCTTGTTAAATTGTACAGAGCCATAATAATCCAACATGCATACAGACTGTTTCGGATTGTTTGATCCTCATCAGTGCATGGCATGGATTAATTTGGCTCTATGGAGTAGGGCTTGTAAACCGAGAGGTACAGACTAACCAGCAAGCTCATGATGACCCAGAACTCATTGGAATGTGTAAGGGACTACAATGGTCCTAAAAGCCCCCTTACTAAGATGTTAAGAAAAACAAAAATTTGCTTTCCTAAAACAGAAAGAATTTGCGATAATTCAGGTTGGAGTGAGCTCGAGATGTCTCCCAGAGCACCACTGCTGAATATATGCAAATTAACCATTGTACCCTTAGAAGCTACACACACCTCCAGAACCGCTGGAATGCAATGATGTGTCAGCTTGTTAAATTGTACAGAGCCATAATAATCTAACATGCATACAGACTGTTTCGGATTGTTTGATCCTCATCAGTGCATGGCATGGATTAATTTGGCTCTATGGAGTAGGGCTTGTAAACCGAGAGGTACAGACTAACCAGCAAGCTCATGGTGACCCAGAACTCATTGGAGTGTGTAAGGGACTACAATGGTCCTAAAAGCCCCCTTACTAAGATGTTAAGAAAAACAAAAATTTGCTTTCCTAAAACAGAAAGAATTTGCGAGCTCACTCCAACCTGAATTATCGCAAATTCTTTCTGTTTTAGGAAAGCACATTTTTGTTTTTCTTAACATCTTAGTAAGGGGGCTTTTAGGACCATTGTAGTCCCTTACACACTCCAATGAGTTCTGGGTCACCATGAGCTTGCTGGTTAGTCTGTACCTCTCGGTTTACAAGCCCTACTCCATAGAGCCAAATTAATCCATGCCATGCACTGATGAGGATCAAACAATCCGAAACAGTCTGTATGCATGTTGGATTATTATGGCTCTGTACAATTTAACAAGCTGACACATCATTGCATTCCAGCGGTTCTGGAGGTGTGTTTAGCTTCTAAGGGTACAATGGTTAATTTGCATATATTCAGCAGTGGTGCTCTGGGAGACATCTCGAGCTCACTCCAACCTGAATTATCGCAAATTCTTTCTGTTTTAGGAAAGCAAATTTTTGTTTTTCTTAACATCTTAGTAAGGGGGCTTTTAGGACCATTGTAGTCCCTTACACACTCCAATGAGTTCTGGGTCACCATGAGCTTGCTGGTTAGTCTGTACCTGCTGAAGAGATGCACCCCCCGAGCATGATGCTGCCACCACCATATTTGACAGTGGGGATGGTGTGTTCAGAGTGATGTGCAGTGTTAGTTTTCCGCCACACATAGCGTTTTGCATTTTGGCTAAAAAGTTCCATTTTGGTCTCATCTGATCTGACCAGAGCACCTTCTTCCACATGGTTGATGTGTCCACCACATGGCTTGTGGCAAACTGCAAACGGGACTTCTTATGCTTTCTGTTAACAATGCCTTTCTTCTTGTCACTCTTCCATCAAGGCCAACGTTGTACAGTGCATGACTAATAGTTGTCCTATGGACAGAGTCTCCCACCTGAGCTGTAGATCTCTGCAGGTTGTCCAGAGTCACCATGGACCTCTTGACTGCATTTCTGATCAGCGCTCTCCTTGTTCGGCCTGTGAGTTTAGGTGGATGGCCTTGTCTTGGTAGGTTTACAGTTGTGCCATACTCCTTCCATTTCTGAATGATCGCTTGAACAGTGCTCCGTGGGATGTGCAAGGCTTTGGAAATTTTTTTGTAGCATAAGCCTGTTTTAAATTTCTCAATAACTTAATCCCTGACCTGTCTTGTGTGTTCTTTGGACTTCACGGTGTTTTTGCTGCCAATATTCTCTTAGACAACCTCTGAGGCCCTCACAGAGCAGCTGTATTTGTACTGACATTGGATTACACACAGGTTCACTCTATTTAGTCATTAGCACTCATCAGGCAATGTCTATAGGCAACTGACTGCACTCAGATCAAAGGGGGCCGAATAAATATGCACACACCACTTTGCAGTTATTTATTTGTAAAAAATGTTTGGAATCATGTATGATTTTCGTTCCACTTCTCATGTGTACACCACTTTGTGTTGGTCTTTCATGTGGAATTCCAATAAAATTGATTCATGTTTGTGGCAGTAATATGACAAAATGTGGAAAACTTCAAAGGGGCCGAATACTTTTGCAACCCACTGTAAATGAATAATAACAATAATAGTGAAGATGATTTGAGTTCACAACATTCATAAATGGCTAGTTAGGGTTTTCACTTGTCAACATCTATGAGACACTAAAGGTACATACACACGTCGGATTTCCGCAAACGACCCGTCGTTTGGACGTCCAAACGACCGGTCGTTCGGACGTCAAATCGGGTGTGTGTACAGTCTGTCATTCAGCTGATAAGAGAAAACTTGAGCGATCCGCTTGCGTCTATTTTTGGTGGTTCTAATCCAATAAATACCTCAGGAAAGACCTCACTTTGAATGCACAAACTTTTCCTGACTGTAGAAACATTTATTTACCTCTACATAGAGACAAAAGGGGACAAGCATCGGGGGCCCACTATGGTGTAGAAAGTTAGATAAGACGTGAGTTTGTATGCAAATGTACGAGATAATACTCACAAAGGTGGATTACCTCCAGGGTAGGGCAGGCAGGTGGGGAACTTGTCCTGTCCCCACTCAGGATTAAGAAGTCGCTTTATGTAGGCAAGAAATAGGGTCAACAAACATTTCACCCAACATATTTTGTTATAGAAAAATCCCCAAATATTAACATTTCAGGATGATTAGTGGATTGATTAGTGTTTATGTACATGCATGTTTTCTTCTCAAAGTTAAATGAGTGGCTAAATATGCTTCAATATTTCAATCTTTTTTTTCCCCTAATCATCAGGGGATGTTTTAAGCATCAAAATGTCTCTAATGAGATAATGGGACTGTGTTATAATTCTGTTTGATATGATGAGATCCTTGGTTCCCAGCTATCAGCTGCAAGACATCAAAGGGAATTAAGATCTATCACTTTCTACTGTGACCCAAGCAATGTCAGTTGGAGTGTACAAAGAAAGGCTCTTCTCTTCCGGCTCCAGATCTACATTACAGGCACCTTCAAAGGGGATGGAAACCTGTTTACTATTTTCATCTCTGTATTTAAATAGGAAAGGAAGAACAAATGTAATTACCAGCTTGAATTAAAGAACTAAATATGTAACCTGTATTTAGGCTGCTAAAAATATTTACTCATAAAGTTTTTCTAATTTTAAAACAAGAAGCAAATATAAAACAAAATACAAACTCTGCCACTATACGGAAGAAGTTGGAACAGGAGAGAGATGTAGAGGGGTCCATATACTATCAGGTTCAAATAATCATGGGCCTAAGAAGAGCTGCATAGTTCTCATAGTGGTATATAGAGAAGTGAGTACCTTCTTCTTTAGCCTACACAATAAATACATTGACAACATAATACTTTTTGAACTTTGAGCTCAACCAAATTCAAATAAGTCAATATTAACTTAGCATTTTGTTTCTTTTTTACATTGAGTTAGGGCCTGGATCTGTTTCCATTAGCATGAAGCCTCTGCATTTCCCTGCATGCAAATTGAAATCCATAGGCTGTCTTCTGATTTGCTTGCGGGTATTCACACATCCAATCAGATGCATGATTCTCTGCATGCAAATCGGATGACAGCCTATGAATGTAGCTGTGCATGGCATGGCTAGAGGGATTTGGATTTTGGATGAGTCTCGCATCACATCACAAGTATAGATAGATAGATAGATAGATAGATAGATAGATAGATATTCTACACACACACACAAACACACATACTATTATCACCATTCTTAAAGCATACCTGAAGCAAAACTTCAATAAAAATTTGCACAGTTACCGTCATAACGGGAAGCCTGGATAGTCCAGAGGCTTCACCATCCCCAATTCTCTAACATCCCACTGCTCCAGTTCAGGTACAAATATGTTCCTTATGGCTGCTCTCCTGCTGTGTACAACCACATCCATACTGGGCATGGACTAATAAAGTATATGTATGCACAGTAGAGCAAAGGCGTTCACGCACTTCATTCTACTGGTCATGCATGAAGCATGAACTTTACTCATGTATGCCAAGTCCAGATGAGCTCCTACATGGATGGGAGCAAGGCCACAAGAAGAAAATAATCATGGGCAGCAACAGAGGGCCAGAAGAGGATCTGGAAAACTTTTGCACCAACCAGAGGCTTCCCACTACTGAGGTAAGTATTAATATATTATCCCCTTTTTGTTTGTAGGTTTACTTTAAAAAGCAGGACTGCATCACTAGTTATTCAGATAGAATGGCTGAGGGTTGTACAATGTTTTTTAAATATCTGCAAATATGTAAAAATGAGAGTGTATGTCAATGATAATTGTTTCTTTTAAAATATATGTTCTCTCTGTTGTTGTTAAATGTACACATCTTCAAACTAATTTATTTTATTTTCCCCTAAAGTGTGAAAAATTGCTGGCATTAAGGTGTTGGGTTTGTCTTCAGGGTGTATAAGTTTCTGTCCCATTTTGTTTCTGGATTAGAAGAAAACCTTAGTTCTTGGTTGCTCTAACTATACAAGGATGCTCTTTATGTTGCTCTTTATGTTCTGCTTCTCCCTTCTTCTAATTGCTGCAGTATTTTCATTTGTTTGCATTGTTGTTGTTCCTACAAAGGCCCAGCCTATAAGTAGCCGAAAACTTTTAAAGAGTTTCTGAGATGTTTGCTTACATCTGGAAATATGCCTGAAGAAGGGGACTAGATCCCAGAAATTCCAGAAATTGCATTATTTAACTCAATTAGTTAGCCATTAAAAGGTATTTTTTTTTACAAAACGTTTTTTTTCTACCTATATGAGATGTTTGCTATATCTTATCTTAGTCTTTCCCTCCCTGAGTATTGTTACCGTCTTAGGCAGGAGGTGTTCTAATAACACCCAACTTGTGTTCCAGTGGGTGAAAGTCAAAATTATTATTTCTTTATTTAATTACTAGCAAACCTAAGCCTGTTTAAAAACGGGCTCTAGGTCTGGAGAGATAAAAAATAAGCAATCTTTGCTGCCAAGATGTGTATCTGAAAATAAAGAAAGCTAGCAGCAAACTCTTATTGCAAAAGTTATCTACTAGAGTACAAATATTCTAAATTCCCTGCCTTTCCAGATCAAATTTTTAGCTCCCCAATGTCTTTTAAGTTGAAATTTCTCTGTCTATTTAAAATTAATTCTTATTTTTTAAGGACAAATGGAGGGTTTTTCTTCTGTTTTTAAAGGGAATCTGAAGTGAGTGGTGTATGGTGACTGCCATATTTATTTCCTTTTAAACAATACAACTGCATGAATCTCTTTGGCTGCACTAGTGCCTGAATCACACACCTGAAACAAGCATGCAGCTAATATAGTCAGACTAAAGGCGCGTACACAAGCCAGACTTTTTCAAACTACGGGTCGTCAGACCCGCCCGCGGGGTGGTCGTTCTGACGTCAGTTGCACATGAGTACAAGCTGTCGTCACACTGGTAAGACTTGTTTTGACTGATCTGCTTGGCGTTAGAGATAGCCTGAACCTCCGGGTTTGCGAACCTCCACAAACGTTCGCGAACTTGCGAACCTTCGCGAACCGCAATAGACTTCAATGGGGAGGCGAACTTTGAAAACTAGAAACATTTATGCTGGCCACAAAAGTGATGAAAAAGATGTTTCAAGTGGTCTAACATCTGAGTTTTTGCATGGATGAGTGGGATAGACACTAAAAGTCCCGGGGAAAAATTTGGATTTGACGCAAAGCAGCGTTTAAAGGGCAGAAATCACATTGCATGCTAAATTGGAGGCATAAAGTGCTTTAAAACATCTTGCATGTGTATACATCAATCAGGGAGTGTAATTAGAGTACTGCTTCACACTGACACACCAAACTCACTGTGTAACGCACCACAAACAGCTGTTTGTGTTTGACGGCTGTGCTGGACTGGTGCGCACCATGGCGAGAGTGCAGGCAATTTCGGTTTTCAAGCCCATATGGGCGCCAGGCTGAGGTAGCTCAATGACAGAACAACAGTGACTGTCCAACTGATCGAATTTGGTCTCTCCACAATGAAGCAACTACCTTAATATCTTTGGTGTGCCAACCCCCCAACCCCCCTCCCCCATATAGCCAGCGGTCATTGCTTCATTGTGATGCACAAGCCCCTTCACCGCAGCAAGATAACGATCACAAAGGGGAATTGAAACATATACATGCCTATTGTTTTGTTGTTGCAGCCAGAAAAATGAGGCAGGCATGTACACGCACCAGAAAAATTAGTATAGTGGCCGCTGCTAGCAGCGGCCTTAAAAATTTAGGAATCCGCCTGGAGTCCTGGACCCTGTTGATGGAGGCGGAGAAGGCAGTCAAGCGGCCTGCAGGCAGAGATGCTGTGTGGGGACCAACTTAGTCATGGGGCAGGCAGTCACATGGCATACAGGTAGAGATGATGTGTGCAGGGACTGATTTAGTCTTCAGGCGGGCAGTAGCTCTCTGGGATCCATGCCTCATTCATTTTGATAAAGGTGAGGTGCTGAACACTTTTGTGACTTAGGCGACTTCTCTTCTCAGTGACAATGCCTTCAGCTGTGCTGAAGGTCCTTTCTGACAGGACGCTTGAGGCAGGGCAAGACAGAAGTTAGATGGCAAATTGGGACAGCTCTGACCACAGGTCAAGCCTGTGCACCCAGTAGTCCAAGGGTTAATCGCTGCTCACAGTGTCTACATCCACACTTAAGGCCAGGTAGTCGGCTACCTGCCGGTCCAGGCGTTGGTGGAGGGTGGATCCGGAAGCTCTAAGGCGTTGGACTAAAGAATGTCCGCATGTCCGACATCACCTTGAGATTGCTGGAGTGTCCTGTCCTTGCCTGCGTGGACATGGGAGAAGGACTACTGGCAGTGGTACCTTTATTGCGTTGTGCTGTGACATCACCCTTAAATGCATTGTAAAGCATAGTTGCCAGCTTGTTCTGCAAGTGCTGCATCCTTTCTGCCTTCTAGTGATTTGAAAACATCTCCGCCACTTTGTGCCTATACCGAGGGTCTAGTAGGGTGGCCACCCATTACAGCTCATTCCCCTTGAGTTTTTTTATACGGGGGTCCCTCAACAGGCTGGACAGCATGAAAGATGCCATCTGCAAAAAGTTGGATGCAGACGTACTATCCATCTCCTCTTGCTTTTCCTCAGTGATGTCAGCTAAGTTCTCCTCCTCCACCCAGCCACGAACAATACCACGGGAAAGTTGAGCAGCACAAGCCCCCTGCGACACCTGCTGCGGTTGTTGTTCCACCTCATCCTCCTCATCCAAAACAACACCTTCCTCATCATCTGACTCCTCTTCCCCAAACGACTCTTCCTCCTCCTCCTCCCCCTCTGTGTTGCCGCAGGTGTTGAGGAATCATCTGCTTCTGCTGAGAATTGATCCCATAACTCTTCCTCCCATTCCTGTTCCTGTTCACGCTCCTCCACAGCTTGATCCACCACTCTATGCAAGGGATGCTCCAGGAAGAAGGCATATGAGATCAAGTCGATGATGGCGCCTTCACTGCGACTCACCAGGTTTGTCACCTCCTCAAACGGCCGCATGAGCCTGCAGGTATTTTGCATCAGTGTCCAGTACTTCGGCCAGAACATCCCCATCTCCCCAGACTGTGACCTTTGACTGTAGTTGTAGAGATACTGTTTAAGCCGAAGTGAGACTGCTGCCATTGTCACACACCCCGTTGCCGATCTCCAGTTGGTGCGTGGTCAGCCACTGATCCACCTGTTTGTTCAGAGCAGCCAGGAGAGCTGCTCCAGTGTGACTCTCCGCTTTGAGGCAAGACATGTCTAAGATGGCGTGACACCATCGTACCTGGCATGCAGCATAGGCCCTGGGGAGTTGGGGCTGTGTAGCTGGAGAGGAGATCACAGCACCAGTAGAGATGAACTGTCACTCAGCCAAGGAGGAGGAGGACAGTGCAGAGGATATAGCAGGAGGAGAGGAGGTGGCAGCAGGCCCGCCTGCAAGCCGTGGAGGTGTCACAACTAGGTCTGCTGCACAGCCACGTACTCCCTGCTTGCCAGCGGTCACCAGGTTGACCCAATGGGCTGTGTAAGTAATGTACCTGCCCTGACTGTGCTTGGCAGACCAGGCATTCGTGGTCAGATGGACCCTTGACCCAATGCTGTGTTCCAGAGATGACACCACTTGCCTTTCTACTTCCCGGTACAGTTTGGGTATATCCTTTTTTGATAAATAATTGCAGCCTGGTATCTTCCACTGCGGTGTCCACCAGCTGGTATGGTAACAGCTGGCGAGCTAACAGTTCCGCCAAGCCTGCTGTCAGACGCCGGGCAAGGGGTAGCTGGCAGACATTGCCTTCTTCCATTTAAAGATTTCCCTAACTGACAACGGGCTGCTGCTGTGTGCAGAGGAGCAGGAACCACTCAAGGTCAGAGGCGGAGTGGAGGAGGGTGGCTGTGATTGTGAAGGTGCAAGGGAGAAAGCGGCTGAAGATGCTGTACCTGAAGGAGGAAGAGGAGAAGTAGGGTGGCTTTTCTTTTGTGTGCCGCTTTTCCCCTGGTGCTCTTCCCATTGCAGTTTGTGCCTTTTCTGCATGCGCCTTCGTAAGGCAGTTGTCCCTACATGGGTGTTGGCTTTCCGCGGCTCAATTTTTGGAGGCAGAGAGTACAGATGGCATTGCTCTGATCTAAGGCAGACAAACTAAAAAATTTCTAAACCACTGAGCCCCCCTGGGGTGATGGCACCAGCAGCTGACATTGAAGGGCATGTTGCCTGGCTGTCCATAGGTGGCGATACATGGGTTCGGACACTGCCACCAGCTGTTTCTGATGACGAGCTCCCCCTGCTTCTTTCAGGAACTCATCTCCTCCTACTCCTCTCTGACTCCCCCTCTGAACTGTCCCCTGTTCATCTCCTCATTGGGAACCCACGTGGCATCCATATCATCACCATCATCATAATCATCCTGCCCAGCTTTGCTTGCCTCAGACACCTCATAAACTGCACCAACAGCAGGTACTTCATCCTCCTCCTCCTCACACGTTACGTCCATAGTGTCGCCTAACTCAGACATATGAGGTGGTGTAACTTGCTTAGCGCGTTCATCTTGTTGTAACAGTAGTTGCTGTGAATCAGTTAATTCCTCACCAAATAACTCCTGCGAATTGGAACAGATGTGGTGCTAGTAGTAGAGCTGGTGGCTGCGGAAGATGAGGTGTTCTGTGCTAAATAGTCAACCACGTCCTGACAATCTTGGGAGTTGATGGGACGTGCCTTCTTCTGAGCACTGTACTTAGGTCCAGGGCCGCACAAAATCACATCAGCACGACCTCAAACAGACCTGCTGTGTGGCCTTTCTCTGGGTCTTCCTCTGCCTCTACCTGTTTTTGCCATATTGGGGGGGATGAAGTGAAAGGTATACACTGACTTGACTAATACAATGTGCAGTCGCACAGGTGCAGTTAACAGGTATGCACAGAGTGATATATCACCACGTAGGTAGGTGGGTGCACTGGTGGTATTAAATAGCACACTGCGTGCGCTCACATGGGTAGGTGGGTGCACTGAACAACAGGTAGGTAGGTATATGCAGTGCTGCTGGGTATTACAAATGTGCACCTGTCACACACACATGTACCGTGAACAGGTGCAATGACTGGTGGTATTAACAATGCGTGCGCTCATGTAGGTAGGTAGGTAGGTAGGTGGACTAAACAGTGAACAGGTGCAGTGATTGGGATTACAAATGTGCAGCTGCCTGTCACACACACAGGTAGTCACTGAATGTGCTGGGCCTGGCAGTGCCACAGTAGGAATTAAGGTGCCAAAGGCCAGCTGTGACTGACTGACAGGGCTGTATATAAATATAATGCAAGTGGGCCACACACACACAAAAAAAAAAAAGATCACAAGAACAAGATTAGCTCTCAAAAGAGCTGTTGAGGGGTGTTTTTTTTATTTTTTAGCAATAAGAGTCAGCAAGGAGCAAGCTAACAAGCCTACAAGAGCCTAACTAAGCTTTCCCTGTGAGAGTCTGCAGCAGCTCTCCCTTCACTAATTACTGCAGGCACACGAGTGAGTCCAAAGCCTGATGCTGCCTGCATTTTATAAGGGGGGGGGGGGCCTTCAGGAGGAAGCGTAGCCTGATTGGCTACAATATGCCTGCTGACTGTGATGTAGAGGGTCAAAGTCAACCTTAATGATGTACTATGGGGCAAATTGAACTTCCGGAAAAGTTTGCGGTTCTCCGGAAGTTCGCCGGGAACCGTTTGCCGGCAAACCGTTCGAGCCATCTCTACTTGGCGTCTGACGAACCGTAGTTTGAAAAAGTCCAGCGTGTGTACGCACCTTAAAGCCTGGTACACAAATCCAATTTTAATTGGCCAATCATTGACCAATTTTAACATTTGCAAGTTGTATAAGAACTTAATTGCATAAGTTAATAGTGTTCAAAATCTGTTGGACCTCATAGTACATGAAGGTGGTAAAATTGGCCAGGCTTTACTATTAGAGGCAGGGGAACAGCAGGACAGCCAAGTAATTTTCATTGTTCAACCACTTCAGGACCATAGGCTTACACCCCCCTAGTGACAAGGCTATTTTTTACAATGTAGTGCTCTGCAGCTTTAATAGCTCACTGCAGAGCCATACAAGTTAGCACACAAGTGAACCCCCCTTTTCTGCCCACCAACAGAGATTTCTGTTGGTGGGCTCTGATTGCTGGTGGCATGTTTTTTATTTTTTTATTAATGTATTTATATTTTTTTTAGAAATTGCTGTATTTTTTATTTATTTTATTTTCACCCTCCCTCCCCCTGTCAGCCAATCTTGTAGATCCTCTCTCATAGGTATCAGCCTATGAGAGGGGATCACGATTGGAACTTCTCAAGGGGACATACGAGTGGCACGGCTGTCCCCAGTACAGCGCTACATTAGATGGCAGCGCTGTAAAATGTAAAAAGATGGCAGTTTCGCCATCTAACAGACTGCTAGTGGCAATCGCTGCCGGTAGACTGATGACAGAGTGGAGCTTCATCACTCAAGCGGGGATGAGCTGTATATGCGCGCGCGATCCCCTGCAAAACCCCACCCCAGGACTTGATGCCTTTTGGCATTAGCTTCCGTCGCCAATCGGCGTTAGGCGGTCGGGTTAAAAGGAAATAAGTATGGCAGCCACATATTCCTCTCACTTCAGGCTAGATTTTATAGAAAAAAGTAAAGAAAAAAACATTTTTAAATATTTTGTATCAAAAGTATTTAAATATCCTAAACTGAAACATAAATGCTTCTCTAGCTATGCAGAAATGTCAAATACACACAGATTATTTATTTATGTATTTATTTATTAGGTATTGATTAACCAATTGTCATTACAAAAACACTGTATTTCATTTTATTTTTTATTTATGTACTTATTTAATATTGTTCACATCTTTATAGTCTGAAGCTTTGAATTAGCTCAAGATTATTAGTATAATTATTATGCATTTGCATTGCACAAAAGAGAATATGCTAAGTGGTCTATGTCACTATCTGCCCTGAAAAACATTATAGCCAATTAAATCTATTAGACTACAAAACAGTTCAAAATACAGTGTAAGTGGCTATACAGAAGTAAATTGTAGTAACAATCATTGAAAATTGGTAAAAAGGTAAATAATATTCATCCCCTTAATACTGTTGGTAATTTACCTTTCCAATTGAAGTCAATTGGTCTGATCCAATTCACTTTTTCTCCTAGAGGATATTTTCACAACATATTAATAAAATTCTAATTAAGCCACCAGCAAGCAAGAACATCAGAATTCAGAATAATCTTACAGTAGTTTTTCACCTACTTTTTGGTACTTTTTTGAATGCAGATTGCTGCAAAATGATGGTAAACAGAAGATGAAAAACTCCTAGGAGAAAACCTTGGTGAAAAGTAAATTGAATAAGGTCCTATGCCAGATGAATTTAAATGCAATAAAAAGGAGATAAATCCTCATATCCATTGGGAGGGGCATTTTTCTACATCTTTGATGCCAACAGACCAAGACACCATTCCTTCAACTTACAAACTACTGGGGTTCCAAAGTCCTAATACCGCTGTTAAGGAATCACCCTTTTTTTTAATACCCAATTTAGTACATTGTTATAATACTTCAGTCAAGCCAAAAGACGTTTTTCTTATAGGATGAGATGGGTATCATTTTAGCAAATGGTACTTAGCCAGTCATAGCTGTGTGCCCAGCAAAAACAATAATGTCAATATGTGTAACTTGACAGTGATAATATATATACAGTATATATTTATTAGCAGGTGAAAAAAAGGCATTTACAATAGAATGGTCTCAGAGCATGGCAGTTTTTTTATTTTTATTGCTAACATTTAAAATATTCTAGAGCACTCTTTATACAGGCAAAAGTAACTTGGAGGGGTCTTATTAGCTGTAATAATAAATAAGGTTGGCTAGGCAACAGAGCACAGGAATAATAATAATGATAATTTTATTATTGTTGTTGTTGTTGTTTTTGTTGTTGTTATTATTATTATTATCAATTTAGCAGGCCACAGAGCACGCAGAGGTAGAGGGCAGTTTGAGGGGTCCCTGTAGTTGTGTCATGCTCACCATCCTGGCAACCTCCGGCGTTCCCACGGGCGTGTCTTTACGCGCGCGAGCGGGCACGCTGGGCTTTATTGCTGCTCCTGGCTGGTTGGCACGTACAGCGTTGTGCGGAAAAGGTTGCACTCATGCACGCAAAAGGGCATGCGTGTGCACGCAGTGTGCTGTGCGCTACACAAAGGTGCGAGCGCTATTGTTGGGCCCAACTCCCTATTTAAACAGCCCTGCTCTCAATAGCAGTGCTGTTAGTTCTTTAAGCGTGTACCTTGTGAGCTTTTCTGCTATTACTTTGATCCTGATTCCTAATATTGACCTTTGGCTTGTGACCCTGACTATTCTTGATTGCTGCCCGCCCTGACCCTTGGCTTGTTCTCCATTTACATCTGTCTGCTGCCTGCCCTGACCTTCGGCCTGTCTCCTGACCTTCCAGCTGTTCCGTCTGCCCTGACCTTTCAGCTCCGTCCACGACTACAAGTTCTTCTGAGTTTCCTGGCTCTCCACATTGAGATGTTATCTGTTCTCCAAACCACTGTGGAATTACCTTAAGCGCAACCTAGTGGGCAATAGGCAGCGAAATCCTGCACTCCCCGTAAGGGGGTGTGGGTGAAGTCCCGTGTTCACTAGAGATGGCCCGAACAATTCGTTGCCGAACGGTTCCCGGCGAACTTCCGGGGGTTCACGATCGCGGAGAACCACAAACTTTTCCGGAAGTTCGGTTCGCCCCCATAATGCACCATTAAGGTCAGCTTTGACCCTCTACATCACAGTCAGCAGGCACATTGTAGCCAATCAGGCTACACTCCCTCATGGAGCCACTCCCCCCTTATAAAAGGCAGGCATCGCCAGCCATTTTACTCACTCGTGTGCCTGCAGTAAATAGAGAAGGGACAGCTGCTGCTGCAGACTCTCATAGGGAAAGATTAGTTAGTGTAGGCTTGTTAGCTTGCTCCTTGCTGATACTTGTTGCTAAAATAGCACCCCACAACAGCTCTTTTGAGAGCTAATCTTGTTCTTGTGATCTATTTTTTTTCTGTGTGTCACACTGACACTTGTGTTGCATAGTCAGCCTTGATAATTCATACTGTGTGTGCCACTGCCAGGCCCAGCACATTCAGTGACTACCTGTGTGTGTGACAGGTGCACATTGTATTACTGCATATACCTACCTATCTGTGGTTCACAGTGCACCCACCTACCTACGTGAGTTAAGCACACGCAGTGTCACTGCACCTGTCCGCTACCTGTCTGTGTGTGACAGGTGCACATTGTAATACCAATCACTGCATATACCTACCTATCTGTTGTTCACAGTGCACCCACCTACCTACATGAGTTGAGCACATGCAGTGTCACTGTGCCTGTCCACTACCTGTCTGCGTGTGACAGGTGCACATTGTAAATAATACCCATCACTGCATATACCTACCTGTTGTTCACTTCAGTGCACCCACGTACCTATGTGAGCGCACGCAGTGTCACTGTGCCTGTCCGCTACCTGTCTGTGTGTGACAGGTGCACATTGTAATACCCATCACTGCATATACCTACCTGTTGTTCACAATGCACCCAACTACCTACGTGAGCTGAGCGCCCGCAGTGTCACTGTGCCTGTCTGCTACCTGTCTGTGTGTGACAGGTGCACATCGTAATACCCATCACTGCATATACCTACCTGTTGTGTTCAGTGCACCCACCTCATCATGGCATATACCTACCTGTTGTGTTCAGTGCACCGACCTACCTACGTGAGTGCACGCAGTGTGATATACCATTCAGTGCATACCTGTTAACTGCACCTGTGTGACTGCACATTGTATTAGTCAAGTCAGTGCATACCTTTCACTTCATTGCCCCCGATATGGACACAACGGACAAAACAGGTAGAGGCAGAGGTCGAGGCAGACCCAGAGGAAGGCCACCTGGCAGGTCATGTTGATGTGATTTCGTGCGGCCCTGGCCCAAAGTACAGTGCTCAGAAGAAGGCACGCCCCATCAACTCCCAAGATTGTCAGGACGTGGTTGACTATTTAACACAGAACACCTCATCTTCCGCAGCCACCAGCGCTACTACAAGCACCACATCTGCTGCATTTGACACTTCACAGGAGTTAATTGGTGGGGAATGAACTGATTCACAGACATTATTGTTACAACCAGATGAAGGCGCTAAGCAAGTTACACCACCTCATATGTCTGAGTTAGGTGGCGACACTATGGACGTAACGTGTGAGGAGGAGGATGATGAAGTACCTGCTGTTGGTGCATTTTTGGAGGTGTCTGAGGCAAGTGAAGCTGGGCAGGATGATAATGATGATTATGATGATACAGATCCCACATGGGTTTCTAAGAGACAAGATGACCAAGCGGACAGTTCAGAGGGGGAGTCAGAGAGGAGAAGGAGGAGACGAGATCCTGAAAGAAGCAGGGGGAGCTCGTCATCAGAAACAGCTAGTGGCAGTGTCTGGCGCCATGTATTGCCACCTATGTACAACCAGCCAACATACCCTTCAACGTCAGCTGCTGATGCCACCATAGTGTCATCACCCCAGGGGGGCTCAGCGGTTTGGAAATGTTTTAATGTGTCTGCCTCAGATCGGAGCAATGCCATCTGTTCTCTCTGCCTCCAAAAATTGAGCCGTGGAAAGGCCAACACTCACACAGGGACAAGTGCCTTATGAAGGCACATGGAGAAAAGGCACAAACTGCAATGGGAAGAGCACCTGAGCAAAAGCAGCACACAAAAGAAAAGCCACCATCCTTCTTCTCTTCCTTCTTCAGCCACTTTCTCCCTTGCACCTTCACAGCCACCCTCCTCCACTCTGCTTCTGCCCTTGAGCAGTTCCTGCTCCTCTGCCCACAACAGCCAGGTGTCCGTGAAAGAAATTTTTGAGCGGAAGAAGCCAATTTCTTGCCAATCACCCCCTTGCCCGGCATCTGACAGCTGGAGTGGCGGAACTGTTAGCTCGCCAGCTGTTACCATACCAGCTGGTGGACTCTGAGGCCTTCCGTAAATTTGTGGCCATTGGGACACCGCAGTGGAAGATACCAGGCCGCAATTATTTCTCTAAAAAGGCGATACCCAAACTGTACCATGAAGTTGAGACGCAAGTGGTGTAATCTGTGGCACACAGCGTTGGGTCAAGGGTAGTGTTGGGCGAACAGTGTTCGCCACTGTTCGGGTTCTGCAGAACATCACCCTGTTCGGGTGATGTTCGAGTTCGGCCGAACACCTGACGGTGCTCGGCCAAACCGTTCGGCCATATGGCCGAACTAAGAGCGCATGGCCGAACGTTCCCCGAACGTTCGGCTAGCGCTGTGATTGGCAGAACGGGTCACGTGGTTCGGACCCGAACGCGCTCTGATTGGCCGAACTGTCACGTGGTTCGGGTAAATAAATACCCGAACCACGTCATATCTCCGCCATTTGTCTGTGGGTTTAGCTTTGGGTAGGCAGGCAGGGTAGTTCGCGCTCCAGCCACGCTAGCCAGGGTCCCCCCTGTCATTGTGTCACTGCTGGGAACAGTAGTACACCGCTTGCTCAGCCACACTATATAGCATTCTGTTTACTGCCACTCTGTGTACCTCGCTCAGCCACACTATATAGCATTCTGTTTACTGCCACTCTGTGTCTGCTGGGAATAGTAGTACACCGCTTGCTCAGCCACACTATATAGCATTCTGTTTACTGCCACTCTGTGTACCTCGCTCAGCCACACTATATAGCATTCTGTTTACTGCCACTCTGTGTCTGCTGGGAATAGTGGTACACCGCTCGCTCAGCCACACTATATAGCATTCTGTTCACTGTTCTGTGTCTGCTTGGAATAGTGGTACACCGCTCGCTCAGCCACACTATATAGCATTCTGTTTACTGTTCTGTGTCTGCTGGGAATAGTGGTACACCGCTCGCTCAGCCACACTATATAGCATTCTGTTTACTGTTCTGTGTCTGCTGGGAATAGTGGTACACCGCTCGCTCAGCCACACTATATAGCATTCTGTTCACTGTTCTGTGTCTGCTGGGAATAGTGGTACACCGCTCGCTCAGCCACACTATATAGCATTCTGTTCACTGTTCTGTGTCTGCTGGGAATAGTGGTACACCGCTCGCTCAGCCACACTATATAGCATTCTGTTTACTGTTCTGTGTCTGCTGGGAATAGTGGTACACCGCTCGCTCATCCACACTATATAGCATTCTGTTCACTGTTCTGTGTCTGCTGGGAATAGTGGTACACCGCTCGCTCAGCCACACTATATAGCATTCTGTTCACTGTTCTGTGTCTGCTGGGAATAGTGGTACACCGCTCGCTCAGCCACACTATATAGCATTCTGTTCACTGTTCTGTGTCTGCTGGGAATAGTGGTACACCGCTCGCTCAGCCACACTATATAGCATTCTGTTTACTGTTCTGTGTCTGCTGGGAATAGTGGTACACCGCTCGCTCAGCCACACTATATAGCATTCTGTTTACTGTTCTGTGTCTGCTGGGAATAGTGGTACACCGCTCGCTCAGCCACACTATATAGCATTCTGTTTACTGTTCTGTGTCTGCTGGGAACAGTAGTACACCGCTCGCTCAGCCAGAGTATATAGCATTGTGTTTACTGCCACTCTGTGTACACCGCTCAGCCAGACTATATACCATTGTTTACTGACACTCTGTGTACACCGCTCAGCCAGACTATATACCATTGTTTACTGACACTCTGTGTACACCGCTCAGCCAGACTATATACCATTGTTTACTGCCACTCTGATTCTGCTGGGAACAGTAGTACACCGCTCGCTCAGCCAGACTATATACCATTGTTTACTGACACTCTGTGTACACCGCTCAGCCAGACTATATACCATTGTTTACTGCCACTCTGATTCTGCTGGGAACAGTAGTACACCGCTCGCTCAGCCAGACTATATACCATTGTTTACTGACACTATATAGCAGACTATATAGCATTGTGTGTACACCGCTCAGCCAGACTATATACCATTGTTTACTGACACTCTGTGTACACCGCTCAGCCAGACTATATACCATTGTTTACTGCCACTCTGATTCTGCTGGGAACAGTAGTACACCGCTCGCTCAGCCAGACTATATACCATTGTTTACTGACACTCTGTGTACACCGCTCAGCCAGACTATATACCATTGTTTACTGCCACTCTGATTCTGCTGGGAACAGTAGTACACCGCTCGCTCAGCCAGACTATATAGCATTGTGTTTACTGCCACTCTGTGTACACCGCTCAGCCACACTATATAGCATTGCGTACTCTGCCAGTCAGTGTGTATATTGCTGGGATCAGTAATACTCCACTCACCGTCAACCACTATATGAGCTCAACATGAGTTCCCCAGAGACCTCCGCTGTGAGCAGCACTCCCAACAACAGCAACAGCCAACGCCCCACGCAAGCTATAACATCCACCCCAGCAGCCAGTGGTCAGCAGCAGCCCTCCCCGGAGGAGAACGTTGTGTCCATCAGTCCGTCGCCAGAGCGATTAATGAGGGCTGCCATTGAGGAGATGATGGGGCCTGATGTGGAGGAGGAGGTCTGGCTCAGGCCAGCATCCCAAGTTAATGTTGAGGACGATGAGGGGTCTGTGTCTGCGGATGTTGGGGTGGCAGAGGTGGTGGGTGGGTCAGACTCAGGAGAAGAGTTGTATGATGAGGATGATGATCGGGACCATCTGTATGTGCCTCAGAGTCCGACCCCGGAAAACATGTTGTATCGTGTGTTTAGGTACTAAAATCTGCGTTCCCTCCCAGTAGTGTTGGGCGAACAGTGTTTGCCACTGTTCGGGTTCTGCAGAACATCACCCTGTTCGGGGTGACTATATAGCAGACTATATAGCATTGTGTTTAATGCCACTCTGTGTACACGGCTCAGCCACACTATATAGCATTGTGTTTACTTCCACTCTGTGTCTGCTGGGAACAGTAGTACACCGCTCACCCGCCACTGTATAGCATTGTGCTCTGTGTCACTGCTGACAATAGTGGTACACCGCTCACCCACCACTGTATAGCATTTCTGTACTGCCACTGTACTGCTGCCAGTCAGCGTGTACTTTAAGGATAAGTGAAATGAGGAAGAAATCCGGTGAAAGAGGGAGGGGCAAGGGAAGAGGTGTTTCCCCTGACGGTTCACGTACAGGCCACAGGGGAGCACCCAAGAAAACCCACTCAATACTGCCCATGTTGTCCAGGACAACAACCCTCACAGATCCAAAAGAACAGGACCAGATAATTACTTGGATGACCTCTCAAGCGTCCAGCAGTGGGTTAAGCAGCACCAGCACATCACGCACGAGGTCCGAGTCCTCAGCCAGTTAAAGTCTGGGCTTTCTTTGAAGACTGCACTGAGGATGTTACCATGGCGATTTGCAAGGTGTGCAAGACCCGCCTGAGCAGGGGGAAAAGTATTAACAACCTCTCCACCACCAGCATGAGCCGCCACATTCTATCCAAACATCCCACTCTGTGGGCAAACGCGGCAGGACAGGGTACCACCAGCAACACTGCCTCCCTTGGGTTCACCAGACTCACCACCAGACCCGCCTCAGCAGCAGCAGTAGCCCAGCCATTGCGTGGTTCACAACATTCACAAACATCAGACGATGCTGACACTGTCACTTTCCGGACTAGTGCTCTTGAGGTCTCCCAGTGTTCATCAAACACAACAACCAACAGCCCTTCGGTGTGCAGCGCTACGGTTGAGTTGTCTGTCTCTGAGATGTTTGAGCACAAGAGGAAATTGCCAGCAAATGACCCCCGGGCCGTGGCAGTAACAGCCAGCCAGCATAGCCAAGCTTCTGGCCTGCGAAATGCTGCCATATCGAGTGGTGGAGACAAACAGCTTCAAGGGCATGATGTCAGTGGCCATCCCACGTTACGTGGTTCCCAGCCGCTACCACTTTGCGCGCTCTGCAGTGCCTGAGTTGCATGAGCACGTGGTCAGCTAAATAACCCGAAGCTTGAAGTATGCCGTTGCCTGCAAGGTTCACCTCACCACTGACACCTGGACGAGTGCGTTCGGCCAGGGTCGATACATCTCCCTTACCGCGCACTGGGTGAACCTTGTGGAGCCTGGCAGCGATTCCTCACCTGCTACGGCGCGGGTGTTGCCCACGCCGCAAACAGCTGGATAACAACAGCAGCACCTACCTCTCTGACTCCTTCTCCTCCAACGCATCTCAAAGCTGTACCTCATCCGGAAATGCTAACCCAGCACCAGCAGCAGTAGGATCGTGGAAGCAGTGCAGCACAGCTGTTGGCATGCGTCAGCAAGCGTTGCTGAAGCTGATCTGCCTTGGGGATAAGCAGCACACAGGGGAGGAAATTTGGAGGGGAATAAAGGAACAGACGGATTTGTGGCTGGCACCGCTGGACCTGAAACCGGGCATGAAGCTAGACACCTGGCACGAACTGGCAATGTACGCAATAGAGGTGCTGGCTTGCCCGGCAGCCAGCGTTATGTCGGAACGCTGTTTCAGTGCTGCCGGAGGCATCATCACAGATCGGCGTATCCGCCTCTCCACAGAAAATGCAGACCGTCTGACTCAAATTAAAATGAATCAATCCTGGATTGGAAACGACTACGCAACACTCCTGGACCCCAACCAAGTAACATGACCGATGAACATCTGGGATGGTTTAGCGTTTCCGGTCCCTGTTTATTGAACCTCTCATCTGTATTACATTTATGACTGCATGGCGGCAAAAAGCATTGCTGCTATATCCGCACGCTTTTTGTCCTCATGCAAGGCCTGGGTTGTTGTGTCTCACAAAGCGTGGCCTTCTCCTCCTGCGCCTCCTCCTGTTCCATCACGTGTGCTGCTGCTGCTGCTGCTGCTGCTGGGTTACCGTTGCCGGTCCCTGTTTATGGAACCTCTTATCTTTATTACATTTATGACTACATGGCGGTACAAAGCATGCTATCCGCACGCTTTTTGTCCTCATGCAAGGCCTGGGTTGTTGTGTCTCACAAAGCGTGGCCTTCTCCTCCTGCGCCTTCTCCTGTTCCATCACGTGTGCTGCTGCTGGGTTAGCGTTGCCGCGTGGTCCCTGTTTATTGAACCACTTATCTTTATTACATTTATGACTGCATGGTGGTACAAAGCATGCTATCCGCACGCTTCTTGTCCTCATGCAAGGCCTGGGTTGTTGTGTCTCAAAGCGTGGCCTTCTCCTCCTGCGCCACCCTCCTCCTGTTCCATCACGTGTGCTGCTGCTGGGTTAGCATTACCGGTCCCTTTTCCTGGAACCTCTTATATGTATTACATTTATGACTGCATGCCGACAAAAAGCATGTTACCTGTGCAAAGAAAACAGACATTTCCCGCATTTAAAAGACAGTTTTCCCTTTGAAACTTTAAAATCGATTTTCTCAAAAACTATAAGCTCTTTTTGCTAAATTTTTTTTTCCTCTTGTACCCACTCCCAAGGTGCACATACCCTGTAAATTTGGGGTATGTAGCATGTAAGGAGGCTTTACAAACCACAAAAGTTCGGGTCCCCATTGACTTCCATTATGTTCGGAGTTCGGGTCGAACACCCGAACATCGCGGCCATGTTCGGCCTGTTCGGCCCGAACCCGAACATCTAGATGTTCGCCCAACACTAGTCAAGGGTCCACCTGACCACGGATGCCTGGTCTGCCAAGCATGGTCAGGGCAGTTACATAACTTACACAGCCCATTGGGTCAACCTGGTGACCGATGGCAAGCAGGGGGTACGTGGGTGACTTACCCTGCACCAGCTGGAGATCGGCAACGTGGTGTGTGACAACGGCAGCAATCTTATTTCTGCATTGAATTTGGGAAAGCTGACACATATACCCTGAATGGCACATGTGCTCGATTTAGTCATTCAAAGATTTGTGTCAAAGTACCCAGGCTTAGAGGACGTCCTGAAGCAGGCCAGGAAGTTGTATGGGCATTTCAGGCGGTCTTACACGGCCACGGCATGCTTTACAGACATTCAGCGGAGAAACAACTTGCCGGTGAGACACTTGATATGTGATAGCCTGACTCACTGGAATTCAACCCTGGTCATGTTCAGTACCTGTACAATTTCAGTAGAAGGACACAATCCGGGGAGATGGGGATGTTCTGGCCCAACAACTGGATACTGATGCGAAATGCATGCAGGCTCATGCGGCCGTTTGAGGAGGTGACCAACCTGGTGAGTCGCAGTGAAGACACCATCAGTGACTTGATCCCGTACGCTTACTTTCTGGAGCGTGCCATGCGTAGAGTGGTGGATAAAGCTGTGGAGGAGCATGAACAGGAACAGTTATGGCAGGAACAGTTGTGGGAGCAATTTTTATCAGAATCAGATGTTTCCTCAACACCTGCGGCAGCACAGGGGGGAGGAGGAGGAAGAGTCGTGTGGGGAAGAGGAGTCAGACTCGGATAATGAGGAAAGTGTTTCTTTGGAGGTAGGAGGAGGTGGCGGCGGCAGAAGAACAACCGCAGCAGGCGTCGCAGGAGGCTTGTGCTGCTTGAAGTTCCCGTGGTATTGTTCGTGGCTAGGAGGAGGGGGAGGACTTACCTGATGTCACCGAGGAAGAGCAAGAGGAGATGGATAGTACATCTGGAACCAACTTTTTGTGCAGATGGCATCTTTCATGCTGTCCAGCCTGTTGAGGGACCCCCGTATAAAAAAACTCAAGGGGAATGAGCTGTACTGGGTGGCCACGCTACTAGACCCTCGGTTTAGGCACAAAGTGGCGGACATGTTACCAACTTAGCAGAAGGCAGAAAGGATGCAGCACATGCAGAACAAACTGGCACCGATGCTTTACAATGCATTTAAGGGTGATGTCACAGCACAACGCAATAAAGGTACCATTGCCAGTAATCCTTCTCCCATGTCCATGCAGGCAAGGACAGGGCGCTCCAGCGATCTCATGGTGATGTCGGACATGCGTACATTCTTTAGTCCAATGCCTCGCCTTAGCCCTTCCGGATCCACCCTCCACTACCGCCTGGACCGGCAGGTAGACGACTACCTGGCCTTAAGTGTGGATGTAGACACTGTGAGCAGCGATGAACCCTTGGACTACTGGATGTGCAGGCTTGACCTGTGGCCAGAGCTGTCCCAATTTGCCATCCAACTTCTGTCTTGCCCTGCCTCAAACGTCCTGTCAGAAAGGACCTTCAGTGCAGCTGGAGGCATTGTCACTGAGACGAGAAGTCGCCTAAGTCACAAAAGTGTTCAGTACCTCACCTTTATCAAAATGAATGAGGCATGGATCCCGGAGGGCTACTGCCCACCTAAAGATTAAGTCAGTCCCCACACACAGCATCTCTGCCTGCACGCCGTGTGACTGGCTGCCTGCCCCAAGGCTAAGTCGCTCCCCACACAGCATCTCTGCCTGCAGCCCACTTGACTGCCTTCTCCGCCACCACCAACAGTGTCCAGGACTCCAGGCGGATTCCTGAATTTTTAAGGCCGCTATACTAATGCTAGCAGCGGCCGCTATACTAATTTTTCTGGTGTGTGTACATGCCTGCCTAATTTTTCTGGCTGCACTGTAGCTGCAACAACAAAACAAAAAGCATGTACATTTGCCAATTCCCCTTCATGATCATTACCTTGCCGCGGTGAAGGGGCTTGCGTATCACAATGAAGCAATGACCACCGGCTATATGACTGTCTCGGGGGGGGGGGGGGGGGGGTCTACACCCATGATAATAAAGTCGTTGCTTCATTGTGGACAGACCAAATTTGATCAGCTGGACAGTCACTGTTCTGTCATTCAGCCACCTCAGCCCGGGGAACCTATGGGCTGGAAAGCCGCCATCACCTGCACTCTCGTCATGGTGCGCACTAGTCCAGCATGGCCGTCACTACACAAACAGCTGTTTGCAGTCACTGCATACCTTTCACTGCATCTTTGACTGCACATTGTATTATAATTGGCAGTCAGTGCATACCTTTCACTTGAATGGATAGCAGACTTGCCCTCCATAACAGATTCTCATTAACCTCCCTGGCGGTATGGACGAGCTGAGTTCGTCCAGCAAAAACTTGCAAAAAACGTTAATGACGAGCTGAGCTCGTCCATGCCGACAGGGAGATTTCCTGTTTCTCTGCCCCGCCGGCTGCATTTTTTTCTTATCAGAGGGATTCCCCAGGATGGCTGGATGCCTGACTGCACGCTGTGGGTAGCGATCTGTGCTACCCACAGCGTGCAGAACAAGCATCCAGCCACCCTAGGGAATCCCTGGGCAGCCAGCGGGGCAGAGAATGTGCGGGGGATCCCCCTTGTATGTGGAGGCTGTGCTGGCGGGGGATCCCCCTCTGTGCGGGTGGGGGGAACCCCTTTATATGGTGAAGGGGGGGAGACACCGAGAGCCCGATATGGTGCAGTATGTACTGGTAATTGGGAAATGTGTGAAAAAATGAGGTTGGAGTAATACTCACAAGTCTGGGTTACCTGCCAGGTAACCACTGTGTAGGCAGGTGGGGAGATTAAACCTGTCCCCACTCAGGAATAAGAAGTCGCTCTCTGTAGAAAAAGAAGAAGGGGCCAATTCCCCTGCCACCAGGGGTGGACACGATATAGTAATCAATGTTACAGAGGCGCCAAAAGGATAAAATCAGATAAAATGTTTAAAAACAGGGAGGCAATGGGTGGACCTACCTCCCTGATGCAGACACAAGAAATTGTCAGGTTGATAACAAAATAAAAGGTTTATTTTACATACTCCAATGTCAGCTTAGCGCCTCTGAGTATGTTATCCTTTTGGCGCCTCTGTAACATTGATTACTATATCCCTTTATATGGTGGCTGTTGCGGGCAGGGGATCCCCCTCTGTCCGGGCGGGGGGATCCCCCTTCTATTGTGGCTGTTGCGGGCGGGGGGATCCCCCTCTGTGCGGGTGGGGGGATCCCCCTTCTATTGTGGCTTTTGCGGGCGGGGGGATCCCCCTCTGTGCGGGTGGGGGATCCCCCTTCTATTGTGGCTGTTGCGGGCGGCCTATACCCCTCCTCCCCCTCCCTCCCGATGTCCCCCCTCCCGATCTCCTCCCCCCCCCCCTCTCTAAGCCCATTGAGTAACTAGATTTACTCACCAAGGGGTTTCTCCAGCGACGGCAGCAGCACTTCCTCCTCCATCTCCGAAGTCCCGGTCTCTGTACAGTTACATTACGAGGCTTGGTCTCGGGAGGGAGGGGGAGGAGGGGGATAGGCCGCCCGCAACAGCCACAATAGAAGGGGGATCCCCCCACCCGCACAGAGGGGGATCCCCCCGCCCGCAAAAGCCACAATAGAAGGGGGATCCCCCCACCCGCACAGAGGGGGATCCCGCCGCCCGCAACAGCCACAATAGAAGGGGGATCCCCCCGCCCGCACAGAGGGGGATCCCCTGCCCGCAACAGCCACAATAGAAGGGGGTTCCCCCCGCCCGCACAGAGGGGGATCCCCCGCCAGCACAGCCTCCACATACAAGGGGGATCCCCCGCACATTCTCTGCCCCGCTGGCTGCCCAGGGATTCCCTAGGGTGGCTGGATGCTTGTTCTGCACGCTGTGGGTAGCACAGATCGCTACCCACAGCGTGCTGGGGGGGGGGAGGATCGGGAGGGGGACATCTGGCTACCTATAAATCTGGCTAAACACCTGGCTCACTATATACCTGGCTGAACATCTGGCTCACTATATACCTGGCTAAACATCTGGCTCGCTATATACCTGGCTAAACATCTGGCTCGCTATATACCTGGCTAAACACCTGGCTCACTATATACCTGGCTAACTATACTTGGCTAACTATACCTGGCTGCACATCTGGCTAACTATACCTGGCTGCACATCTTCTACCTATACATCTGGGTCTTATACTCACCATTGGCATGCTGATCCCTCGTCGCGTACCTCTGATAGCTTCCCCAGTGTCTTCTTCCATGTCCCTTGGCGGATTTTGCTTCTTCCTCAGCGATCACATGTCCCCCGTTGATCGGCGTTGATGACACCAGGGTCACACAGCGTCATCAACATCTTGCAGAAAACACTTTTTTTTTTTTAAATTGAATTCAATACAATAATCTGTATTAAATTTAATATTAAAAAAAAATTGGTTGCACAAAAAAATGGTTGCAAATTATTGGAAATTAATTGAAACACTTTTTGCACGGAAATCTGGGGAAACTGAACGCCAGGGTGGTTAAAGGATTTAAAGTTGATTAATCATCTTATATTCAGCAGGGCCTCGAAAGTCCTCCTGTATTGTTATTTTTGGCCACTACCTCGGGATGTGCATGCCATGCCTGCTGCCTTCCTTGGATGTGTGGTAGCCGTTCCTGCTCCTTTGCCCACAGCGTGCCTGCTGCCTTCCTTGGATGTGTGGTGGTGGTAGCAGTTTCTTAGGCTCCCACTCCAGACCGGAATTGAACCCTGATTCCCCGGCCATTACCCGTGGTCACTCACAATGACAGACTTGCCCTCCATAACAGATTCTCGTTGCAGGTACTGAACAGCAAGCAGAACAAGTATTTAAAAAAAATAGATGTAAGCTTCAACAATGGTAGAGAAAGAACCATCGAAAGTTGATAAGGCAGTCAGACATTACCTGATATCACTGAGGAAGAGCAATCTCGCCATGGTGCGCACCAGTCCAGCACGGCCATCACTACGCAAACAGCTGTATGCAGTGCGTTACACAGTGAGTTTGGTGTGTCAGTGTGATGCAGTACTCTAATTATACTCCCTGATTGATGTATACACATGCAAGATGTTTTAAAGCACTTTAGGCCTACAATTTAGCATTCAATGTGATTTCTGCCCTTAAAACGCTGCTTTGCGTCAAATCCAAATTTTTCCCCGGGACATTTGGCATCTATCCCACTCATTCAGGCAAAAACTCAGATGTTAGACCCCTTGAAACATCTTTTCCATCACTTTTCTGGCCAGCATAAGTGTTTCTAGTTTTCAAAGTTTGCCTCCCCATTGAAGTCTACTGGGGTTCGCGGAAGTTCGCGTGAACCAAACTTTTGCGGAAGTTCGCAAACCCCGAAAATCGTAGGTTCCGGCAATCTGTAGTGGTCACTTAGACTCTGTGCTTGGGTGGTCCATATAACAGTGGTGCCGTCAACAGTATCAGTATCCTAACAAGTTGTAAGACTATATAAAGTAGGCTACACAGCTCAAGCAGCAAGCATTGGGAGGGGTCCTTGTTGTTGTAATAGCGCAGTTGTTGGGCCAAAGAGTAAAGGCAGAAGGTATTTTTCACAGTGATAATATAACATTTATCAATCCACAGAACAGAGGTAGGCCACAGAAAACACGCAGAAGTCACTAGGAGGGGTCCTTGTTAATGTGATAATACATTTGGCAGACCACAGAACAGGATGTTTTTGAAAAGTTTCCTTTAAAGAATCATAAAGGTAAGCCACAGTGCAGAGGCAGAAGGCACTGGGTAGAGTCCTCTTTACACTAGTAGTAAATCCTTTGGATTGTAAGCTCACAAGTGCAGGGGTCTCTCGCACTTTTATCTCTTGGAATTTATTATTCATTTTGTGTCTTGAAATTTGTCGCACATTTTATTCATCATGCTACATTTGTCCCTGTACCTACCAAGTCTGTATTTTGTACCAGTGTCCATGTTTGGCATACTCCATTGTTGTCAGTGTTTGTTTATTACTTTGTACACCACCACAGAATATGTTGGTGCTTTATCAATCAATAATAAAAATAAAGTAATGATAGTAAATTGGCAGGTTACAGAGCACAGGCTTTAATCATTCTAATTCAAACTTCTATAGGCTTATGAGTAGAGGCAGAAGGCCTTTGGTGGAGTCCTCTTTGTCAAACATTAGGCATGCCACAAAGTATAGAAAAAAAGGTTCATTAAATTATGTTTTTTCTTAGGAAAGGCTGTCTGATGTCTCCTCTTAACACATCTCTACCCAGTACAATATGGAGACTTAGGAGCTATGTTCTACATTTTGGGTAATGGCTAGCTGTGCTTATCTCACATACAAGAAAAGGGTGTTGCATTTAAGTTACTAAGTTTAATGCATTGCAGGTTGGAGTAAAATGCAGACATGTAAATAAATCTCCATGTGGTATTTATTGATAGGGGTTCTGTGTTGTCTGGAGTTAGCAAAGTGTCCTTGTGCAGTTAGGTCTGAGAGAGAAGTTCAGCTTCTTAATGTTTGCCTGTCAAACAGAGAAGGCCTCTATGAAGCAGCGCTCTTTGTTTATCAGTAGTGATTGGCATACACCGACATCACAAAGGAGGGCAAGAGGAGTGAAACCTATGGAACCTTACATGTTTATATTCTGTCTCTGAAGAAATAAACGGATGTCATCCTAGTATAACCCTGTGACTCAAAGCCATCACTTATTTCTTTATATCCCTGAATGGATCTGCACTTCCACTGTTTATTTGCACAATAAATATTTACAGACCGAAAACAAAGTGCATAGGCTGAAGCCTGGCCCACAAAGGGTAGCGGTAAGCACAGCGTATGTTTTTTTTTCTGGTGCTGCTAGGATAAGATCTCTTTTCCTATATGGTATCTCTAAGCTTCCTTGACTCTTTTATCTCTTCAGAAACAGAACACCAGAAAGAGAAGTTTAGCACTGATTCATCAAAGCCTTCCTCTCCCAGCTGAACTGACACAATATGGTCGGGGGCATACTTCCCTGGCTTCTCTGCTTATTTTATAACACCATAGCCTGTAGTCACAAATTTCAGGATAAAGTCTGTAGAAGTTCACAAGTCAGATCAGAGCATGACACCGTTTCCTTTTATTTAAAGAATGTGAGTTTTAATATGTTTATTGTTGGGTACTGTTTCTCCAGAGGAGATTGATTTTTACAAGAAAATGTATCCCAAGTATTTCATTGTAACATCACCTGCAGCCATGCTCCGCACAGCTCCTCTTGTAAAATACATATTGCCATAGTTATGGTGCTTCGGGCTATTTGTCCATCAATCCAGCAGTAGACTCACTGTCCCATGACTATGATTTTTTTTTTTATTTATATATCACCAACATCTGCTGCAGCTCTGCAAACTGACTGTAAACTGTATTTAACCCCCTTGCCATTCTGATTCTTTCCAGATTTTAGGGTCTAAAAGAGGTGAAATTTTTTCCACTCTTTCAGACCCTAAAACCTGAAAAAAATCATTCTGGCAGGGAGATCTGCAGCAGAATAAAAAAATTCACCTTCCTGGGCTCCAGCGCTTCAGTTTTCACTTTGTCCACTGGATGGCACTAATGTACATATAAACAAACCTCTATATTTCTCTAATATAGAGAAGTTTGTTTTAAATATTAGCCCCGCCCCCGATGACGTCACGCCCCCACCGTCGCTCCGATTGGCCGCCGGGTCCCTGGAAGAATAGCGGGACATGGGGATCCCGGCGGCCAGGGAAAGACCCCACACTGCCGGGGAGAGAGGCTGGAGTCCCGCTGCGCAGCGCGATCGCGCGGGACTCCACAACTGACAGGTAAAGCGCTGCACTCCCGACCCCAACCTGAGCTCGGGATCACCGCTAGCAGCTCCTTTTTTCTACCCCGAGCTCAGGTTGGGAAAACCGCCAAGGAGGTTAAAGTGTTCTAAAATGACAATGTACAAATAATGTCTGAGTAGATGTGTAAACATTTTCCTAATTTTCATGTTTAATATCAGAGGCAAAAGCTTTCATTCATTGTGTGTAGGATTTAGTTCTGTTGGGACAAATCATTTGCAAAGGGGTGTCTGCTTCAATGCACAGCCAGTGTTGTTTTGTGCATATCAGACTACAGAGTATTTTTCCCTGAAAGCAAAAAAGGTATGAAAAGCTGTTGAGTCACTAACAATTATAAATGTTTGGAACAAGTTACAGTTCCTCTGCTCTCCTGCAGACAGCTCAGAAACAAGCAGCTTCTGAGGGCTCTCTCACACACACACAGAGTTACACACAGAGTTAACAGTGAAGGAATTACACTGTGAGGGAATTCCCCTCCCCTCATTGTTCACTCCCCAGGCAGAATACAGAAGACTGCCCTCAGTACAGAGTGAAAGAAATTTGTTACAGAAAACAAAAGAGATAAGCAAATGAAATGTATACATCATTATTTACCAGCACTTCAGTAACTCTCTCAAACTCAGGTTAAAAAACACGTTAATCGATAGTGTCCCTTTAACCACTCAGGTTTCAGAGGTTTTTTTACAACTTAAAGAGGAACTGTAACCAAGGTTTGAACTTCATCCCAATCAGTAGCTGATACTCCCTTTTTTATGAGAAATCTTTTCCTTTTCTCAAATAGATCATCAGGGAGGGTCTGTATGGCTGATATTGTGGTGAAACCCCTCCTACAGTGTGATGTCAGGATCTAGGTCCTGACAGCTTCCTACCACAGAGACACATCCATTTATCTGTTCTCTAGGGGTTTGGCAGGAGGAGCATAGTCACATAGGTATCGGGTTTGCCAAGAGCATAGTCACATAGTAAGGGAGTTTGCCAGGAGAATAGTCACATAGTAAGGGAGTTTGCCAGGAGAATAGTCACATAGTTAGGGGGTTTGCCAGGAGCATAGTCACATAGTAGGGGGGTTTGCCAAGAACATAGTCACATAGTAAGGGGGTTTGCCAGGAGCACTGTCGGTGACATAGGGAGGGGAGTAAAAATAATTTCCTGTTTAATGTTCCTGTGTACATGATTAACATGTAACCTCTTTGCAAGCCATTGCACTGGAATATCTCCTCTAGTGAATTGAAAAAAAGGGAAGAAAAATATGACATTATGGCAATATGGCAAATATGGATTTTTTTTAACTGACTTCTGCCCAAACAAACAGTAATCTTCTCATGTCCCTCCATAATAAGAACAATATGTAGCTAGCTAGCACATTTTAAGCACTACAATAGTTCCAGGACCTGACAGCATCCTCTAAGTAATTACCATTTGTTCCAGTTCCGTTTGACTAATTTATAATTTATATTGATATCAATACAAATGGAAAGACAGATTAGGCTAGTCAAAGTGTACAGGAAAACATTACAACATACAGACAAGGATTGATTTTATCCTCAGCACCTGACAGGTGATATATTGCGCTATTGTAAGAAGAAATCCATGTCAGTATTAAAGAAGAAAAAAAGTGTTTTTATTCATTTTCATAGGTGACCAAATGTTATTCATTATTAAACATTAATAACAGCCCAAAAATGATTCTATAATTTAATATGATCTCTCATTTGTAAATAAAATAGGTAATGGTTAATCAGGCATCCGGAACAGCTATCAGATAAACAGTGTTTCATAGAGCATAAATAGCATTTAAACAGCTTTAATTTTGAATTTGAATATTAGTTTATTTGCATTTGACCAAAGTCCTACTAAGGAACAATATCATTCACTTTGCATTTGAGATGCTTTTTATCCTAGTAGGTGGTCGCTGTGAAGCAGCGCTAGTTGCAATTTGGCGCCTCCATAAAGCGTGGCTATGGGATGTCCAGGGTTTACAGTAGTTTGGGAGTGGTCATAAGTTTGGCTACACTGTAGCTGAGCTCATGCAGCAGTAGGGAATAGGGATAATGCACGGAACACATATAATAAAACTGAGCTTTGAGGGATGGTGTTAGCCAATAAGGTAACACAGAGGGAGGTTTATGTTGCAAGTTAGGAGTGGAGATGAAGGTTAGTGTTAGACATGGGGAGGGAGGTTTATGTTAGGAGTGGAGAAGAAGGCTAGTGTTATACATGGGGAGGGAGGTTTATGTTAGGAGTGGAGAAGAAAGTTAGTGTTAGACATGGGGAGGGAGGTTTATGTTAGGAGTGGAGAAGAAAGTTAGTGTTAGACATGGGGAGGGAGGTTCATGTTAGGAGTGGAGAAGAAGGTTAGTGTTAGACATGGGGAGGGAGTTTAGTGTTGGGGTAGAGAAGGAGGTTTGTGTATGGAAGGGAGAGCGTAAAGATATTGCTGATATTGATATAGTTATGATATAACCGAGTCCCAAAATCCAACTAAAATGTTTGTGAACAAGGAAAATACTAGGTGAATATCGGTTAAGGTTACTTGATAGCTAAGGAGGATCTGAGTTAGGGAACAGGGCAGGGGGTGTTGAAGTAATCGACATAAAGGGACCCGACCCGAGCACCACATATAGAAAATATACAAAACAAACCTCTCTCAAGGTAGGTTCGTAAATTCTGGGGGGTTTTGAGGTGGGCAACATGCATTTATGTATCTATGCACCTGTGATCAATTTCATTAACTCGACAGCTGAAACTGATCAATAACCACCTTTGCTACTTAACCAGTTGGATATTCCTGGCATAAAAAAAGTTTTGAGCAGTGTAACATCTGCGGCTCCGGGCACGCAGGGTGTCTCCGCTGCCGCCTCAGTTCCCTGCTCGGAGGTTTTTTCCGCTCCGCCGGCGTCTAGCACACCGAGGACGGAATTGTCATTAGCACATAGGGTTGCTTTAACGCGCGGCCGCGCACGTAGACAGGACCTTTATGCTGGGAGGAGGCACGTCAGCTGACCCGCTGGGCGGCTGACGTCAGAGGGGACTCACGCCGCTCAGGATTGGCTGATTGGTAGTGGGGTCTCCTCTGTTTCAAAGGCCTTCAGTCTTCAGTCGCAACCTGTCTGCTGTTGCGAATACATACGTGTTAGCGCTCAGACCTTAGACTAGTATCCGGTGTGCTTTGATCTGGGAGGAAACCAGGGATTTCACACAAGACTAGGACTATTGCTTTATTGTATATTGTTGATATTCTGTGTATGACTCTGGCTTATCTCTGACTGCTATTGCTTTACGTTTCTGTACTTCTGCCCATCTGATCTAGTTGCTGGACCTCTACCTGAAAAACTACTACTCTTTTGCTTACTGATTCTGTACTGTATCTGCCTCTCAGTTGCCGAACCTGGCCTGTCTGACCTCTCTGCTCAACAGTGGGCCCTTGCCACTGGTGACGTGCTCTTCTGATAGTACCCACCAGCTCCTCTGGTGAGGTTTAGTTAAACTAATCCGTTACTGTTGCACCAAGCACTATACACCTTGCTATCCTGTCTGCTATATTTGCATTATTGGTGATACTGCAGATCGCCACATAATCAGGTATAGCATCTGTATTACTGGTGATTCTGCAGATCACCACACAATCAGACGTCTGTGTTGCTACACCAATCGTTACACAATTTTTACAAGCAGTATGTGTGTGCATGTGTGTTTATGTATGTATGTATGTATGTATGTATGTGTATATATATATATATATATATATATATATATATATATATATATACAGTGGGTTGCAAAAGTATTCAGCCCCCTTGAAGTTTTCCACATTTTGTCACATTACTGCCACAAACATGCATCAATTTTATTGGAGTTCCACGTGCAAGACCAATACAAAGTGGTGTACATGTGAGAAGTGGATCGAAAATCATTCATGATTCCAAACATTTTTTACAAATCAATAACTGCAAAGTGGGGTGTGCGTAATTATTCGGCCCCCTGAGTCAATACTTTGTAGAACCACCTTTTGCTGCAATTACAGCTGCCAGTCTTTTAGGGTATGTCTCTACCAGCTTTGCACATCTAGAGACTGAAATCCTTGCTCATTATTCTTTGCAAAACAGCTCTAGCTCAGTCAGATTAGATGGACAGCGTTTGTGAACAGCAGTTTTCAGATCTTGCCACAAATTCTCAATTGGATTGAACACATAGATATGTTTTGTTTAAAACCATTCCATTGTTGCCCTGGCTTTATGTTTAGGGTCATTGTCCTGCTGGAAGGTGAACCTCCACCACAGTCTCAAGTCTTTTGCAGTCTCCAAGAGGTTTTCTTCCAAGATTGCCCTGTATTTGGCTCCATCCATCTTCCCATCAACTCTGACAAGCTTCCCTGTCCCTGCTGAAGAGATGCACCATGAGCATGATGCTGCCACCACCATATTTGACAGTGGGGATGGTGTGTTCAGAGTGATGTGCAGTGTTCGTTTTCTGCCACACATAGCGTTTTGCATTTTGGCCAAAAAGTTCCATTTTGGTCTCATCTGACCTCTTCTTTTGGTCTCTTCTCACCTTCTTCCACATGGTTGCTGTGTCCCCCACATGGCTTGTGGCAAACTGCAAACGGGACTTCTTATGCTTTCTGTTAACAACGCCTTTCTTCTTGCCACTCTTCCATAAAGGTCGACTTTGTACAGTGCATGACTAATAGTTGTGCTATGGACAGAGTCTTCCACCTGAGCTGTAGATCTCTGCAGCTCGTCCAGCGTCACCATGGGCCTCTTGACTGCATTTCTGATCAGCGCTCTACTTGTTCGGCCTGTGAGTTTAGGTGGATGGCCTTGTCTTGGTAGGTGTAGAGTTGTGCCATACTCCTTCCATTTCTGAATGATCGCTTGAACAGTGCTCCGTGGGATTTTCAAGGCTTTGGAAATCTTTTTGTAGCCTAAGCCTGCTTTAAATGTCTCAATAACTTGATCCCTGACCTGTCTTGTGTGTTCTTTAGACTTCACAATGTTGTTGCTCCCAATATTCTCTTAGACAACCTCTGAGGCCCTCACAGAGCAGCTGTATTTGTACTGACATTAGATTACACACAGGTGCACTCTATTTAGTCATTAGCACTCATCAGGCAATGTCTATAGGCAACTGACTGCACTCAGATCAAAGGGGGCTGAATAATTATGCACACACCACTTTGCAGTTATATATTTGTAAAAAATGTTTGGAATCATGTATGATTTTCATTCCACTTCTCACGTGTACACCACTTTGTGTTTGTCTTTCATGTGGAATTCCGATAAAATTGATTCATGTTTGTGGCAACAATGTGACAAAACGTGGAAAACTTCAAGGGGGCCGAATACTTTTGCAACCCACTGTATATATATATATATATATATATATATATATATATATATATATATATATATATATATATACATATATACATACACACATACAGTTAGGTCTTTAGTTTACACATTTGGACAGAGACAACTTTGTTTTTCTAATTTTGGTTCTGTACACTACCACAATGACTTTTAAATGAAACAACTCAGATGCAGTTTAAGTGCAGACTTTCAGCTTTATTACGGTCGGGTGAACAAAAAGATTACGTAAAAATGTGAGGCAGCGAAAGCATTTTTTTAACACAATCCCTTCATTTCAGGGGCTAAAAAGTGATTGGAAAAATTAAACAGCTGTAAACAATAGAAATTGTACACAAGCACTCATAGACCTTAGATTACAAATTGCTTACAAATATATGGTTAAGCTGACTGAAAACCAGTTCAAATAGGTGGAGAGCTTCCTTGCTACTTGTGATTAGCCTAAATGATACAGTTTAAAAATAGGATTCAGCGCTCAGGATCAGACTCTCCTTAAAGCAGGCTGGTGACTCGCACTTCAACATATGGAGGGGTATGTCAATCAGCAGAGCCCCCCCCCCCCCTTAACCACTTGAGGACCCACCCTTTACCCCCCCTTAAGGACCAGCGCTGTTGTAGCTGATCTGTGCTGGGTGGGCTCTGCAGCCCCCAGCACAGAACAGCGTGCAGGCAGAGCGACCAGATCGCCCCCCTTTTTTCCCCACTAGGGGGATGATGTGCTGGGGGGGTCTGATCGCTCCTGCCTGCCGGGTGTTGCGGGGGGGGGGCACCTCAAAGCCCCCCTCCGCGGCGAAATCCTCCCCCTCCCTCTCCTACCTGGCCCCCCCTTGGAGATCCGGGCTGCACAGGACGCTATCCGTCCTGTGCAGCCAGTGACGGGACGTCCCCTGTCACATGGCGGCGATCCCCGGCCGCTGATTGGCCGGGGATCGCCGATCTGCCTTACGGCGCTGCTGCGCAGCAGCGCCGTCCAAATGTAAACAAAGCGGATTATTTCCGCTTGTGTTTACATTTAGCCTGCGAGCCGCCATCGGCGGCCCGCAGGCTATTCACGGAGCCCCCCGCCGTGAATTGACAGGAAGCAGCCGCTCGCACGAGCGGCTGCTTCCTGATTAATCAGCCTGCAGCTGGCGACGCAATACTGCGTCGCTGGTCCTGCAGCTGCCACTTTGCCGACGCGCGGTATGAGTGCGCGGTCGGCAAGTGGTTAATATGAGGAGTCACCATAGTAACGAAATGCGTAGGGCGGAGATACGGAGCAGCGCAACGTGTGACGTCATCGGACACGGTGACAGTGTGCGTGCTCGACACAGCGGTCGGGTTTTTTGTATGGGGTGGGAGCCTAAATTCCACCATTAACCACTTGCCGACTGCGCACTCATACCGCGCGTCGGCAAAGTGGCAGCTGCAGGACCAGCGACGCAGTATTGCGTCGCCAGCTGCAGGCTGATTAATCAGGAAGCAGCCGCTCGGGCGAGCGGCTGCTTCCTGTCAATTCACGGCGGGGGGCTCCGTGAATAGCCTGAGGGCCGCCGATGGCGGCTCGCAGGCTAAATGTAAACACAAGCGGAAATAATCCGCTTTGTTTACATTTGTACGGCGCTGCTGCGCAGCAGCGCCGTAAGGCAGATCGGCGATCCCCGGCCAATCAGCGGCCGGGGATCGCCGCCATGTGACAGGGGACGTCCCGTCACTGGCTGCACAGGACGGATAGCGTCCTGTGCAGCCCTGATCTCCGGGGGGGGGAGCAGGTAGGAGAGGGAGGGGGGAATTTCGCCGCGGAGGGGGGCTTTGAGCTGCCCCCCCCGCCAGCCACATGCAGGCATGAGAGATCGGACCCCCCCAGCACATCATCCCCCTAGTGGGGAAAAAAGGGGGGTGATCTGATCTCTCTGCCTGCTACATGATCTGTGCTGGGGGCTGCAGAGCCCACCCAGCACAGATCACTCAGCACAGCGCTGGTCCTTAAGGGGGGGTAAAGGGTGGGTCCTCAAGTGGTTAAACCGCTGCACAAAACCCTGTAAAACAATTCAGGTACAAATACTGTTTTTTATCTGTAACTTTTATTGAATAAATGCGGGCTTTTATCCCTTATATTTTTACGCAATGTGAAGCATTTTTTTCTTCTGAAGTGATGACTATTGGACCGAATATACAAGAGCCCAGCTGAGGTTGCCAGTGTGGCTGAGGGGTGGCCTGTACTCCTGAGGTACTGTCGGGCCCATTTGGCAGTATTATTTGGTGAGTTTTTTCATATTTGGGGGGGGCTCTGCTGATTGACATACCCCTCCATATGTTGAAGTGCGCGTCACCAGCCTGCTTTAAGGAGAGTCTGATCCTGAGCGCTTAATCCCTTTTTTAAATAAATAGCTGGAAATAAAATGTTCATTTCTAATACTTGGTTGAAACTCCTTTGATGACAATGACAGACTGAAGTCTTGAACTCATGGACATCACCAGATGCTATGTTTTCTTCTTTGTAAAGGAACACTATCGATTAACACGTTTTTTTTTTCAACTGAGATAGGAAATGTTTAGTGCTGCTAATGTGAATGCTTATATCTTTGTTTAGGGTTATCTAATTCCTTTCACACTTTTCTGACAGCAGTCTGCTCTAATCTGATGGCAGAGTGAGCCATAAGGGGAGGGGAAATTCCCTCACATTGCATCTGTTAACCCTGTGTGTGTGAGAGAGAAAGCTCTGCTTGTCTCTGACTGAGCTGTCTGCAAAGAGCAGAGGAAATGTATCTTATGTGCAACATAAACATTTGTAATTGTGTGTGGGAAACCTGACACCTAACAGGCTTTTAATATAACTCTGCTTCAATATTACACTGCTCTTAGCATGTCAGCGTGAAGAGATTCATACCTCTGCAAATGAGACATTTTAAATGTAGCTAACATCTACACAGAATGAATTAAAGCTTTTGCCTCCAAAATGTAATAGTAGAAAAATGGTTACACAGCTACTTAGACATTATTTGTACATTGCTATTTTAGAACACTTGGTTTGATAGTGTTCCTTTATGCTCTGCCAGTTCTTTACTGCAGCAGCATTCAGTTGCTGTTTGTTTGTGGGCCTTTCTATCTGAAGTTTAGCCTTCAACAAGTGAAATGCATGCTCAATTGGGTTGAGATCAGACTGACTTGGCCATTCAATAATTGTCCACTTCTTTGCTTTAATAAACTCCTAGGTTGCTATGGATGTATTTTTTAACTACTTGCCGACCAGGGCTTTCTGCACTGATCGGTGCTGCGTGGGCTCTCCAGCCCGCAGCACCGATCAGGAGTGAGCCTTGGCGATCAGACTAACCCCCTTTTTTCCCCACTAGGGGGATGTCCTGCTGGGGGGGGTCTGATCGCCGCTGGCTTGCTGCGCTTTGCGGGGGGGGGCTCGTCAAAGCCCCCCTCCGCAGCATTTTCGGCACTCCGTCCCTCTCCCTCCCTCTCCCTCCCTCTCCCTCCCCCTGTGAGCTGCGCAGGACGGATTTCCGTCCTGCGCATTGAAGGATAGGCTTCAGCCTATCATATGCCGGCGATCCCCGGCCTCTGATTGCACAGAGCCGTATGATGTAAACAGCGGGGATTTCTTCCCCGCCTGTTTACATTTTGCCGGCGAGCCGCGATCGGCGGCTCTCCGGCTGTTCACGGAGACACCCTCCATGAACTGACATGGAAAGTTTCCATGGTAACCCGCAGACGACCAGTTTACGCCAATCGGTGTTAGCTGGTCGTCAAGAGGTTAAGGTCATTGTCCATTTGTATCATGATACGCTGCCCAATCATTTTGACTGCATTTAGCTGGTTTCAAGCAGGCAGTATGTCTCTGAAAGCCTCAGAATTAATTTGGCTGCTTCTGTCCTGTGTCACATTCATCAATAAACACTAGTGTCCCAGTACCACTGGCAGACATGCACACCCAATGCATCACACTGCTCTACTGTGTTTTACAGATGATGTTGTATGCTTTGGATAATGAACTGCTTCTTCTCCATACTTTTTCTTGCCATAATTCTGGTAGAGGTTGATCTTGGTTTTATCTGTTCAAAGAATGTATTTCCAAAACTGTTATGGCTTTTTTAGATTTACTTTAGCAAAGTCCAATCTAGCCTTCCTATTCTTGAGGCTTATGCGCCTTGCAGTGCACCCTCTGTATTTACATTCATGCAGTCTTCTCTTTATGGTGGACTTGGATATTGATACATCTACCACCTGGAAAGTGTTGTTCATGAAGGGGTTTCTCTTCAGCATGGAAATTATTCTACGATCATCCACCACCGTTGTCTTCCGTGGATGTCCAGGTTGTTCCTGAGTTCACCAGTGCTTACTTAATTCTTCAGGATATAGCAAACTGTAGAGCTCGTAATATTGTGGCAATTTCTTGGATATTTTTTTCCTGTTTTCTCAGCTTAAGGATGGCTTCTTTCACCTGCATGGAGAGCTCCTTTGATCGCATGTTGTCTGCTCAAAGCAAAATCTACCACATGCAAGCACAGCACCTCAAATCAACTTCAGGCCTTTTATCTGTTGAATTGATAATGGCATAATGATGGACTTGCCCACACATGCCCATGAAATAGCCTTTGTGTCAATTGTCCAATTAGTTTTGAGTCTCTGAAATGAAAGGATTGTGTAAAAAGAATGCTTTAGCTGCCTCACATTTTTAGGCAATCCTTTTGTTTACCCTTCTGAATTAAAGGTGAAAAGTCTGTACTTCAATTGCATACGAGTTTATTCATTTAAAATTAAAATTCATTGTGGTAATATGCAGACCCAAAATTAGAAAAAAGTTGTCTCTGACCAAATATTCATCCCAAGTGTGTGTGTGTGTGTGTGTGTGTGTGTGTGTGTGTGTGTGTGTGTGTGTGTGTGTGTGTGTGTGTGTGTGTGTGTGTGTGTGTGTGTGTGTGTGTGTGTGTGTGTGTGTGTGTGTGTGTGTGTGTGTGTGTGTGTGTGTGTGTGTCTGCCAACTTTCTGCAGAATATTCACACTGATCTCTTACTGTGTAGCTCAGCCATTGCATTAATCATTACTGGTGATTCTTAGCAGTGTCTCTGCCTTTTTCTTCCACAAGTGGTGTTTAAAGCCCAGATATGTGTAGCATATGTCACGCTATATTTATAGGTTCAGGAATGCTTCAACAGGAGCAGTAAGGCAGATGGTAAACTTTATTACAAGGAATGAGTACACTTAGATTGAGACATTTCTATAAATTCACGTCTGCCTTCAAAGCTTATTAAAAGGGTTTCAGCTGTTAAGATGGGAGAGGTGTCTGCTGTGCACATTTTTAAGCCAACAAAGCTGAAGTTATGGGTCTGTCTGACGTCTAGCAATGCAGGGGAAAAAACACAGTTAGGGTGAACTTTTTAACTATTATTAATAGAGCTTTTAAAATATGACCAGATCTATGTGGGTTTAAGTATAGAGCCCTATGATGCACAATATAGCATCATAGGGCAGATTGGTGTCCAAGTGTGCACACGATAAACATAGATCTGCAATACGTAGCACTATGTATTGATGTGTTGTGGAAAACGCACACACACGCACACGCACACACACACGCACACGCACACACACACACACACACGCACACGCACACGCGCACACGCACACACACACACACACACACACACACGATTTATAAATTGCATGCAACCTTTCATATGAGTTCACAGTGAAATGTTTCTGTCTCTTGTATTTATACTCATATTTTATTTTCATCAGATACTAATTAACACCTACTTGCATGCGTTTGGGTTGCTGAAGAAAACCAATACAATCATGGAGCAAGTATAGCAATTGTACATTGGATTTCTACTACTAAAGCTGTATTGTCTGGAGATCACGGCCCACATGCAATTAACTTTTTCTCTACGTTTTCTCCTGGGTGATATTTTCACACCTTGTTAATAAAATGACTTTTAGACCATCAGCAAGCAAGAAAATACTCAACATGCATTTGATAGTACTCTTCTTCAAACTGCTTTTTGGTACTTTTTCAATTGCAGAGTGCTGAAAATGTATTTTAAAAAGACGATGAAAAATGATCTCCTAGGAAAACATTTGGGAGAAAAAGTTGTGTCTTAAAGTTAAGCCTCTTGTTGAACCTTCCATGATTTAGTGCATGTGATAGTAAATTTGCATTCATTTGCAATGTACACAATTTTGTGCATGTTATACCTGGCGCCATGTGTTACCCGGACACACTGCTGTCGTGTACTCCTATCCTTTATTTGCCTGATGAAGCGGGTTTTAGCCTGCGAAATGCGTTGCGATTAACCCCTGGAGTGTACCAATAAACATACCTTGTCTTGAATACACAGCCTATTGTGTCTGCTTGTAGGAGGTAAGTCCACCACTGCCTCCTAAGCAATTTTAAACATTTTTAGTATTGATTTTATCATTTTGGCGCCTCTGTTCTCTTTTAAAATACATTTAATATCCACCCTTGGGGGAGGGGGACACCTCTTTTTCTTTACGTCTACAGAGAGCGACTTTGTGGTGATATATTGGGGTGCTGATGATGTTAAGGATAATACAGGAACATATTTTTCATTTTTCATTGTGTGTCACATGTGTATGGTTGAAGGAGGCTGCTACCTTGAGTCTGTATTCAGTCCTCTGGAAGTGGGATGTTGCTAATTGGATCTCCTGTAGTACATTTGCATCTGAGGGTGAACAATAGCAGTCAGGTCTTCACCTTTGATCTGCGGTCTCAGATGTGATTGTCTGGGTCTGGGTACAGGTAATTACATAACAACATTGCTTGGAACTCTGTGTACATGTAAATAGCTACCTGTGGGCCAAAATACAATCTGACTAATGGAGTCTGCCAAGTTCAAAGTGGACAGGAAAAGCCTTGGAATTTACATATGACAGGAGGAAACCTCACTTCACAATCTTTTGATGTATGGACTAGACTATAGTTTTACCTGTGGAAATTGGGTTTATGGAAGTGTTCTGAAATCTCTGAAAAGATCAAACACTAACACAGGAACGCTTTGAAGTTGCACACGTTAAACAGGAAATTGGATTATTCCTGGACCTGGGACATTGGGGTGGCGCCGGGGCACACATTTTTCTATAAAACAGCAGCCTGGGACAGTCACAGATCATCTTCTCTTGAGGGTAGCACATTGCCAGAGCTGATCCCGATCGAATCGGTAAATCCGTGCCCCTCCATGGTTGGACATTTGCGCTGGTAAAAGTTCAATTTACATTTATTTCCCTTTTATTTTTTCAACTTGTTTTGTGTGTAACCTTGTAACTTTTATTTTGTAACAATTACTTTGTTTTTGTAAATCTTTTGTATATATTATATTCTGCATTGTTCCACTTTTTTCCTGGAATATTAAATCATTATTTAATACGTTTGACTTCTGCTGTGCTAAACTAACACTCATAGCCTAGTAGAGGAGACTGAAGTGTAACTGTGTATAAGTCCATGCCTGATTGTATGACTGAGCAACACAACCGTATAAGATTGTAATTGCATTGTGTGTATGTGGCACTTCTGCGCTCGACAGCAGAGTGGGAAGTCGCGGAGTGGCTAACAGTATCGTTCGGAACGACTGTTAGTGGTTTTGCTTCACTACAGTGTAATATTGCGTTTGTGCGTGTGTGTGGGGCGTTTGTCATACGTTGGCCTAAAGCGTGCAGTTGACCCAACGTACGAAAACGCCAGTGTGAGTAACTCGACAGCAGAGTGGAAGTGTCTAGCAACAGCTAGTGGTGGCAGTGAGAAGTGTTGTGAGGGGTCACAGCCTTGTTTTAGCGTGACTAAGGCTGCTTCCCCTCTCGATCTGGTCAAACCCGCAGTTGGGAACCGTATACGCAGGCGTGCCGCGGGCCGGTTCCTGACAGACTTCTTAATCCTGAGTGGGTACAGGACAATCTCCCCACCTGCCTACACAGTGGTTGCCTGGAGGTAACCCTGGTTTGTGAGTATTACTCTATACTCGTTTAATTTAATCAATTGCCTTGACTTACTACACTATATTGCGCTCTCGGTTCTCTTTTTACTTATCAAAAATAAGACGCCTTATCAGAGTAGCATAGCGAGTGCTACGAACTTATGCTTGCTAATTGGCAATGGCACTCGTCCTGCCCTGAGCCCCTGCAGGTTCGTGGCACTCGCTATACTACTCTGATAAGGCATGCTATTTTTGATAAGGTGTGTTATCTCTGATAAGGTGCATTATCTCTGATAAGACATGCTATCTCTGATAAGGCGTGTTATTTGTCATAGCTCGGTTTAGTGAATCAACCACTTTGAGAGGAGAAGATGCATTGATGTGGTAAATGGTGCATAAAACAAAATGTAAAAAAGGAGAGTGCATTGATTTTCTCCTGTATTGCTACTGATAGAAAAGACATTGAACATTTCGTAGGGTGTCCCAGTTTCTTCAGATTAGAGAGGAGACTACAATGGACAAGGTGAGGATGAACCCTGTCAGTGCGGACCTCAAGATGCACACTGCTGTGGATTACTGTGTAAATGCCGGGGGTCACTCCCGTGAATGAAAGAAGCACATTGCACATCGCTCTGAAAATATTGGGGGGCACTCTGAGTTAAAGAAAAATGTGGTTATGCTGTGCATCATTCTGCATATGCCAGGGGGCGATTGGGGAGTGTGTGTGTGGGGGGCTTTTACATTGTCAACATTGCACTTTATACGTGGCAGGGGGCAACCTTGGAGGATGACAATATTTATGCTGTTGGGCTCTTAAGGATTGTATGTGTGGGAGGGATTTTTAACCTACTGTCACCACTTCACTATACTTGTGGCAGAGGTCACTCACAGGGGTGTCCATTTTTATGTGTTAGTGTGCCATCTATCAGAGAAAGTCTGCACATGCATGGCTCACAGGAGAGTCAGAGCTGTCAGCATGTGCTTCAACACAGTTTTAGCAAAATCTATAATGGTAATTGCCCAATCTCATTTACCCGTGGTGACTGAAATATTTGGTTTTACAGTTTTTCAGGCAGCCGTGGTGACAGTGAGGGTAGTGCAGTGTATAGAGGCATTTGTGACTGTGTTGGGCAGCCCTGGCTCTGCTCGCCTGCCTTCACAGCATTTCCTATCCTTGGCTTATACACGGGTCTTCAATTTTCCCTGTTTTTGTTTAGGTAAACCGGGTGGGGTTGTCTTATACTCGAGTATATGTGGTATACAAACTAAGTTAGTCACATTGCTCTTGTTAAAGCCATTCCAAATCAGGCCCATCATTCCCAAGTTGGGCTATGATTCTGAACTTAGCACCTTAGAGAAGACAAAGGAAGTATGTCAAGCAGTGTGGTCATCATGCTGGCATCCACTGCCAGGCACGAAGAAGTAGTAAAAGTTGTAAACTGCTTATTTAACATTCTATGCTAGTTAAAATGAAGAAAAAAACAACTAAAAATAATTTCAATATCAGTGTCAGCTAATATATTTACACATATGTTGGATACATTTCTATCACTGATTGCTGACTTTTCATAGAACATTTCACAGATTTGACCCTGGTAATCATTAGTCTGCTGGCACATAGCTCTGTATACAGCAAATGAGAATCACACGTGGCATTTCTGAGCAGTTCTCATACACAATATAGGATGTCATTCATGGCCATTCTCCAGGCACTGCAATGTAATCTTTATAGGATGTGTAGAACTTGCAAAAAAATAAAAAGTGTCCCTAGAGTAAATTCAGCTGTATGGAAATTGAGTTTGTACAATTTGAATAAAACCTTTCTCTCATCCAAGTCTCATTAAGTCATGTCTGCCAAGTGCTTGTGTCAACACAATGAGAACAGCAGCTCACTGTCTAAAGCAATGAACTGTGAACTTAATGGATCTGTGTTTAGTGTGAGCAGAGACAACTATATGGAAGCTCGGGACAGGAGATCACAGGACAGGAAAGTGTGAACAGTGTAATGTTTGCAGCTATGTAAGTTTATATGTACAATAGGATTTTCCAGCAATAGGTGAATGCACTACACATTTCTGTCAGTGCTCTGATCTCAGTCAGCTGTGAACTCCATTAGTAGACTAACCTGAGAAAAGGAAAAACAGAAGTTTGCCCTCTTAAAACAGAAGGTATTTGTGAATATTCAGTTTGGGGTGTGCTTCTGAGGTGTCCCACAATGCATCACTGCTGGATATGTAAATAATCTCTCTGTTGTCCCTGATAGCTAAACAGACTTCCAGAACCGCTGGAATGCAATGGAATGCAATGATGTGTCTGCTTGTTAATATTACAGAGCCAAACTAATCTTTGGCACTGTAATATTAATAAGATGACATATCACTGCATTCCAGCGGTTCTGGAGGCGTGTTTAGCTATCAGGGACAACAAAGAGATGATTTGCATATTCAGCAGTGATGCATTGTGGGGCACCTCAGAAGTACACTCCAACCTGAATTATCACAATTACTTTCTGTTTTAAGAAGGCAAACTTCTGTTTTTCATAAGGAGGCTTTTTGGTCTCTTTCAGGCCCTTTACACAACTTGAGCCTGCTGGGCAATCAGTAACTCTAAGAAAAGGAAGACATACACTAATACAAACTGTCAATATCGGTGGGTTAAACATTTGATTCCATAATAAAAATTACAATAAAAAAATGATTCAAATTATTTTAAACAACAATTTTTTTAAATCTTTTTTTTTCCCCTTAAATGAGTGTCCATGGCCATTCATAAATGTGAGTGTTGCCATAGACTGCAATGTTAAATGTGGCTGTAAATTGCCCAGTGGACCATTTGGGTGCCGGAAGCATGGGGATAGCTGAAGCATCAGAAATAGCGTCAGAAGGACAAATAGTGACATAAAAGGAAATTAGGAGCGGAGTGACAGTGAGTGGCAGAGGGGTAAGTGATCAGGAGCCAAGGGGTGCGGCTATTATGAAGCTAAATCCTACATCGTTAATAAAGTGTTAGCTATAGGAGGGGGTGAAGGGAGGTTATTGTTAGATATAACTAGCAGTAGGTTAGTATTAGGAGTAGATAAAGGGAAGGTTATTGTGAGAGGGAGATTTGGTAGAGCAATAGTAGAAGAAGTAACATAAGTGTTATTGTAATAGGATTTCTGCTTGAAAGATGAAAAAAAAATACCTGTTAGCCTAGGCTAGAAGGCTATACTATTATTTGTATAGGTTTTCACTACACCTGAAACTCAAAGCAGTCCATATAGAGCCTATACCCTAGACCAGTGGTTCTCAAACTTTTCCGAGTCAAGGCACCCTTGATGACTCAGAAAATGTTTCGATGCACCTCTTGACAAAAACAGTTACTATGATGCAAGCTCATCATTTTATGGATCAAATATGGCCCAAGAATATGCATTACAAACACCATATTGACATCTCCCTTTTAGTTACATGACATCCTAGTTAGGCATCTAACTAGCAACCCTTTAGATAGGCATTGTCCTGGATTTATTTCTAGTGCCCCTTTTTAGTTATACAGTTTCCCTTCTAGGTCGTCGGTGCTCTTCTCATCATGGTAGACAAAGTACCTATTTAGGTAGGCAGTGGCCCCCTATAGATGGGCTGCATGCCATTTTAGTTAGGTAATGACAACTATTTAATTCCCCTGACTTGCTTTAGTTGGGCAGCATCGCTTTCAGACTCTGCCTAATTATGGACGTAGTGAGGATGGTGCTTAGCAGAGTGAGTGTGCTTCGGGAGCAAAATGATGGTGCTGCTGAATGAGAGTGCTGGGGTGCTGAAAGACAGTGCCGGGGAGTAAGTGCTGGGGAGTGAGTGCTGGGGGGGGCAGGGTAAGCGTGCTGGGGAGCTGAATGAAGATGCTGGGGAGTGAAGTGAGAGCGCTTTTGAGTGGAGTGAGTGTGCTGGGGGAGCCAGAGTGAGTGTACTGGGGGGGCCGAGTGAGTGTGCTGGAGGGGGCAGTGCGAGTGTGCTGGAGGGGGCAGAGTGAGTGCGCTGGGGGGGCAGGGTGAGTGTGCTGGGGGGGCAGGGTGAGTGTGCTGGGGGGGCAGAGTGAGTGTGCTGGGGGGGCAGAGTGAGTGTGCTGGGGGGAAGAGTAAGTGTTCTGGGGGGCAGGGTGAGAGTGGGTGGCAGGGTAAGTGTGCTGGGGGGCAGGATGAGTGTGCTGGGGGGGGGGGCAGGGTGAGTGTGCTGGGGGCAGGGTGAGTGTGCTGTGGGGCAGGGTGAGTGTCCTGGGGGGCAGGGTGAGTGTGCTGGGGGCAGAGTGAGTTTGCTGGGGGGGCAGGGTGAGTGTGCTGGGGGGCAGGGTGAGTGTGCTGGGGGGCAGGGTGAGTGTGCTGGGGGGGCAGGGTGAGTGTGCTGGGGGGGCAGGGTGAGTGTGCTGGGGGGCAGAGTGAGTGTGCTGGGGGGGCAGGGTGAGAGTGGGTGACAGAGTGAGTGTGCTGGAGAGAAGAATGAGAGTGCTAATCGGGGAGAGAAAAATGCAGCAGTCACTGATTGTGCACACGTTGAGGAAGCAGGCAGACAGTGTGAGAATTCACATACACGTTGTACCTTGCTCTCCGTGGTGTGCAGAGAAGACCTGCATGATGCATCATTAGCTCTCCTCTGGACTCTGGTTCACAAACTAGCTGTTCTCCGTGGGGAGGCTGGGCTAACTATCTCTGTCCTGTCTCCTATTGATCCTCTCCCCCTTGCTTCCCACTGTGCTGTCACTGTAGAGGGGGCGGGGAGAGGTTTGCTCACTCACGGCGCGCACTGGCATGGCCAGTCCAGCATCTAGCTGTAATGCTGAGCAGAGCAGGACTGAGTCCTACGAGATTAGGGACACGTGACTCGAAAGCAGCCGCGGCACCCCTGGGAACTGCTCACGGTGCACCAGGGTGCTGCGGCACCCAGTTTGAGAACCTCTGCCCTAGACAGAGAACTAGGCATCTGGAGTCTTGTGCACAGCTTTGCCCCATAGATAGGATCTCAATCTATTTTTGAATGAAGCATTGATCAAAACATGATTTTGACAATCAGGGAGCACGGGTGGGGCATTATGTAAGTATTGGCAGGATTTCCAATCGGATACCTGCTTAATTCTGATGTCTATCACACGATGAAAGGTAGTAATTTAGGTAAACAATTGATTACAGGGTGATACTGATTGTTTAAAGTGGATCCGAGATGAAAAACTAACTATAGCAAGTAACTTGTCTATATATCTTATCTAAAGTTTAGATAGTTGACATAGTAAATCTAGCTGCAAACAATTATTTCTTCCTGTGATACAATGTGAGCACCTATATTCTGCTTGTCATCATTACACAGGCAAGCTGCTCTGCATCTCCACCCCTCAGCCTGTGAAAACTCCACTCCTCTCTCCTCCTCCTCCTGTCTCTCTTCCCCTCTCTGCCCCCTTGCCTCTGAAATATGGTACATGCTTCAGCAAAAGCCTCCTTCCCCCCAGGCTGAGCTCCCATGAGCACTTGCAGCATGGGACTCAGAATGCCTAGACGCTGGAGGAGCTGGGGGCATGGATACATTCATTTACATGCAAGTAGGTAATAAATAAAATAAAAAAAAAAGAATGCACAATAAACTATATGTAAGGGGAAAAAATGAAGGTAGCAAAAGTTTGTCTCGGATCCACTTGATTGAGCTACTGCAGCAAGGATAAGGCAAGCTCCATTTATAGTAAAACCAATCTATGTCTGAAATTGTTCAAGGGAAAAACAGAGGCACCAGAAAGATTAAAATGCACTAAAAACTGTTTAAAATGGGAGGCAGTCGTGGAAATACCTCCCCACTGAAGACTCCAATTGTCTAGTATCAGGCAACAACATTATTGTATACTTCAAAAAACAGTGCAAACTCATTTCGTAGGTATTTCACCCACTTTCCTCCGGACATGTCTTGTCTGCTGAGAGCTCACAAAAGTTATTCTCATTTATAGCCTGAGGAAGCGGATGAAATACCTGTGAAATGTGTTGCACTGCTTTTTTGGAGTATACAATAAAGTTATTGCCTGATACAAGACAATTTGAATCTTCAATGGGTAGTCCACCACTACCTCCCATTTTTATTTTTAGTACATTTTAATCTTCCTGGTTCCTCCTCTTTTCCTTTTAGCAATTGCAAATTGTTCACCCTGGTGAAGTGGTGTTACCCCTACATTTCGACCTACAGAGAGGGACTTCTTAACTTAAGTGGGGTTGGGTCTAATATCCCCACTTGCCATTACACTGGTTGCCTTTGAGGTAACCCATCTTTTTGAGAATACATTTGCATTGAATTTGTTTCGTCCATTTGAACTTTGACATACAACACTATTGTGGGCTCTCAATTTTTCTTTTGTTTCTGTATGTCTGAAACAGACATCAGATAAAGCTAATGATATGTGCAGAAAGATCCACAAATAAATATAAAAACAACTACCAAAAGAGGATCAAAAATTGTATACTGCACCAAACCGTATTGTATTGTAATAATGTCAGTTTATTGTACAAAACAACAAACATATAAAATCATTTCAAAACAATAAATAACAGACCATGGTGGGAATCCAATATTAATATACAAAAATAATGATGAGGATAAGGGTCTTAGTAAAATCATAATTGTCTATATATGGCAGCCTCAACATGATAAAATGCATAGTGCATAATGTAAACATAAGAAAATAAACCAGGGTAGTGCCCAGCAGTGCATAAGATTTGGGAAAATGTTCAGAAAATGTGCCAAAATATAGCAATCAATGGCTGCAAATCACATGAATTGCCCATGCAATAATGTATGCATACCTTAATATGGAAGAAGTACCCAGGAAAATGCAGAACTTATATATGTTTTTAAGTCTCCCTTCCTCTCCTGACCATTTTTTAAAAATGATCAAAAAAAGATTTAAGGTAAATATTCTTCACTTGCAGACCATAAAGACTTGCCCTGTATAAACACAAACATGTAGCTAAGAATAACAAAGAGATGTATACTTACCTGGGGCAACTTCCAGGCTCGGTAGTCCGTTAGCTCCTTTGCTGTCCTCCCATTCTCCTTGGTTGTGACGCTGTACTGCGCATGCTTGTTTCAGGTGTGTGATTCAGACAATACTGCAGTCAAAGAGATCAGCAGGACTGCCAGGCAACAGGTATTACCGTATATACTCGAATATAAGTCGACCCCATGTATAAGTCGACCCAAATATTTGATCCTCTTAAGATGGAATTTTTTGATGACTCAAGTATAAGTCAACCAGGAAAGTGTGCCATAAAGGATTTTATTCATGCTAACTACAGAATGCATACAGTGAAATCATGAACTTTTAAACATGCAACGATCCTCCGGTCCCCCGCAGTGGCTAAGTTACCTACTCGAAAGTCTTCAGCCACTGCGCCTGTGCTGCTCTGGCCGTGCATGTCCTTGATCATGCGCGTTGCCGGGAGCGTTTTGTGCAGTCGCAGTACTTGAAAACCTTGTACTGCGCCTGCGCAGGACGCTTTCGGTGATAGAAGCGTGATCAAGGATGCATGCGGCCAGGGCAGCGCAGTGGTCGTTGACCTGCCAGTCAGTGGAAAATGAAACACCCGCTGTGGGTATTGAAGGATTGTTGAGTGACTGCGCTGGGCAGGGCCGGCCCGCCCATGAGGCGGGGTGAAACTTTTGCCTCAGGCGGCACTTCTGGGGGGGGGCGGCACCCGCCCGTCCATGTGTGTGGGGGGCCGCCCGAGCTGGAGGGGATAGCGGGCAGGAAGGGGGTATTGGGCCTAGCGGCGGGGAGGGGGGGTCGGACCCCCCCTCCCTAGCCTGGGTCCCCCGTCCTCCGCTCCCCTCCAGCTTTAAAAAGGTCCGTGCTGTGGCTGCAGCTATTCGTAAGAGGCAACGGGCGGGGATTACTAACCTCTTCCTCGTTCCAGGCCAGCGTGTGCTCCACTGACGTCACTTCCTGCTACGCCGCAGGAAGTGACGTCAGTGGAGCGCACGCTGGCCTGGAACGAGGAAGAGGTGAGTAATCCCCGCCCGTTGCCTCTTACGAATAGCTGCAGCCACAGCACTGACCTTTTTAAAGCTGGAGGGGAGCGGAGGACGGGGGACCCAGGCGAGGGAGGGGGGGGTCCGACCCCCCTCCCCGCCGCTAGGCCCAATACCCCCTTCCTGCCCGCTATCCCCTCCAGCTCGGGCGGCCCCCCACAACAACGGCTTGGGGGGGGGGGCGGCGGCAATTTCTTTAAAAAATGCCTCAGGCGGCAAAAAGTCTAGGGCCGGGCCTGGCGCTGGGCTTAGGATGTTTGCAGGTAGCTGGTAGAAGTGCAAGGTACGGTTGATTTAGGTTCACCTTGAGGAGGTTATCGTACTTTTTTGTGTGCTGTTTTCACATGTATGACACAAGATACCTGAAACAAATGGCCCTTGTTCCGACGTGATAACCTACACGTCGAATTTGCCTACATCCACTGTCAAACGTATACCAGGAGGATTAGGGCTAGGGTTGGGGGAGGGGAAGGGATAGTAAAAGTCTATGGGATGTAGGTTAGTTCGACGTGTAGGATAAAGTGTTGGAGCACCCTGCATGATCTCCATGCATTTTCCCCACACTGTGCTACTGTTAATGTGGTAATACAGAACACCAACAACAGCACAGTGTTGGAAACATGCTTGTATATCATGAAGGTTAATTGTTTCAGGTATCTTGCCTCAGATCTGGCAACGATATGTACCTGCTGGCTGAGATCTATAAGCTGCTCTCTCCCTGGCGCTGCACAGTGACGTTATGATACTGTATGAACAACGCTGGCACTTCAGGGGGAGACAGTAGCTATTAGATTGGTTGTGCTTGACAGTGATGCGGGGGGGGGGAGCTTAAATTGCGGGGGGCGGAGCTTAAATTGCCGATGTCTAGTTAACAAAAAGCTGCTTGCATCAGGGACAGCTGGTGAGGACAATGATCGGTGGCTGGAACGGAGAGATTTAGAGCGGCTCTTACCTCCGCAAAGGGGGTAGGAGCAGCTCTAAATCCCTCCATTCCAGCCACCGATCATTGCCCTCACCAGCTGTCCCTGATGCAAGCAGCTTTTTGTTAACTAGACATCGGCGATTTAAGCTCCGCCCCCCACGATTTAAGCTCCGCCCCATCACTGTCAAGCACAACCAATCTAATAGCTACTGTCTCCCCCTGAAGTGCCAGCCACCCAGCGCTGTTTATAGAGCAAGTGCTGGGGAGAAACAGCGCTGGGGTGAGAGCCGCGTTAGTCAGCTATCAGGTACGAGTGAGGCATAGTGAGCAGCTCCAGTGAGCAGCTCCTACCCCCGCAGCTAAGGAGGATCAGTGCTGAGTGGGGGATCAGCATTCTCAGCCGCTGCCTGCATATGTAATGAGCGGGGGTTTGTCCATTCTCCTGCGTGGAGGGGGGAGCGGAATTTTGGCATCTAGCAATCTTAGAAGTTCAGAGGGACACAATCTGGCTGGCTGGCAGCACTAGGGGGGCAGAATGCAGCAGATGCAGAGTAGGAAGGACTCTTGATACTCGGCTGCAAGTCAGAAATTTAGGTCTGATGCGAGTATAAGTCGACCCCCCTACTTCACAAAAGTAGATCAGACCTAAATTTCTCGACTTATAGCCGAGTACCGTATTTTTCGGAATATAAGACGCTCCGGCATATAAGACGCACCTAGGTTTAGGGGGCAAAAATCAGAGAAAAAAAAAAAACTAATCCTAGGTGCGTCTATGGTGCAGGGGCGTCTTATGGACCCTTTCTCCCTAAACTACACTGCCCATCTACACCACACTGGCCTAAGATACACTGCCCATCTATACCACACCACACACTTCACTTCACTTACCCCTGCTGCCCCCACTACACTACACTTCACTAACTAACCCCTGCTGCTGTAACCACCTACTACACTACACTACACTACACTAACCAACCCCTTCTGCCACCACCAAATACACTACACTAGCTAAACCCTGATGAAACATCTCACCTGATCCTGTCGCCACGATCCTCTCCTCCCCCATCTGGCTTTCTTCATCAGAGGGCGCCCGTCATTCAGGATGCAGGTCTTCAGGGTCCAAGCTGCGGCACTCCTCTTCAGCTGCAGTCTCCTCTCTTCATCCCAGGATGTCTTGTCATGTATTGTGAAGGTCTTCAGAGCCCCAGCTGCCCGCGGTCCTCTTCGCCGCAGTCTTAGCATAGACTGCAGCCTTGCGATATACATGTGCTGCCGCCGCCATCTTTCCTAGTTACGGCGTCCTCACCCGACGTCCTCCCTAGTTACAGCGTCCTTCCCCGACGTCCTCGATAGTTACAGCATCCTTCCCCGACGTCCTCCCTAGTTACAGTGCCCTCTGCTGGTTGATCTGCGACGCACATGTGCGCGTGACGTCAGAGGCACTGTAACTAGGAAGGACGTCAGGGGAGGACGCTGTAACTAGGGAGGACGTCGGGGAGGACGCTGTAACTAGGGAGGACATCGGGGGAGGACGCCGTAACTAGGAAGGATGGCGGCGGCAGCACATGTATATCGAAAGGCTGCAGTCTATACGAAGACTGCAGTGAAGAGGCGCGCGGGCAGCTGGGGCTCTGAAGACGTTCACAATGAATGACAAGATGTCCTGGGATGAAGAGCGCCAGACGAAGAGGAGAGGATCGCGGCAACAGGAGCCGGTAAGTATATTCCAGGGCCACATTTACCGCATCTTTGGAATATAAGACGCACCCACTTTTCCCCCTCATTTTTGGGGAAGAAAAAGTGCGTCTTATATTCCGAAAAATACGGTATATAAAAGGAAATACATATGGCAACCACCATATTCCGCTTGCTTTTGGTGTACTGATAACTGTGATAACCAGAATCAGCTATATGAGCTTTCAGGTTCTGTGGGTGTGGCTGGTAATGATGTTTTCGTTGCTTCGTTTTCACTGTTTGGATTGCAAAGGGGCAGGCAAAGGCTGAATCTATATGAAAAGAGTAAATAGCACAGGCGTATATACAATAGAGTCACCGGGAGATTTGGGCACATGCACCCTGCTCCTGCACAAGTCCCTGCAACGCTAATTACTATTTCTCCTCCAGGTCACAGTGGATAGTGAGAAAAGATGTAATTTGGCTTCCAGCTATTGCTGGAGACTGAATTACAGTGTTTTTACAGTAATTTGTGTTCTGTTTTTTGCCGGTGCCCAAATTACTCACTGAGCGCCGCTATAGCTGTAATTCCTGTTATGGCCTATGATGGCGCCAGCTACGCCCAAATCTCTGCCACTATTTTTACAGTGCTCCATAGCACAGACAGACATGCAGGAAATGGCCAGTGTCTGGGATCTGGCCAAGTTTTTGTAAAATAATTTATGAAGTTATGTACACATCTGCACATTTTATTTGTGATCTCTAGGATCTCTGGGGTGGGGGGAGGGGCAGGCAAGGGGTACCATGCAACAGGAAGTACTTTAAGGCCCGGTTCACATTTGCGGTTTTTCACAGAAATGGCTATATGGATGCAGCCATCAGGATCAGGTAAAAACTGTCAGTTTTTACAGCCAGTGTGCTGTAAAATGTCAATTTTCTATTTGTTCCTGTGTAGCTGCAAAACTTTCCGTTTCTGGTCCACTGGGAAAAACGGTTTGAGTAATTAGGTCCTGCTGAATTTTTATGTCTGTTGAGTGGAATGGACAATGGATCTGTACAAGTGGATGGATGTGAACGGATCCATTGGTTTAACATTGGATCCGTTCGCATACTGGTTCGTTTGTTCAGTATACATTCCGCTCCCGTTCCTCTTACCACTAATGTGAACCGGGCCTAAAGGAGAAAAAGTAAAAAGGTGTAGGGCAAGAGCAATCCATCCTGGCAAATCACGAGAGGGGAAATTAGAGATCTTGGGGGACACTTGCACACACCACAGATTTCCAGATGAAAGAATCAGGAACAATGTGCATGTTGCTTTTTATGCTAATCAAGGAGATTATACACAGTAACAAAAAACAAGCTCTGCAAATGAGTGGCTGTGCAGATCTAGGAAAACATTTGTGCTTGGAATGGGGCTTTAAAATATTAATTTCCTCATTCGCCAGAGCTCCAAACTCACCCTTTTTCCTGCCAAGCTTCTGTTATGTGTGAACACACATTTTAAATCACAGTTTGATAGCATGCCTTGATTTGCAGCATCATGTTTTATTTTTACAATTTCATTGTAATTCTTTCGTACTAGGCTGTAATATGGAGCCCTGCAGGGTTCCTACCCATTTTTCTAAGGTTTGTTACCTCTTAAAGTGTACCTGAGGTGAGCAAAGTAGAAAGACTTATACTTACCTGGGACCTCTTCCAGTCTCTGTAGTCTATTAACTCTCTCGCCGTCTTGCCGGTCCCTTGGTTGTGACGCTGTCAGCCCCATAAAGTCTGCAACTTGCCCGAGTCACGGACTACTGCAGTGCACATGCGCTGCCCCGGCCACGCACACTGTCTGATCACATGCAGCCTTTTACACTCTTTTCTTCAAGGTATGCAACTGATTGATTTTCCTGGCTGTATGCTTAAAATCTAAATTCTGCATCAATCTGCTTTTATGGTATGCAACTGATTGATTTTCCTGGCTGTATACTTAACATCTAAATTCTGCATCAATCTGCTTTTATGGTATGCAAATGATTGATTTTCCTGGCTGTATGCTTAAATTCTAAATTCTGCATCAATCTGCTTTTATGTCACAATTTGCATATCTTTAGACTGGCCCTGCCCCTGTGTGGCTAGAGTCTTGTATATTCACAGCTGCAATCAGTCTGCTTGTTAGCATCAATCTAGTCAGGGATATATTAGCAGATCATATAGTCAGCATGATCTTGGTCAGCAGTGCTATAAATTTAAGGGTATACAATTAAAGGGTATTAATTTTAAGGGTACTTTAGACAAACCGAATTATACCAGAATTGAGCCAGAAGGGAACAGAAGTGAACTAGCACAACATTCTGGGCTGTTGATTTTCTACACCCTGCACAGTAGTACCTTCAATACCATATTGAACATACAGCCAGCTAAATTTAAGCTCTGCACACCCGCTTACCAAACTACTGATGGTTTCACCGTGCCTCACCAACCACACTACTGCTGATGTTCGCTGGCTGCTCCACTGCTGAACTCCCCATCAGCTGATCCATCGCCGACGTCCAGACAAGCTACGTCATTACCAACCAGACACCCCATCTACCAATCACACACAGCTGGATTTTTTTTGTGTGCCATCATTGATGTTCTGCCAACTTCACTGCTGATCTCCTGTGGACTGCTCCTTACCAGATTGATTACTGATGCAACTTTGCTGAACCCCTTCAGCCACATCATTGGTGACATTTATCTCATCTTGGTCTAACTGCTGTCCCCCTGTCTATGCTTCCACTCTCCACACCCCATCCTACCTTATTCCATCAGTACAAAATGTTCCCTCCTATTCACTCCCTTACCCCTCCACCATTTCCAAGCTATCTCCCTCCCCATCTCGCTCTCCCCCATCACCACATACTCTACCTCCACCTCCTTCTACACCTTGTCCCCCTTCTGTTTCCCCGCACCCTCTCCCCTTTTGTCCCTAGACTCCCTTTTGGCCCTCAACCCCCATGCACCTCCCTTCCCTCCCCCCCACACTCTACCCACACACACCCTCGGCATAACCTTATTCCTATTCATCCTACCCCTAGGCATTCGCTCCGTGTTTCCTGTGGCCTCTGGAATGCCAGGTCCACCCGCAATAAGCTGCTCTCTGGAACTCGCTCCCTCCAGCCACCAGACTCGCCCCCACCTTTAATACCTTCACACAAGCTCTCAAGACTCACCCTTTCATGCTTGCATACCCCCCTACACCAGCACCATAATATGTTCTGTTAGACACCCTCTCAACAGATGCACCTATCGTCTCCACCCCCACCCTTTAGATTGTAAGCCTCTGGCAGGGCCCTCTCCCTTAGTGTTTCCAGCTTGATTATGCAATCTTACTGACAATCACCCCTCTTGTGGACTAGAACAGTCTCTATTTTGACCTATGACACTGTATTATCAAATCATTTGCATGATCTTGTTTTGTTGTGAGTTTCCTGTATGTCCTACCTTGTATGTTAACCTTTTTATCTATTGTGCAGCGCTGCGTAATATGTTGGCGCTATATAAATACAATAAATAATAATAATAATAATAATAATAATAATAATAATAATAATAATAATAATAATAATAATAATAATACAGCCTGTTTCAGAATTTCTGGTCCTCATCAGTGTTTGTCATGAAATGATATGGCTCTATATGATAGGACTTGGACCAGTAAAACAGAATAACCAGATAGCTCATGATGACACAGAACCAATAGGAAAATATAAGGAGCTTGTGCTTATTCTGAATGTGTGCCTAGGTGGCATGGGAATAAAAAGATCATTTGCATACTTGGGAGTGATACCTTATTGGAAACCACAGTTACTCAGTGAAAGCTTAATTATCGCACATACCTTCTGTTTTAAACTGGCAGAATTTTATTCAGTAATGGGCTTTTTTGGTCTCTTTTAGCCTTTTATACTTTACTAGCAGTTCTGGGTCATCATCAGCTATCTGGGTATTCTGCAGTGCAGGGTTTATGTGACTCTAAACTTCAGCCTGTTTCTCTTGTAGAGCTCAAAATATCCACTAACAATCTTTAGAAAGTATCTTCTGCTCCTAGCTAATTTCTCAAATGCAAAAATTCGGAGACTATGGCCCTTCTTTGCTTCCTGGAGATAAGGTAGATAAAAAAAATGAATGCCAAACTTATTTTTAGTATTTTCATCCATGGTTGGACTTTTAAAGACATTTTACTGAAAATGTTTAAAAAATAACTCCTTAGAGAAAACCCAGGAGAAGAGTTTAATAGGATATCGACCATAATCTTGTATTTTAGAGCCAAAGGGAAATTAGTAATAACAGTGCATTGCATTATTGATCACAGCCTCATTCTAGATAATTTTAAGCACACTGAAAATTTAATTGAGAGTCACATAATTATAACCCTTAAGCAACAACTTTCTGAAGTGTTATCAACATTAATTGTTATTCAGATGGGGATGAATCTAAGATGGAGATAAGATGACAAGGTCTGGTTTATCCGTATTATATGTAAGGAAGTGACAGAACATGTGAGACTAGACAGCTGTGCAGGGCAGTGAGAAAAACAAGATAATTAGGAGTGATTGGAATATGAGAGATAAATTAGAATATCTTCTGCATTTAATGGATGCCAAAATCCAAAACAGCTAATGTGCTGGCCAAGGCCTGTGGCATAAATAAGAGAACAGATCAACACACCATGGATCAAATAGCCAGATGAACTCGGATAACTACGCCTGATTTCTGGTGACTCTTCTACAGAAATACATTTAGGGCTGCACTGTCTAGGAATTCAGTGAACATTGTTGAGATAAAGACTATAACAACAAAGTATACAGAAAGTGAATGTTTGCATGTCACCCAGCAAGATTTTCCCTCACTCAAACTTTAGTTTAATTAACAGCTAGCTGAACTATAAAACATTATTTTTTTAGAGATTTGGTCATGGGAATCTACTTATGTATCTGATACATGAGAATGATTTTTGTTTACAAAACAAACCTCTTACTTCATGTCACAGATTAATATTGATCTGGAACCACTGTTAGCCCCACTCCATAACCTGACATGACTCTGACCATGCTGGTCATTATGCTGCTATATTTATTGTGTATATGTTGTTTTGAATTCACCTCGATGCATTAGCACTTTGTCTTGTTTTGACTACTTAAGGTGTCCATACACTTATTGATTTTCCAATTCAATTCCTAGCTGATTTGATCACTCTGAAATCTATTCCCAAAAATGATTAAACAAACAAGTAAAAAAAAAAATCAAACAACAGTATCAATCGTACAAAATGGAAAATCTAGGTCCATTGTGATAGGACAGGAGCAGCGGTAGATCGATGGCCCATAACGTTGCACTGAACCGATTCCAATCAGAGAGGAATCAATCATTTAGCCACATCCAGTGGAAGTTTATAAGTATATGACTAGCTTAACCAAGCTTCTAGCAAACCCTGAACTAAACTCTTCAGCAAGCTCTCTGGCCCAGTGCACACCAAAAACCTCTTGCAGATCTTCAAAATGCTAGAGGTTTTTGAAGCAGATTTCAGGGCGATTCTAGGCATGTTTTCTACACATGCCTAGCGTTTTTTGGAGCATTTTTGTGTAGCAGATTACAAATATTGTTACAGTAAAGCAGTTACTGAACAGCTACTGTAACAAAAACGCCTGGAAAACCACTGTGATCTAGCGATTTTCAGAGCGGTTTTCCACTTTCCTATAGTTTAACATTGAGGCAGAAACACCTCAGAAATCTCAAAAATGATGCAGCCCCAGAGTTTTTGTTTGTGGAAAAAAACGACCCGCTCTGGTGTGCACCATCCCATTCACTTACATTAGCCGTAAGCGGTAAAAAAAAACGCGTTAGAACCGCTCTGGTGTGTACCAGCCCTAAATCTGCTTTTCCTGGTATCATCTTGCTGGCTCACCTGTACATAATCCTCTTGGTAACGTGTGTGGTCCACTGCCCAGCTGCAGTGGTGCTGACAGCTAATATCTATACAATGAAACTCAAGCAGAAACTCACGAAGATCGATCTATTTTTTTGTTTTTTAAGTCTTCAGTCACACGCCAGCTATCACAAAAATAAGGGAAACTAGCCAAGGTTCCGTCCCACTTAGATAGCAAATGTAATGTATACAAAAAGCCATTTCCTTGTTCTTGGTCCTCTTGCTTTAGTACTCTGGACTCTGATTCCTTACCTTTGCTAACCTGGTTCACCATTTTACCATTGCTTGCCTGCTGCCTGCCCTGACCCAGAACTATTTACTAGCAGCTTTGTTATATCACCTGACTCCTGTCCTGTCTGTTGTCCTACCTGTTTATTTATACTACATAACAGTTCTGTGTTCATCATCTATCACCCAGTCCATCCCAGGCTCATCAGTGACATGGACATTCCACCTTCTTGCATTCTCTGTGACACTGTATAATGTTTATCTGTCATTTTATAGGAAATTCAATGACAAGTCTGGTGAGTCTCTATGCGCAGCTTCGCAACATCTGTTCTCATTTCCTATTCCATTTTAAACAGGCATTCATGCATTGATACTGTCTATACCAACAACAGTAAACAGGAGTTCTGCTAACCAGCTCTTAAATGAGATTTCTCTTGATTTAGAATAAATCAGCATATTTATTATGAGTACAGTTAATGCTGTTTAAACTTCCATGTTCCTGGATCTGTGAATCGTTTTGCAGTCACTGTTTTTAGGTCAAAACGCATGTTAAAAAAGAAAAAACTTCAATAAAACAATGATTTTTCATCTGACTTCTTAAGAAAAATAATCTGTGAAGTATAGAATAATTTTTATCCTCCACAGGAAGCCTTACAGCAGGGTTTCTCAACCAGGGTTCCCAGAAACCCCCAGGGTTCCTTGAGGAAATGGCCCTCGATACATACAGTGCAGTAAATGTAAAATGCTCCGTAAATCACCACATTTGGTATATTAGACTTTTGTGTGCTAATTCATAAAAATGTTCATAGGTACAGTAGAAGTTTGTTGATTTATCAGCTTCATTAGACACAAACCTGTTCGGTAACAGCAGAGCAGCGTGAAGCTGTCTGTTTTATTACCAACTGTTCCGTGCAATGACGGCATTACAATAGTAAGAGTCATCCCGACATTCCTTTAGATGTACATGTTTGTTATACTGTTTGTTATACTGCCTCTGCTGCTCTGAACTTGGCCATTAGTCTTTCTTAACATTTAGTTTAAAGTGAACCAGAGACGAAGCACCCTCATGTATTTTACCATATAGATCAGTGGGAACATTAGAGAAAACACCTACCATGTTTCTGTTTCATTCTGTGCTGCACAGCTTGTTTCTTATCAGACCTGATAAAATCCCTGACTGAGCATTCAGTCTGGCTTTGCTACAATGATTCAGCTATAATAATTCCTGAGCAGAGCAAGCAGGGGGCAGGCTTGGACTTGAAAAGACATGAGAGAACACAGACTGAGCTATAAATATTCCTGAACAAAGCCAGACTGAATGCTCAATCTGGGATTTTATCAGGGCTGATTAGAAGCAAGCTGTGCAGTGCAGAATGAAACAGAAAGCAAGGTAGGTGTATTTTCTAATGTTCCCACTGACATATATGGTAAAATACATGAGGGTGCTTCGTCTCTGGTTCCCTTTAATTGCCACAGCTTAGATGAACTTCCAGGAGACATTACACATGCCATACTTAGGTGATTTCCCCACTAGTTCCTCCACATCTTCAAACAGGAACCTAAATGGTTAAATGGCCAAACGGCCGCATGGGAAGTCCTTTACTGTTCAGTTTTCTCTGCTGGTGCTGACATCACAATGTGGGAGGGGTTACACCACAATATCAGCCATACAGAGCTTCCTGATGATCCGTTTGAGAAAAGGAAAAGATTTCTCATGGGAAAGGGGGTATCAGCTATTGATTGGGATGAAGTTTAATCCTTGGTTACGATTTCTCTTTAAGTTCTCATCTCTCTGTGCAGTATGTCTTCTCTATTACAACCTCAGGTCCCCTGCCAGAGGTGTGAGAGTTTGCCGCTCTTCTTAGCACTGCACTCGGGACACTGGACTATGAATGATTTTTTGGCTCTCTTGGATCCAATCTCCCAGTTTAGTCAGATTCCTAAGTTCACTGTGAAGAAAAAGAGCAAGAGTTTAGACCAAGTAGCAGCTGACTTATTGATGGCCGCAGGAAAGGATTCACCGCAAATTTAAAAGCACATACTGTGCTAATACTTCTTTAGCACAAGTACAGCAGGAGCTGAAAGCTAAATTAATTCCACACAGTGGCGTACTCCTAGAACCTTGACACCTGGCGCTGATTATTTACAGACATGCCCCCTCCAAACGCTAAGTGTATTGCAACAATTTTTTTGGGAAAAGGAGGGAATGTGTGCCGCAGCAAAAAAATGAGCATGGCCATTTGTGAAAATGATGTGAAATGATGTCCCTCCTTGTATTAGGCAAACACCCCCTCACCCCCCCCCCCCAGTATAGTGGGATGCCATCCTTGTATTAGGCAGCCCCCGCACCTGTATAACCAGATGTCCCCCCTAGTATTAGGCAGCACCTCAGTGTAGCCAGATGCCCCCCCCCCCTTTTATTAGGCCGACCCCCGTGTAGTGTGGTTTTTTTTGCTATGGCAACTCCTCAGTATTTACGCACACTGACAAAAAATACAATCATAATACAAGTACAATACAAATACAATACAAGTATGCTAGGCCACTTAGGTTTCATATTTTTCTCTACTTGAATAAAACGTTAGTAAATCAGCCCCAGTGTGAACATGATGTTGCTGCAGACTTTCCCTGTTCAGCGTGAACCTTGATCAATAGTATTTTTTAAACTCTTTATCATGTCAAGACTAGCAACATGTATTGTTCTGTTTGGCTCTGTTAGAGCTGCATCTATGCCATTGCTGTCTCTGCTGACTAAAGAAACTGCTTTTCCTTCAGGAAATACAACTGACTTTTTTTTTTGTAGTTTTTACATAGTGACTTACATTATTTTTTTCACAAAGCTAATTTTCCCACTTCAGCTTTGATGAGCTCTTTACTTGGGCAAATTTATGTGAACTGATTGTGGGAACATATGAAGCTGCTCGGATGGGAATCAATTCATTCTGCTTTTTTCTGTGTCAGCAGGGAACTTGAAATAACATTCTAAAGCGACATAAATCTAGTGGCAGCCTATGCAATGCCAGGTCTAACTTCCTAGCTTCTTTATCCTGCCCTGTGATTCTGTAGCTTAAAAGGGGAGCTGCACTTAAATTTATTTCCTCTAAATCGAGATTTGATTCCTTTAATGTGAATGGAATGAGTGTTTAACTTAAACTCCTAGTTAAACTAACTGTTAACTGCTAATGCCTGTGCACTTTCATGAGGTGCACTTTCATGAGGAGCACTTTCATCCAGAACTGATTTTCCAGGGAAAAGTACTGATTCACATTCACAGAACTTTCACTCCATTTTTTTTTTTTTTTTTTTTGTGAGCGCTTTTCAGAGGCACGTTATATATATTTGGGGAAACCCTGGGCTCCTGACTGGAAAAAAGAATGTACAACCCTAAACTCATAAAATATTGTACTTAAGTTAATACAATACCCTTTTATGCTATTGTAACGCTGGCTGTGATGCAGGCTATGAAGTGTACACTGAATATACGATAATTGAGGTCAGATCGTAAATTGAGGTCATACCACGAAGTCAGAGAAGATATGCGGTACACAGGGACTGAGGCAGAGCAAGGTCTATAACAGACTAGGATCATACACTGGTAATGAGATGGCTAAAGTTCAGTAGGCTAAGACAGGTGCGAAACCGTTATACAGGCTGAAGTCATACACATAAGTCAGATGGCAGTAATACAGAGGAGCTAGGCAGATTCGAGGTCAAGAGGCAGGCAAAGGTTGATACACAGAACAATATACAATATTACAATAATACAATACTGACTGACTAGAGAACATATATATCGCGCTGATGCGCAATATATGAAATGTAGCTCTCCGGGAACTTTAACTAGACTAAGTAGTAAAGCAAGGTCCATCGCTCAGTGACCTGATAGCTATAGCGGACAGCGAGCAACTGAATGCCCAGGGCTTATATAGCAGGAATAGAGCACAGACCAAGCCCCCAGGAGAATCAGACCAATCAGCTACATCCGTGCAGCAAGTGTCAGCACTGACCGACATCTACAGGGGCCCCAGGGGCGCAAACATGCTGACTCACGTCTACAGGGGAGCTGGGGATGCAACTGACCAAAGAGGAAGAGGAAGCTTCCTCCAAGTGCTCCACACTATCAGAGCAGCCTCCAGAGACCATACCAGATAAGTTTGTTACAGCTATTTAATAGTTTTATAGTATTAAACTATGAGAGGTTTTTATTTGAGGTGTGGTGGAGGTGTACTGTATATGCAATAAGAAGGACCTTGAAACATTTACAAAGAAGGAAAAGGACTTCATGTTGTGGAATTTGTGGGACTTAACTGCTATTACATGTTTTTTTACTCAGTTTCCTCCAGTTTTAGTAATAAGTAAACTTTGAGTAAAGCAGACATGTTTTTATGCTTGGTGAGGGCACTTATAATTGTTACACAGTGCAATAAAAATAACTCATAATTAGTTAATGCTACTGGGCTGATCATCACTAAAAAGCTAAATAAATAATTATATAACAAAGGCAGTGCTGACGGATGCAGCTTATGAATGAGCAAATCTTCCTTCAATTAATAAGTAATTATAAGTGACTTAATGTAAAACCAAAATGAAAGGAGATCATAGTCATAAAAGTAATTAGTTTTAAATATGTGCCTCACAAGTATTACTATTTAATAAACGGATCGTTTATGAAATCGTGGAATAGCATAGATTTGTGTCAATACCCAAGTACTGATTTGATGACTCAGTCCCGCCTGCAGACTGGAATCTGCAAATAACAGGTTTTATTGTAATTATCTACATTCGCGCAAACACACAAAAGCCTAAAGCTGCCCAGGTTCTGCTTACTTTTCAGAGGTACAGTCTCCCCTTGAGTTTCCATGAAAGAAACTCTGCTCAAGTCTCTAATCTTTTAATTGCATATATTTTGCCTTTGTAAAATGGATATTTAATTTGCCATTGTCTGTTATTTCGGTATTGTCTTCATTATTTGTCTGTTTTTGCATGAACAGAGGATGCTTTTTTATGAGTACATTAATTTCTTTTAGGCCCCATATCCACTGAAACAAAATATGTGTGTAGCAAAAACTCCTATAGGAACTGACACCAATACAATTTCAATTGGATGGTTTTTTAATTAAAAGTTCTCTTTTGAGTAACCAAAGATTGGGGGGGGGGGGAAAATTGGACAGCCTCCTGTCATTTTTGTCCTCCTTTGTTATTGGGGATGTCAGAAGGCCTGAAGCCATGGACTGAAGAATAAAGTCTAGCAAAAGGCGAGTTGTACAGGAATATACTAGGTCAGTCAAAAAACAATTAGCATCTCTCCCAAATAACAACCAGGCCTAAAAAATGTTGACAATACGAGAAGAGAAAGCTTGTATAATAGTAACAGTAATGCATCATTACATTTGTAATAGTAATAGTAATGCATCATTACATTTTGCAGTCCGTTGTGTATTTAACGTAATTCTGTAACCGGGAGGAAGGGGGCAAACACTTACCGCTGAAAAGGAAAGTCTCTGGATGCTCCAGAGGCTTCCCCTATCCTCCGGCACGGTTTGACTGCACTGCGCAAGAACCAAGCGGGTTCGTGCCTGCACAGTAGGCACTTGTGCACAGAGAACAAAGCCATGCACTAATGGCTCCATGACACAGTGCAGGTACGAGCCGCACTGAGCAGCATCTCTGCAGCGCTCGTACATATTGGGGGCCACGGCCCAGAACAATATTTGATATTAACGTCATATATTGTTCAAGAGTTCCCAGTAGAGATGTAGCGAACGGTTCGCCGGCGAACGGTTCCAGGGGAACTTTGGTGGTTCGCGTTCGCAGAGAACCGGAAACTTTTTTTCAAAGTTCGGTTCGCCCATAGACTTTAATGGCCGCCGACTTTAACGGTTAATAGCAAAGTCCCCTTACATAGTAGAAACACCAAAATTGTTGGGAATGTTAAGTGGAATAGTGGGAACAAGAAGAAATTTTTTTTTTCAAAAAGACCTTATACTTTTTGAGAAAATCAATTTTAAAGTTTCAGAGTAAAATGAGCCGATTCATTAAAAAAAAGAATCGATCCATTAAAAAGAACCGGATGATTCAAGAACCGTTAGTATAGCAGAGAATGCGTCCTGAGCAGGACGTGAAGCTGCCGGCTCCGCTGCTGTCTCTCCCCACCTGCCTGCCCTGCACCTGTCACCCTCACCTAGCCTGGCACCCAGCGCACCCATGGGTGCCAGGCTAGGTGAGAGTGACAGGTGAGGAGGTGGGGAGAGACAGCAGGAGCCAGCAGCTATGAGTCCAAAAGGACACCGGAGATCTTCAATCAATTTAATTGAAGATCGCAACATAAGAGGATACAGTTCGTTGGATCATTTACCGTGGATATTGGCGTGGGAAATTTTTTTTAAAGGTACAGGTAAGTATTTATGGTTAATTTAGAATAATAAAATACTTTTCTCGTGGTTGTGTTTTTATTTCATTTAACCCTTTGTGGAAAGGTGTAAGGGGTACTTTGTACCCCTATACTCACTTCTCCTGGGAGGGGGGTGGGCATCTGGGGTCCCCTTCTTAAAGGGGACTCCCAGATGCCACCATGAACCACCCCCCCAGGGAGTCGTCGCCCCCACCTTCTCCTGCGGCACCGGAGGTGGGGAAGAGCCCCTTGTCCATGGATTGGACAAGGGCTCCGGGGGGGAGAGGAAGGCTTGGCCGCCCCTCCCCCCCCCCCCCCCCCCCCCCGGAGCCCCCCATACCATGGACCATGCGGGCTGGTATAGCTCAGGGTGCGAAGCCCAGGGATGGTCGTAGTCAGCTAACTTCGCTACGGTAGAACTACGCGTATTTTTTCGCAAATACGCGTAGAGCAAATACGTGAGACCGTCGGAAACTACGTTACGAAACTGGCTACGACATAGTAAACAGAACTTCGCATGGTCGCGTAGAAGTTCGTAGTTCTATGCGGACAGACGTGTCTTCATGCGGAAATTTGGTCGCAAAGCTTCGCCACGTTCTACATACACTTTACACTGTTCATGCGTAATAATGTATGCAACGTCCACGCGCATGCGCACGCGTAATTTCCACTCGTAGCCGTAAAACTACGCGTACGGTGGATACAGGAAGTTTGGGAACAGGAAGTAAACAGTGCGACAGTACGCATTGACTGCATTTCTGCCTGGCTGCATCTGTTTGCCTGTCTGTGAGTGACTGACAATGCCACCTAAAATGCCTCCTCGGATGAAAAGAATGGTCATTGAGGTAAGCAATCTTCTTTTTTCTGTTAACAAAATGCATTTTTTGGAGGGTACTTTTTCTGACTGCTTTTCTGTAGTGTGTAATGCTCCTACATGGCGATTATTTTCTGTAGAATGCTGTGCACGTAATAATTGTTTTCTGGTGAATACTGCGCACATAACGATTATATTCCGAGGAATGCTGCGCACATACCGATTTTTTACCGGTGAATGCTGCGCAAGTAGAGATTTTTTTCTGGTGAATGCTGCGTACGTACATAACGATTATATTCCGTGGAATGCTGCGCACATAGCGATTTTGTACCGGTGAATGCTGCGCAAGTAGCGATTGTGTTTCTGGTGAATGATGCGTACGTACATAGCGATTGTTTTCTGGTGAATGCTGCGCGCATAACGATTATATTCCGGGGAATGCTGCGCACATAGCGATTTTTTTACCGGTGAATGCTGCGCAAGTAGCGATTGTTTTCTGGTGAATGATGCGTACGTACATAACGATTATATTCCGTGGAATGCTGCGCACATAGCGATTTTTTACCGGTGAATGCTGCGCAAGTAGCGATTGTGTTTCTGGTGAATGATGCGTACGTACATAGCGATTGTTTTCTGGTGAATGCTGCGCGCATAACGATTATATTCCGTGGAATGCTGCGCACATAGCGATTTTTTACCAGTGAATGCTGCGCAAGTAGCGATTGTGTTTCTGGTGAATGATGCGTACGTACATAGCGATTGTTTTCTGGTGAATGCTGCGCGCATAACGATTATATTCCAAGGAATGTTGCGCACATAGCGATTTTTTACCGGTGAATGCTGCGCAAGTAGCGATTGTTTTCTGGTGAATGATGCGTACGTACATAACGATTGTTTTCTGGTGAATGCTGCACGCATAACGATTATATTCCGGGGAATGCTGCGCACGTAGCGATTATTTTCCGGCGAATGCTGCGCAAGTAGCGATTATTTTCTGGTGAATGCTGCGCACATAACGATTGTTTTCTGGTGAATGCTGCGCATGTAGCGATTATTTTCCGGCGAATGCTGCGCAAGTAGCGATTATTTTCTGGTGAATGCTGCGCACATAACGATTGTTTTCTGGTGAATGCTGCGCATGTAGCGATTATTTTCTGGTGAATGATGCGTACGTACATAACAATTGTTTTCTGGTGAATGCTGCGCGCATAACCATTATATTCCGGGGATTGCTGATTCCGCATCAGGGCCCAGGGGTTTGTAGCTACGCCACTGGAAACAAGCATGCAGCTAATCCAGTCAGACTTCTGAGCACTTGATCTGCATGCTTGCTCACGGTCTATGGCTAATGCCAGGCATACACGGTACGTTTTTCTCCGCAGATCGAGACAATGGCTTGATTCCGCCGCTTCCGGCGCGTCCCCCCGATCTTCTCTGTCAGTCAAATCACACATGAAATGATGTAGTTATTATTGCTAGCAATATCTGTCAGCAGCAGTTATAGGTGGCACTTATATCCTGTTGTAGTCATCCTTGATCCCTAGTATCTGTCCGCAGTCATAGTTGGTCGGTTCCCACAATTTTTTAACACTGTCATTATATTATAATCTTTTACATTATGCTGCAAGTAAGAAGATTCTTCATTAATGTATTATACAGTGGTCATTAATACAGTAATATTTCTTTTTCAGGAGTTCACCAGAGGGAAATATGACCTCTCCGCCCCTGCAGCTAAAAAAGCTGTCGTGAGGAAGGTGCAGGGGCTTCTTAGGACCGAGTTCCGCAGGGTCCTAACCCCGAAGCAGGTCCAGGTCCTATAGAGTGACCTGAAACGGAGGGACCTGGACCTGGTGAAGCGGGTGGCGGAAGAGATGCGGTGTAAGTCAGCAAACTATTTGTTTATGTATGTCTATCTTGGGTTTTATATGATGTATGTATTTTTCCTAAAAAAATTCCATGGGCTGAATACTATAGAGTTGTGCAGTATGTACAGTTTAACTATATATCCGTAAGGTATTCACAGTGCAGCACTTTTCCTACTTTTAGTTAGGGTCTTGTTCCAAAATGGGTTGCTCCTGTGTGGGCATAGTGATATTTGTGCAATATGTGCTGATTATACTGCATTCATGCAAATAAAAAAATAAAAAAAAAGGGCCCCTAGGCTTAACATTGGTTTTTGATAACCACTGATGATCATATTTTTTTTTTTTGAGAAAAATTTGATAGGTGCTGTCGTCCATCTGGACGCTAGATCATGTCCAGGACCTAGGCAAGTGCCTTGGTTTGCCTTGTGGATGATCCGGCTCAGGTGCACAGCCAATTTTTTGAAATCTCTCCAGAGCTATTCAATTGTATTGAAGCCTTTGCTCTTGCTGGGTCACTCAAGGACATACATAGAGTTGTATCGAAGCCACTCCATTGATATCTTGGCTGTGTGCTCAGGGTCTTATTCCTACTACAAGGTGAACCATTGCCCCAGTCAGCGTTCCAAGTGCTCTCTTCAAAGCCTATCCTAGTTTTATTTTATTGTATTGAAGAGTCATATTCTTTCATGTCCAATAAATAAATAAAAGGTATAAGAATATGATTTGTTGTTCTGTGTTTAAATACAGTAAGGTCCTTATCAAAGTTCACTTGAAAATAAAAATAAAAGTAGTTGTAGTTCAACCAAATAAGTTATTACTTTTTATCCATATTATAATATATTTTGATCACAAATTCACAATCTATTATTCATTACTCCTTATTACAGCTGCAAGTGGTACCCGGGGAGCCCCTGCAGCCAGGCCTTCCTCCTCCAGGTCCTCCTCGCCTGGACCCAGCCATCACAGCGAAAGGGCCTACAGAAGAAGGAGAGCCAGCGCACCGCTATATGGTAAAATGCTCTTACTGTATGATTAACATTGCATACTATGGGAAAGCAATTAAATGCTATGTTATATGTATTACATTACTGGTTCTTATTTTTAGGGATGATCAATGAGATTGAAATATGCACAAGTTGATGGTGTACTGAGTTAACCTATTTTCCCCATTTTTTCTACAGTTCCTCTATCAACATACTTAAGGAACCAGCGGATCCAGCGCCGGACGATCAAGATCCTAAAGGCCCAGGTGCTGGAGCTGTGGGAGAATATGGCCCGAGTGCAGGAGGAGATCAGACAGCTCAAGGGCACAGGGGGTAGAAGGGACTAAATGAACTCAGCAGCACTGAAAAGGCTTTGTGTTTCTTTAACAGTTTCACAGCATCAGAACTTGTTTCTCTTATACAAGCCTCATTTTTAGCTGCACAGAAGAAAACTGCCCGGGCAGTTTTCCCCTTATGTTGTGCAAAGCATGATGGGATTTCTGATGTTGTTGTTCTCGTTCTGCAGTTTTGGTTTATTTATTTATTTATTTTTTACATTTTGAATTTGACATTTGAAGCCTAGTGTGTGCAGCTGGGAGGGGTTATCAGGACACAGGACAGTTGGAACTGTGTCTCCTGCTCCTTGTCACCTCCTTTCAACCAAAAAGATGGCTGCCCCCATGACAAAGATGGCAGTCCCCATGAATCACAAACATTTGCCTGTTCTTTTAAAACAGTTGGAAACAGCTGGTGTTTGCAGCTGTTTCCAACTTCCAAAAAAACATGCAGCAGCTACATAACCTGCCAACAGTAAAAATGTCACCATGTAATAAATGTCAGAATTTAAATAAGGGATTTAAATGATTGCCCAATGGGCAAACACTGACTAAATCATTTCTACATAATTATTGTAAAAATGAAGCATTTTTTATTACATTATTTTCACTGGAGTTCCTGTTTATGTGATGAGGCCAAAGAGTTACATTAGTTATGTTAATTAGAATAGATAGGTAATATCATTGCTGCTATTTCCCACAATGCAGCAAGGTTCACAGACAGGAAACTGCCAAGAGTACGTACTCAGAATTTCTTTGTGGGAGGGGTTTTGCCACAATATTAGCCATACAGCGCCCCCTGATGGTTTGTTTGTGGAAAGGAATAGATTTCTCACGTTAAAGGGGGTATCAGCTACTGATTAGGATAAAGTTCAATTGTTCGTTGGAGTTTCTCTTTAATACACTCAGACCAGTTGCTGTTGAAATTTGATTTTTATGGTGGTGACAATACCGCGTAAAAATAAAAACAAATAAAAAAAAATGTGCAAGTTGCACTTGCAAAATAAAAAAAGATAAATAAATGTTTTTCTTTAAAAAAGTATACGTTTCTTCTCTTTTGTTGTTCAATCTCTGACACTGACACATTGTGTTGGACTAAATAATCGCAACAGAATTACATTGACATTGCTAGTGCACTGCTTTTCTGAAACATATTTTTATGCAGTATGCTTAGTTGTGTGTGTCACATTGCTTGTGTGATGCAATCCCTTAATTTTTTTGATCTTCTGTTTCCAACACAAAGCACCAGTGTGAAAAATAGACATTTAAAGTGTAAAGAGTATATGTAGCAATTATTCATTGCTTTTTAGTTCTCTTTTACAGCGCATGCAGGTTCAGTCTACTCTACTTTCTTCCTCCCCTCTTCTGCATGGGCCGCGTCATAGTGCACGGAACTATGATACGCTGCAGAGAGTCGGAAAATAATTAGAGGAGACAGAGACTGCGCATGCGCTGTAAGGACCCACAGACATCATTTTTCAGGTTTCAGCTATACTTTCTGTAGGAGCCATGGTTTCAATAGCATTGAGAGTGGGCATACAGGGATGGAGAGGGATTAAGAGAGGAAGTGTATACTCTTCATAAACACTTGGGTATACTTAAAGGGACTCCGAGCTCAAATTAAACTCAAAATGTTAACTTACCCGGGGCTTTCTGTAGCCCAGTGCTAGTCGGGATTTCCCACGACGTACCTCCGGGTCTTCTACAAATGCCTCTTCATAAATGGTTGGCCGGGGATCCTGGCGACACTCGGGCCGAGTGTCGGGGTCCTTCTTCTGCATACATCACGCGTAACGTCATTACGACGGCCGCCTTGTGTCATCACGGCGTCCGGCGTGACAGTACGGCGCATGCGTGGTTTAATCGCCGGCCACCGTGATGACGCAAGGTGGCCGGCGTAATGACGTTATGCGTGATGTATGCGGAAGAAGGAGCCCGACACTCGACTCGAGTGTCGCGAGGATCCGCCGGCCAACCATTTCTGAAGAGGCATTGGGAGAAGACACGGAGGTACGTCGTGGGAACTACAGACCAGCACTGGGCTACAGAAAAGCCCAGGTAAGTTCACATTTTGTGTTTAATTTGATCTTGGAGTCCCATTAAAAGCATACCCAGTGCCCCTGCTCAGTGTCCCTTTCAGGGGTTTTTTCTTTAGGGGGGGGGGGGGAGAAGAATTTGGGCCTGGTTTGCAGGCATTACAAAATACTTACCGAGCCTCCAGCAGCGTTTTGTAGCCTTCCTGAAGCTCCTAGCATGCTCTTATTGGCTTTCCGACGTCCTCTGTTCACGGCAGCAGGCGTATCACTCGACTCTAGGCAGGTCAGGTAACACGCCGGCTTCCATGCAAGGAGGATGGCAGAAAGCCGCTAGGAGTTTCAGGAGGGCTGAAAGATGCTGCTGGAGGTTTCAGTGAATATTTTGGAGCAGGTTTGCGTTTTTTTCTGCTGGTGGTTCAAGTAAGCAACCGACAAGCACATGAATAAGGCTTCAAGTGATCCCAGCTGGTGGATATTGGGGACATATGTATATACAGTATATGTATAAATAAATATATATATATATATATATATATATATATATATATATATGCATCTGATAATAAATCTGCATGCATGTATATCTGATACACATCGCCCTCCAGTTAAATATAGGTAGCCAGACCTAATACCCCCCCCCCCCTCCCAAGTAATTCATAGGTAGCCAGACCTCTCCCCCCCAGTAATTCATAGGTAGCCAGACCTAATCCCCCCCCCTCCCAAGTAATTCATAGGTAGCCAGACCTCTCCCCTCTCCCCCCCAGTAATTCATAGGTAGCCAGACCTAATCCCCCCCCTCCCAAGTAATTCATAGGTACCCAGACCTCTCCCCTCTTCCCCCCCATTAATTCATAGGTAGCCAGACCTCTCCCCTCTCCCCCCAGTAATTCATAGGTAGCCAGACCTCTCCCCTCTTCCCCCCCATTAATTCATAGGTAGCCAGACCTCTCCCCTCTCCCCCCAGTAATTCATAGGTAGCCAGACCTCTCCCCTCTTCCCCCCCCATTAATTTATAGGTAGCCAGACCTCTCCCCTCTCCCCCCAGTAATTCATAGGTAGCCAGACCTCTCCCCTCTTCCCCCCCATTAATTCATAGGTAGCCAGACCTCTCCCCTCTCCCCCCAGTAATTCATAGGTAGCCAGACCTCTCCCCTCTTCCCCCCCATTAATTCATAGGTAGCCAGACCTCTCCCCTCTCCCCCCAGTAATTCATAGGTAGCCAGACCTCTCCCCTCTTCCCCCCCATTAATTCATAGGTAGCCAGACCTCTCCCCTCTCCCCCCAGTAATTCATAGGTAGCCAGACCTCTCCCCTCTTCCCCCCCATTAATTTATAGGTAGCCAGACCTCTCCCCTCTCCCCCCAGTAATTCATAGGTAGCCAGACCTCTACCCCCAGTAATTCATAGGTAGGCAGCCACCCCCCCCCCCCCATTTAAATATATAAGTAGCAAAATAAGTTGAATTAATAAGAATGTGGGGTGCACCCTAATAGCGGGGACACCGATAAAAATAAAAGTTACATCTATTTTGTTTTCCTTCAGTGCTACCTGACACTGGAAACACTGCTGTCTGTCAGGAACAGAAGGAAATAAATTAATGAAAATGTATGGCGCATTTTCAAGGTGGGGACACCAATAAACAAAAAAGCAATTTTTTATTTTGGGTCCTCCCTGACAGTGGGAACACTGCTATCTAACAGGAACAGAAGGAGGTAAATGAATGAAAAGGTATGGTGCACCCTAAAGGTGGGGACACCAGTAAACATAACAGCAACAGGTGTTTTTTGGGGGGTTTTTTTTGGGGGTGTGTGTGCTCCCTGGCAGTGGGAACGCTGCTATCTATCATCTACAAAATAAGGTACATCAATAAAAAGGTGAGGTGCATGCCAACGGTGGGAACACACTAATACACATAAAAGCAAGGGTTTTTTTTTTATTTTTTGCTCCCTGACAGTGGGAACACTGCTATCTAACAGGAACAGAAGAAGGTAAATGAGTGAAAACGTATGGTGCACCCTAAAGGTGGGGACACCAGTAAACATAACAGCAACAGGTGGTTTTTTTTTTTTTGTTTGTTTGTTTGTTTTTTTGGGGTGTGTGTGCTCCCTGGCAGTGGGAACGCTGCTATCTATCATCTACAAAATAAGGTACATCAATAAAAAGGTGAGGTGCACGCCAACGGTGGGAACACAGTAATACACATAAAAGCAAGGGTTTTTTTTTTATTTTTTGCTCCCTGACAGTGGGAACACTGCTATCTAACAGGAACAGAAGAAGGTAAATGAGTGAAAAGGTATGGTGCACCCTAAAGGTGGGGACACCAGTAAACATAACAGCAACAGGTGTTTTTTTTTTTTTGTTTGTTTGTTTTTTTGGGGTGTGTGTGCTCCCTGGCAGTGGGAACGCTGCTATCTATCATCTACAAAATAAGGTACATCAATAAAAAGGTGAGGTGCACGCCAACGGTGGGAACACAGTAATACACATAAAAGCAAGGGTTTTGTTTTATTTTTTGCTCCCTGACAGTGGGAACACTGCTATCTAACAGGAACAGAAGAAGGTAAATGAGTGAAAAGGTATGGTGCACCCTAAAGGTGGGGACACCAGTAAACATAACAGCAACAGGTGTTTTTTTTTTTTTTTTGGGGTGTGTGTGCTCCCTGGCAGTGGGAACGCTGCTATCTATCATCTACAAAATAAGGTACATCAATAAAAAGGTGAGGTGCATGCCAACGGTGGGAATACACTAATACACATAAAAGCAAGGTTTGTTTTTTTTTTTTTTTGCTCCCTGACAGTGGGAACACTGCTATCTAACAGGAACAGAAGAAGGTAAATGAGTGAAAAGGTATGGTGCACCCTAAAGGTGGGGACACCAGTAAACATAACAGCAACAGGTGTTTTTTTTGTTTTTTTTTTTTGGGGGGGGGGGGTGCTCCCTGGCTGTGGGAATGCTACCTATGAGAGGAGCAGCGGCTCAGTCACGATGACCATCACCCTCAATAAAAGTACATTTTGGCAGTAAGTAGGCAACATTTCACCTTGTCTTGTACCTATGAGAGGAGCAGCGGCTCAGTCAAGATGACCATCACCCTCAATAAAAGTACATTTTGGCAGTAAGTAGGCAACATTTCACCTTGTCTTGTACCTATGAGAGGAACAGCGGCTCAGTCACGATGACCATCACCCTCAATAAAAGTACATTTTGGCAGTAAGTAGGCAACATTTCACCTTGTCTTGTACCTATGAGAGGAGCAGCGGCTCAGTCAAGATGACCATCACCCTCAATAAAAGTACATTTTGGCAGTAAGTAGGCAACATTTCACCTTGTCTTGTACCTATGAGAGGAGCAGCGGCTCAGTCAAGATGACCATCACCCTCAATAAAAGTACATTTTGGCAGTAAGTAGGCAACATTTCACCTTGTCTTGTACCTATGAGAGGAGCAGCGGCTCAGTCAAGATGACCATCACCCTCAATAAAAGTACATTTTGGCAGTAAGTAGGCAACATTTCACCTTGTCTTGTACCTATGAGAGGAGCAGCGGCTCAGTCAAGATGACCATCACCCTCAATAAAAGTACATTTTGGCAGTAAGTAGGCAACATTTCACCTTGTCTTGTACCTATGAGAGGAGCAGCGGCTCAGTCAAGATGACCATCACCCTCAATAAAAGTACATTTTGGCAGTAAGTAGGCAACATTTCACCTTGTCTTGTACCTATGAGAGGAGCAGCGGCTCAGTCAAGATGACCATCACCCTCAATAAAAGTACATTTTGGCAGTAAGTAGGCAACATTTCACCTTGTCTTGTACCTATGAGAGGAGCAGCGGCTCAGTCAAGATGACCATCACCCTCAATAAAAGTACATTTTGGCAGTAAGTAGGCAACATTTCACCTTGTCTTGTACCTATGAGAGGAGCAGCGGCTCAGTCAAGATGACCATCACCCTCAATAAAAGTACATTTTGGCAGTAAGTAGGCAACATTTCACCTTGTCTTGTACCTATGAGAGGAGCAGCGGCTCAGTCAAGATGACCATCACCCTCAATAAAAGTACATTTTGGCAGTAAGTACAAAGTAGTCAAAATTATTGGCAGTAAATAGGTTTGATTCAAATGAGGGAATGAGAAGCAGTCCAGGAAGGGCAATTTAAAGCGGTGAAGTTGTGTCCCTGGATCCAACGACGGGGGCCAAGTAGCCACTTTCAATCCACGAATGGTTAATTTTTAAAAAGGTCAGTGCGTTTACTGAATCAGTGGACAAGCGGGATCGCTTATCGGTAACCACCCCACCTGCCGCGCTGAAAGCCCGCTCAGAAATAACACTGGAAGGAGGGCATGAGAGAAGTTCCAGCGCATATTGTGCAAGCTCAGGACAGGTGTCGAGTCTGGCTGCCCAGTACTCCATGGGGTCCTCAGTGCGCATGCTATCTGATGCACTGAGTGAAGACATGTAGTCGTTGACCATGCGGGACAGCCGCTGCTCCTGATTTCCAGGTGCTGCTGCTGATGCTGTGGTAGGCTGAACAGACTCAGAGCTGTAAAACTGCCTCATCGCACCAAACAAGTCTCCAAGATGTCTAGGTCTGCTGGGCATAGGCACCTGCTGGGCACCATGAGCAGGGATAGCTGGGTTCTCAGGCTGTGGATGTGGAAAGGCTTCCTTCAGCTTGTCGATCAGTGCCTGCTGCAGCTCTCCCATCCTTTCCTCCTGCTGGCTGGTTGGAATAAATTGACCCAGCTTCCCCTTGCAGCGTGGGTCTAAAAGGGTGGCCAGCCAGTAGTCATCTCTTTTCTTTATCTTTTTGATCCGAGGGTCCATCCGGAGGCATCGTATCATATGAGCAGCCATTGGGAAAGCAAGAGCTCGCTCCGCCAAATCCCCATCGTCATCTCTGCGCAAAACAGACAAATCCTCTGCCTGCTGCTGCTGTTCCTCCTGACTTCCAAGGTCACCCCACCCCTGAATAACAGAAGCTGCACCCGCCTCCTCTTCCTCTTCACCATGGTCAGGCACCTCCATGATATCCTCCATCACATGGACATCCTCCTCCTCTTCCTCCTGTGTCTGAGCCTGGCTGCCTTGGAGCGAGCTTTGTTGCTGCAGCTCAAGTTCAGTAACGGCTTCCTCACCAGCAGTCATTAGGCTACTAAGTGTTTGTTCCAGCATGAACACAACAGGGAGCACGTCGCTGAGACTGACTTGCTCCCCGCTTACAAACGTAGTAGCCTGTTCAAATGGGGCCAACACATGGCAGACCTGTTGCATAAGCCGCCACTCTTCCCGTGTGATGTAGGGGAGTGTTTCTGCTGATGACCTATGGATGTCGTCCTGCTCCAGAAGGTACTCAGAGACTGCTTTTTTCTGCTCCACCATCCTCTCCAGCATGTAAAGGGTGGAGTTCCACCTCGTTGGAGTGTCTACTATGAGCCTGTGAGGGGGCAAGCCATGCTTTCGCTGATAGCGACGGAACAATGAGGTGGCAGTTGAAGAGCGGCCCATACGGCCGGAAATCTTCCTTGCATGCTGCACCACGTCACTCATACCTGGTAAGGTGCGCAAAAAATGATGAACCACCAAGTTGAGGACATGGGCAAAACATGGCACATGAGGAATGTTGCCATCGTTCAGGGCAGCCAGCAAATTTGCTGCATTGTCACAGGCAACATGGCCAACCTGTAGTCTTCGGGGGGTCAGCCACTTTTGTGCCTGTTCCTGGAGTAGGGCCAAAACATTTGCTGCCGTGAGCCTCTGCTCCCCAATGCTCACCAGCTCGAGCAATGCTTGACATCGCTTGTGACACACGCCGGTGTAGCAACGGGGCCGCTTATTAGGGGGCTCGGCAGTGGCAGTAGAGTCACCAGCTGAGGTGAGAGCAGACCTGTTCCCCTTGACCCCACGGGGAGGCTCAACAAGCTCAATGGAAGCACCAGGACCGGAACCCCCCTGCTCACTATGTAGGGTGACCCAGTGAGCTGTAAATGAGACATATCGGCCCTGACCATGCTTGCTGGTCCACCCATCCATGGTGAGATGTACCCTGTCGCCTATGGAATAATCTAGCGACAGGGCGACATTATCAACTGTGCGTCGGTACAGGTTAGGAATTCCCCTTCGGGAAAAATAGTGACGGCTGGGTATTTGCCATTCAGGAATGGCATACTCCAGGAGGTTGCGAATGGCTGACCCCTTCTCTACAATGGAGTAGGGCAGCAGCTGCTGGACCATGGCCTCTGCCAATAGACCGTTTAATCTCCGTATCCTGCGGCTACGGGGAGGCAGTGCTCTTGTGGACCTTATAGCCTCAGTTATCAATGGCTGGGTGCTTTGAGCTGATGATGGAGTGGAGGAAGGTGAAATCTGCCCTCTACGGCCAGAGTGTATAACAGATGGAGAGCAGGCAGGATGGGTGCCAATCTCAGAAACTGAAGCAGGATGGGAAGGTGGACGGGTCTGTGCTATAGTCCTCTGCATGGTGCTGCTTTGTGGTCCTTTAACATTGCCATATTCCTTTTGGTGGTTACTTTTTAGGTGTGTGTGCAGAGCACCTGTCCCCAACCTTTTCAAATTTTTTCCTAGGCTCAGCCTGGCACTGCACAGCTTACACACAACTACTAAGGGATCACTGGTTGACTCAGTAAAGTACTTCCAAACCGGGGCCTTCCTCCGAGAAGGGTTTATGCCTGAGGTTGCAGTTGTACCACTTCCAGTTCGGGACATAGGAGTTTCAGCTGGAGGCTGTGACTGTAACTCCTGCCTTCCTTGAACTGCACTAGCAGAGGAGCTCATGTTGCCACTAGGCCCCCTGGTGTGCCGATGTCCAAGCTGCCTCCTCTGCCAGCTTGCCTCTGATTCTTCTGAGCTGGCATCATCATGCTCAGGCTCATAGGTGATATCCATGTCATCGTCAGCATAATCATCACTGTGGCTGCCTCCCTCATAGCCCACCTCCTCAATGTTCTCATCCTGACCCTCCACTACTTGAATGTCAACTTCTGCACCCCCCCCCCCCCTCAACAACATTATCATCATCCAAAAGAAAAGTCTGGGCATCATGCGACATATCGATGTCTGACTGCTGCAGAGCCGTATCAACAGGTGCTGAAATTGTGTCATCAAAGGGAAGGACACATGGGTTAAGGGCAGCTTTTGGAGGAGGCATGGAAGTGCTGTTGGTGGTACTGCTGGTACTTTGTAACTCAGCTTGTGAGGACTGACTATGACTAATAGGGCTGTCTCCTGACACCCAGTTCACAATGGCTTCAGTGTGGCTCTGCACAATAGCCCGTGGTTTCTGTGACGTGAAATATGATCGTATCAGACTGGACCCCCTTTTGGGATTTGATGCATCACTGCCTGATACTGAGTGTCCACTACCTGTGGCTGAGTGGCTAGTACTTGCTGCTACTTGGCTTCTGGTTCTGCCTGCAGAAGTCTGTCCCCGGACTGCTGTGGACTGACCCCTGCCTGGTGCAGAGTGTCCCCTGCCAGCTGCTGACTTTGCTGGTGGACCCTTGCCTGTACTGTCTCGACCACGGCGAGCTTCACCTCTGCCCGACATTGTTTATTATTTGTCTCAAATTTTTAATCGAAGTATAGTGGAAGGGGAACAATGTCAAAAAAATTTTGCTGAATAAGTGAGATAAAAGAAAGAATGAATAAAGGAAAGGAATGAATACAATAATACAGGGAAATTAAAATAAGGGAAAAAAAGAAAAGGATGAAATGGCTATTTAATTTATGTTTCTTTCCACACAGTTCCTTTCTGTAACTAAATCCACTCTCCTCTACACATCACAGCATGGAACTACACACACAGTCGTCTGTAGCTGCCTAACACTAAGTCACAGAAATCCTTACACAAAGTAGGACTAGTAGCTACTAGCTAGCTAGGCTAGCAAAAACAGAATAACAATAAGAAAAATAACAGAATGAATAAAGGACAGGAATGAATACAATAATACAGTGGAATTAAAATAAGGAAAACAAATGAAAAAAGGATGATAGGACTACAGATCACAGCATGGAACTATATAGCTATATACACAGTCCTCCTCCTATCTTCTGTAGCTGCCTAACACTAAATCACAGAAATCCTTACACTAAATAGTAATACTAGTAGCTAGGTAGCCAAAACACAGATTAGAAATAAGGAAAATAACAAAAGAATGCAAGGAATGTGGATGTGTATGTCACTGGCTGCAGCCTGTGTAAGCTGTTTCTTCTCAGAGTCCTCACAAAGCCCAGCACACAGCACAATAACACCCAGAAACTGAAACCAGACCTGTTGGAAGAAAGCTTTTATACTGAGGGGTGGGCTAAATTTCTATTGGTTGCTAACAGTGTAGCAGCCACCAAAAGTTTTACCTGATTGGCCAAATAGTCTGTTTGTGAAACTACGCGTATGAAAATACGCGTAAGCGTAAGCTACGCCTAAGGCGTAAGCTACCAATGCATTATTAAATACGTGAGAGTGTGAACTTCGCTTTACGCGTAGTATACGCCTGGCTGCGTATACATACGCATTAAAATTACGCATGCGAAGCTACGCAAATTACGCACACGCGTGCGTATATTGCGTATCACTACGGAACGGCAAAACTGACTACGCGTATTTTGCTACGCGTAGTTTTAGACATACGGAATGCTACGCCTATGCGTATAGCGTAAAATACGTTGCGTAGATTCGCATATGCGTAGTTTCTGCCCACCCCTGGCGAAGCCCCAGTCGGCCGGGGCTCCGCATTCTGGCTATCCCAGCCTGCATGGGGGACAAGGGGTTACAGAGGCTCGGGAGGGGGGACCCCACGCCATTTTTTTTCAGATTTCCCACACACAGCAAATAAAAAAAATAAAAACATTTTTTAAAGGACTTCCGAGGCCACAAATGTGAAAAAAAGTGAAATACCTTTTCATAATCCATATCCATTGAGGACGCCATCCGCACCCTCCCGTTAATTCCGCCATGGCTCCAGCACTAATAATGGCTCTGGTCGAGTCCCGACCCCTCTGAACGGGTCGGGTTCTCAACTCATTCCCCCCTCAATATGGCCGCCACAGATTGCCGCGGCTGCGCAGTCCGCATGGACACGATTGCGGCTGCGCAGCTCTAGCACTTCCTCCCGATGCGTCCGATGTATGCACGCATATTGATGACGTGGTGGTCGGAGGGCCTGAAGCTGCGCAGCCGCAATCGCGCCTATGCAGACTGCACAGCAGCGGCAATCTGTGGCGGCCATATTGAGGAGGGAATGAGAACCCGACCCGTTTGGAGGGTCGGGGCCCGACCGGGCCGGTATTACTGCGGGAGCCAGGGGGGAATGAACGGGAGGGCGCGGATGGCGTCCTCCATGGATCTGGATTATGAAAAGGTATTAAACTTTTTTCACGTTTGTGGCCTAGGAAGTCCGTTAAATATTGTTTCCTGCTATCTTTTTAACATATCCTGCAAATTTGGTGTTGCTAGGATGTAAGGGGCCTTTGCTATTAACTGCTAAAGCCGGCGGGTGATGATGATAACCAACCAGAATTATAGGGGTGCAAAAGTGCTGAATTCTGCCATAGGCTTCCATTAGGCTCTCTATTTCACTTTCAAAAATCTCAAATCTTTTCAAAGGGCTGTGGCTCAGCAGTGGCAAATTTTCTAGCATTGTAGGGACTCTTAGGGGGATCATGACTGGTGAGTTTCGGGCCCCTAGGCCAAAGAGGTCATAGCCTAGGGCAGGGGTGCACACATTTTTTCGGCTCACGAGCTACTTTAAAATTTGCCAAGCTCAGGAGATCTACCAACATTTAGGTAGCTAGGTAGCTAGCCTTCAGTATAGGTAAATAGGTATAGGGGCCTTCAGTATAGTTAGCCAGGTATAGTGTAGTTAGGTGTGGGTGCCTTCAGTATAGTTAGCCAGGTATAGTGTAGTTAGGTGTGGGTGCCTTCAGTATAGTTAGCCAGGTATAGTGTAGTTAGGTGTAGGGACCTTCAGTGTAGTTAGCCAGGTATAGAGTAGTTAGGTGTAGGTGCCACTCACCTCCCTCCGGTTCCAGCGGTGGTGTCTGGGGCTCCTCCTGGTCTCCCCTCCGTTGGCCGCACTGGCTAGAGTCAGTGCAGATGCGCAGCATAGAAGAAGACTCCGGCGAGCGAAGGGGGTGGCGGGCAGCGTGCGCTGATGCATTGTGCCCAGCACCGCCCCCAGCTATGACGTTGCGGTGTCCTCCATTCCCGTTGCGCCGCCCCTCTCTTCTCTGCCTCTTCTGATTGGCTAGCGGCCGACAGGGGTGCAAAAGTGGTAAAATCCCCCATAGGCTTTCATTGGGTCTCCTTTTTCACGTTCCAAAATCTCACAACATTACAAAGGGCAATGACTCAGCGGTGGCAAAACTCACCAGTCATGATCCCCCTAACAGTTCCTACAATGCTAGAAAATTTGCCACTGCTGAGCAATTGCCCTTTGAAAAGATGTGAGATTTTGGAAAGTGAAATAGGGAGCCAATGAAAGCCTATGGTGAAATTTTACTACTTTTGCACCCCTGTAACTCTGGTTTGTAGAGATGTATGGAACCCATCTTTGGAGTCCAAGTCTAACAATATGTCTTCTACCTGCATGAAACATTGGCCTCAATTCACTAAACTTATCTCCTGTCTTTAATAACTCTTCTAGAGTTGTTACCATGGTGATAAGGCATGTAGTATTCAGGAAACATTTTACCTCAGGCAAGCCTAAAGTTAACTCTTCTGTCTTTAAATTAACTCTCCAATCCTTAAAATAACTCCAGAGTTAAAGACAGGCTGTTAATTAGCTGCATGTGAAAATAACTACAGAGGAGGTAAATTAACTACAGAGGAGGTAAATTAACTACAGAGGAGGTAAATTAACTACAGGAGAGGTAACTTAAGGAATGAAGAGGTAAGATAACTCTCTCACGTGTGGAGGTAAGTTTTCTCTTGCCTTATTATCTCTAGCATGATCTTAGTGAATTGAGGCCATTTTGTGAGATTCAGACGTTGCTAACGGCCATGGCTGCGATTTATGTACGTCAGACTCGCCACCATTGAAATTGCCCAAATAAACAGGTTTTTGTGACCCTAGGCTAAGACCTCTTCGGCCTAGGGGCCCGAAACTCACCAGTTATGATCCCCCTAACAGTTCCTACAATGCTAGAAAATTTGCCACTGCTGAGCAATTGCCCTTTGAAAAGATTTGAGATTTTTGAAAGTGAAATAGGGAGCCTAATGGAAGCCTTAGCAGAATTCAGGACTTTTGCACCCCTAATTCTGGTTGGTTATCATCACCCGCCGACTTAAGCAGTTAATAGCAAAGGCCCCTTACATCCTAGCAACACCAAATTTGCAGGATATGTTAAAAAGATAGCAGGATTCAATTCAACAACAAATGGGGCAAGCACCATCAACCAACCACCTAAAATAGGTAATCCCTGAGTGTGCAGAAGGGGAACTTAAACTGAAAGCTGAACAAACAAGAAAAGGAGTTCCCTTAAAGAACCGCACCACTCAGACCATAATCAATAGAACTCAACTTTATTCAAACATTTAATAAAAACACTTAAAATCGAATGGGCTGCTGCCATGACAAAACCTATAAACAATGTATTCCCATACATACAAAATAATGTGTATATGCAAAGTATATACATGAAATTACAACAATATCAGATGCCAAAAATATATATAGTATGAATCAGCATGTATGTATATATGGGGAATCCTAATGAAATATTGGGTTTCTTTCAGGTCCGTCTGCCTGGAAAATTACAGTACTCAGAAGATGAATAATTTAGTAAAGTGCATGATAGGTAGTGCAACATCAGTAGTGCTGAAGATATTAAATAGATAAGAACAATGAATCCAAAACGGATGAAAAGGTGACGAGTGCAAGATTCACCAAAGTGAAACAAGGTGCAAGTAGTGTCAGAAAAAGTGGGATGGAAGAAAGTACCGAAATCTTACCTAGGCAGACACCTGAGTTAGGAAGTCAAGGCTTACAGCCGTAGGGCCATCGCGATTCGCCGCTCTGCGCTATGGCGGCTTCCTCTGGGCATGCATGTATGATTCATACTATATATATTTTTGGCATCTGATATTGTTGTAATTTCATGTATATACTTTGCATATACACATTATTTTGTATGTATGGGAATACATTGTTTATAGGTTTTGTCATGGCAGCAGCCCATTCGATTTTAAGTGTTTTTATTAAATGTTTGAATAAAGTTGAGTTCTATTGATTATGGTCTGAGTGGTGCGGTTCTTTAAGGGAACTCCTTTTCTTGTTTGTTCAGCAAAAAGATAGCAGGAAACAATATTTAAAGGACTTCCGAGGCCACAAATGTGAAAAACGTTAAATACCTTTTCATAATCCAGATCCATGGAGAACGCCATCCGCGCCCTCCCATTCATTCCCCCATGGCTCCCGCAGTAATACCGGCCCCGGTCGGGTCCCGACTCCCAACCCCTCCGAACAGGTCGGGTTCTCATTCCCTCCTCAATATGGCCGCCACAGATTGCTGTGGCTGCGCAGTCCGCACAGACGCGATTGCACCTGCGCAGCTCTAGGGCCTCCTCCGTCATCAATATGCGTGCATACATCGGACGCATCGGGAGGAGGACCTAGAGCTGCGCAGCCGCAATCACATCTATGCGGACTGCGCAGCCGCGGCAATCTGTGGTGGCCATATTAAGGGGGGAATGAGAACCCGACCCGTTTGGAGGGGTCGGGACCCGACCGGCGCCGGTATTACTGCGGGTGCTATGGCGGAATGAACGGGGGGCGCAGACGGCGTCCTCCATGGATCTGGATTATGAAATGGTATTTAACTTTTTTCATACTTGTGGCCTCGTAAGTCCTTTAAAAAAAATATATATATATATATGTATATATATATATATATATATATATATATATATATATGTGTATATATATATATATATATATATATATATATATTATTTTTATGTGCTGAGTGTGGGAAATCTGAAAAAAAAATTACGTGGGGTCCCCCATCCTGAGCCTCTGTAACCCCTTGTCCCCCATGCAGGCTGGGATAACCAGAACCAGAACAAAGTACCCCTTACCCATTTCCACAAAGGGTTAAATGAAATAAAAACACAACCACGAAAAAAGTCGTTTAATTTTCTTAATTAACCAGAAATACTTACCTGTACCTTTAAAAAAAAATTCCCACGCCAATATCCACGGTAATTGATCCAACGAACTGTATCCTCTTATGTTGCGATCTTCTATTAAGTTGATTGAAGATCTCCGAAGCCCCCCACCCACATAGCAGAGAATGCGTCCTTTTGGATGCATAGCTGCTAGCTCCCGCTGTCTCTCCCCACCTGCCTGCCTGCACCTGTCAACCCTCACCTAGGCTGGCACCCAGTGCACCCATGTGTCCGCTGGGTGCCAGCCTCCGTGGGGGTTGACAGGTGCAGGCAGGTGGGGAGAGCCAGCAGCAGGAGCCAGCAGCTTCACATCCTTCCGAGGACGCATTCTCTGCTATACTAGCGGCTCATGAATGAGCCGGATCTTTTTAATGAATCGGTTCTTTTTTATGAATCAACTCTTTTTTTTTTTACTTTAAAATCTATTTTCTCAAAAACTATAAGGTCTTTTTGAAAAAAAATGTTTCCTCTTGTTCCCACTGTTCTTCTTAACATTCCCAGTAATTTTGGTGTTGCTAGCTTTTAAAGGGGCTTTGCAATTAACCATTAAAGTTGGCGGGGGTATATTTTCCCATGGTCAGAAGGAGAATTTACATTGAAACTTTAAAATTGATTTTCTCAAAAACTATATGGTCTTTTTGAAAAAAAAATGTTTCCTCTTGTTCCCACTGTTCTTCTTAACATTCCCAGTAATTTTGGTGTTGCTAGCTTTTAAAGGGGCTTTGCAATTAACCATTAAAGTCGGCGGGGGTATATTTTCCCATGGTCAGAAGGAGAATTTACATTGAAACTTTAAAATTGATTTTCTGAAAGCAGCCAAACTTGTAACATTAAGGGGCCCATACACTGGTCAATTTCGGCCATCGATAGATCTATTCTATGGGATCGATTGATCGATCTGAAATTGAGTCTATCAAATCTATCAATCGATCGATTTGCAATCGATTTCGAACAATTTGATCTATCTGACAGGATGGAAAATCTAGGTCGGTCTGCTGCTGGCAGCAGGTCAATGGCCCATAGAGTTGCATTGGATCTAATGGTCCAATAATGCATTTGGATTGATTTACAATAGATTTCCAATAGAATTCATTCTGAAATCTATTGTAAATCTGTTCCTAATGTGTCGCACACATCAGATAGATTCCTGACAGATTCGACTTGACAGGCATCTGACAGAAATCTATTTGATGGTTGAATCTGCTGCAAATCTATAAGTGTATGGCCACCTTTACATATAGTTTATGCAGACAGATTCCAATATAGGTGAGCATCTGTGCATGTATGGTAACTATTATACATTACATATTAGTTTAAAGTTACCATTTTAAAAGAATTAATATAACTTTAAAAATAATTAATATAACTATAATACAACAGCTATTGCAATAAATAATTGGACATTTAAAGAAAGAAAAAAAAGAAATCGGAAAAAAGAAGCAAACGTTCAATAAATCCAGTACATAACCTGGAAACAGGACATAAAGCTGAATATGATCTAAAAATATAAACTGACTTTGCAAGTTCAAGTTTTAAGTAGCTATTTTACATCTTAATAAACCTTGCCCTTTGCTCATAATTATATTTGACCCATCTCTTCTGCAGAACAGATGGAAGTAGGTCACCAGGACCTTGAAGGACAAATCTGAATATATTTGAGGCTCAGCGCTATCTTGTCAGGGCAATCATACTCAAAAATGACAAAAGTGACACAGTAACATAGAGAAGAAAGATACTGAGCAAAGTAACAATTAGTTGTAACAAAGACTCTATAAATACAAGACAAAGAAATGGTTTAGAACACAGAAGTGAGATCAGGTCACTCACAAATATAGAGAAAGCTGTTGCAAAAGAAAGTCAGTGAGTTAGTTTTGTTTATATTGCTATTATTTGACTAAATCTTCACTATCTTCTGTTTTAATGAAATTTGTGTTTTATGCATTTCATGCTTCAGTTGCACTATCGGTATGTATCAAAATTGACAGCCCGTCCTCTTTCCACAGTATTACAATGATAATCCACATCACCATGTCTCACTAGTTGCTATAATTTGTGCCAAGGGGCTAGGGATCTCATAGGCCTAAGCCTATAGGGAAGTTTACCTTTCACTAAATAAAAACAGAAGAAACCACTGTAGGGGCTTGAAGAAAGGAGGTTAAAGTAAAGATAAAAGCAGTAAAAACCTGCCAAACCAATATCCCCCACAGATTCAATATAGAGTTTTAGGTTTCTAGTGGTTAAGAGTAGACGTGGTCACTCTATAGTGGTTGATGACCTGGTTGTATTGACCTAGATTGGCTTTACTTTTTCATCAATTTGCCTGAATTGTGTCTCTTGAGACAACCTTTTTTCCATTTTTGTTTTCGTTTTTTAAGTCCTTGGTGCCATTTTACCTGGAGTGGTGCTGGATTGCTTGTAAATCTTTGCCTCTGATGAAGCGGCCCATGTACCGTGAAACGTACATCAGACTTTTTGAGTGCATGCACCAATTCCGGACAATTTTCAGAAATTGTAAGAAATTTACTGAAAATGTTAACATTACAAAGTTATTTTACCACTTTCATTCTGTATGTTTTAAAGGACCACTATCATAAATATTTTAAAATGTAAAATACATGTGTACACACACATATATATTAGAAGATATACATTGGTCCCAGAGTAAAAAGCACTTTATACTATTTGAATTATCCCCCAAGCTACCGGTATGAGGTATGTATCAACACAAATAATGACAGCCTGGCACTTAAGTGGAAGGGCACCACTTAAACTGAAATAGAGTAAGAAATTCCTGAGTACTTACTCTTAGTAGTGACATATTCCTCCTTTTTACACTTCTCAACCATAATCATATGTGGAAAAAATGGATAACCAGTGGCCCAAGGGTTGTGAATCATGAAGGCCTGCTTACCTTCTCATTAAAGAAATAGTTAGGATAAATATTTAGAGTTTATTTTTACATGTGATGCATTTCAACTGGGCCCTCCCAGCTTTTTCTGCTGCAAATCCCAATACTAGTGTAACATGCAAATCATGCACCTTCATCATGGCCATAGGTAGGACAACTGAGAGTAAAGTCCTGGGGTGTGGTGGGGAGTTTAGGATCTTCTCTGTATATCTGATCTCCTTGATATTTTGATAGTCATTTTAAACCAATCTGAAAAACAGCATACTATTTTCCATTTTCTATTAATGATGCAAGAAGAACAGGTACACCTTACAAATAAACTGTTGGAATAATGACAACATTCCAGTTTATGTTTTGGTGTACACGCTACAGGCTTTATTTAATTTGTATTATTTATATGCTGAAGTTGTGTATCTTTGTACTAGTTTTAATGCTGCTATTGTGTTAAAAATCTGCTGAATCTCACATTGTCTGTATCATTCGATAGCTCCAAACAACATTTTTATGGCTTGGGGAGGGAATCAATCTTTTGAAGAGTAAGCATATTTAACTTTTCTACAGTTTTACAACTGCCAGTAGACATAAATAGCGGGGAAACAGAATAAGCCGAGACATTGAAGAACTCTGGATATATCCAAAGGCTTTGTGTGCTATTCCAGAGCTAGTCGTAGAACATGTAACATTAAAGCGTTCAAAAACATATCTCCTTTATTACTTTGTTACTGCCAAATAAATTCAATTACAAGTAGAATCCTGGAACAATAGACCGGGAGGGAGAACAAAACTGTGAGAGACACGCTGTATTTGATGCTGTGTTTGTTGAGACACTGGTATAATGCATGTTATAGAGAGATTTTAATATAGTTTGATAGTGCGACCCTCTCGACCTTATTGCGTAAAGGGGATAAGAAAGCTACGAGAGAGGTAACAGCTTGTGTAGAAATCATAAAAAGCCATAATGCATTTGAAGAGCACTTAAGACCTATTCACATCCCCTTCTTGAAAGCAATGGCATCAGAGTATATAATCTTAATTAAATTAGGTAATGGTAGATGGTTTTCAGATGTAGAAGCTAATAGTCCTAAAATAAGAGCAATTAGAAGTACTGAAAAGGAGTATAATTTTATATCACTTGCTCCCCGAACAAAAAAATTCATGAACTAGCTCCTCGGCATTCTTAAGCACTGATAGAAAATGATAAGTTTGACATGATATGTAGCATAGACATGACCACACAATCACCAAGTGTAACATAGCATGATTTGTAACTATATGGCTTTCCATATTATTCAGTAACTGGAGGTTGTACAGTGGAGCAGAATTAAAGGTAAGTATGTAAAATACTACTACTACTAATAATAATAATAATAATTATGATATCAATTATTTAGCAATGAGTTTACTAAACACCATATACCGGTATACCATGAGTATAAGCTGTCCTGAGTATAGGCCGATTTCCCCCACCACCACCACCACCACCAACACACACACACACGCACGCACGCACGCACGCACGCATGCACGCACACACACACACACACACAATCATACACACACACACACACACACACACACACACACACACACACCGCTTACTCAATTAGCATTTGTGTTAATCCCTATGCTAATGCAAAGCTGTTACCTATAAACCTTTTCAGAAGTAAAAATATCACTCATACAGGTCAGAAAACCCTGTATGGTGCATTAATTGCTTCTCCAAAACTGTTATACCAATCAGTTAATATGTCATAGGTCTGACTGGTCTGCTATCAACCAAACTACGATCACCTTTAGCTTAAAATCTGGATGATCCAGCTTTATGTTTTCATTTCATGTTTAATTCTAATATAAATATTGTTTTCTGTAATATAAAAAGTAAAATAAAATAATTACATTGAATAAACAACAACTTCACATCACTGGTTAATCATAACTTTTAGAACCACCTTTCCTATTTAGTGGTGTATATCTAGCAAGACTACAAATGTCATAGTCTAACAATTTAAGTATTTCATGCTCCATTTAAAATTTAATGTTGATCTTTGTGCACTTTTTTCCCCTTTCATCCATTTCTAAGGAAACGACTCAGTGTGTCAGCTTGCGGTGACTTCTCACTGTGGTAATGTCCACGTTGAGGGCATGTTAAAATGTTCTGTTTGAATTGAAGTACACTTTACCTTACAGTTTGGTACTCAGAAAAGTTGATTGTGCATAGAGTCGTATCACAGGAGCATTGAAGCGTGCAACAATGTGACAGGGCACCATAAAAAGAACACTGTGTAGTGGGAACTGTTTCTCACAATGGTCATTTTCTTTTGTTGTTAAAAAAAGGTTATTCTTTATCAACTTCCATTATTGACATTCAGTTCGAAAGAGGCCACAAAGGAAGTGAAAGATGACTCACCTTGTAAAGTAAGGTGTTAAGGTTATTTAGAGCATGCATAATATTCAAAGCTGAATAGAAATAGACTCTTAATAACAAGTTGTAACAAAGTTACTGAAACATTTTAACATTATAACGTTGTTTTAACAAATTGTGTGTCTGTAGGTTTTACAGAAACACGATATACACTATATAACACTGTATACACACATATATTAGATTCACATTTGTCCCAGAGTAAAATGCACTATGAATTACTTTTTTCCTTTAATTGGCTTTAATTTACAGTAGGTGTTATTAATCTGCCCTCTCTGACAGGTTTTGGACTAGAATCACAAACACTGGTGCACATGACAGCCCAGGGGCCCCAGGTCTCTCTCACTCGCTGGGGCCCCCAAACCACCATGCGACACCTAGAGGGAAGTGTGGGTAAGCCCTGGACCTCTCACCTCCAGGGAACTCACCCCACCACCTCTAAACTGAATGCCAACTGCAACAAACACAATTGCTAACTTCCAGCTAGAGCAATATCCTGCCTCTATCTGGCCAGCAGACGCCAGTCAGCCAATCAGGTGCACTGTCATACACCCTTTGCCTGCTGTACCAAATCTAGCAGGAATTACATAAATTAGCATTCAGGTGGGAGGCTTTGGTTGGACGCAATCGTGAAATGCATCGTTTACAGGGAGGTGTCGCATGGTGGTTTGGGGGCCCCAGTGAGTGAGAGAGACCTGGGTCCCCTGGGCTGTCATGTGCACCAGTGTTTGTAATTTTAAATTTCGTTTTTGCAGCTTCTAGGATGCGGTTGACAGGTGAGTGGTTAGGGAGGGGACCGTGTGGGAGATGTGCCTACACGGGGCGTCCCTGTAAACGATGCAATTCACGATTGCATCCAACCGAAGCCTCCCACCTGAATGCTAGGTTTTGGACTAGGACAACTCCTCATTGGGGATTCCCACGAATTCCTTTATTTTCAAAAGCACTGCCTGTTTGGCAGTGGCACAGTCCAAGTGCCAGAATAGCGGTACATGAGGAGACTGGCTGGCCAGCATGTTTGTGTTGATGCTTTTTAGGGGGTGCTTTTGAAAACACTACAAGAAACATACACATACATATGCACCTGCGTGGCCACACATGCACAGAACCCCAGACCTGGCTGCGGCCGGCCTGATTACCAGGAGCTATTGCAAGTGAACAGAGGGGCCGGAGAGGATGTCAAGGGACCCCCCACAGCCCATGGCGCTGGAGGAAGCCCCAGGTAAGTATAAATATGCCATATGACTCCATCTCAGGTTTTCTTTGAACCCAAGTCTCCTATGTCAGAGGCAGAACCATTAACCATTTCACTATCCAGCCACTGGTTTACCATTCGTTAAGGATTTTGTGTCCAATAATATTACTAAATCTTACTGGGTCCTAACATGTGTCTTACAATCTTTGTTGGCCAGGAAACTAAAGTTCAAAATGGTCACAGCAACTTGGTATAGATGTATATCCTACACCTGTTTTTAACACTGGGGAGAAGTCCAGTTACTGCCCTTAAAGGGATCCAAGCAGCTCTTGGCTTCAAATAGCTGCAAGGGCTGACATTGTTCAGAAGCTCAACCCCTGCTGTTTTACAAGTGCTGTTATCCAGGCTAGGTGTGACATTCTTCAACTGTAACTGATGTTTTCTGTTTGAAGTACAATGGGGGTTTGTTTGTGGTCAATTAAGTCTAAAGAGGTAATTTCTTATCTGTTTTCACCATCTCCTGCTCAGGGACCACAGGTCCTTTGCGGTCGGACAAAGTGGCTAATTTAACTCTTAGATGTAAAAAAATGAGGTAAAATTAAAGTTTTTTTTTAATAATAAACCACATTTTTAGAATGCATTTTTTATTTGCTATAGAGCTGCCCTGGGTGTTAAAAATGATGCTCGGTTCACTTTAATAGCCTTGAAGGTAGTTTTGCCTCAGCTGCTGTAATGTTGCTGCTCTTTGGCGGTGGAAGTACTCCTGGGATGGCTTTTCACTCTTTGCTGGTCTGCTGTTCACTCTCTGCTGGTCTGCTCTGTCTTTGCCTGCACTTTCTGGTACAGAATAATCACACTATGGAGGCCTGAGATAGAAAAGAAGACCAGATACACTTCTACTAGTGTAAAACCTTTTGCTAAAAGAGAAAAAAACTTGCTACACTAGATTTAAAGGGAACGTGAACTGATATGTGACATGATGAGTACAATGTGTGTATGTACAGTTCCAAGCCTACATAGAACTAGGCTGATGTGACAGACAGAAACATCCACCTACACTACTTAAAGAGGAACTTAAGCCTAAACAAACATACTGTCATTAAGTTACATTAGTTATGTTAATTAAAATAGATAGGTAATATAATCTCTCACCCACCCTTTTTTTAAAAGAACAGGCAAATGTTTGATTTCATAAGGGCAGCCATCTTTTTGATTGAAAGGAGGTGAAAGGAAGCATGAGACACAGTTCCAACTGTCCTGTGTGCTGATCACCCCTCCCAGTTGCTAGGCAACGTGAATAACAACATAGAAGATCCGATCATGCTTTGCACAGCAACAGGGAAAAAAGCCCGGGCAGTTTTCTTTGATGGGTGGAGCTTAGCTAAAAATGCAGCTAAAAATGATGCTTTGGTAAGAAAAACAAACTTCTGATGCTGTGAAACTGTTAAAGAAACACCAAGCCTTTTCAGTTCTGCAGAGTAGATTTTTTAGTCCGGAGGTTCACTTTAATGGGACTTTCATTAAACGAGAATACAGACCTTTGGTGGCTAATCCCGACATCAGGAAAGTAAGTATCCTCCATAGAACTGACCTCCTGCCATATAAATAGAACCAGTAGGAAAGCTGTCACCCACTGGTTGTCACCCACGACCTGCATCTGGAAGTCTTCTCAAGAAAGGCTGTAAAATAACTTCACTCAGACTTATAAGATGGTGCGAAACCTCTACACACATTTACCAGGCTCACAACAGGAGAACAGAACATGAGACACTTATTTCTGCGAATAAATCAACCTAGTACACCAGATCATGTATGACAAATGCCCCACGGGACTTTATTTGGGGGAAACAGGGCAAACTTTACATCAAAGAATGAACATGCAGGTTTACTATTAACAACAATCAAACAGATCTTCCAGTAGCAGAACCTGTTTCTTACCAAATACATAACTTATTAATCTTCAGGTGACTATACTTTAGGGCCGGATTACTGACCAGGCAAACAAAGCAGTAGCTTGAGGCCCCAGTCAGAGTCTAAGGGCTTCATCAGCCAACTAAGGTGTCAGCATGTTACGTTCTATCAGTCGCTCCCTGGCTGGAGCCCCTTCATGCCGCAACTCCTCTCTGCACTCTGCTGACTCTGCAGCAGCATGTCATCCAGCCCAAACGAACGAGCAAGAAAGCAGCACCCGTTGCTATGGTTATAGGACCGCATGCCAGCCCCGCCCACTCTAGCCCAGCCTGTGCAGTCAGGCGTAGACTGGGGTGTAGACAGCAGGGGGAAAAGAACGGGAGAGGGGCGGGAGGGGGAGCCCCAATCTTTAAGTCCGCTTAGGGCCCCATTCGGCCTTAATCCGGCTCTGCTATACTTATTAGTGATTTCAAATCATAAAGGAATGTGAAAAACAAAATTTATAATACAGTTCAAAACTGCACTTGGGATTGAAAAGAGGTCACAATTTTTTGTGCTTCAATGATTTTGGCTGCATTTAACAGACTTCTCTCCCTCTGAAATAATATTTTATCTGCTCTGTTTAACTATCTTATTTGATTGAATCTAAGATTTATGATCCTTTCAAGCCAAGTCAGATATTCTAAAACATGTGAGAAAATCACAGGAGTTCTTATCTGTTCAAAATAATTAACTGTAGCAAGTATTTAGTAATTAGCAAACATGTTCCATGCACCTTTTTTGATAAATGTTTGTACGTAATATATCTTGATGACATTAGTGTTGCTCTGATACCGCCAATCACGAATTTGAGTAAATCCAGCCACGGCAGAATCAAAATCCGGAAATGCCGTGATCCGGATTTGAATCGGAGCTCTGAATTTGACTTGGATTTTAGCCGGGATTACATGTAGAATCCGTATTCACGGCCGTGATCACGGATTTGACTTTAACGTTAATAACAAATTGCATGGATTATAAAGATGATCAGTGGCTACAACGTTATTTTTTTTTTTTTTCCAAAAAGACCTTATAGTTTTTGAGAAAATCCATTTTAAACTTTCAAAGGAAGTTTCAAAGGAAAAAAGTATACATGTAAATGCGGTAAATACATTAACTGTCATTTACCGCATTTAAATGTATACTATTTTCCTTTGACTTAACATATCCTGAAAATTTGAAGTTTATATCATGTAAGGGAACTTTGCTATTAGCCTCTAAAGTCAGCGGGTTTTCATGATTATTAATCACGGGCGTGATCACGGCTAAATCCGTGATCACGAGCTGGATTTGGACCACGATCACTAGTGCATTGGGAACAGAATCCGTGATCGAGAGGCGATCACGAATTCGGAATCCGACCTCGTGATCAGGAATAACAGCTTGTGATCACGGGTTACTAGATGACATTGATTTATATCAGCAAAAAATCTCTGTCCCCTTCTAAAATTCAAAAGTATATATATTGTGCTTTCTAAGAGTATATTCACTGCACGAGAGTCCAAAGAGGCATACATCTAATAAAAACACCATGACAAATTGGTAAAATCTACTATCCCCAATTCCCAATAGAATAATATTGGTAAATATACCAATATTCTACAACGAAGCAGAGCTTTTTGTACCCGAATTTGTGCGGCAGCAGGGCCAGCCGTCATTCAGCTCACCTTGCTCCAAAAAGCACAATGCGCCGAAATGTGATGTATGCATTATACTATCCCCCTATGTAACCCTATTCTCACAATAGCCCCTCCCCTATTTACGCCTAACACTAACCTACCCCCCACCTATTCCTAACCTTCCCACCTACTCCTCACACTTACCTTTCCCTGTTCTATGCCTAACACTAAGCCCCTTCCCCGCTTCCCCGGTGTTCCTCCAATAGACCAGCGTCTAACATAAACCCTGGTGCCGCCATGTACATATAATAGTAAATACCCACTAATTCCAAAGCTGCCCAAACTTTGGCGGCGCCCCTCGTAGTAATTTTAACTGATTCTTCTAAGGAGGGTTTTCACCTCATGCTAAAAGCTTATTTTATTTGAATTGTGTCATTCTGATTCAAAACTTTCTGCCTGAATGTGTTTTTGTAAACTTACTTATTTTTTCTACTGTGCTGATATAAAAAATGAAAAACAAAGCTTCATATCGTATTATTTCAGAGCAGGAAAGGAATATTAGCTTTTTTCTGTTACATACAGAAGACGTGTGATTGTTGCTTGTAGAAAAGGCAATTACTGCTGAACACGTAATCTTAATTTATGACTGTAGTCACATACAGAAGAGATAAGGTTGTAAAAATCTAAATGAAAAGTGGTCTATAACAAGGCAATATCCACGGTACTTTATTCGTAAAACATACAAAAGTGATTTGCATAGTCTAATTAGGATGTAATTTCTCAGGATGTGACCTACCCTCAGAAATCCATATCTTTCTTTCCATACTTTCTTTCTTTACTTTATGTTTGCATGATCATAAGTGCTTCTCTAATCATAATAGACCTTTTATTGTGATGGCTCCTATTGTCTCTCTAGATGAGTTTAAATATAAGATTGGGCATGTGTGTCATTGATTGAGGAGATAAGATTAATTATGAGAGTTCTTCAGAGCCAGGAGGGAAGTTTAGGTGAGTCATTAAGTTCCAAACAAAATAATGGTTTCAAGTATCAAGAATAAAACACAAAAAAGCGCTATAAATGGAAATGTATAATTAACCCAACCTTTACTCTTAGCTTTGGTACAAACAAGGGAATTTACAGACATATCTGGTGGTTGATTTTTTCAAGTGATTTCCTGATTCGTGAACACTTGGATGGCAAAATCAACCCAAATCACATGTGTGTGATAGATAGTTCTTTAGTAAAATCATGTTTGCCCTGCAAGTTGCAAACTGTTGTGTTTTCACCTACAACGATCAGTCATTTGTGAAAACATATGCTGCTTTGCTATGTGAGGAGGACTGACTCATATTAACTGTCACATCTGTTCATTTAAAGACTGGAGGTGTCCATACATCAGGAGATTATGGGCAGATTCGACAAAGAGACAAATTTATCTCTAACTGAATCTGATTTGAATAAATTTCTCTTTTTTTCGTCAATTCCCATCCGATTTCAGCATGAAATCTTAAAGAAAACAGCTGTGCCCGCCATGTCCGCCCTGACATTGTCCATCTAATGTATAAATGTTCCCCCTGTGTGTGCATTTATACATTACTTGTCTTGCGTCAGCCTTCAACACGGTGTCGGTAACTGCATCCGTACAAGCCACTGGCGCATAGCATCTGACGTTAGATGCTATGCGCCGACGTTAGACGCTATGCGCAAGTGGCATGTATGGAGGCCGCAGCGGAGGTTACCAACACTGCACAGAGGCTGACACAGGACAGATAATGTATAATGCATAAACGGGGGGGGGGGGGCACATTTATAGATTATGGTGGCAGCGGTGGGGGTTATGATGATCCGTCGCACGTTCCGAAATCGGCCGCCGTACCGCCGCATACCCGAGCAACCAACTTTGGCCCCAAATTGGTTGTATCGTCAATCGGGCCTGCACTTGGCGCCACCGATTTTCAGCCAGTTCAATAATAATAATCGAAATGGTTGGTCGATCGGCCGCCATAGTCGACTGATGTATGACCACATTGAGAATTAACTCCCAATCAACAAGTGACCCAATCATTTTGATCAGATTTCTCTGAGTCGAGAGCAAATATTTTGTTGAGTGTACCAGCCCTGAAACATTTATAACAGTGAAGCACTTATCTATAAACACAACCACTAACAGTGTGATAGATAGAGACAAAGAGGGTGATACTGCTTGCTTGGCAGTTTGAAATAACCACTACCCCCACAATGCAATGAGGTTCACAGAAAGAAAACGGTGATGGCAATGGCAATGACATCCCATTGTGGGAGGGGTCTCACCTCAATATCAGGCCCACAGATCTCCCTGATGGTCTATCTGTTACATAGTTACATAGTTATTTTGGCTGAAAAAAGACATACGTCCATCGAGTTCAACCAGTACAAAGTACAACTCCAGCCCGTCCCCCACATACCCCTGTTGATCCAGAGGAAGGCGAAAAAAAAAAACCCTCCAGGCATGGTCCAATTAGCCCCAAATGGGAAAAATTCCTTCCTGACTCCAGATGGCAATCAGATAAAATCCCTGGATCAACATCATTAGGCATAACCTAGTAATTGTAGCCATGGATGTCTTTCAACGCAAGGAAAGCATCTAAGCCCCTTTTAAATGCAGGTATAGAGTTTGCCATAACGACTTCCTGTGGCAATGCATTCCACATCTTAACCACTCTTACTGTAAAGAACCCTTTCCTAAATAAATGGCTAAAACGTTTTTCCTCCATGCGCAGCTCATGTCCTCTAGTCCTTTGAGAAGGCCTAGGGACAAAAAGCTCATCCGCCAAGCTATTATATTGCCCTCTAATGTATTTATACATGTTAATTAGATCTCCTCTAAGGCGTCTTTTCTCTAGACTAAATAAACCCAGTTTATCTAACCTTTCTTGGTAAGCGAGACCTTCCATCCCATGTATCAATTTTGTAGCTCGTCTCTGCACCTGCTCTAAAACTGCAATATCTTTTTTGTAATGTGGTGCCCAGAACTGAATTCCATATTCCAGATGTGGCCTTACTAGAGAGTTAAACAGGGGCAATATTATGCTAGCATCTCGAGTTTTTATTTCCCTTTTAATGCATCCCAAAATTTTGTTCGCTTTAGCTGCAGCGGCTTGGCATTGAGTACGATTATTTAACTTGTTGTCGATGAGTACTCCTAAGTCCTTCTCCAAGTTTGATGTTCCCAACTGTATCCCATTTATTTTGTATGGTGCTAGACCATTGGTACGACCAAAATGCATGACTTTACATTTGTCAACATTGAATTTCATCTGCCATGTATGTGCCCATATAGCCATCCTATCCAGATCCTGTTGCAATATGACACTATCTTCCTGAGAGTTGATGATTCTGCACAATTTTGTATCATCTGCAAAAATAGCAACATTGCTCACTACTGCATCTACTAGGTCATTAATAAATAAGGTAAAAAGGTGAAAAGGTAAATATCTCTGAAAAGGGGTATCTGCTACTGATTGGGATGAAGTTCAATTTTACATTAAAGTTCCTCTTTAAAAGTCAGGGTCAACTGCATTTATTCAAAAACAAACGTTAGTGTTATTGCTAAAAACAGAAACCATCAGAATTTTCTGGGCCAAAAATCAGAACTAAATCCAGAGCCCACTGTGGTGGTAATCTTCTCAGCCCCACCCTGCAACATTTAGAATGGTAAATAAGTATCAGCTAGCTTTGAGGGATATCACAGGGAATTTTCATTTCTCTGCTAACTGTTGCCCAGAAACAGATTTTATCTATCATGTGTTCTTCAGAAGAACCCAACCTGCACACCAGACCAGAAGTGTAGCTGTGTCCTTTATAAAGGTGGCAGTACACTAATAGGTTATTGCAATAGAGAAGACATTAGGGCCCATATGCAATTTCTTTCAAAGTTTTCTCCTAAGAGATAATTTTTCATCTTGTATTTAAAATAATTGTTTTGTACCAAAAAGTAGGGGGAAAAGTTCATTTAAAAATTATTTTGAGTATTTTCTTGCTTGCTGGTGGTTTAAAAGGCACTTTATTTACACGTTTTTAAAATATCACCTAGGTGAAAATGCATGTCAAAAATGTAATCACATATGGGGAACGGTGTGCATTTAATTAAAATCTATTGAGGCTATGGCATTTTCATGCAATGTTGTGATTGAAAAATTTCCCATATGTAGCTCAAAACTGTTGTCTTGCAGCATCGACCCAGCTAGAAGCAGAGGGAGACCACAAGCAGCAGCTAATGACCGAGGCTCTGAATAGCTTTATACTGCATCAGGCAGTACAAAACTTGCAGCTGCAGTGTTGTCAACATAAATATAAGACAATATTTCGGGTGAAATGTTGTCTGATATTGAGTGGTATGATGAAACATGTAAAAGATCAATAACTAGAAGTTATTAATCATTTATTTGATCTACCACTAATTTTACTAATATATGGCTACCTCATCCATTTGAATAATGTGGCATCTCTTGCCATACTCCTGAAAGACTGATACAGAGTTGCTAAGTCGCAAAATTTTAATTTAGCATTAGGGTTGATTCACAAGAACACGTGAATTGTATTCTTGCAGCCTGGTGCCACTGCTGGTTTGCTGGGTATTCATCAGATCCGTCTGATTGCTGTGTAATGCAGATAAATGGCAGCATTTGTAACCATACATAGGGCTTGATTCACTAAAGCGTGATAACTGCTATCACGTGATGGGCTTGATTCACTAAGCCGTGATAGGACAAATATCACACCTTATCAAAGATATCACACGTTACCAAAGTTATCACACGTTGGGCTTGTTTCACTAAACCGTGACAACTCATATCACAGCCGCGCACGTTTTCTCATTTTCGCGCGCAATCGTGAATTTTCGCCAACAATTGCACAAGTAAATTCGCGAAAATGCGAAAACGCACGCAGCCGTGATGTGAGTTGTCACTGTTTACTGAATCAAGCCCAACGTGTGATAACTTTGGTAACGTGATAACTTTGATAACGTGTGATATCTTTGATAAGGTGTGATATTTGTCCTATCACGCATGTTTAGTGAATCAAGCCCATCATGTGATAGCAGTTATCACGTGATAACTGCTGTGATAGCAGTTATCACGCTTTAGTGAATCAAGCCCATAGAGTGATGAACACTTTCATTCTGATTATTTCTTCACAAAAATGACCTCAAGTATTTGAGCATTCCACAGTCATGTGGCAGGTGGTGCAGGAAGAGAAGAGGTTAACCTGACAGACTCCAGTTAAAAGTTAAACCATGTGAGAATACTTTGCAAGGCAGATAAAAGCACACAACTGTTACTTTCTGGCCAACCCTAGTATATTTCTGATTCTTCATCTGTTATTTATAAAAAGGCACCAGTTGACATAAAGTAGTGGACTCCAGGGATAACTGCTGCCTGTGCAATACTTCATTCCCTGATAGCCACTAATCTCACTAAACATCACAATGGGCCTCAATTCACTAAGCAGTTTAGACTAATCTACTGATGGTTTTTAGTCTACTGATGGTTTTTAGTCTACTGATGGTTTTTAGTCTACTGATGGTTTGGTCAGTTGCATCAAAGGGGAATTCACTATTACCAAACGTTTTACACCTGTTTTTAGACCTGGTCTAAAGGATTTGGTAATTAGGTGGGTAAAGCAGGGGAAATGATCAAAGGATGCATTTCACAAACAAGTAGCTATGACTGACATCCTTCTCCTCTGAGGAGCTCTCCTCTGCATACAATTAAATTCCTGCATAATTAATTCAAAAAGGTTCCATCCTCACATCTAAAATACTTCACAGAATTACTTTACCTACAGAAATCAGCTGGTCTAATATCTGTCAGAAAAAGTGGGCATGGTTACTCCTTGTTTGCCTTTGTGAATTGTGTAGTTACTGAATGTTAGACCAGGTCTAAAAACAGCTCTAAAACACTACACCAAACCATCAGTAGACTAAAAACCATCTGTAGACTAGTCTAAACTGCTTAGTGAATTGAGGCTAATGTGTTTTGCACTGTGTTTGAAAGGGGGGGGGGGGGGGTCCGTGGATCATGCATTGCTGGGTTCCTTTAGTTTTCTAGTAAAAATACTGAAACATCATGTGTTGACTTATCTTTTCAGCCCTCAATTCTGGGTTTTATTGATAATGTGGCCTGTAGAACACATAACAGACTCTCTCTGAGGATTGCCCTTTTTCTACTTCTTTTCACTAAATTTGTATTGCCATAGAAAAAGTCAACATAAAAATTGCAATAACAGGATAATCATTCGTGGTCTAGAGCAACAAGTAAAGCATACATGAAATGTAGAGCTTGACCATAAAGTGTATCCAACCATATTGAGAAAGATTATAACAATTAAATCAAAGCCTTGAACCATATATAGACAAAAGTCCTGTCCTGTAAAATTATAGAAATATCCCCATATTCCCAGTTCTATGTAATTTTAAGGGGGTTCTATACCACCTTGTGGATAGTTTGATTGCTGTATCTCTAATCATTGGAGTTTTAGTAATCGACATCATGTTGTCCCCAATCTTACGCCATTCTTCTAAAGAGAAATTTACATGAAGCTCTGCTTCCCATTCTCCCATACTCTCAGTTTTATTTAATTGTAGGCGTGCAATCATATGTAAGTATAATCTAGAGATCACTCCAGCTGTAGGGGCTGAAGATAAGTACAAGTGTTCATAAAAGGTGCAATTAAAGAGTCCATAAGGGCTAGAGTGCTTTAAAAATAATGACATATTTGTATGTATCTGAAGTATTCTTGTGCTGGCAAGTTTTTACCAAATTGCAAGGTCTGGAAGGAAATGAATTTATCTGCTAACCAAAAGCGATTAGAGGTAGTCAGGGAGTTAGATGACGACCATTCAAACTGAGAGTGGTCCTGGAAGGCGGGTGGGAAATTAGGATGACCAATAAAAGAGAGCTGGGGAGGTTTAGGGGAGCAGAGCTTCATATTCTCCCTGCAGGAAGACCAGAGCGTGAAATTTTCACTTACTATTAAGTTCAACCGTTGTATAGAAGTTTTAAATTTGGGTGGGAGGGTGGGTATAGAGGCCAGATTATAGGGGAAAACTGCATCCACCTGGATTACCCTCTTTTATGCCAGAAAGTGTATTTAAATGGAAATCACCACTTTCAAGATGACTCTTAGTTTCTGTTAACTGCTTTTTGGATTGTTCACCACTCGGTACCTATGTACTGTTTACCTTGATCGTGGGCCCCTTTGGTTAGTGTAATTATTGAGGGTGGAGGAAGGTGGGGTTGGGTTTTGATTGTTTTAAATTTTATACACAAGATTTTTCATACATTTTTTCTTTAAAAAAAATCACAACTTGGTGAAAATAGCATCTACTTTTGGAAAAAAAAAAAACATTTAACCATGCTGTTCAAATTTAGTGAAGATGAATCCTGGAGTTAATGCCTGCATATGCCAGCAAATGCACACTTGTCTGTACACTACATACAGAGGCCAGGGCCCATGCCTTTAAAATGCCTTTTAAATCCCCAGCAAGCACAAAAATAGTACGTTTTCTACTATTGGTACTTTAGCAATTGCAGAGTGCTGAAAAGTTATTTTAAAAAAAGACGAAAAATTATAACTGAGGAGAAAACTCAGGTGAAAAAGGTGAATTGCATATGGGCCCATATGTCTACATATTCACATCTATGACTCATAGGGCAGTACAGATGCTTATGCTGGAAGCTCATTTAAAAGCAAATCTAGAGAAAAAAATCCAACACAGCTACTTGTGCGTGTATACATGAACATGCAATAATTCCTTACAATAAATTTTGATCTCCAGTGTAATGCTGTAGATTGTTGTACCGTGTTAGCCATCAGTAAAAGCAGGGCCGGATTTACCATAAGGCACACTAGGCACGTGCCTACAGGCGCCTGATTAAGCAAAGGGCGGGTTAAATCATGTCGTATTAAAATTAAAAACCTAAAAAAATGCAACACTAATACCAGCGCCGCCCGCCGCCTCCTCCATGTTCTGGTAGCCGCGGCCGCAACTACAGTGAGGGGCGGGCGGCTAGTGACACACACAGTCTGTCATTACGTGCCACTTTCCCGCCCACCGGCCGTCCTATTCATGCCTACACGCAGCGCTGCAAGTGAACAGCAGGCTGCGTGCATAGGCGGCGGGGGGCGGAGCGATTGTTCCTCTGGAGTCCTAGGAGTGTGGCATACCACGTGGGCGGACAAGAAGATGCGGAGGGACTGGACTCCCTTACCAGCGAAATTGGCCTGCCTGGCTGCGCTGGTATGCCCAGAGTATGCCCAGAGCCATGATGGAAGGGAGAGGAGGAATAATCCAGCAGGAGCGCAGGTAGACAAAAACCTCCGCCCTGCCGACTTCTGCTCTCCTGCTCCATGCGTCCAGTGTTTACGTCACCCAGCAGTGCCCCCTGCGTCTTCTCCATGGTTACAGCGCTTGACCATGGAGAGGATGCAGGGGGCGCAGCTGAGTGACGTCAACGCTGGACGCATGGAGCGTCCTTTGAAACGAGTCTCTTCCTCTTGCCCCTGCTGCCACTGACCACCTGAGTACTTCTCCACCACCCAAGTACTTCTTCTCTCTCCCCCCCCCCCAAGTCTCCCTCAGCCGCTCGGGATATTGGGCAAAAGAAGGACTTACTGACGGCCCGCCACCTCCACCTGGAGCCCCGCCCACTCTGGCACCTGGGGAAGCCGCTGCCGCCATAAAGTGGACCTGAACTCTTGCCCAGGACAGAGAGAAATGCAGCCTGTATGTAAGTAGAGGGTGTAGCCTGTCTAATACCCTCTCAGTCTCTTACACAGGACAGAAGGGAAACTCTGCACCCTGCTGTATGTATTTAGAGTTAAGCCTGTGTAATTTCCCATTATCTGTGTCTAATCACAAATTTCTCCCCTGCCACGGCAGATAAGCTCATTAGTAAGCACAGGATGTTAACAAAATGTCTGCTTCCATGAAAGCAGGAAGTAGAAACACTGGTGATGTATTTTAGGATTTGTATCAGCTGTAACAAAATCATTATTCTTTAAAGGTTATTATGCTGTTATGTATTTATTTATTGTATTTATAAAGCGCCAACATATTACGCAGCGCACAGAGGAAGTTCTGAGTTCAGCTCCGTTCGCTGACTTCCCTCCTCTACCTGCTCTAACCTCCCACCTACCAACTTTCCTACCCTGACTTACTGCTCTCTGCTCCTACCTTCTGCATCCTTCCACCTACCTACCCCCACTGACCCCTCTCTGTGCTGTCTATACACACTTGCTGCGCTCTCCCACCTACCTACCCCCACTGACTACTCTCTTTGCTCTATATACCTACCCACTGCATTCTCCCACCTACCTACCCCCACTGACCCCTCTCTGTGCTGTCTATACCCACTTGCTGCACTCTCCCACCTACCTACCCCCAATGACTGCTCTCTTTGCTCTATATACCTACCCACTGCATTCTCCCACCTACCTACCCCCACTGACCCCTCTCTGTGCTGTCTATACCCAATTGCTGCGCTCTCCCACCTACCTACCCCCAATGACTGCTCTCTTTGCTCTATATACCTACCTACTACATTATCTCACCTACATACTCCAACTGACTACTCTCTGTGCCCTTTATACCTACCTGCTGTGCTCTCCCACCCACCTACCGCCACTGTCTCCTCCTAGTAATAGCCTAAATTTGGTAAATTCCCTTAGTTGTTGGTAATATCTGCACATTGTTGGTATCTGGGTATTGTTGGTACTTGTCTTTGGTAATATTTGTATTACTTGTGTGGTTTTATTAAGAAAAGAGGGAGTGGCATTATGGGTGTGGCCTGTTATGGGGCGGAGTTTAGGGCTCCGGAGCTTATGTGCCTACAGGCTCCTGAGCTGTAAATCCGGCCCTGAGTAAAAGCAAGAAGTTTTGAATCAGGATGGTACCATTTATTGGCTAACTTAAAGGTAAATAAAAAGTAAGCTTTCGGCTTCAGACTTAGTTCCTGTATAGTGTCAAGATGTTAAAACACACAGCTTAGACACGCTGGGCACCTGGAGGAGAAGCATTCTTTTGCAAACATAAATAAAGTCATTAGATTAATGATTAGATTAGATTAAGGCATCTAATTACATTTATTTATGTTTGTAAAATAATGGTTCTCCTCTGAATGTCCAATGAGAATACGCTGTGTGTTTCAACATCTTGTCACTACACAGGAACTAAGTCTGATGAAGGCTTATTAGCCGAAAGCTTACTCTTTATTTACCTCTCACTTGGCCAATAAATGGTATCATTCATGAATCAGTATAAGTGCTTAAAGCTAATGCTCCAGTCATATTTTAGAAGTGGGAATGTCACATTAGTCATAGATTATAATGATGAAAAAGATATTTTGCAACATATATATGTCACTTTATTCAATGCCACTGTTGTGATTACTGGTAGCTAAAGTCAGAAGAGAAGTTGCTAGAAATAAAGCTTACGCATTTGTAAAGCTTATTAAGGTTTATTATAGCATGATTCCATTAGCTATAAGAATAACCCAGTAGAATGCACGATTAACCGCAATTAAAATAGCAACCATTTACTTTACAATTATATCTTTCAGCCATGAACTTAGAAAAGAGGCTGCATGTCTCTAAAGTTATAGTCTTTGCACTGCAAGTGCATAACTCCTATAACGCTTCAGTTCTGTTACTATTAATTAGCTGCAAAAGGCCTCATATTGCTCGTAAATCAAAAAGCAAGCACAAAGAGTAGCATTGTTGTTGCTGGAGTAAAGCCTAATACTAGTGATGGGCAAACATGGCCATTTAATGTCATCATAATTGTCACATTTTCACATTAAAGGAAATCTGTAAGGGAAAAAAAAACCTTTGGGGGATACTTGCCTGGGGAGGGGGAAACCTCTGGATCCTAATGAGGCTTCCCCCATCCTCCACCTTTCTGTCACTCTAGCGCTGGAAGCCCTGAATGTCTAAGAGGTAAATATTTACCTACTGCAATCAAGCGCAGGTGCAGTAGCGGCTCTGTTCGGAAATAGCTGAGCCTGATCGGGTTGTCTCTACTGCGCAGGGGACTCACGCCCGCACAGTAGAGTGGACCCGATCAGGCTCGGCTATTAATATCGTAAAAAAATAAGAAATTTTATTAATTACCAGGGATGGTCGTAGTCAGCCAACTTCGCTACGCTGGAAATACGCGTAGTTTTACGCAATTACGCTTCGCCAAACTACGGCTTCGAAAACAAATATTCGCTTCGTATGCATTTCGTAGAATACGCGTTAAAATACGCAATTACGCGTAGTGCGAAGCGTAGTGTATGCGGATACTAATGCCGTATGCAGAAAATTGAACGCATTAATTTCTTTAGAAATGCATATACTGGGAACCCTTCTATGCGTACATTCCCCTTTCCAATGCGTAAATTTGTATGCATACAATCGCATGTGGAAAATTAGACGCGAGTAACGCATTCGTAGTTCACTACGCAATACACATGTTAACTACGCATAGTGGGCGTAAGCTACGCGTAGCGGTACATCGCTACGCGTAAATTCGTAAGCGTAGGTTTGAAACTTCGCCTATGAATTACGATGCGTAGATGCGAACTACGATGCATAAATTCGCACTGGCGTAGTTTCTGCTCATCCCTGTTAATTACATTATTTTCACTACAGTTCCTCCGTAAGGCTAGGGACCCACTACAAGTGCTTTGCGAGAAGTGCCTGCGATTTCCCAAATAATGCAACTTCACTGGAGTTCTCAAAGCTATTCATGATTTGGCTCTGTAGTCACTGATGTGATCGCTCCAGGATCAGTCCCACAATGCCGCATGCAGCAATTAGTGATCACTCTGTGATCGCAACCTGTGAGTGGACGTGCCCCCACAGGGTTCCACTGCACTTTGCCTATCAGCAGCAACTGGCAAACACTGCTGAATTGCTCCCAGTGGGTCCGTGAGCTGTACAAACACAACTATAGCTGAGCAGCCTGTACTGTTCTACAAGCTGCAGATAAGCAGGGATTCCCAAACAATACACTGGTAGAGAGACCACAATGCTGGACCATTCACAGGAATAACAATCCCTGGATTTCCGATGCCAAGTCTCGCTCGGGTCAACCCTTTGAGTATAAGGAAATGCAAAAAGAGTGAAGAGGCTGCACACCGCTGGCTTTGCTCATTAAGCATATGTTGTAGCAAGAACAATACTCTACATGTTGTGAACCCTCATGGTCCTTCGTCAGGTGTACCACCTGACGAAGGACTATGAGGGTTCACAACATGTAGTGTCGTAGCAAAGCCAGTGGTGTGCCGCTGCCTCTTCACTTGTTTTGCATTCCCAAACAATAGTGATTATTTGTATTGGTAGACAGTTTATTGATCGGACATGATAGTTCCCTGACCAACAATGTGAGGATTATGGAACCATTGCTAATGCCAGATTTTTGTCTGAAATGATGATGAAAATTTAGCATCTCTAGCTTTTTAAACATTTTTTACTGTATGATGGACATTGCAGTCCCAGAAGATAGGACCCCCTAAGTAAACTCTATAAATTAAATTTAATTACACTATAAATGATTAATTGCTACGCTTTGTTTTTCCCTATTACTTTTCATTTGCCGAATTCAAATGTTTACAAAACAAGTAAATTAAAGATTTAATTTCAAATAATTGAAAAATATACCACATCTTATGCCTGGCTATTGTGCTAGCTAAAACATAAGCAAGGCATTTTCCATTGGCTCACAGTGTAAAACACAGCGTCCTCTTAATTGAGTTTATACTAAATACTACAAAGCTTATCTGGCTAAGATGAAAAATATCATTAAAATGCAATAGCATCCATGCCAGGTGCTGGGGAAATGATTTTAGTAATAAAAATATCAATTTTTAAATACAGATATACAAAATTGTTTTCCTACAACTGACCCCGGACAGTAAATTACTGTTACTGCTAATTTCATGTGGTTAGTATAATTTCAGTACTCATTTGTGACTCACAAATTATATCTTTAAGCTATTAATTTGTGAACCGCATCACCCCAAATGCTCATTAAATGTTTCTTTTTAATTCTTTTTATTTCATTAATAAAACTGTTCTTGCAAAAAAAAAAAAAATGACCGGTTTAATACAATGATGTGTTAAACTGCTGCTGCTGAAAATGACAGTATCAGAATCTCATGTGGGAAGGCTGCTCACAAACTGATAACAAGGCCTGTGTGTCTTTTTACAAGTGCCAAGGAGACAAGGTCACACTTCTCTTTAATCAATACAGTTAAACCTATGCAGTTGTGAGTCATGACATCCATTATTCAACAAATCAATCAGACGCATCAATCAGCCAATCAGAAAATGTGCTAAATTTCGTGGCAAAGCTAATGGACACTCCGTTGAAGCAATAGCAGTATCTATGTTTAAGTGGACCTGAACTCAGAACTTCCTCTCTCTGCTCTAAAAAATGCACAACAGCCTAATAACCTTTAAAGAAAAACATCCCTTTGTTATAGCTGAAATAAATCCTGCAATAATCTCCAGCGTTTCTACTTCCTGCTTTCATGGAAGCAGACATAGGGCTTGATTCACAAAGCGGTGCTAACATAGTTAGCACGCCTAAAGACTTTTGGGCATGATAAGCATTGCACTAAGTAGGTTAGCACCGCTTTGAGGGAAAAACTCGCAGAAAGTCCGGTGCGCGCAAAACGTTGCATAGGGTTTAATGGCATTGCACGCGTAAAGCTTTAAGCGCATGAAACTTTATGCGCAAAACTTTGTGCGCGAGTTTATTTTATCACGCGTGATAATGGGCTTTTCACCAGCGTGCTAACAGTTAGCACGGCTTTGTGAATCGAGCACATACTGTTAACATCCTGTGCTTCAAAATGAGCTAATCTGCCTTATCTGCCATGGCAGTCAGGTGTCAAACGGGAGAGATCAAATTACAACTTGTGATAAGACACAGATGAGAGGGAATTAGACAGGCTAAACTCTCTAAGGGCCCAGCCATTTGCTAGCATTTTGCTCAGGCAATTTTTGGGTGATTAACGCAAAAAAATCGCCATTCACACTCGGCGATGTTTTTCGCGTTCACGTTTAGCGCTAGCACTAAATGTGATCACTGGAAAATTGCCTAAAAATAGTACAGGCTACACGTTTGCATTTGGTGATTTGCGTTCAATCGCTGGCGATTAACGCAAATCGCCCAAGTGAGAACGGGCCCATAGGGCATTATTGCACTAGCGCTTTAAAAAGCGTGAGCGCTTTAACATTTTTGCCGACATCGCTGGCAAAACGCTCTGTAAAAACCCAACATGCAAAAAATACAAAAAGAATTGCTTGGAAAATACTGGAAAGCTATTTTATGGGAAAGTAGATAAGGGCTGATGATTAATGGGCCACTACTGTGGAAAAAAAACTACTTTCAAATAAACACAATAAATGATTTGTGTGGTATAAAACTGAAAGACGTATAAATCATGAGAAAAGGGTGCCATGTTTCTGATGGAGCTGTAGAGTAGTCCACTCACTTGCTGGGGGACCTAAAATGCAGCTGCTAATTTGCCTCTGCCCGGCTGTGGAAGGAACATTGGTACATTCCAACCTTCCACAACTACCTAGTGGGCATCTAAAGCCACAAGTGATCTCCTTTTACCTTGCTATCCTGCTCTTACATCAGCATAGCTCTGATAAGTCCTCCAGTACTGTCAGGGACTCCTCCATGTGGCCATTCATCCTCCACTAGACTGCACATTTCCATAATTTCTGAAATGGGCTGTACAATTATCATATAATACAACACAATATGATGTTGTGAACAACAGGACCACATGGAAAGAGTAGTTGAAAACTACACCCTAGTAGGAACAGGAATTAAATGTGGTGTAGATTATAACCACCTACAATTGGAAGAGGTTAAAGGAAACCTGAGATGAAGAAATAAACAAGCCCCGACTTGCTGATATACCTTGCCAGATTGTGGAGGCTGCAGGTGGCGGAGGAACGTGATGAGGGAGCGATCAAGCTGAAGGGGGCAGGAGAAAGCCCCAGGAATGTATTAAACGTTTTATTCCTTCATCTCAAGCAATCTTTAAGGTATTTATAGGCAGTTAAAGTCAGGTGCCTCCACACAGAAAGAAATGACCAGCACTTCAGCAAAAATGATGACCTGGGCAATTAGTTATCTTCTCAAGTTGTCACATACAACGCGCCTCCGCCAAAGCACAACTTCCATACTGCTGAAATGTTTGAACAGAGGCGCCAAAACAGGGTAAAAATGTCTAAAAACTGTTTAAAAAGGGCGAAGTGGTGGACTTACCTGCCTCAATGAAATACAGACAGAGATTCATTATTTTATATCAAAAATAACATTTATTTATAAAACTCCACTTTGCAACGCGTTTTGTAGGCACACTCCCACTTCATGAGTATAATTTGACACTTTATACAATACTAGCAGACCCAAGCCCGTTTGAAAACAGGCTCTAGGGTCTGTGTTTCTCGCCGCATGTACTATGCACGCGCGCGCACCCGCCGTACACGTGCGCGCACACCCGCCGCATGCACACCCGCCGCTCACCCTGCCGCCCGCTCATACGCCCAACTGGCTCCCTGGCCCGTCCTCCTGTCTCTGTGAGGCTGGGTCCGTGCTGCGCACATGCGCAGTAGCAAAAAGCACGGACCAGCTACACAGAGACAGCGCATGCAGGTACACAGGGGTTTTATTATAGAGGATTGTTCTGAATACCAGAGTTACTACACTATATTGGGCTTTTGGTCTACACCTTTTTTCTTTTTACAAGTTCCATACTGATAGAGTAAGAGAGAAGGCAGGCACCGAAGCTCGTGTTACCATTAAAACATTTATTGGCAGCAGATGGAAAAGCCAGAGGAGGCCCCCGGTGGAGAGCACTCCCCCCATCTGACAGCTGTTTCACAACATCCGTTGTATCATGGGGGTGCAGGAAAGCCGGTGACTCTCTTACTCTATCAGCCTCATTCCTCTATGCCTTTAAAGGTGTAACTCCTAGACATGCAACAGAATGGCTTCAAAAACAGTTTGACAACACAAGGGCCTTGTACACTTATGTAGGGTCCAAGACAAAGAAGCAGCGGTTTGGACCACAGATGCTCAGAAAACCTTCAACCAACTATCCCACACATTTTATTCATAGTTCATAGGAAAGATTTTCCTGTACATTTTCATTCATAGTTTTGTAAAGGGAAGACCTATATTAAAAGACCACAAGGTCAATGGGCTACTGACAAATAACATTTGGATTGCTAATGGTGGTAGACATGGGGTGCACCAGTGGTGCTCAAATACCCCTTTTCAAAATTCGAGTCAGGTCGAATTCGATTAGTAAATTATTCGAGGTCAGTCGAATATTCGAGTCGAATAATTTTTACTATTCGATTCGACCTCGGAATTCGAGCTCACTATTCGAGTCGGTATTCGAGCTCATTATTCGAGCTGACTATTCGAAATGGCCTTAAATAGCTTCCAACACTTGTTTTGAGGGTGAATGATGCAAGAAACCTCTTTTTTTCCAAGTAACAACAGCAAGTGATTATGTGGGGATGTTCCTTTAAAAAAAAAAAGTTGAAAAGAGAAGTTGTGTCCAGAAATTTGTTCAGTACTGTATATACTTCTTCTTCTTCTTCTTTATCTTCTATATCTTCTTCTTCTTCTTCTTCTATATCTTCTTCTTCTATATCTTCTTCTTCTATATCTTCTTCTATATCTTCTTCTTCTTTTATATTGTCTTCTTCTTCTTCTTCATCTTCTTCATCATCATCTTCTTCTTCTTCATCTTCTTTTTCTTCATCTTCTTCATCTTCTTCATCTTCTTCTTCATCTTCTTCTTCATCTTCTTCATCTTCTTCATCTTCTTCTTCTTCATCTTCTTCATCTTCTTCATCTTCATCTTCTTCATCTTCTTCATCTTCTTCTTCTTCTTCATCTTCTTCTTCTTCATCTTCTTCATCTTCTTCTTCATCTTCTTCATCTTCATCTTCTTCTTCTTCATCTTCTTCTTCTTCTTCTTCTTCATCTTCTTCTTCTTCTTCATCATCTTCTTTGTCTTCATCTTCTTCATCTTCATCTTCTTCATCTTCTTCTTCTTCATCATCTTCATCTTCTTCTTCTTCTTCATCTTCTTCTTCTTCATCTTCTTCTTCTTCATCTTCTTCATCTTCTTCATCTTCATCTTCTTCATCTTCTTCTTCTTCATCTTCTTCTCCTTTTTCTTCTTCTTCTTCTTCTTCTTCTTCTTCTTCTTCTTCTTCTTCTTCTTCTTCTTCTTCTTCTTCTTCTTCTTCTTCTTCTTCTTCTTCTTCTTCTTCTTCTTCTTCTTCTTCTATATCTTCTTCTTCTATATCTTCTTCTATATCTTCTTCTTCTTTTATATTGTCTTCTTCTTCTTCTTCATCTTCTTCATCATCATCTTCTTCTTCTTTATCTTCTTTTTCTTCATCTTCTTCATCTTCTTCATCTTCTTCTTCATCTTCTTCATCTTCTTCTTCATCTTCTTCATCTTCATCTTCTTCATCTTCTTCATCTTCATCTTCTTCATCTTCTTCATCTTCTTCTTCTTCTTCATCTTCTTCTTCTTCATCTTCTTTATCTTCTTCTTCATCTTCTTCATCTTCATCTTCTTCTTCTTCATCTTCTTCTTCTTCTTCTTCTTCTTCTTCTTCTTCTTCTTCTTCTTCTTCATCTTCTTCTTCTTCTTCTTCATCATCTTCTTTGTCTTCATCTTCTTCATCTTCATCTTCTTCATCTTCTTCTTCTTCATCATCTTCATCTTCTTCTTCTTCTTCATCTTCTTCTTCTTCATCTTCTTCTTCTTCATCTTCTTCATCTTCTTCATCTTCATCTTCTTCATCTTCATCTTCTTCATCTTCTTCATCTTCTTCATCTTCTTCTTCTTCATCTTCTTCTCCTTTTTCTTCTTCTTCTTCTTCTTCTTCTTCTTCTTCTTCTTCTTCTTCTTCTTCTTCTTCTTCTTCTTCTTCTTCTTCTTCTTCTTCTTCTTCTTCTTCTTCTTCTTCTTCTTCTTCATCTTCTTCTTCTTCAATATCGTCTTCTTCTTCACTTATTTCTCTTTTCAAATTTTTTTTTTAAAGAAATGCAGCTATTTTTGAGCGTAACAAATAGCTGGTGGCGCACGCATGTTGGAAGCGCCATTGTATGTGCTCCCTGGCAGTGGAAACACACAGACAGCAGGAGGTAAATTCAGCAGCAGGAGGAGGAGGATGAGTGTGTGGCAGCAGGCAGTCAATGAGGCAGGCAGCGTGACATAATAGCCCTGGTACCTAGCGGTGATACCAGGGCTGTAAATAAACACAGCAGGCAGGAGGTCCCATACAGCGGTCGTGCAGCCCACATTGTGTCCAATACACAACTGGGACAACACAGTTTTCAACCCGGGCACCTCAGAAAAATTAAACCTTTTTTTTTTTTTGGTTTTTTTTGTTTTGTTTTTACAACAAATTACACAGATATAGCTATTTTTTGACGTAATAGCTGGTGGCAGAGTGGCAGCCGAAGGTAAATCTGTGTACCCTGGCAGTGGGAAACACAGACAGACAGACAGCAGCAGCAGCAGGAGGAATGGAGGAGTAATTATGTGTGCAGCTATTGTTTGACGTAATAGCTGGTGGCAGAGTGGCAGCAGAAGGTAAATCTGTGTACCCTGGCAGTGGGAAACACAGACAGACAGCAGCAGCAGCAGGAGGAATGGAGGAGTAATGTGAGCAGCTATTGTTTGACGTAATAGCTGGTGGCAGAGTGGCAGCAGAAGCTAATTCTGTGTACCCTGGCAGTGGGAAACACAGACAGACAGCAGCATCAGCAGGAGGAATGGAGGAGTAGTGTGAGTGTGGCAGCAGGTAGGCAGCGTGACATAATAGCCCTGGTACCTAGCGGTGATACCAGGCCGTAAATGAACACAACAGGAGGTCCCAGACAGCGGTCGTGCAGCCCACATCGTGTCCAATACACAACTGGGACAACACAGTTTTCAACCCGGGCACCTCAGAAAAATTAAACCTTTTTTTTTTGTTTTTGTTTTTTTTTTGTTTTTACAACCAATTACACAGATATAGCTATTGTTTGACGTAATAGCTGGTGGCAGAGTGGCAGCAGAAGGTAAATCTGTGTACCCTGGCAGTGGGAAACACAGACAGACAGACAGCAGCAGCAGCAGCAGGAGGAATGGAGGAGTAATTATGTGTGCAGCTATTGTTTGACGTAATAGCTGGTGGCAGACTGGCAGCAGAAGGTAATTCTGTGTACCCTGGCAGTGGGAAACACAGACAGACAGCAGCAGCAGGAGGAATGGAGGAGTAGTGTGAGTGTGGCAGCAGGCAGGCAGCGTGACATAATAGCCCTGGTACCTAGCGGTGATACCAGGCCGTAAATGAACACAACAGGAGGTCCCAGACAGCGGTCGTGCAGCCCACATCGTGTCCAATACACAACTGGGACAACACAGTTTTCAACCCGGGCACCTCAGAAAAATTAAACCTTTTTTTTTTTTTAATGGTTTTTTGGTTTTGTTTGTAAAACAAATTACACAGATATATAGCTATTGTTTGACGTAATAGCTGGTGGCAGAGTGGCAGCAGAAGGTAAATCTGTGTACCCTGGCAGTGGGAAACACAGACAGACAGCAGAAGGGCAGTACACAGCAGCCCACTGTAGGTGTAAAATGTGTGGCTGCAGGCGACGTAATAGTCAAAGTGAACCAGGCTGGCTTAGAGAGCAGGAGCCAGGAGGTGGTAAAGGGTGGTAAGGCACATTAACGATGGTTCTTAGCCAGTTCATGTCCCCCTCTCGCCGACAACAGGGGCCAGGAAGTCGCCTTCCACCCACGCCTGGTTCATCTTGAGAAACGTCAGTCTGTCCACAGACTTGTGAGACAGACGTGAGCGTTTCTCGGTGACCACACCACCAGCTGCACTGAAGCAGCGCTCGGACAGCACGCTGGAAGGGGGGCAGGACAGCACTTCCAGGGCGTACTGCGCCAGCTCGCTCCAGATCTCCAGGCGCTTGACCCAATAGTCCATGGGATCAACAGGGGCATCGCTGTCAAGCCCGCTGTAGGACCCCATGTAGTCAGCCACCATGCGGGTCAGGCGCTGGCTGTGACCGGTGGAGGATGCTGCTGCATGCACCTCCTCTCTAGTCACTGCTGCCGGAGCCTCTACAGTCCTGTAGAGCTCATGGCTGAGAGACAGCAGGTCTGTGGGGCGCTTGCTGCTGGATGCAGGCACCTGCTGCTGCCTCTGTGCTGGCTGCTGGACAGTGGGGGTGGAAGGCTGGGGGAAGGCTTCCTCCAAGCGCTCAACAAGGGCCTGCTGCAAGCTCCTTATTTGTTGCGCTGGGTCTCCTCCTGCAGGCGGCAGGAACTGGCTCAACTTCCCCTTGAGGCGTGGGTCCAACATCATGCTGATCCAGATGTCCTCCCTCTGCTTCATCTGGATCACCCTGGGGTCTCTGCGCAGGCACGTCAGCATGTGCGCTGCCATTGGGAAGAGGCGGGCCACGTCTGCTGGCACATCGACGGCAGTGCTGCTGTCCTCATCCTCCTCCTCTGCCTCGTCAGCCTCATCCTCTCTCCACCCCCGCACCAACTCAGCTGCACTGTGCTGCTCCCCCTCATCACCAGCAAGGTCAGGGACCTCCACCAAGTCCTCCTCCTCCTCCCCCTCAGAGGTGGACTGTGCAGCTGCTTGCCGCTCCTGCTGGTCCAAGGCTGCCGCTCCCTGTTCCAGCAAAGCATCGAGGGCCCTGTTCAGCAGAGAAACCAGGGGCACCCACTCGCAGACCATAGCATGGTCCCTGCTCACCATGTTAGTGGCCTGCAGAAAGGGAGCCAGCACTAAGCACACCTGCTGCATGTGCCTCCAGTCATCATCGGGGACGATGGACGGGATGTTGCTGGTCTTGTCCCTTCTCTGAGCGGCGGAAACAGTGGCCAGGGCAAGGTACTGGTTGACAGCGTGCTTCTGTTCAACCAGACGCTCCAACATCGCCAGGGTGGAGTTCCAGCGAGTCGGAACGTCAAGGATCAGCCGATGGCGTGGCAGATCCAGCTCCTTTTGCACGTCTTCCAGGCTCGCACAGGCTGCAGCCGAGCGCCGGAAGTGACGCACAACGTTCCTTGCCGTTTCCAGCAGTTCGCCCATCCCCTGGTAGGTGCGCAAGAACTTCTGCACCACCAGGTTCAGCACGTGGGCAAGACAGGGGATGTGGGTCAGGTTTCCCCTGTCTATTGCGGCAACCAGATTGGCCCCATTGTCGGCCACCACCTCTCCGACTCTGAGGCCTCTGGGGGTCAGCCAAATCCTCTCCTGCTCCTGGAGTTTGGCCAACACATGGGTTGCCGTCAGCTTGGTCTTCCCAAGGCTGACCAAGTGCAGCAGCGCTTGGCAGTGGCGGGCCTTCACGCTGCTGCTGAGGCGGGGGGTTTGGCCAGGTGTGCCGGAGGATGGAAGAGGATCGGAGGAACCTGCTGCAGTTCCCCTGACCCTGCGGGGTGGCACCACCCACTGTGTTGCTGCTGCTGCTGTGCCCGCTGCTGCTCTCCCATCCTCACCCCCTTCCAACAAGCTGACCCAGTGGACAGTGAAGGACAGGTAGCGGCCTGTCCCGAAGCGGCTGCTCCAGGAGTCCATGGTGACGTGGACCCTTTCACCAACCGCGTGCTCCAGCCCTCGCTCCACATTGGCCATCACAAAGCGGTGCAGTGCAGGAATGGCCTTGCGGGAGAAAAAGTGTCTGCTGGGGAGCTGCCAGTCTGGGGCTGCGCAAGCAAGCAGCGCACGAATGTCGCTCCCCTCCTGCACGAGCGTGTACGGCAGGAGTTGGGAGCACATGGCCCGTGCCAGCAAGCCGTTCAGCTGCCGCACGCGACGGCTGCTGGGAGGCAGAGCCCTAACCACCCCCTGGAAGGACTCGCTCAAAAGGCTCTGGCGTGGCCTTTTGCTGGCACGGGAATCAGCAGACACAGCGGAGGAGGCCACTGAGGACTGGCTGCCAGAACAGGCCTCAGTGTCGGCGGCAGGAGTTGCAGAGGGGGGAGGAGCAGTGCGTTTCCGCACTCCTGCTGGTGCTGCTGGAGGAGCAGGAGGGCGGGTGGCTGCTGTTGCTGCTGCTGCTGAAGGCTGTGCAGTGATGGGTGTGGTGCCACTGCCAGCACCAGATGCCTTCAGTCTCTGGAACTCCTCATGCTGGTGGAAATGTTTCGCAGCAAGGTGGTTGATGAGCGAGCTGGTGCTGAACTTTAAGGGGTCTGCACCTCTGCTCAACTTCCGCTGACAGTGGTTGCAAGTGGCGTACTTGCTGTACACAGTGGGCATGGTGAAATATCGCCAGATTGGTGACAGAAACATCCCCCTACGGCATGGAAGCGCTGCTGCCTGTCTCCCTGTGGTGGTTGGGGGGGGGGGCTTGGGGGGCTTGGGTGCGGCTGGTGGTGGTACTGGCAGATGCTGCTGCTGCTGCTGCTGAGCCTGAGACACCAGCAGGCTGTGGGACCTGCCTACTGCTTCCAATGCTTGCAATGATGCGCCTCCTTGCAAGGCCTACAAGAGCATCCTCCTCCTCCTCCTCAGAGCTGCTGAGGACGACATCCCCTGGAGGTGGTGGCACCCAGTCTCTGTCTGTCACCGGGTCATCATCATCCTCCCCCTCCTGAAACATGTCCTGCTGGGATGATGACCCCCCAAACTCCTCTCCTGATGCATGGATGGGCTGCTTGACTGTCGCCACAGTCTTGCTGTCCAATCCCTCATCCCCCAAAGTGTCCATCAGCATCTCCTCCTCAAAATCGCCAACAACAGCAGACAATACCCTGATGGTGCCTGGGGTAAAAATACTGCTGAGTGACAGGTCGCCAACTTGTGACGGTGAACTGGCCTCCTCCCCAGACCCTGCTGGGCGGCTGCTGCGAACAGGGGTGGTGGTGGTGGTGGTGGTGAGGGTGGAGGCCTCGGATGCAGAGCTGATGGCGGGCTGCTCATCCTCCGTCATGAGTTGCACCACAGTGTCTGCATGCTTTTCCTCAATGGGACGTTTCCGACCCGGCTGGAGGAAAATCGGAGCAGGTGCTACACGCTGCTGCTGCTGTGTCTCTGCAGCGTGAGTTGCAGATGCTCCTGCTGGGCGGCGCCCAAGGCGTCCACGGCCAGTGGCTATGGGAGGAATGTTAGCCACTGACGCTGCTGCTGCTGCTGCGGAACTGTGCATGGTGGCGCGGCCGCGGCCTGCCACAATGCTGCTCCCTCTCCTCCTGATTCCCTTGCTGCCCTTCCCCTTGCCCAAACCGCGCTGGCTGCCACTTCCAGACATCTTCGATGTTTTGGGCGTATAGACAAAAGTTTTTTAAAAGGGCGGGTGAAAAGTGGGGTACTTTAATGGAGTGGGTTGGTGGGTGAGGTGACTGAGTGAGTGTCCCTAGTACAGTAAGTAAGTAGTAACAGTCAGGAAGTACAACTAGCAGTTACAATAATCAGTAGTAATCACAAGTAAATTTAGTGTGTGTACACTACAGACAGTGAGTGCACGCACGCGCAAACACGCGCAGGAGCTAGCCTATGAACAGTGACTGAGTGAGTGTCCCTAGTACAGTAAGTAAGTAAGTAGTAACAGTCAGTAAGTACAACTAACTAATTACAATAATGAATCAGTTATCAGAAGGAAATAGAGTGTGTGTAGTGTGTGTACACAGACAGTGAGTGCACACACGCAGGAGCTAGTAGCCTATGAACAGTGACTGAGTGTCCTAGACTCCTAGTACAGTAAGTAGTAACAGTAAGTACAACTAACTAATTACAATAATCAATTACAATAATCAATCAGTTATCAGAAGGAAATAGAGTGTGTGTAGTGTGTACACAGAAAGTGAGTGCACACACGCAGGAGCTAGTAGCCTATGAACAGTGACTGAGTGTCCTAGACTCCTAGTACAGTAAGAGTAAGTAGTAACAGTAAGTACAAACAACTAACTAATTACAATAATCAATCAGTTATCAGAAGGAAATAGAGTGTGTGTAGTGTGTGTACACAGACAGTGAGTGCACACACGCAGGAGCTAGTAGCCTATGAACAGTGACTGAGTGTCCTAGACTCCTAGTACAGTAAGAGTAAGTAGTAACAGTAAGTACAAACAACTAACTAATTACAATAATCAATCAGTTATCAGAAGGAAATAGAGTGTGTGTAGTGTGTACACAGACAGTGAGTGCACACACGCAGGAGCTAGTAGCCTATGAACAGTGACTGAGTGTCCTAGACTCCTAGTACAGTAAGTAGTAACAGTAAGTACAACTAACTAATTACAATAATCAATCAGTTATCAGAAGGAAATAGAGTGTGTGTAGTGTGTACACAGACAGTGAGTGCACACACGCAGGAGCTAGTAGCCTATGAACAGTGACTGAGTGTCCTAGACTCCTAGTACAGTAAGTAGTAACAGTAAGTACAACTAACTAATTACAATAATCAATTACAATAATCAATCAGTTATCAGAAGGAAATAGAGTGTGTGTAGTGTGTACACAGAAAGTGAGTGCACACACGCAGGAGCAGCTAGTAGCCTATGAACAGTGACAGTGAGTGTCCTAGTACAGTTACAGTATATAACTACAATACTAATACAATCAGTAGTAAAGGACAGCAGAAATACTGATATAGAATAGAGAGAAATAAACAGAGGACAGGAGGACAGCTGCCCACACAGGCAAGGCCCTGAGGCCTAAAGCTGTAAGCCTGCAGCAGCTGGCCTGTCTCTATGTAACACAAATGCTACTAACTAAAATACAATGTCTAACTAACTAACAACAATATAGGTGTGTATAGGAGGTGTATGTGAGCAAAAACGCTAGGTAAATGACCACAATAGAGCTCTTGCTAAGCCAAAGCACAAAGGAGCAACTCTCTCTCTGTACAAGTCTCTGGCAAGCACGGAGAAACGGAACATGGCGGCCGCTATTTATAGGGTAGGGGCTGGCCAGGGTCCCCCTCTGTGATTGGCTGCCGTCAGAGGGCCTGGGAGCCCTCTGATTGGCTCTAAGGACATCAATCTGGGCTATGACGCTATTCGAGCTCGGTACCGAGCTCGAATAGCGCCGTTTGCTCGAATAGCTCGAATAGTGAATGGGCTATTCGAGTGTACTCGAATAGCCCATTCGAATAGCTACAGCTATTCGGAGCTCGAATACCGAGCTCGAATAGCTGGAAAAGAGCTCGAATATTCGAGCTACTCGAATATTCGAGCTCTGCTGAGCACCACTGGGGTGCACCTAATCTTCATTACTATTTAATTTGGCCCTGGAAACCCTAATGCAATATGTCCAGTTTGATAAAGGCATTAAAGGACTAACAAGACAATCCAAGAAGTTGACAAAAGGTTACATTAGCTTAAGATGGATAAAAAATAAACTATTAAAGAATTTCGACAATGTTCCAGTTACAAAATCAACATAGAGAAAACTCAAACTTGATACATCAAATCTAATAAAGATGCAACTAAAAACATCAAGGAAAGGTATTTGTCAGGCCTATCAGATCAGTTACTTAGGTGTCAAAATTAGCAGTGATACTAAAGATCTGTATAAATAAAACTTTAAAAAAAAACACCTAAATTCTGTGCAAATGTGCTTAATGAAAGGGAGAGCCCTTGCTTTAACACCCTGGGTAGATTAGAAATTATAAATGAAGGTCCTGCAAAAATTATAATTTGTCCTGGTTAACTACTTCAGTCTAGCTGGTCGTCTATAGTCGTCCAGATAGACACCGCTCAAGTCTAGCTGGACTAAGCGCTCAAGTCTAACATAAAGCGTTTAGAAATGATAGAGAAATGGGCATCTGAATTGAACATGAAATGGAAGAGCTTCCATTGTCAAACATATTTAGTAAAACCTGGTTACCAAGAAACACAAAATTTCAGTTCTTGCGATTTAAGATTCTATCAAGAGTCTTGTGGTTAGCACTCTCGCCTTGCAGCGCTGGGTCCCCGGTTCGAATCCCAGTGAGCTCAACATCTGCAAAGAGTTTGTTTGTTCTCCCCGTGTTGCGTGGGTTTCATCCGGGCACTCCTGTTTCCTCCCCAAAAACATACAGATAAGTGAATTGGCTTCCCCTAAATTGCTCCTAGACTATGATACATGCCCTGCACAATACATACATAGACATATGACTATGGTAGGGATTAGACTGTGAGCCCCTCTGAGGGACAGTTAGTGACAAGACAATATACTCTGTACTGCACTGTGTAATATGTCAGCGCTATATAAATACATACATAAATGAATAAGTTACAGTACATCCAAAACTAAGTAGCTTATCATTACACCTATACACTGTTTAGTATTGCAAGGTTTAGTATTTAGCTGTATTGCATAATACTGTACATCCATTGAGAGAGCACAGAAAGAACATACCTCAGACATTCATTTGCATCAACACATGACCATTCAGCATTGAAGATTAAACATTCTAGTTGCTAAAACCCTTCAGTACTGTAACAAATGAAAAGGGCTGCCAAGTCACAACATACTAAGTGGCACAATGATCTGCCAGGCAACACACAGTGCTGTCCATTGCATAATGTGAGTGGGCTCTGAAATAGCTGGGTGCAATCATTCATAATTATATACATAATGGATTTGTATTTTCAAATATGTATTGATAATATCAGACTTACATACTGTGCAAGCAAATCGTTCATTTTAACTATCAAATTTGTTTTCTTTCATCTATGTTTACATTGTAGTGCGGTGGGTTGCAGATCGTTAGATGATCTTCCCTCAAAAGGTACTTTGCTTAGATATCTATGCAGCAATATTGGAGGCTTCTTTTTTTACTTGTTGTATGTGGTCTGGTTGTCAGATTTTATAGAACTGTATAGGGATGGAGGAGGCATCCAAATGAAAATGATGTGTGTTTAAAAATTGTCTGGAGGTAGGACAAGTAGATCATATAGGAGGTTTAAAAAAAAAAACTTTAAAGAGACTCTGTAACAAAATGTTCATCTCTTTTTCTTCTATCCTACAACTTCCTATACATATTCTAATGTGATCTGGCTCACTGCAACATTTTTTACATGCCCCCTCTGTGAAATAACTCAATGTATCTTCATTCTGTCGGATTTGTCGCCTTCTCTCTGGAAGGGGCTGTCTCCTCAGTAATGAGGACATGTTATGCACGCCCCTTCCAGGCCCTCCCGTGTGGTGTGTTTACATTGCACCTCCTCAGTTCTCTTAGCTTTGTTTATATGAGGTAGATGAGTGAGGGAGCTGCGGAGACAGAGTGTGACAGGCAGAGGCTGGGAGAGCCTGTGTAACGAGCTGCAGGCTCCGATGAACTAGCCTGTCACGCTTTATTGAATCACAGCGGCAGGGGGGACAGAAGGTAAATACTGACTTCACACTATACGTCCGGTGCTCCAACACTTTATCCTACACGTCGAACTAACCTACATCCCATAGACTTTTACTATCCCTTCCCCTCCCCCAACCCTAACCCTAACCCTCCTGCTATACGTTTGATAGTGGATGTAGGCAAATTCGACGTGTAGGTTATCACGTCGGAACACCGGCTGCAATACTTGTGAGTTTACTATGAATAATCTTTGTATCTGTCCCCCTGCCGCTGTGATCCAATGAAGCGTGACAGGCTAGTTCATCGGAGCCTGCAGATCGTTACACAGGCTTTCACAGCCTCTGCCTGTCACACTCACTCTCTGTCTCCGCAGCACCCCTCCCTTCTCCACCTCACAGAACACGCTAGGATGTGTAAACAGCTGGCTCAGAGAAGGCAGCTGATTACGATCCAGCAGCACGAGAGGGCATACAGCACATGCTCTAACCTGCGCTCCTCTCGTGCAGTGCTGAGATGTCCAGCAGACTGACGTTCTTCCGGTTTTGGCGGCCATTTTTTTGTTTGTAAACAAACTTTATAAAACAGTTTTTTATGATGTTTAATGCGGCGGGGAGGGGCGAAATTATGACAGAGGGGAATAGGAGATTTCCCCGAACACATAGGTATGTTTTTTTATGCTGCATTTTTTAAATACAGATTCTCTTTAAAAGGATAAATATGTTCTCCTATTAAAGAGGAGGTGTATCCAAGGATTGAACTCCATCCCAATCTGTAGCTGATACCCTCTTTTCCATAAGAAATCTTTACCTTTTTTCAAATAGATCATCCCGGGGGTCTGTATGGTTGATATTGTGGTAAAACCTCTCCCACAGTGTGATGTCAGCCCCTAGGTCTTGACAGTTTTCTGTCTGTGAGCCTTGTTGCATTGTGGGAAATAACAGCTATTTGCAACTGCCAAACAACCAGTATCTCCCATTGTGCATATGTATATCTATTAAAAACAACATAATTTTAGCCTATTGCATTGTTAGGGGGGTGTGGATATAGATAATGGCTGTTGGTGCTCTCTGTTTTTTTTTCCCATGTCTGCCAGTAGAGATGGCCTGATACTCCAATTTTAGGTTCGCAAACCGGGTTCGCGAAGCTCCACAAATGTTTGCGAACTTTCGCGAACCGCAATAGACTTCAATGGGGAGGCGAACTTTGAAAACTAGAAACATTTATGCTGGCCACAAAAGTGATGGAAAAGATGTTTTAAGGGGTCTAACATTTGAGTTTTTGCATGGATGAGTGGGATAGACGCCAAAAGTCCCAGGAAAAAATCTGGATTTGACGCAAAGCAGCATTTTAAGGGCAGAAATCACAGTGAATGCTAAATTGGAGGCCAAAAGTGCTTTACATCTTGCATGTGTATACATCAATCAGGGAGTTTAATTAGAGTACTGCTACACACTGACACACCAAACTCACTGTGTAACGCACTGCAAACAGCTGTTCGTGTTGTGACGGCCGTGCTGGACTGGTGTGCACCATGGCAAGAGTGCAGGCAATAGCGGTTTTAAAGCCCATATGGTCACCAGGCTGAGGTAGCTCAATGACAGAACAACAGTGATTGTCCAGCTGATTGAATTTGATCTGTCCACAATGAAGCAACACCCTTTTTATCTTTGGTGTGCCACCTCCCGAGACACTCATATAGCCGGCGGTCATTGCTTCATTGTGATACGCAAGCCCCTTCACCGCGGCAAGGTAACGATCACGAAGGGGAATTGACACATGTACATGCCTTTTGTTTTGTTGTTGCAGCCACAGTGCAGCCAGAAAAATTAGGCAGGCATGTACACGCACCAGAAAAATTATTATAGCGGTGTTGCTAGCAGCAGCCTTAAAAATTCAGGAATCCGCCTGGCGTCCTGGTGGACCCTTGGTGGCAGATAAGGCAGTCAAGCGGCCTACAGGCAGAGATGCTGTGTGGGGAACAACTTAGTCTTGGGGCAGGCAGTCACATGGCGTGCAGGTAGAGATGCTGTGTGTGGGGATTAACTTAGTCTTCGGGCAGGCCTGAGCGTGCTTTGCAGACCAGGCATCTGTGGCCAGATGGACCCTTGACTTGCCTTTTTTAAGAAAAAATTGCGGCCTGGTATCTTCCACTGCGGTGTGTGGCTTTGCTTTTGTGTGCTGCTTTTCCTCAGGTGGTCATCCCATTGCAGTTTGTGCTTTGTAATCATGTGCCTTCATAAGGTAGTTGTCCCTACGCGGGTCTTGGTCTTTCCGCGGCTCAATTTTTGGTGGCAGATGTCATTGCTCTCATCTGAGGCAAACACACACAAAAATTGCCACACCACTGAGCCCTGGGGTGATGGCACTTTGGTAGTGGTTAAGTGGGGTGCCAGAATCAGAGCAGGAGGAGGAAGATATGTCACGCTTCCGTGCGGAAGCTGAGAAAGATGAGGTGTTCTGTGTTAAATAGTCAACTACGTCCTGACAATATTGGGGATTGATGGCACGTGCCTTCTTCTGAACACTGTACTTTGGTCGAGGGCCACATGAAATCACGACAGCGCAACCTCGAACAGACCTGCCAGGTGGCCTGCCTCTGGCTCTGCCTTTTGTTTTGTCCATATTGGGGGGATGAAGTTAAAGGTATGCACTGACTTGACTAATACAATGTACCATTACACAGGTGCAGTGAACAGGTATGCAATGACTGCTGGTACAACAATGTGGGGTTACACAGGTGCAGTGAACAGGTTACAGTGACTGGTATTACAAATGTGCAGCTGCCTGTCACACACACACACACAGGTACCCTGAACAGGTGCAATGACTGGTGGTATTAACAATGCGTGCGCTCACGTAGGTATAGGTAGGTAGGTGCACTGAACAGTGAACAGGTGCAGTGATTGGGATTACAAATCTGCAGCTGCCTGTCACACACGCAGGTAGTCACCGAATGTGCTGGGCCTGGCAGTGGCACAGTAGGAATTAAGGTGCCAAAGGCCAGCTGCGACTGACTGACAGGGCTGTATCTAATGCAAGTGGGCCACAAAAAAAAAAAAAAGAGATCACACAAACAACATTAGCTTGCAAAAGAGCTGTTGAGGGGTGCTATTTTATCAATAAGAATAAGCCAGGAGCAAGCTAACAAGCCTACAAGAGGCTAACTAAGCTTTCCGTATAGCTCTCTCTGCAGCAGCTCTCCCTTCTCTAATTACTGCAGCCACACGAGTGAGTGAAAAGGCAGACTCTGCCTGCCTTTATTAAGGGGGGGGGGGCTCTAGGAGGGATTGTAGCCTGATTGGCTACAATGTGCCTGCTGACTGTGATGTAGAGGGTCAAAGTTGATCCTAATGATGCACTATGGGGGAGAATCGAACTTCCGTAAAAGTTTGCGGTTCTCCGCGAACGCAAACCACAAACCACGGTAGTTCGCCGGGAACCGTTCGCCGGCGAACAGTTTGCGCCATCTCTATCTGTCAGTAGTAAGGCCTCTTGCACACTACATGCGATTCCGATTTTTTTATCTGATCCGATTTTGAATTCTGATTAAAAAAATGTACTGCATGCTGCTAACATTTTTAACCGAAATCCAAAATTAGTCATATAAGAAAAAATCGGAATCGCATGAAGTGAGCAAGAAGAGGCCTCAAGATGATTATGTGTATTAGATGTGATGAGATGATTATCCTCAGAGGGACAGTTAGTGTCAATATACCCTGTACAGCGCTGCATACTATATAAATACTTAAATAAATACATTTCATGATCTCTCTTCTATTTTCTAACTTCTAACTTTGCAATTTATTGATTTCTTTTTTTACCCCCTTTTCACTAAAGTTACTCTTCAAACACCCTAAGAAGACAACAGGTTTTGCAGGTCTTTGCCCGCTTTTTTAGGTGAAGTGATTAGTATCTGAAAACAGAAAAAAGCATACACAGAATGCACTATATGGTTTCCTCAGTGGACGATCTACCCAGCTCTTGCCTCTATGATGGCACTACTAGTGTGGAACATCACTACAATACTGTTGACATTTGTACTGAATCAGTGCTCAGGAACTAGCTGGTTCAATATAGTTCTTAAATCTATGTTGTTCTTGATTACTTATAAAATTGCACAACATAAATTAAATAATGCCACAGCTGAAGTCTTCTTGTTATTATTGCTTGACATTTTCAGGATCAAAACTGGTCACATATGGCTGACGATAATTTAATAAAAGAAAATGTAATGAAAAGCAACGTTGTTTCACTACAGTCACTTCAAACATGCAACTGGGTAGGTCTTTTTTAATTGGGCACTTGACTGGCTGTTTGAAGTGAGCACAGCGAAATATCATTGCTCTTTAGTAGAGATAAATAACTTTCCCAGGAGTATCCTCTTCATTGACAATGTTCAATTTATAAGGTGTTTAATTTGGCTATTCATGATCAGTCTACACAGGCAGGGTTGGTTTAATGTGCATCAGTTCAGTTCAATAGCGGCTGAGTAGAAGGGACAAAAAAACACAGGGACACTGGGAGCCTGATCTGATGTAGTATTGTCAATCATTTTTGGCAGAGAGTATGTATGATAACTGGATACTCCCACTTTCTGGATGCTAGACACAGCAACGCTTATGATTACATGTGGGGAAGTGCCGTCCTCAATCGGCCTTGGGAATGGTTGCGGCTTTAAAAATTAAAACCTTATGATAAAACCATACAATTTCTTACCCCAACAGGGGTAACTTGTAGACAGAACAATGACTGGAGGTGCCCAATAAAAATAAAATAATCAAAGAAACTTTTAAGAGGTAGACAAGTGTTGTCTTCATAAGTGGACTGATCAACTTTTCATGCATTTTATTCATTATAGAGCACAAAAAGACACAGCATTTCATGGCTCTTAGCCCGCTTCCCCAGGCCACAATGCAGCGCTTCCGGGTCAGGGCCATGAAACTCAAAGCACTCAGATGCACTGTATTTTGACCTGAGGAAGCAGCCAAGAGCATCCAGAAGCTTCCTACCATGGTATCTAACTTTTTTGTTGCCCTGTTAGGATTTGCTTTAAGGTTAGTGAGCGCAGCAGACAGTGTAAGGATCAAAGCCATGCACAAGTGGCCCTGTGCTGTGGTGCAGGCGCCAGTGCAGTACAGTGATGCTCGTACATGGAGGAGGAACATGGCTACAAGAAATTTTCAATAATAACGTTTAATATTTTCAGAGGTGCTCCTGATGCGCTAAGAGGCAGTGACAAAACTGGTAGGGCGGGGCTTGGATGAACCAGGAAACAGAGCGGCGCACAAAGAGGATAGCGTACAAGCGTGTGAGAGACAAGGATTGAACTAGCGGTGTGCCTAGCCAGACAGGCAGCGGGGAGGGCCTGTGACAATTACTCTATGTGCAATTAACCTGAAGGAGAATGTGAGTGTTCTTAATACATAAAGCAAATGTTTTTATGAAACAATATCACGCTATAGGAGCTTTTTGCTTTTGAGGTATCATAGAACCACATGCATTGTATTCTATGGGACTGGGACCCTGAGGACACAGAGGATCCCGGTGACAGAGCGCATTAGACCAACCTAGTCATCTATCTCTGGTGAGTCTGTTCCCTAAAGGGTGTCCCAGTGGTGGTTGGAAGATATATCCTACAGCATTGGTATATTAAAGAGTTACATTTTAATGAGGACATTTATGCAATGATTACAGTGATTTGTGCTTGAGACTTTTTACTGTGCATGTATTTTGATGGCCAGCCAGGTTGCAGCGCACTCACTAAGGGTTGAAATTTATTGACACAGGAGCGCTTTTCTATGTATAAGATGTTATAATATTTTCAGAGGATCGAAGGTATGACAGAAGATTGGGAAAGCCTCTGGACTATACACAGACTTATCTCTACCGAGGGAAGTATCTATTTTTTTATTTTATTCACTTCAGCAGCACTACCAACTACACTAACTCCAGACTCTAAAATGAATACTAATGATCATACAGCTCTTTTCTTCACAGCTTCACAGCTGTAACTGGGTAAAGGTCACTAATCAAATGTGTGCCACCACCAAGATGAGTAAAACACATCCCAGCTTTTCCGTGGTTCTGATTGGTAGATGAAAACAACCAAACACACACAGCCAAAAATTGGCAGCGCTCAGCTTTTTGTGCTCTAGCCTGAAGAGATGTTTGAGTCGAATTTGAAAAGAACATAAAGCCTACACACAAGGAGAACAAGTATAAAATGGTTACATGATCATTACCAGCCAAGCAGAGAAGTATGAAATTAATCGCATTATAATCTGGCCATGTGCTTATCCATACATACTCTTTGCATAGAGTGATTTCCACCACAGTTGCCATCTACCTGAGCTTTTACTAGTAATTTACAGTAGGTGTCTGTAGGTTGGGTCCAGGAGTAAAACCCACAACTTTGTGCATGGGAAGCAGGAGCAGTACCTCAAAACTATCTCAATCTGAGTAGGTGGAATAATACCTGAGCATCAACATACACATACAAAAAAAAAAAAAGATAATCTGCAAAGTTGCAAAAAAAATCATAGAAGTAGATTTATCAATTGTGTCTGAGAGAAAAATCTTAGAAGATTTGTAGAAATCAGTGCAACATTGTCCAGTTTCTAAAGATTGTGCAGTTTCTTCCTACTAATTTTACATTTTTAGTAAGTTTGTAGGAATTGGTGCAGTCTGTGAGAGAATTCTCTGATTTAGATAAAATTATTAACAAAGAAAAAGGGGAATGACTCAAAATAGTATTTTAATACTAAAATAACAGCAGTCGAAGCACTTCTTAAAGGCACTAACGATGTAAATCAGTCCAAGCATGCTGAAACTCAAAAGCTTAAATTCAGGGGAATAAAATAAACATACAGTACAAGCTGAAAGTTCTTCTGTCCTCAAGTGCTCCAGTGTGGCAGCTTTTAGAAGTGTTTAGAGGCACAACAACACTTGCCTAAGTTCCCCTCCCCATAACAAAATTATTCCGCCCTCATAGATGCCTCCCTCCCGGAAGTGCCCAGTAACCATACATTGACCTGTTGGCAGAGTATTACTGCTGTGTTATGTGCACATATTTACCTGATTCCAATGCGCTCTGTGCTGCACACATGGCTTCCGATCAGAACTAAGGCAGTCTTCTTATTTTGTAAGTAATACATTTACTCTCAGAGCACATGCTGATTACTACTCTCTTCTTCCAATTGTGATTAACCCCTGCCCAACCGCCTAATGCCGATTGGCATCCGGAAGGTGGCAGCCCCAGGACCGCCTAACGCCAAAAGGCGTCAAGTCCTGGGACAAGGTTTTACAGGGGATCGTGTGCATCGATGAGCACTCATCCCTGCTTGAGTGACGGAGCTCAAGCGGGGATGCACGCGCATTGGCGCACGCGATCTTCTGTAAAACCATGTCCCAGGACTTGACGCCTTTCGGCGTTAACGCAGTCCTGGGGCTGCCACCTTCCCAATGCCTGACGCTCCGTCATCAGTCTAGCAGCAGAAATCATCGCTATGAGACTGTTAGACAGCGAAAACACCATCTATTTACATTGTACAGCGCTGCGATCTACTGCAGCGCTGTACTGGGGGCAGCCGTGTCACTTGGCTGTCCCTTGGAGAGGCTCCGATCGAGATCCCCTCTCATAGGCTGATGCTTATAGGAGGGGGTCGCCCTTATTGGCTGGCAGGGGAAGGGAGGGAGGGGAGAAAACTAAAAAAAAGAGAAAAATATAGAAATGTTTTAAAAAACAACAACATATAAATAAATAAAAAAACAAGCAAACAGAAAGCTCTGTTGGTGGGCAGAAAAGGGGGGGGGGGGGTGTTTGTGTGCTCAGTAGTATGGTTTTGCAGCAAGCAGTTAAAGCTGCAGAGCACTAATTTGTGAAAAATAGCCTGGTGGTCACTAGGGGGGGTAAGCCTATGGTCCAGAACTGGTTTTTAAATATGTAAGAAATAGTAAGAAAACATGTTGTCACTGCTTTGATAAATCTGTCTCATTCTGTTGTGGAAATGGCGACATGACTGTAACAAAAGGGTTTGAATGCATCACCTCTTGAATTGACAGGAAATCTGTCCTTCTATGGCCAGGCAGCCATAGCCTTTGAATAAATGCTAACTTGCAAGGATAACATTTTACAAAACAAATGTGTCTGCATAAAAGATTAAACATGACATGCCGCTCACATATATCGTTAGCATCAGCTATGCTCCGGCCTTCCTTCCAGGACACCATCTGTTACTTTCCACCCCGTGATAAACACGCAGCACTTTCTCTGAAATTCTCAAACTTCCCTGCAGGCAAGCCTGTGACACCAGTATTCTGCAGCGCGCTAAGCCTCTGCCGCAATGCATTTTACTCCTACCATGACACAACGTCCTGAATGCACCAGCTAATGTTCCCGTTTCTCGCATTCCTCCACAATACTGGAAGTTTAAGCATATCCACGGTAACAAAACAGATGGCAGCATAATAATGACAGTCACAAAAAGGACAAATGACTGCTATTTAAGTGACTAGGAGCTGAGTCAGGGAGAAGTGGCTGCCTTGATATAAATAGCGACAAGGAGATGTGTGTTGTGTGGAAGGTGACCAAATTATAACTCTGATTCAGTAGTATCACTTAAATGACAGAACAGAATGTTTTTTTGCAGATAGAAAGTCCTCAGGGTTATTACTCATGTTATCGAAAAAAATACAGAAATGTTTTATTTTGCAATGTTTTAATTAATCAATTTTTTTTTTGTGCACTTTTTTTGGCATTGTCAAAATGTCTGCTGTCAGCAAAGGAGTATCAAGCTAAGTGGCTCCCAGGTAGAGATATATTAACCGGTTCAGCAACGTAGTGTCGAAAACCTCATGCATCCCAGCAACGTTCACCTCCCATTCATTCGCCAATAACTTTATTGCTACTTATCACAATTAATTGATCTGTATCTTGTTTTTTCCACCACTAATCAGGCTTTCTTTGGGTAGTACATTTTTATAAGAATTATTTTTTTCTAAATCCATCTTAACAGGAAGATTAAGAAAGAAATGAAAAAAAATCATTATTTCTCAGTTTTTGGCCATTATAGTTTAAAATTAATACATGCTACTGTAATTAAAACTCATGTATTCTATTTAAATTATGTCCCTATCACAATTTATGGCGCCGATATTTTATATAGGAATAAAGGTGCATTTTTTCAATTTGCGTCCATCACTACTTATAAGCTTATAATTTAAAATATTATAATAACATACTCTCTTGACATGCATATTTTTAAAAGTTCAGACCCTTGGGTAACTATTTATGTTGTTTTTGGTTTTTTTATTGTATTATTTTTCTTAATAAAAAATGTATGTGGGTAATTTTTGGTGTGGGAGGGAAACAGCTAATTTTAAATGTAAAATAATATAATTGTTTAATGAAAAATGTATGTGGGTGCAGTTTACTATTTGGCCACAAGATGGCCACAGTCAAAAAAGTCCTGGATGCGAACGATCTCGCATCCAGGAACTAAAAGTAGACGGAGAAGTTTCCTGGGGTCAGAAATACCTCTCAATAGAAAGCATCGGTTTTTCTGCGGGGAAGTTAGATCGGTGAAGGGGAATTATATTCCCATTCACTGATCAGGGGGCCAGCGGCGAGTGGCAGGAACGCGCGCAGGAGCACGCCCGATCGCGTGTACCATGTGGCGGCAGCAGCAGAGCCTATCTGGACGAGTAAGTTCGTCCTGATAGGCCGAACTGGTGAAATGGGGTGCTAGGCAAGGTAGTAGTTTTGGTTCCTCCTTAAAGAGAACCTGTAACAAAAACCTCGGGAGGGGGAAGCCTCAGGGTTCAAATGAGGCTTCCCCCTCCCCTGTAGCTGCAGGCAGTCCAGCGCTGGCTCCCCCAAAGTGTCCCGGAATCCTCCCTCCACAAGCCTGACAAGTGCTGATAAATTTACTTTCCCTGGCTCCAGCGCAGGCGTAGTATCGCCTCTCCGCACGGAGATAGGCGAAAATAGCCAATCTCAGTCGGGTCCACTATACTGCGCTGGCGTAGGAGACTTGCTCCTGCGCAGTAGAGAGGCCTGACAGGGATCGGCTATTTCCGCCTATCTCCGAGCGGAGAGCCGATACTGCGTCTGCGCTGGAGCCAGGGAAGGTAAATATTTACATCCCCACTGTTCGGGGAGCTTTATCGCTGCTGCCGTGGGACCAAGGAGGATGGGGGAAGCCTCAATAGGATCTGGAGGCTTCCCTCACTCGAGGTGAGTACCCCCCAGGGGAGGTTTTTTCGTTACAGGCTTTCTTTAAGGTGCACATTAATAGTAAAATTCCACAGCCAAGTGGTCGTTTCACTATGGTAATAGTTCGGAAATGGCAGCTCATTTCTGTCTGGAATTATGGGTCTAAAAGCGGTACATTTTTTTCAAGTGTTTTAGGCCTCCAATTCTTAAGTCATAACTCACCAAAATACTGTATGTCAGAATGAAGGTCTTTTAGACATTCCGCGTATAATAAAAGACCAGAACACAAAATTGTTGAAGTAATTCAATTTATGAATAAACTTAAAAAATAGTGAAACTGTACAAATAAGGCACCAGACTATACAGTATGTACATATATACCTAATAAACCTCTAGTGTGTGGTATCTTTGGAAACAGGAAATAGCACAGAGGGCGACATCACAATTGGGGAAGTAGAATCGTGATTCCTTTCGGAATTTTTTCCGTTTGCTATTAGTCTTAGGCGGCTGGCAGGAGTAGTCAAAATCCAGGCAGAGTTTGGTGTAGGCCGCAGGCCGAAAGTAGTCAAAATCCAGGCAGAGGTCGGTGCAGGCGGCAGGCAGAGAATAGTCAAAATCCAGGCAGAGGTCGGTGCAGGGGGCCGGCAGAGAGTAGTCAAAATCCAGGCAGAGGTTGGTGCAGGTGGCAGGTATAGAGTAGTCAAAATCCAGGCAAAGGTCGGTGCAGGTGGCAGGCAGAGAATGTCAAAATCCAGGCAGAGGTCGGTGAAGGCGGCAGGTAGAGAGTAGTCAAAATCGAGGCAGACGTCGGTGCAGGGGGCCGGCAGAGCGTACACAAAATCCAGGCAGAGGTTGGTGCAGGCGGCAGGTATAGAGTAGTCAAAATCCAGACAGAGGTCGGTGTATGTCGCAGGCAGAGAGTAGTCAAAATCCAGGCAGAGGTTGGTGCAGGGGGCAGACAGAGAGTAGTCAAAATCCAGGCAGAGGTTGGTACAGGTGGCAGTGGCAGGCAGAGAGTAGTCAAAATCCAGGCAAAAATCTGTAACAGTAAAGCTGTGTACCCATGTCGCAATTTTGCTGACGACAGATGATTTTTGAGTACTGAACGGTCTTTTCCGCAATACTGCAATGTGGATACAGGTGCACAACCACGTGAAAGTTACGCCGCAATAATGACCAGATCGGCAGATCAGATCGTTAAGATCCCCGACGACTCCAGCGCAAAGTACAGTGATCGCTTGAAGTCTTGTTTACTCCCAACGTGTAATGTCGCAAGACCTTGTGCATACCCGCTGGCAGGAAGAGGTGTTGCTGACGACCATAGTCAAGGGGATGTCACAGGACCTGTCGGGTGGTGAGTATGGAGAGTAAGGTAGAAGCACTTAGTTCAGAAGCAGTTGGGAATCAAATGGCTATATTGTTAGCATTCTGTGCTTTCAAATGAGCTGATCTGCCATCTCTGCCATGACAGTCATGTGACATAGAGGAGAGGTCAAATTACTTGTGATTAGAGACAAATGAGGAGGAATTAGACAGGCTAAACACTCTAAATACATACTGGCTGCATTTCTCTATGTTTTCCCTCTGTCCTGGTCCAGTCCTGATGGGGGATTAGACAGGCTAAACTCTCTATATACATGCAGGCAGCAGGCTGCATTTCTCTGTTTCCCTTCTGTCCTGTGCTTGAGTTTGGGCCCACTTTAATTCTGACGAACTACCCCCTCCTCCTCCCCAATGACGTCAAGCCGCTCCATACCGCTGCAACGCCGCTGATTGGCCACCGGGAACCAGGAAGAAGAGAGAAGCTGGGGATCCTGGTGGCCGGCAAGAGAGCCCTGAAGTCTCGCTGGGCAGCACAGAACGAGTGCGGGACCCAGGTAAGCAGCAGAAGCTGCTATTTTAGCTGGTCTGAATGTAGCTTGGGCTTACCGCTTCCAGCTTCTTATCCTTGACCCGAGCTACACTCGGGATTACCGCCAGGGGGGTTAAGGGCCAAATTCCCAATAGCCAATACTATCAGTCGATCCAAAATGATCGGCAGTGGAATTGTACTGCTATAATAGGCACCTTTATTGTACTTTTGGTAATCTAATATGGGAGAAGGGTCAGAAAACATGGCATTTGGGCCCCCTGACACCAAATGGGCCCCAGGCAACTGCCTAGATTGCCGTTTGGGTGATCCTGCTCTGGTCTCAGACCTCCATATTTACAGTTAAACGGTTATCAAGATATCTACTGATGAAGATAAATTCTGCATTATTTGAAGTAAGCCAAGTGAATGAGAGACAGTGGCAGCTGTAGGCTTTGCAGGGGGCAGCTTAGCTTTGCCACTTGTCTTGTCACTTTGCGGCATGAAGCAAACTCAGCAAGAATGATAAAGGGAGCTGGAGGGAAGTTACCAACCAAAGATGACATTCTGTGACTTGGAAATTAGGATGGTAAAACCAGAAAATGAGCAGAGTGATCTTTTTTTTATTATTATCTAAGGAAGACGGGAATGCCTTTTTTAGCCTACTTTTGTTTACAAAGCACTGTGAAATATACAGCCATTTGCTATTGCAGCCTGTCAGGATGTTACAGCAATCAGACTAATATGAAAAATTACAATAAAGATGAGACATTTCCATGCACCGTACTCCCCTGTCACGGCCTAGGCATTGTTTATATCCATCTTAGGCTTCTCCATTAAGACCCTGCTTGAACAAAACAGCACGATGCTATGGCATAAATAATGAAGTTAAGAATAATAGTGCGTGGGTGAATTATTGTGCGTATTACGGAGCTGCCTATCTTTGGAAGTACTCAAGGACACGAGTGTTTCTGAGGGCTTCTGGAAGCAGCAAATTTGAACAGGGAACAGCGCTGGAACAACTCCCCGAGAGAGGAACGGGAGATAGACTTACGGTAGTTTGGACAATTCAATGGAATATGTCACATGTCACATGGCGCAAGCGATACCCATATGATGCAGGGATATATGCTTCTGCGGAAGATGGCGGCGCTATATAAATACTAAATAATAATATTTTGCCTCACCAGGATTGCACTTTTATTTAGCTTTCCTGTATGACAAGAAGACACAGCCAGCTCTAGGGGAAGAGGGAGACAAAGGTGAATGAAGGAGGGCTGGTGCACACCAAGAGGGCTTCTGAGCGTTTTTCAAATCAACATTGATTTGAAAAGCGCTTGGCTAATGTTACCCTATGTGGGTGTTCCCACAGCAGCATTGTGATTTTTTCAAAATCGCAGGTATACCGCATGTAGCATTTTTTTTGATTGATTCATTCAGAAATCGCTCTGAAAATCGCACTCACTAATTGCTAGCGATTGCTATTGTGATTTTGGCGTGCACTAGCCCAGAGAGAAGAGGAGTGGAGAGAAATTGGGAATAGCCTAAGATGGAGCATTATCTGTATTGCAGTCCCACATCACACAGAGGCTACTTGCCTGTAATAGGACTCCTGTCCCTTCCAGTCTCTCACACAAGTCAGAAAGCAGCCCTCCTGGAGTCTAGGGACTGTCAAAAAATGTTCACCTTGTTTAACAAGATGCAGTCATTATGACATAGGGGAGAGACAGATTTTGTCTCATGGACCCTCCAGGCAAGCTCTGCATCATGCTGTGTATATATACCAGCTTGCCTGCCCTTTAATTGCAGTTTTATCAGCTAGCCTAGTATTTTGCATTGCCTTACAACAACAAACCTGAATACACTAGACACCAGCCCTAAATCACTGAATGAAAGGGGGCCTGGGGGGAGATTGCCCCCCAGGTGGAGTGGAGAGACTGAGATAGAGCAGATAGTGTATCTGTATTGCAGTCCCACATCACACAGAGGCTACTTGCATGTACTGTGTCTCCTGTCCCTGCCAGCCAAATCCAAAAAAGCTTTATTGGCAGGACCAAATACATTTAGCATTGCCAAAGCAAAAACAAAACATTAACAACATGGTGGGGAGGATTGTGGGAATAGGGGAATGATATTGTAAGGGATGGTCAGCCTCTCACACAAGCTGCAGGCAGCCTTCCTGGAGTTTAGGGACTGTCAAAAACGTTTCAACCTGTGACACACCTTATGTAGCTGTCTACATGCAGTCTTTACAATAGGGAAAGAGCTGAGTTTTTCCAACAGACCCTGCAGGCAAGCCTCTGTATATTTACCAGCTTGTCTGCTTCAGCGATTTCAGGGAATTTTTTTTAAAGGTACAGGAGTCTCAGGGGGGTGTTCCATACATCCAGAACCCCCGTCTGGATACGCCAGTGAGTAAAGCTAATGGAAACGGTAGCAGCCATTTCCATTAGTGCGATCCAATTGCGTCGTGATTTTTGGCCAGAGTGCAATCATCATCCTGCCGCATTTTATATGCGATCGAGCTCTACTATACTTAGTATCACAATCGCATGAGTGGAAATTGGTTTGAAATGTGATTGTGATCGCATTTCATAGTGGAAAAGAGCCTTTAAAGAGACTCTGAAGTCTCAAAAAAAGATCTTTTTATTTAATAAAAGTGTTTAACATAATAACCTTACCTAAACCGCTGCATCTCCGCCGCTCTAATCTAACTAAATACCCCCAAACTCCTAGGGGTTTAATCCAGGCAGCGCTTCAGTGTGAAGCAGGGCTATGAGCTCTGCCTCACACGTGTCTGTCAGCCCAGATTGCCGCCTCTCCCCCGCCCCTCTCAGTCTTACTTCACTGAGAGGGGCGGGGGAGAGGCGGAGATACACACTGACAGACTGCCTTACACGGAAGCGCTTAGGGCAGCAAAATCCACGACCAAGAAAGTCTGGATGTTGCAGGGGAGAGGGAGGGGGGAGTTAGGGGGGGATTTAGATAGTTTACAGCTGCGGGGATGCGGCGGTTTAGTTAGGGCTATTATGTTATACACTTTTATTAAATAAAAAGATGCTTTTTTTGACACTTCAGTGTCTCTTTAAATCACTTTTTTCTGACAGGACCGATCTGATTTTCAATTGTTTTTCTGGTCGATTGTCCGATCACTTCTATAAAAAAAAATCAGTGAAGCAAACGGAAATCAGATCAGAGGATTAGCCTGGTAATCATAGTTTTATTTACAGTATATAAATAAAGGAGGTACACCAGCTTTAGCACAGAAAACTATGTAACTGTTGCAAAAAAAAAAAATGTTTTATAACTTTTGTTAAAGAAAACCTGAACTGAAAATTAAAAGTCAAAATAAGCATACACAAGTCATACTTACCTTCCATGTAGTCTACTCCTCAGTGTCTTTCTCCTGTCCCACATCCTGTTTGTTCACTGTGATCAAGGGAATTTTCCGTCCTCCATTTTGAAAATGGCCATTACCCATAACAGCTTTCTGGTCAGCACACAGTTAAACTGTAACATCGCTCACTTGGGCCATAGGAAAACATGGACATTACCAGGTACATCAGTTGTCCTCTCAGCTATAACTGACAGCAACTGATATTTTACTGACAGCAACTGATATATTTCAGATCTGACAAAATATTGTCAGAACTGGAAGGGATTATTGTCAGAAGAAAATGGTGAGCTTCTGAGAGTAACTGATGGCAAGATAACTATGTAATGTTCATCTGCAGTTATCTCGTGTGTTTATTTTAAATATTTTTACTCAGTACAGGTTCTTTTAAACATTATGTTTCAACTGGAGTCTGTGGTTTCTTTTAAACGCAGGGGTCATATATGCCAAAAATCGTGTGCATTTTCTGCAGTGTAAAAATGTTTTTGAAAATGCTCATAATGCGTCCCAAAGCAATGCACAATTGCAGTGCACTGAGAGCAATGTGTGTTTTCCCACAGTTAAAATACCGGCAGTGTTGCTTTTTTTCACACATAACATGCAATTCCCTATTGCCAACGGTCAGCTGCTCTCAGCTGGCTATCGGGCAACAGTGCAGATTTGTCCACTGAAAACCATGCATCCGTGCTCTCAAGTGTGACCCCTGCCTTTGTAAATGTACTGGAAACTATGTATACAGCTTGGTGTTTAATAATGATTGCCAATGCACATAATTCAGAGCTGATGGAGAATCATTTATGAACATTTTTTATTAAAACAACAAATGAAGTCAGAGGGATATGCAGGCTGCCATATGCTTTTAAGCAATACCAGTTGCCTGGCTGTCCTGCTGATCTTCTGCTTTTAACCTGCTGGGCGTTTCAATTCAATCCATGCGGCCGCGGGAGGGATTTTTCGCCCGATTTTTTTTCTTATCCTGTAGCTAGCCTAGCGTTAGCTACATGATTCTCCCATTCCTCATCTCTCCCTCCCACCCTTCTGATCGCCGCCGGCGATCACGTCCATAAGGAAATCCCGTTCTGAACGGGATTTCCTTTAGGGCTTCCCCCGTTGCCATGGCGACGACCGAAGTGATGTCATCGACGTCATCGATGTCGTGACGTCACTGGGACTCCCGATCCACTCCAAAGCGCAGCCTGGCAGTGATTGGCCAGGCTGCGCACGGGGTCTGCGGGGGGGGTCCTCTTTCGCGTCGGGTAACGGCGGATAGGCGGCGATTGGGGCAAACACGCAGCTATCAAAGTGCTATCTGCGTGTTTGAAAAAAAATTATCAAAATCGGCCCAGTGGGGCCTGAGCGGTGCCCTCTAGCGTCTCTGGACGAGCTCAGCTCGTCCAGAACGCTGTGGAGGTTAATACTTTTAGCCATAGACCCTGAATAAGCAGGCAGCAGATCAGGTGTTTGACAATATTGTCAGATCTGACAAGATTAGCAGCATGCTTGTTTCTGGTGTTATTCAGACACTACTGCAGTCAAATAGATCAGCAGGGCTGCCGGGTAACTGGTATTGTTTAAAAGAAAATAAATATAGCAGATTCCATATTCTCCTCATTGCAGGTTTCTTTTAAATCTATGCAGCTTGAAAATGGACCACCTAAATCCGACCTTGGCTTGATTTGATTGGTCCATGTCAAGCTGCAAAATTTTACATTTTACATGCAGCTTGGAACTGAGTCAATCTAATGCACTTCCTGCTAATTGGTTTGTCTAATTTCAAGCTGCATACAGTTTATCAGATTTGCTTGCTAGTCAGAATTATTAGAATCTCATTATCTTTTGTGGACATGAGTGGCGTGCAACTAACCCAACTGTATTTATAATAACCTCTCAGGGATTTTTTCTATGGTCTAACTGGAGTGCTGCAAACTTTTGTCACCTAACTGAATACAATTTTTTAAAACCCAGACCAGACCTAACAGATGTGTGTCTGGTTCTTAGGGGTGCAAATGGATGGTCTGTGTGTTGTGGTGCATCATGAGAGATCTTTCTTAAGCTATGTACCCACATTGTGATTTTACTGAGTTTTCCCAATGATTTTTAAACGCAAAGTGGTCATTTCCATAATATTGCAAAGTGGGTACAGGTGCACGACCATGCAAACATCGCTTAGCATTACACGGCGATAACGACTGTCATGGCGGATCTTTAACCACTTGACCACTGCTGACTTTTTTCCCCTTTGAGCACCAGAGCAATTTTCACCTGTCAGCGCTCCTCCCTTTCTTTCGCCAATAACATAATCATTACTAATTACAACAAAATGATCTATATCTTGTTTTTTTCGCCACCAATTAGGATTTCTTTGGGTGGTAGGTTATGCTAAGAATGATTTTATTCTAAGTGCAGTTTAACAGGAATAATACAATTTCTCAGTTTTCGGCCATTCTAGTTTTAGAATAAAAGTTCTACTGTGGCTAAGACCCATACATTTTATTTCCAGTCAAAAATAGCAGCGCCAGCAGGGTCCACTTATAGCCTTCACAGAACCTTTAAACATAAGCAGAAACAAAGAGGGGAGCCCTCATAGCGAGTAACGCCTTATCACAACACCCTTGTGCTCAAAAAGGTCAATAGGAGTGATCAAACTGAGCGCAGTTTCACTCGATACATACATTTTATTTGCCCATTTGTCCCAGTTATTGAAACATTTAAAATATTTCCCTAGTACAATTTATGGTACCAATATTTTATTTGGAAATAAAGGTGCATTTTTCAGTTTTGTGTCTAATTGCAAGCCCATCATTGCAAGATTAACAGTTATACACCCTCTTGACATACATATTTAAAAAGTTCAGTCCCTAAGGTAACTATTTATGTTTTTTTCAATTGTGATTTTTTTTTTATGCACTTTTTTTAGAGAGTAACTTTAGGAGAGTGAGAGATAAGGGGTTAATTTTAAATGTAAGTGTAGGTCAATTTATTATAAAAAAAATGTGTATAGCTGTATTTTTATTATTTGGTCACAAGATGCCCTCAAGATGTCCTCACTCATTATTTTCCTGCTAACGTACTTATTATGCGAACAGGAAACAATGCATGGACATGTAACTTTTTTTATTACAATGGCGGCTTTTCATTGAAGCCGACGATCAATGATATGGCAGCTTAGATCAATGAATTGAAGAGGTGGGAGTGGTGGAGATGCGTATATCTACACCCCGGTAGACTTCACCTCAGCGTCCGGGTAGTTATACACATCTCCACCGCTGTCCGTGCTCCCACTTGCTTGTGCACGCAATCCTGCGCTCGTCCTATTGCTGTCGTTAGCAGGGAGATCAGAGAATGGGAACTCAGTTCCCATTCATTGATCTAAGCCGCTGTATCAATGATCACCAGCTTCAATGAGAAGCCTGCCATCATTGTAAAAAAAAAGTTACTCATCCACGCATTGTTTCTCTGTTTGCATACTAAGTAAGCTAACAGGAAAATAATGAGTGAGGACATCTTGTGGCCAAATAGTAAAGTTACACCTACACACATTTTTTTTTTTAATATATTGAATACCGTTACGATATATACAATATACCGCTGCAGGGCACACAAGTAGTTAAGATCCCCGATGACTCCCACACAAAGTACCACGATCAATTGAATTCTCGTTTGCACCTGATGTGTAACTTCGTGTGATGTCATGCATACCCGCCAGCAGGAAGAGGCGTCGCTGGACAACTGTCTTCAAGGGGAGGTAGCTGGACCCATCGGGTGGTGAGTACGGAGCTTTAGGCCCCATTTCCAGGTCTAACAAATGTGTATCTGGTTCTCAGGGGCACAAATGGATGATCTGTGTGTTCAGCTGTGGTGCATCATGAGAAATCTTTCTTAGGCTCCATTTCCACTTGTGTCTGCAACTGTCAAGAGAGATTGAAGCCAGCACTTGTGCTGATGAAGGTATGAAGGCTGACGCTGTTTTTTTCCCCGCACGCAAGGTCAGAAGCAGCCTATTGCAGTCAATTATCTATCCAAATTCGGGTGCCAAGAAACAATGTGAATCGTACCACATTTTAAAAAGGCAAATTCATGTTTACAATCTCCAGTGGTTTCCAATATAGGAAAACCTTAGCAATTTAGGGCTAAGAAAGCTGTGTTTCCTCTGAAAACTAGCCTTGGTTTTAAACATCAAAATGCCAAAATGTTTACATATTGTATCAGCTTATAATTATAAGTAGCGTCTTTAGGTATTTATGTCACCAGAGTGCAAATTTTAATGGACAAATGTTGTTACTGACTGTTCACTAGATTAGAATTTAAAGTTACAAGACGTAAGCCTTTTGTACCTACAACGTACAGCAATATATTTTGCTAATGGCATTCCTCACGCAAACCTTCAAGTTTCCATGTAAAGTTCATTTATTTTCGATGCCCAAATGAAATAAAACATCTAAACATACTAAGAACATAAATTGAGTATGACTCTTTGCTATGTACAATGCTTTCACCCACAGAGCTGATGTCACTTGCAAAGTCATCATTCATGTCTTCTGCATTCATGTGAAAACAAAGTGCCGAACAATGGGATTTTGTGAGCCAACAGAACAGCTTTACAAGGTTCCTGCAAAGTTCTTAAACTGTGAATGTGTGTTGTGTCATTAGCCCTTCGAGGTATGCTTTTATTCCTTAGTGTACTAAATCAATGCATGTGTTTTAAATAAATGCATGAGGACTTGTTAACCTGCTATAGCAGAAGTTGCAAAAGCGAAAACAACATAGTAAGCTGATAATGTGTGCTAACTATGTGTATAAAGATATCATTTATTGATACCTGCTCAGTGACAAACAAAAAAACGATAGTACCTTGTAAATTAGTGTGTTTAGTTCTTTCTCAGGGGCATAACTAGAAATCACGAGTTTCTCAGCTGAGACATGAATTGTCTACCGAAGCTAAAAAGGGTGCCACAGGTGCCTTGGAAAGAAGGGTGTCGCCATAGACGCCCATTATAAAAGCCACGACTAGCAGCATTGTGAGGAAATTTGGGCACCCAGAGTTGCCTAATAAAAAAGCAGGCACCAAGGTTTCCCACTATGCTAATTGTGGCTATGCAACAGGGGGAGGTTGAGGATTAGGCTTTGCAGTGCGTTGGGGGGTAGTTAAGGGTTAGGTACTATGGATGGGGGGGGGCTTAAAGTGGACCCAAATTAAAAAAATACAAGATTTCAGACATAAAATATGTTTTCTAAATTATAATAATAAATAGCAGGCTTTTTTCAGCTGAATGATGACAAATATAAAATATTTTACATTTATTGGAGGAACCACTCCCTGCCTTTTATATTGCCGGGACAGAATCCGGCAAACTGGTGGAGGAGATGGTGTCCAGCAAAGGATGAATTGTTAATGCCTGCCACCTGTATAACCCTAGTTATGAAAAGAGAAGGGTGAAAAGCATGCACTGAAATGCTCATAGGCTTGAAGAAGTGTTTATTTATCTTTGTATGTGTCAGAGTAGTGCAACTAAATATTTTGAATGTAAAACATTTTTTGGTTTGGGTCTGCTTTAAGGGCTAGGCATCACCAGGGGGGAGGGGGGGTTAAGTGTTAGCCATAGGTAGAGGGAGGGTTAAGAGTTAGGTATTGGCAGAGCGAGGGTCAAGGGTTAGGCATCCATAGAGGTACTGATACAGCGGGGAACACCTCCTTGATGGATTTATCCAGGCGCTCCAAATTAAATGTTAATATCTGCTTCTATGCATGCATTTAGAAACCTTGATTCAAACAGATATGGAGACCATATCTATTAGATTAATAATTAACAAGTCTGTTTATTGGGACGCAGCCCTTGATTTTATAGATTACATGACGTAACAATTAATGTTTATTCATTTGAGGAATTGGTTATGGTTAGTAGAGGGTGTACATAATTATTAAGAGGTGTGTTAGGGGTGTACATAATTAAATATGATGCAATCCAATGAGCTCAGTGTCCTGTGATGTCTAGGTCAGGCCAGCATTGCCAACTTTCTGGCATCACACAACGTCTTGTGATTGATCTTCAATGCTGATTAGGATTTGTCTTTTGTCCCAGAGTTGGGACAGAGTTGGGTATTTCCACTGACATAAACTAAATTAATTGCAGCACATTACACAAGAGAATAAGCAGTATAAAACAATATACAGTGGCTCCCCCTGTCGAATGGAACTTCAATGGGGCCGAATACTTTTGCAAACCACTGTATATATTGAGAGATATGAGCAGTGAATGTTTGGGGGGGTCTAATCAATCAATCCTGGATTTAATTAATAACCTATGAGGTAAAGAATGTTATTGAATACCTAGTCAATAATATGCCCATGACAGCAAGGGTTAGGAATCCATAGAAGGAGGGTTTTGCATGAGAGTAGGCTTAGGTTAGATCAAAGTAAAATATCAGTAAAGATTACTGATAGTTTACTATCAGAATGAAGTGGTAGAATATTGGTACATTTACTGATATTCTACCAGCGGTAATTCCCTGCGTCCTTTTTTTCTAGGCACCTTTATTACATGGATGCCTATTTACGCATGACACCGGTTTAATGTGATAATTGTTATTTATGTGATGGTACATGCCACTCCTATTGCATTCCTAACAAAGCCCCTAAGTTGTATTGAAACAAGTTGGGTTTGTGGGTTGCGTAAGTGTAGTTAGCAATAGCCCCTTATTCTTATCATTAAGGTGATTACTGTGAATTAATATAGTGCTGCCATCTTTTACAATGTTATTTGGAGTCCAAAATTGTGTCACCAAAACCTTGTTCAGACTAAGCAACGCAGGTGGCCCTGACTTGTGGCGCTGATCCCATTCACTTACATGAAATGAGACAACACCATTTTTGGACAAAAATACATGCAGCAGTACATTACAATAATGCACTGCTGCACACCGCAAGTAAGAACATCAGACAGTATATTCTATACAGTACTTATGTACTGAACTTGCATATACCACACTATACACAATCAGTGACGGACAAAACCAACATCAGGCCTCTGTGCAGAATAAATATAGGGGGCCCCTTGAGAGTGGACGTGGTCATAACCAATGTGCCCATTGGTAAGGCAATGCATGCTACTAAATTTAACACTAGTTAGTAACACCGCCGACCAGCAAAGCCCTACACCAGTGTATGCCTATGGGGTGGTCCCACTAGCAGCACTGAAATCGCAAAAACCTGCTTGCAGCATTTTGGGAGTGATCCTGGAGCAATAGCATCAATGGCTATAGTAACCATTGCGGGATCACTCTGGGTATCAGAGCACACGTAGTAGGTCACAGGCTTTAGGCCTTCTTTGACTAACTAAAGCAATAGTTTCCAAATACTCTTATTTCAGTAAATAAAAAACTTTTGTTGCAGTCTGACATATGACATGTTTTTAACGTAGTAGTATAGAGATCAACAATCAGAGGCTGTTTTTTCCAACTCTAAGCAAATTTGTGTTACAATTTGTATGCAGATTGAAGCTGGACCAATCAAATGTAGTTTATGCTGATTTGGATTGGTCTAATTTTAATCTGCATATAAACTGCATCTACATTTGCATCAAGTCTGAAAACATTGCAATTTGTTGATTACCTCTAAGTGGTAGCAGCCCTCTGTTTACTGGAAAAAAAATAGAACTCTACCACTCTAATATACATTATTTTAAATAATTTAATGTCACATTGTTTTCATTTTATCTGAAACATGGCTGTTTTGGTGTTTTAATGTCGCAGTAGTTTGCTTACATTCTACAACAGACAAAACAAAAGCAAGGAGCTGTGTTTTCATGTAGTAGCATACTACATGAAATAATGCAGTCATTTTGTAGATTCACCTAAGGGCCTACAATGGCTGGCAGAAGTAATACTTCCAAAATACTTTTGCGAGACATCCACATATTTTTTAATTTTAATTGCAGTGTGTTCTGAGAAAACTGAAAACAACCCTCCATTCACAAAAATATGAAAAATATGATTATAGTGAAATATAATTATTAAGCACATTAAGAATATTTTTATTATTGATTAATAGATCAGTATTGTCTATGGTGCTGTTCAATACATAAATACCTACACAGACATGTAATATAAAGTAGATTGTATTCTATTGTCTAATTAATCTTGTAGTAGCTATACTATACATATATACATACATACTTGGTAATGAGAAACACAGAAATAATAGAGACAAAAGGAGAGAGAGCACTACCCATTCCAACTTACAGTCTGATAGGAGAAGAGATGCATTCAGGCCTGTAAATAGGGCAATATCTGGGGCACTTCCCCAAATATCAGCCCACGGTGCCCCGGTTGTTTCCGGCGGGCGATAGGTGCCCTGGCCAGGAGCAGTACCAGAGGGTGGTGTAGGGGGGTGCAGGAATGGCGGGGCAAAAGTTTTTAGAAGCTGGGGGATGCAGGGAGGGAGGTGCATCTTCTATCCTATCTTCCTCTCCTCGGGGCCCCCTTCCTGTCACTGCTCTCTCTTGTGCAGTGGAAGATACAACTTCACATTCACCTGGCTCCAACAGATGCTAGAGCGTCAGCTGTCAGGTCCTCTCCTCTGCAATACTACTCACACTACTTCCCGAATCAGTGTGAGCGCATTGCAGAGGAGACAGCGTGGACCTGTTGACTGGCACACTAGCTTCTGATGGAGCCTTGTAAGTATGAATTATGAAGCTGTATCTTCTGCCACTTTAGGGAGCACAGTGACAGGAGGTGGGCCCCAAGGTGAGTTGCACAGCCTCCCGACCAGCCAAAATTGTGACCCACCCCACCAGCCACCACTGTGACCTACCCAACCAGCCACCCCTCCAGCAACCAATGTGACCCACTCACCCCACCAGCCACCAGTGTGACACACCCTCCCATGAACCACCAGTGTGGCCCACCCTACCAGCCACCAGTGTTGCCTACCCTACTTAAGTTGCCCACCACACCAACAGACATCAGTGTTGCCCACCCTCCCATCCCACCAGCATTGACCAGCATTTCCCACCCAAGCAGAATTTCTCACACGTGTTTCCTACCCACCACAGAGGCATTTCCCACCGATCCCCACCAGCCACCATCATTTCTTCCACCCCATCAGCACCCAGCATTTATCCCTTCCTCCCACCACCAACCTCATCATCACTCAGTGTTTATTCCTTCCTCCCATCCCACCAGCACCCAGCATTTATCCCTCCCTCCCTCCTACCCCAACAGCACCCAGCATTTATACCTTCCTCTCTCCCACCCCATCTGCACCCAGTATGTATCCCTTCCTCCCTCCCACCCCACCTGCACCAAGTGTTTATCCATCCCATCCCACCCCACTAGCACCCTGCTACCTTATGTCTGAGGCAACATTTGCTGCATTTCATATATGTGGAGTAATATGTGCATTTCAAGTTGGAGGTAAAGTTTTCTGCATGTCACATCTGTGGTAGTGTTTTCTGCATTTTATGTCTGTAGTAACATCCAAGGTAACAGTTTCTGCAGTTCACATTTTTGCTAATGGTTTCTGCATTTGCAGTATGTGGCGTAACAGTTTCTACATTTCACGTGTGGTAATGGTTTCTGCATTTGACATATGGGGTAAACATTTTTGCATTTAACATGTGGAGTAAAGGTTTCTGCATTTGACATTTGGGGTAAAGTTTCTGCATTTCATATGTGTTGTAATGGTTTCTACATTTGACATCTGGGGTAATTGTTTGTTTTTATATGTGGAGTAGCGTTTGCTTTATTAGTTATGTCTTGCTAGTACTGAGTTGGACCCCTTTTTTATTTCAGAACTGCCTTTATTGTTCATGGAATTCATTAGATTTTGGTTATATTGACAGGATAGGATCATGCAGTTTCTGCAGATTTATCATCTGCACATCCGTGATGTGAGACCACATCATCAGGGAAACACTGCATTGTTGTGTTGGGTATTTTTGTGGGGGAAATGCTGCCCTATTGTATGTGTTTTGTGAAGAAAACTATATCTAATTACCTTTAGGGTCACTTTGCCTAATTGTGTTTTGGGGACCACGTCATGGTCACACCCACTTTCTGGCACCCACATCATGGCCAAGCCAATTTTTCACAGTTGCGCCGCACTCTACCATGGATCTTTAGGATTCTAGCAATGTCCCTCCCATAGCCCATAACAGCCAGTTCCCCCCCCTTCATTCTTCACGAGCCAAATTGAGAGTAAAAGGGAGAAAGTGAGTGGTTGCTACAGAAACACAATGGGTCTTCCTTTAAATAATTCACTGAAGTAATTATATAATTCTAATTATGTTCACTGTTGCTTGTGAAAACAGGAATGCAACAGAATGGGAATGTCGAATCTCAAATTATCAACACATTGCATTACATACAGTGAAGCATAAAGCCAATGAAAAGTATGTTTCACTGTCAACCCACGCGTTATGCGGTAACGCACTGAATGCAGTGCGTTAGGATACTACACATGGTGATAGTTGCATACAGTTATCATTGCAGTGCAACTTTCTGCAAGAACATTCATTAAATCACAATGGGCCAGATTTATTAAAGCATTACCAACAGTTTTTTCTTCAAAAACTGTTCTAACCGAGGAACTGTTTGCATGATCGTAAGAAACTTAAAATCCTACGTAATAGTGGCAGTTTAGCGTGGATTTCTAGAGCTACAACACAGTTAAGAAAAGTGCAAATCCATCCCTAAACTGCAGCAGATTACGAAGTGCTTCAAAGCAATTCTACATATAGTGCAGCAGTGCAGGCTAGACATGATTTGTGAAGGGCTCCTCCCCGTTACTCAGAACCTGCTGACAGCAGATATGTTGGTTACCTCAGCAACAGTCATTTCTGTCACACACTGCATTGCCTGAGAGACCTCCCTAACTCCTCCTATTCCTAAAGGTTTAGGAAGGACTCTGCACTATTTAGTGATTTCTTAGGACGTCTGAGACAATTCTTCACGGATTTCTAAAAACCTAGTAATATTTTGTCTCAGACACTTTTGATAAATGTCCTTCAATGCCCATTGGACCAATAAACTTCCACTTTGATCATCCTTGATCCTTGATTCTGAGATAGAATTGAAACTGTAGCAGATTTCCTATTTGGAACTGCTTCAAATTCAAATAGGACCTCTCAACAATCTTGACATATTCAAAGTCAGCTCACCAAAAGCTTTTTGTTAACTGATCTGCACACACCAGCTAAACCCACACACCACAGGCATAGGACCAAACAGAACTCATTTACATAGCACCCAACGAGGACTGTTTCTGGCCATTTTGAAGGCCAGGGCAAGGTAAACAGTTACATAATCGATTCATAATTTTGCATAATTGCACAAAATTTCACGTAATTTTTGGCCGACTTAAAGAGAGTCTGAAGCGAGAATAAATCTCGCTTCAGACCTCATAGATAGCAAGGGCATGTGTGCCCCTGCTAAAACGCCGCTATCCCGCGGCTTAACGGGGGTCCCTGATCACCCAAATCCCCTCCGTGCAGCGGGGGAGCTCTTCCGCATTGGGGCAGGGCTAACCGCCGCAGCCCTGCCTCCCATGCATCTATCAGACGCATACCTCCGCCTTTCCCCCACCCCTTTCAGTCTTCCTTCACTGAGAGGGGCGGGGAGAGGCGGCGATGCGCGTCTCATAGACCCGCTGAGAGGCAGGGCTGCAGCCGTTAGCCCTGCCTCCAGGAAGAGCAAAATTTACAACCAAGTTGGTCGTTGATTTTGCAGGGGGAGTTTGGGGGTGAAGGGACCCCCGTTTAGCCGCGGGATACCGGCGTTTTAGCAGGGGCACACATGCCCCTGATAACTATGAGCTCTTGTGATGATCTGCTCGGCTGCCTGTGCAGGCAGGCAGCTTTTTGACCATTGTGTAGGTTTGCATGCTGCAGGACTCTGGAAAGAAGAGCTTCTGTCAGTTTTGCAGCTTGTGCTTGCTGAGGAATTTGCATGCGTTGTCATGCAAATTGCCTGACCACATTCATTGGAGGCGTGTACTATAAGTACTATGTGTTTCCCACAATGCTTGGCGGTTCATAAGGAGTCTTCCTGTGTAACAATCTGGGGAGTGTCAGCCATGCTCTTGGTTTGAAGATCAGCTATCAGTCATTCCTGGTAACTGTGCTAGGCAGATTCCCTAAGTGCAGTTAGGATTGTTTATCTGTTTGTTTGTTCTGTTGCTGTTGTCCTGTCCCAGTGGTGGTCGACAGGAAATGGTTGTGCTCTCTGTTCTTGGAGTATAGCTGGTGCAGCGGTTGCTACCAGCTATCTCTTCTGTTCTGTCTCCTGGGATCGCGCTAGCCACTTTTCGCTAGCGCTGTGGATCCTTCTGTTCTGTCTCCTGGGATCGCGCTAGCCACTTTCCGCTAGTGCTGTGGATCCTTCTGTTCTGCTGCTCTGTACCTGGATCGCGCTGGCCACTTTTCGCTAGTGCTGTGGATCCTATCTCTCGCTTGTCCCTGTTTTCGTGTGTCTGTCTTGTCTGCTACGACCGTTTGCTGGAGGCTCGGTGAGGTAACCGTTAAGCAAGCGTTCGCGTCCTCTGTTTCATGTTTGTCTGTCGATGGTTAGTTAGGCGTGCTTGTCTCTATTGTGCTTATCACGTGGAGACTGCGCATAACCGCGTGCACTGTTGCGAATGAGTGCGGTGTTCGCGGTTAGCTAGCGTTTGTTATTTTCGCATCTTCTTATTGTATTATTTGCTGTGCCTTTGCTACCCTCGTATTCTGTTCTGATCTGCCTTGTGTCACGTCTGGCGATCGCACCTCTCGCGATCGCGTTCCTATTTCATATCTGCTGTTGTGTGTGCGCGGTCGCGGGGTGGCGACTGGATTGGAGCACACACATACAAACCTGTCCCTTTGCTCGTTCTCATTCGCAATCGCCTCTCTTGCGATTGCGTTCTGCGCTTCGTACAATTCCTGTCTGGCATTTGTGGAGGTAAAGAGGATTGGTTCCTCTGCACTCCCCAGCGCCATCTGCCGACAGGAATTTCCCTCTACAGGTGCGTAGCACCTTTTGCTGGGTGCCTGCAATTACACGCTTGTGGAGGATTTCCGCCGTGTCAGCGCACGCGTTGTGCGCTGATCACAGACAAAGTTCCACAATCGTTACAGTATGAACAGCCCAACCCAAAGCCCCAGTGTAGACGGAATTTCTGATTTGTACGATTTTGTCGAGTTTGGGTCCTGTGTCTTTAAGATCTTTAAAAGGCTAAATTCAGAGACCAAGGCGGAATTTCTTTCTGAATGTGTGAGGTTTTGTCTGAATCCCACCTTTCAGATTTCTGATCCGTCCACGTCGGCTCTTCTGTTTGCCTATGTGCTCTTAAAAGACGATTTGTTCACCTGGGCATATGATCTGTTAAAAATCAATTCCTGGAATGATAATCTGTATCAGTTTCTTGCAGTGATATTCTCTCACTGGTTTAACCTGACTGGCTTGCCACCTGCTTTGATTGAGTGTGTAGCTGCTGATAGGTCAGCTGATCTTTCCCTTCCATGCACAGAGGCGAATCTGGGTTATAAGGCGCCCATGGCAAACACTAAAATTGTGCGCCCCCCACGTGCGCAATAACAGCCGGTTGCAGGGTGGCGACTGAGTGCTGGCTGAGGGCAGGGTGCAAGGTGCTGCTTGCTGGGGCGGAGGGTGCTGCTTGCTGGGGGGCAGAGGGTGCTGCTGGCTGGGGGCAGAGGGTGCTGCTTGCTGGGGGCAGAGGGTGCTGCTGGCTGGGGGCAGAGGGTGCTGCTGGCTGGGGGCAGAGGGTGATGCTGGTTGGGGGCAGAGGGTGCTACTGCTGCTTGCTGGGGGCAGAGGGTGCTGCTGGCTGGGGGCAGAGGGTGCTGCTGGCTGGGGGCAGAGGGTGCTGCTGGCTGGGGGAAGAGGGTGCTGCTGGCTGGGGGCAGAGGGTGCTGCTGACTGGGGGCAAAGGGTGCTACTGCTGCTTGCTGGGGGCAGAGGGTGCTGCTTGCTGGGGGCAGAGTGCTGCTGGCTGGGGGCAGAGGGTGCTGCTGGGCTGCTGGCTGGCGGCAGAGGGTGCTGCTTGCTGGGGGCAGAGGGTGCTGCTGGCTGGGGGCAGAGGGTGCTGCTGGATGGGGGCAGAGGGTGCTGCTTACCGAGGTCTGAGGCAGAGGGTTCTGTTGGCTGCAGCAGGGGATGCTTCTTGCTGGGCACTGTGGGCAGAGGGTGCTTCTGGTGGGCTTAAGGTGCTGCTTAGCTGCTGCCTCACAGTCAATGATGTGCGCACTCTGTGCCACTTGACCGCCTGCAGCTACAGCCACCCACTGTTTCCTGGTAGTCTCGTCTCATCCCACCTCCATCAGTTTGCGGCCAATCAGGAGGAGGATCGGGGATACAAGGCAGCGAACGGAGCGGCGCCGACGTTGCTATGGCGACCAGAGACGCTGCTGGGACGGAGGTCCCCGCAGCGTCTCTGGTCACCATAGCAATGTCGGCGCCGCTCCGTTCGCTGCTTTGTATCCCCGATCCTCCTCCTGATTGGCTGACTAGTTGAAGGTGGGAGTGGGAGGGGAGACTAGCAGGAAACAGTTGGTGGCTGTAGCTGCAGGCCTTCGGCAGGTAGCAGGGTGAAATACAGGGGTGGGGGCGCGCTGCACAGTAAGTGTCACAGTGAGCGTCGCTCACATTCTCCTGCTTCTCCTCTCATTCTGCGGGCGCAGGTCCGGCGGCACAGACAATTTCGCTGGCGGTAAACCGGCTACTATAGAGGGGGTGATTAATTGCTTACTGGGGATGCGCCCCCCCCAGGTGAGTGACAAGGGGCGCCCATGGCAGGTGCCCTATGTGCACCCCTGTAGATATACCTCTGTCCATGCAAAACCTTTCAGTATGACAATCAGTTCAATGTGTCTGTTGCCACTTCAGGTTTTAAACAGCAGACATGCAAAGTTGCAAAAAAAGGAAAAACTAAAAAGCGCAAGCATCTGAATAAAACACTCCCTAATGATGTGTATGATGATGTTGCTCAATCTTCAGGTTTTTTGCCCCAATCCAAAGCTTATGTGGATCCTGCTGTAGGTAGGATCGCACACTATATTAAAGCAGTTAAAAAATCTGTTCTTGTTCCTGAACTCCACCCATATGGAGATTATCTGGATACTGGCCTGTTTGAACCCCCATTTGCTTCCTGGGATGTTGGGGCCTTGCTGGAAGAATTCGATTTTGATTGGAAAGCCTTTTGCGATTTTTACATCGCAAAAAGCGAAAATGTCTTGAATGCTTGTCTCGATTCAATGTACCTTCTGATTGATTCCGATGAATGTGACAAGGATGATGTGGATCTGGTGATTTATGTGTGGCAGACGATTTTGGATGAGCTGCACACACACCAACCAATTGATTCCAATAAAGAGACATCGTTGTCGGATGATTGTTCCTGCCTTTCTGGGGTAAAGCATGTGAGTCTTGACTTTGTGCAATCTGAAATGAATGAGTGTGCCGCTGTGGTTGATTTCTGTGCGAATCCTGAAGGATTCGCTCCTGACAGTGTGCAGTTTAAATCTGTGCGATCTGATGCCTGTTTCTCGGATGTTCCTGCAGATTGTGATCGGCATGAGTCTGCCGGTTTCCTCAAGGATGTGTGGGATCTTTTTTCGTTTAGAAACAGATCTTTGAGATCTTCCGTCTGTGACCCTGCTATGGGGAAAATTTCTCGACTATGCAGCGTCAAAAGTAAAATTAATATGCCTAATAAAGTTTATCCTGTTGATGTCGCTATTTCTTCTGCAAATGAGTCTCTGTCTCACCCTGTTCTCACCTGTAAGGGCCCGTTGCCTGGGGACAGTTGCTCCAGCGTTTCGGTCCTAGATGCCTTGCAGTCTGCTCCGCAGATCGCGGAGGTTTGCGCTATGAAAGCGTCAGTTTCACAACCTAAAGTGATTTTTGATTCGCAGGTTTTGCGTCCTGGCTCCTCGGATTTGACATTGTTGGCCGAATCTAAGAGTGAGACAGCGCTTCGGTTTTGCGAATCTGATGCTGAACCTCCTTTGCCTTATTCAGAGACGCTTTCTCTGAGCCTGCCCTGTACCATGAATGAAAACATGTTTTCCTTTCACACTGACGTTTGTGAGCCCCTTTCTTGCTCTGAGGGAAGTGCTGATTCTGCACCCTGTACTCTGGATGAGTCAATGTGGCCTACTTAGAATCCCCTGCAGTGTCCCTAGAGGCTCGTCTAGGTATTGCCACTATACTCACCTGTTTTTCTGCAGTTTTGGAGTTACAAGCTAGTTTGACTGCCACACAGAATTCGGGGTACAGTGAGAATGAAGTTAGGGAGTCAGTGTGTGATCCAGTAAATATTCCTGTACATCCCGCTAATTATGATGAAGTTCAGTCTCAGGTTATGGTGGAACCATTCCTGGGACATCTGCCCTGTCCACAAAATAAAGTTCCAGTTTTGCCCTGTGTCTTGGATAGTTCAGAATCCTTTTTAGAAAACCTGGAAAATGATGTTCCTGAGGTCTTGTTTGATGTTCTGGAGGTCTCCGAGTTCCTCCCAAAGGGAGCAGAACTTGTAGGAGATGTCTCCTGCCCCCCAAGTCCTTCTGAGGTGTTGCCCACTTCAGTAGGCATTGCTGTTGTGCTGACTACCTTTGCAGCTCTGGTGGAGCTTCACTCATATGTAGTCAATGATGATATTACAGTCACAGAAAATTCTGAATTTATGTCCGAGTCTTCTTTTGAAAGACCAGTACCTGTGACCTCCACTCATGATGATTCTCTGCCCGGTACTGGTTTTGGTCTTGTCGTGCCGGACTCTGAGGTTGGCAGTTCCCCGACATGTCCTAAGGTTTCTCCTGTGCTGGTGTACCCCAGTGTGCTCTGTGACCCAGAAAGCCCAAGTGTGCCTCGGTTACCAGCGTACTCAGATGCTTCCTCGGTGGAGACATGTTCTGATTTAGCCTGCCTGCTTGCATGCCCAGAAGTGGTCCCTGAAAGTCTTGATCTTGATGGGTGTCCTCGTAATTCTGAATCCGGAATTGTCATTGGTTCCATGGGGGTTCTTGGTAATTCTTCATGTGAGCCTGGTGATTGTTCTGCCCTCTTGGGATCTCTGTGGAGCTTCAAAAGGTTCTGGGAGATTCCGGGAGAAATTTTGCTTGGTACCCTGGATAAGATCAATGGTGGCTTTTGTGTTTTAAGGGACACTTCGAACAGGTATTGTGGCAAGTTTGGTATTTTCGGACGCTCCTTGGAAGGTGGTGGGTATTGTCTAGAGGGTATCGATGGCTTCCTCTCTGGTATCCATAGTCCTGATGGGTGTTACGCTGAGACTTGTAGTGCTGATGGGCATGTTTCGGTGGCTTCTGTTTCCGATGAGGTCGGTTTCGGGTGGACTGACTCTGGAATTGGACCTTGTCGGGCTGTCCCGACCTTCATGAGTCTTCAGTTTGAGTCTGTTGCTAATAGCACTTTTGAGGGTCGTCTGGAATTCGACCTGGAGGGTGGGGTACTGAGATGATCTGCTCGGCTGCCTGTGCAGGCAGGCAGCTTTTTGACCATTGTGTAGGTTTGCATGCTGCAGGACTCTGGAAAGAAGAGCTTCTGTCAGTTTTGCAGCTTGTGCTTGCTGAGGAATTTGCATGCGTTGTCATGCAAATTGCCTGGCCACATTCATTGGAGGCGTGTACTATAAGTACTATGTGTTTCCCACAATGCTTAGCGGTTCATAAGGAGTCTTCCTGTGTAACACTCTGGGGAGTGTCAGCCATGCTTTTGTTTTGAAGATCAGCTTAGAGTAATTCCTGGAAACTGTGCTAGGCAGATTCCCTAAGTGCAGTTAGGATTGTTTATCTGTTTGTTTGTTTTGTTGCTGTTGTCCTGTCCCAGCGGTGGTCGACAGGAAATGGTTGTGATCTCTGTTCTTGGAGTATAGCTGGTGCAGCGGTTGCTACCAGCTATCTCTTCTGTTCTGTCTCCTGGGATCGCGCTAGCCACTTTTCACTAGCGCTGTGGATCCTTCTGTTCTGTCTCCTGGGATCGCGCTAGCCACTTTCCGCTAGTGCTGTGGATCCTTCTGTTCTGCTACTCTGTACCTGGATCGCGCTAGCCACTTTTCGCTAGTGCTGTGGATCCGATCTCTCGCTTGTCCCTGTTTTCGTGTGTCTGTCTTGTCTGCTACAACCGTTTGCTGGAGGCTCGGTGAGGTAACCGTTAAGCAAGCGTTCGCGTCCTCTGTTTCATGTTTGTCTGTCGATGGTTAGTTAGGCGTGCTTGTCTCTATTGTGCTTATCACGTGGAGACCGCGCATAACCGCGTGCACTGTTGTGAATGAGTGCGGTGTTCGCGGTTAGCTAGCGTTTGTTATTTTACGCGTCTTCTTATTGTATTATTTGCTGTGCCTTTGCTACCCTCGTATTCTGTTCTGATCTGCCTTGTGTCACGTCTGGCGATCGCACCTCTCGCGATCGTGTTCCTATTTCATATCTGCTGTTGTGTGTGCACGGTCGCGGGGTGGCGACTGGATTGGCGCACACACATACAAACCTGTCCCTTTGCTCGTTCTCATTCGCAATCGCCTCTCTTGCGATTGCGTTCTGCGCTTCGTACAATTCCTGTCTGGCATTTGTGGAGGTACAGAGGATTGGTTCCTCTGCACTCCCCAGCGCCATCTGCCGACAGGAATTTCCCTCTACAGGTGCGTAGCACCTTTGTTGGGTGCCTGCAATTACATGCTTGTGGAGGATTTCCGCCGTGTCAGCGCACGCGTTGTGCGCTGATCACGGACAAAGTTCCACAATCGTTACAGCTCTGAAGCGAGATTTATTCTCGCTTTAGAGTCTCTTTAATTGGTTACTAGCAAAGCTCCCATACATGCTATTGTCACCAAAATTAATTTTCAAACAGTAGTTTTTGAGAAAATTTATTTTAAAAATGCAAAGGAAAAATGTTTTTTTAGACTCAGAAAAATGACAATCGACAAGGTCTTTTTGACTTATTTCCAGTATTCTCCTTAAAATATGTAGTAATTTTGGTGACAATATCATACAGTATGTGGGGGCGTCTAGTAGCCGCTAAATTTAACACAAAATTACACAAAAAATATGCAAAATATGATATCTGATTATGGTTACAAACTAAATTAATTACAATTTTTCCCAAAATTGTGCGTTACGATTTTGTATTGTAATCGTGAATTACAATGCAAAATTATGATTATACAAAATGTGTGCTCATTCTCTAGTGTAATAATAACAGGAAGATGTTAGTCTATGTTATTTGAGCAGGAATCAATAATAAACTGATAGATTTAAATAGAGCAATGCGTATACATAAGGATACACAAATTCTTTCCATGCCAGTTACATATTACCAGCCCGAAACTCACTGACCCACATAACAAACCTTTCCTATCCCTTTGAGGGTTATATAGCCACTTTATAAGTAACGTTATACTGTTTATATACAGTCTGAGCCTTTACAGATCACAATATTGTCCTGGAAATCTAGAAGAGTAGCAACAATCAATACAGAACAAATCTAAAACAGTTACAGATTAATTAGCAAATTAATAGCACCTGCCATATTAGTGGTATGCTTCCCAGGCTTCCTTTGTAATGAAACTGAGCACTCCATATTTAGAAGATAAAATTACCACCCATCCTTTTGTTAATGGAACTAGCAGTTGTACATAACAATTACATAGAACAGTGTGTTAAGAGTACACCTGTAGTCCCCTCTACTGCTAGTGTCACCCCAGGCCTCTGCCTGTTTTGCCTATGCCTAAAAACGCCTCTGCATTTGTGTATTAATTTATTTATTTGAAGTATTTATATAGCGCCAACATATTACGCAGCACTGCACAAAGTATATTTTCTTGTCACTAACTGTCCCTCAGAGGGGTTCACAATTTAGTCCCTGCCATTGTCATATGTCTGTGTAAGTATCGTGTAGTGTATGTATCATAGTCTAGGGCAAATTTTTAGGGGGAAGCCAATTAACTTATCTGCATCTTTTTGGATATGAGAGAAAACAGGAGTTTCCAGAGGAAACCCACGCAGAAACAGGGAGGCCATACGAACTCCTTGCAGATGTTGTTGACCTAGCTGGGATTCGAACCGGGGACCCAGCACTGCAAGGCAAGAGCGCTAACCACTACGCCACTGTGCTGTTAATAGCTTAGTGTGTCAGCAAGAGATATGGCAAGCTGGATCAACTTATCCTCTGTTGTGCATTGTCTCTCTGCCCCCTTCCCTAGTAACAGAAATCATCACTAACCTACAGGCTAGTGATGAGTCTGTAAGTCAGCCATTAACTGTCGCCTGAGGGAAGGAATGAACATCCACGTGGGCAACAGTAATTGAATAAGCATGTTTAACTTTATTGTACAACCTGCCGTTTTTACAGGTTGATAAAGAGCTGCTAAAGTAGTGTATAAGGGCCTGAGCCCACTACTGCAGTTGTGCACAGTTGTTTGCAGTTGTGTCCGCTTTTCAGCATCTGTAACATTGATGTGTTGCTGAAAAGCGGACACAATTGCACATAACTGCATTAGTGGGCCCAGGCCCTAAAGGAAAATGATTAGTTGTTCTCTGACAGCTATTGCATATCTCAATTTCCTTTTTGAATTTCTAGTATGTTTTAAAAACTGGATACAGAGTGTGATTGGTTGTAGTTAATTACTCCACCATTTCCTTCCCTCCTCATAAAATAAACCTAAAAGGTAATATGATCACAACATGTCTAGAGGCAAAGTATGAGCACGCAAGACATTCAAGTGAAAAAAATATCTCTCGTTATTTCAATGAAATTTACAAGTACATTCCAGCTGTGTTCTAATAAAATGACTAGGACATTCAAGACAAATAATTGAAAAGGCTCGCTGTCACTTAATGAATCCTTGTACTCTTCATTATGTGAATACTTAGATAAGCTCTCCAGGACATGGCTTTATTGCAAAGAATACTACGCATTGTTAGGAGAAAGGAGGTAGCCAACTCTTTTGTCGCGCTCTGGGGTTTGTTTTTTTTATCAGATATACTGAAATGTACATTTTAAAACTCAGCTACATTTCATTGAGGTTAAATGTCTGCAAAGTGGATGAACGGATACATTTGTAATGTCAAATGTTCCAAACATTTTATTAAAAATAATAATAATAAACATTGAATTATCCTGCATGCTATATGTTTAAAGCCCCATCTACATGGTACAATTTTTCATCAGATTTACCAGTGATCTGATAAGAAATTGCATCGTGTGTAGGCATCCAAATTGTTTCCGATCGATTTTGCAAAAGATTTTGCATTAAGTACCCAAAATTTATCACAAAATTGATCAGAATCTGATCAGACCGGTCAGAAATGATCTAATAGATATGTCAAACTGACGAAAAATTGTACCGTGTAGATGGGGCTTAAGACTGGAAGAAGCAAGAAGGGTGATGAACCTACTCACTTTACAGAGGAGGGAAAAAACATCCCACAGTGATTTACCTTTCCAGCAGTAAAGTTGCCGGCATCACTGATAAACGTAAACATGATCAGTGTGGGGTGGGATTAGGCAGGCATTGACAACATAATTGATAAATGAAAATTGTAAAAATAAGCAGTTTTATTCATGAAAACATAGACATTAATGTTCCACTCAAAGGAAAAAAATCTGCATTTAAATCTCCTAAAATTAAACATTCACTTGCAGGCCCACATTTACCTCACATGAGCCTATAGGCACAGGTGTCCTGGCACCTTAGACTTCACCCTCCATGGACCTACAAACTCCACCAAACTGCACCACAAGTGTGCTGGCCCAGCTGTCACCACTTCCTTCCCCTGCACGTCGTACGTAACTACAGGTGCCCCTTAGTATTAGGTCGTCAGACGTACCCTCAGTAATAAGTAGCTAGAGGTGCCCCTGACTCAAGGGAGATCTCCTCAGTGAAACACCGAGAACAGGGTGAATAACCTCTCATTTACACTCTGCTCTGAACTCTGTATAGGGAAGTAGATTGAGGAAGGGAGACACTCAGGGAGAGAAGCGAGCTGCCTTTCCATCATCAGGCACCTGTAGGCAAGTGCCTAAAGTGCCTTATGGTAAATCCAGCCCTGTTACCTTGTATTATTTAATTTCCTCCTAATTTTAAAAAGTTATAAAAAAATCATATTTACTATTTAACACAACTGATAAATAAAGAGACATTTTTAAAAAATCACTATAAATTCCCTTTCAGGTGATGACGCCATGAGCAATTACAGGTGCTATCCACTTTTTAACATTTGAAGGAAATATGAGAAACTTGCCGCACTCATTCTCCTACCACTTAACCACTTGCCGACCGCACGCTTATACCGTGCGTCGGCAAAGTGGCAGCTGCAGGACCAGCGACGCAGTACTGCGTCGCCAGCTGCAGGCTGATTAATTAGGAAGCAGCCGCTCGCGCGAGCGGCTGCTTCCTGTCAAATCACGGCGGGGGGCTCCGTGAATAGCCTGCGGGCCGCCGATGGCGGCTCGCAGGCTAAATGTAAACACATGCGGAAATAATCCGCTTTGTTTACATTGTACGGCGCTGCTGCGCAGCAGCGCCGTAAGGCAGATCGGCGATCCCCGGCCAATCAGCGGCCGGGGATCGCCGCCAAGTGACAGGGGACGTTCCGTCACTGGCTGCACAGGATGGATAGCGTCCTGTGCAGCCTCGATCGCCGGGGGGGCCAGGTAGGAGAGGGAGGGGGAGGATTTTGCCGCGGAGGGGGGCTTTGAGGTGCCCCCCCCCCCCCACAACTAGCCTGCCCACCAGAGCGATCAGACCCCCCCTGCACACCGTCCCCATAGGGGGGAAAAAAGGGGGGCGATCTGATCTCTCTGCCTGCAACCTGATCTGTGCTGGGGGCTGCAGAGCCCACCCAGCACAGATCACTCAAAACAACGCTGGTCCTTAAGGGGGGGTAAAGGGTGGGTCATCAAGTGGTTAATCCACCACTGCTGTCATTTGGGACAGATTCACAAAACACCCATTGTGCGACAAAACTTTACGCACGTTATTCTGCTTACCGCAATTTAGAGACTACGCCCATGGTAACATGCAAAAATCTCCTATCTCCTATAACAACAACAACAACAACAACAAATAACATTTGTAAAGCGCTTTTCTCACGTAGGACTCAAAGCGCATAAGCATGGCTCAGACCATCGTGGTACAGAGGAAGAATTTTATAAGTCCGGAAATGCCAGGCTAAACAGGTGGCTTTTCAGTCTGGATTTGAATAGCTCCAGGGATGGTGCTGTCTTTACTGGGTGTGGCAGGGAGTTCCAAAGAGTAGGGGCAGCATGACAGAAGGCTCTGTCTCCAGATTTTTTGAGGTGCACTCTGGGAGTGACCAAGTTTATAGAACTTGCTGATCTGAGGTTGTGAGAGGTGAAACAATCCACTATTTCTATCTGGAACCTCAATCAACTAATTATGTGAAAAAAATTATCTTTATTTAAACTACATTTATTTTCATTACCTTAGATTATTGAACAAAAATAAGAATTCAAAATGAGGTGGTTTTTATGCTGTTGTTGTTTTTACATATTGAATTTGAATAGTAGCGACATAGATTGGTTGGAAAAAAAGACATTTGTCTATCTCAACCTAAGGAAAAATAACAAAACTAAGTAAATAAGTAAAAATGATGTACATTTCTGCCCTGCGCCTTCTCATTTCCCAGTTGCTTGTGTGACATGCAGACGTCAATCCATGAGAAATACTTTCACAAACAAACCCAAAGCTCTGCCTTGCTGGTCTCCGCTATGAACGAGTGTTTATGTATCTGGGACTCTTGTCTGCACAAAGCAGAGTCCCTGCTGTTTGGACAGAAAGTAGCTTGAATCCCGCCTGCGTAATTAAAAACCCTTTCCAATTATAATGTGGCAGCAAAGTCTTCTATTTCACTAAGACATGTTTGTGCACTCCACAGCTGCGGCAAAATGATTCTCTGATTGAAAAAAAATGCACACAAAAGTGATATAGAAAAAGAATGACTTCATTTATCTATGGCATTTTAAGACAAGTAAATAAGATACTAAATCAACATACAGTTTATATAGAGTGGTTATATTCACAGAATGCTTTTCATGCAAAATTAGTAGTCAAGCAATTCCAGCTAGCCTGGCTATTAAATCACTTCTGCAGCAGTTTTTTAAGCTTCAGCTTGTAATAATGCCCTCATATCAAGAAATCAGAATTAAGCTTGCGCTGCTCTAAAATAGTCAATACTGTGGTTATGGCTGTTTAAAGGGACTCTGTAGTGAAACAAAAGTAAATAAACTTAACACAACCTCATGTGGGGCACTGACTGTGAAGCACAATCTGTGCTCTACGTGAGGCGATGGCTAGTTTATTTACTTTCGTCTCGCTGCAGGGCCCTTTAAATCCCAACTAAACCCGAAATTGAATAAAGTAAATCCTTAAAGCAATCATGTTGATCACTGTAAATTATAACTACAAAGGTTGTATAGAATGAAGAGAGCCTGAGGATGAGTAGAGCCTTCCAGTCCTCTAAGTGGCAGAGGAGTGAATGTCAGAATTGATAAAAGCTGGATATGAAAGGGGCACTATGGCAAAAAATAAAATAAAATTTAAAATATGTGCAAACATATACAAATAAGAAGTATATTTTTTTTTCTAGAGTAAAATGAGCCATAAATTACTTTTCTCCTATGAAGTGACAGGTTTTGGACTAGTCTATCTCTTCATAGGGGATCCTCAGGGATTTATTTGTTTTCAAAAGCACTTAGTGAATGGCAGTTGCTCTGTCCAACTGCCAAAACATTGTGTAGTGAGCGGGGAAGCTGGCCAGCATCATTGTTTAAATCCTTTTTAGGGAATATCTTTATATAGAATAAAAGTCTTGCTGAGAATCCCCTATGAAGAGATGGATTAGTCCAAAACCTGTCACTTCTGTCAGATTTCAACTACCTACTGTAAGTGACAGCAACATAGGAGAAAAGTAATTTATGGCTCATTTTACTCTGGAAAAAATGTACTTCTTATTTGTATTTGTTTGCACATATTTTAAATTTTACAATTTTTCACCATCGTGCCCCTTTAAAGAGAACCCGAGGTGTGTTTAAAGAATGTTATCTGCATACAGAATCTGGATCTGCCTATACAGCCCAGCCTCTGTTGCTATCCCAAACCCCACTAAGGTCCCCCTGCACTCTGCAATCCCTCATAAATCACAGCCGTGCTGTGAGGCTGTGTTTACATCTGTAGTGTCAGTCTCAGCTGCTCCCCCGCCTCCTGCATAGCTCCGGTCCCTGCCCCCGTCCCTTCCCTCCAATAAACAGGGAGGGAAGGGATGCAGGCGGGGACTGGAGTTCTGCAGGAGGCGGGGAGAGCAGCAGACTGACACTATAGAGATAAACACAGCCCGCTCTGACAAGCTGTTTGTCAGCAGCATGGCTGTGATTTATTAGGGATTGCAGAGTGCAGGGGGATCTTAGGGGGGTTTGGCATAGCAACACAGGCTGGGCTGTATAGGCAGATCCAGCCTCTGTATGCAGATAATATTCTTCAAACCCACCTCGGGTTCTCTTTAACCACTTGCCGACCGCGCACTCATACCGCGCGTCGGCAAAGTGGCAGCTGCAGGACCAGCGACGCAGTTCTGCGTCGCCGGATGCAGGCTAATTAATCAGGAAGCAGCCGCTCGCGTGAGCGGCTGCTTCCTGTCAATTCACGGCGGGGGGCTCCGTGAATAGTCTGCGGGCCGCCGATCGCGGCTCGCAGACTAAATGTAAACACAAGCGGAAATAATTCGCTTTGTTTACATTGTACGGCGCTGCTGCGCAGCAGCGCCGTAAGGCAGATCGGCGATCCCCGGCCAATCAGCGGCCGGGGATCGCCGCCATGTGACAGGGGACAGCCTGTCACTGGCTGCACAGGACGGATAGCGTCCTGTGCAGCCCAGATTGCCAGGGGGGACAGGGAGGAGAGGGAGGGGGGGAATTTCGCCGCGGAGGGGGGCTTTGAGGTGCCCCCCCCGCAACACCCAGGCAGGCAGGAGCGATTAGACCCCCCGGCACATATCCCCCTAGTGGGGAAAAAAGGGGGGCGATCTGGTCGCTCTGCCTGCACCCTGATCTGTGCTGGGGGCTGCACAGCCCACCCAGCACAGATCAGCTAAAACAACGCTGGTCCTTAAGGGGGGGGTAAAGGGTGGGTCCTCAAGTGGTTAAGGTTTGTTTGCTCATGAAGTAACACCAAAGCCAGGGCCAGAGCAACCATCTGGGCAGCCTGGGCATTTTCCCCAGCCCCCCCACCTGAGTGCTACTGGGTCTCCCCCTGACTTGTGCTGCCCAGAGGCCATACAAAGTTATTTGCAACTCACCTGTACTGTCATGCTTCTGCGTTAGTCTGTGCCCCCCATCTTCATCCTCACCGACCACATCTTTTCCATGACCTGGCACTGAGAAGACAAGATTGCACGGACTAATGGAGCAGTGCACCTGGACAGGCTGCAAAAAACAAGACCTGAGAGGGCCCAGCAAGGCTCAGGGGCCGAGGGGGGGGGGGGGAATTAACCCTTGGTGAGTAGGGGTCAGAAGGGCCACCAAGTTATTTTTGTCCCCGGGTCAAATTGAACCAGCTTTGACCAAAGCAGTGAGAACTGGGCCAACTAAAGTGCAATAAAAGTGTCTGCTTCAGTGCAACAGCTGACTCATGTCGTCTAATGCTCTGTCAAAGGTGGTCTGGATGGTTCATGAGGAAGGTAATTATGCTGCAACATCCACAGGAGTTTAGTGGCACTGGCAATGCATGATGACGGTGCCCAGTTATGTGTAGCTGTTTACATCTTGCAATTGGCAAGGAAACAGTGCAGGAGAGGAAAGACAGTAGCCAGCTGGCAACCCTGCAAACACTGGCAATGAACCAACTTGTGTTAGAACTGATCAGCGACACAAATGCATTGTATTTGATGTGTTGGAGGTGGGAACTAGTTTGAGTCAGAGCACACTGGAACAAGTTGTCCACCACAAGCACCTATCAGGGATAATGTGGGTGGCACGCCCAAAGATGAGTTTCCTCAGGCAATATGGGCATTGTCAAAAATATGGCATTGGTGCATCAACATCTGGGAGAATATCTGGAAAGTGTAACTTGAATGCTCCAAGAATTAGTGACCATGTAATTCAAAGCAGTCTAATCTACTGTATTTATACACACCTGCATTTTCTTTGGAATTGAACTTTTCAAACTGAAAAATCTATTGAATAGCTCTACTTACCTGAACTTGTATGTCTATCCATACAGGCTTACAGCCTATTCACATATGTAGCAATGCACACCACCAATGCTGACCTTCACTGTGTAGTGGTATGTGTCCTTATTCTATAGAAGTGAATGGAGCTACTCATCTCCACAACTTCAAAATGCATCTTGATTATGGACCACATTTAACAATGAATCAAGTAGCTATAACATTCGATTTAGGTCAATTTGCAAATGGCAGCTGTTGAAATTTAACATGAGCCACTCCAAATGTAGATCAATGAGAAATAGCTTCTTACCTAGAATAATTGAAATGTGCAGAATGATATGTCAATAATACTATACATAAGGTTGACTATAATACATATAAAATGTTCCAAGCTATTCATGGCATATGTGCCCATCAGATACACACAATACTGGTATGTGCTAATCAGTGCCAAGCTGTACTTGTCAGGTACACAAGGCAAGATGCAGAATACCAGTATACGTCCATCAAATGTATAATACCAATGTGTGCCACCAAAAAAATCCGTCCATGCAATAAGGGTCAGCACCAGTTAGAAGTAAATATAAGCTCTTTATTTAAAAATCAGCTGCTGCCGCAGCTTGATAAAGTGGGATGACTACCCCTCAAAACAGCAGTCAGTCACTGCAGATGCTTTTAACTCATTAGCAGCTTCAAACAAATGAGTGCACTGCTTTTGACCTCAGACGGCAGAACTCGTTGTGCTGTAAATTCATGGAATGTGTTGATGTCTCTCTGCTAGCAGAAAATGTAGAAACTGAAAGCAGAAGTCTTCTGCCCCCAATGACAAGTGTTCATAAATACACATTACAGCAGTACTTATTTGTAGCAAGGAAATGTAACAAATAATGTGCTAAAAATAAATTGGCCTGGAGCCCTTGCAAACCTCTAAATACATTGACTGCTAAAGGGTTACATGCTTTTATGACTGATTTTTGAATAAGGAGCTAGTATACTACTTCTAAGTGGTGCTGACCATCGTTGCATGGGCTTATGATCAGCTCCAGAAAGCTCCTGGTTTTAGCACACTGAGCTATAATTACATTGCTATTGGGTGCTCCTACTACCCGTATACCAAAACATTCAGTAGTACAGGAATAGATTGACTTGCTATGGATGTACAGGAGTTATTCTTACAGGATTTTTCCACAACCAGCATTAATTTGAGCTTGATCTGAAGTAGCATATTAAATTGCTTCATTTTTTAAGCCTTTTATTTATTTTAGGTAGCCTGTGTATAGCAGATGGTAAACCTGGCACTGCATCCATTAATGATGATGTTACACATCAGTAAACCCTCTTAGCTGGTATTCCAATGTAGTATACATATGAAGGAATATCCATATATCTATCCACTGAACAACTATAAACATTTTACAACATGCTGGAAATTTTGTGATTGCAATGGTGAGCATTTCCATCTCTCATAATTTAATTGCTTTTGCTCTCAACTAAATCCCTACATAATTATGTCAAATGAAGTCTAGCTCATTCTCACCATTTGATAATAACGTGTGCACAGCTAGATTTAGTGGAAGTGATGTCACAATTACAGGACTGGAAACTTGGCATTTTTTTTTCCTAGCAGCCATTAGATATTCTAACTAATCTTCAAACCATACAATTTATATGGCGCTGGTAAGTAACCCTACACAAGCTGCGTGTTGCAGAGGGATACCTTCAACCCTCTCTCAATGTAATACCACAAAATATAATGTAATCACAACTCGCGCTAATTCTGTATTCTATAGAATAAATTTTATTAAAATATAATGTATAAAATTCCAAAATTCCACACTCCACACTCCACACTCATACACACCACAACCACTCAATATTGTTATAGGGCCCTTTAAATCAGCAGTGCTCTAATTGCCAACTAACTATAATAAGTTCGATAGGAATCACTTATCAATGCACAGAAGGGATCCAATTTGTGCTTAAACTTGTGAATAGATAGTTCTTATGTTTATAGATAACACATTTATTATGCAGAAGCGCTCATATCTGTGCACGAAGGGGATCCAATTTAAATTGTCCCGTTTTCATTGAGGAAAATTACAAACAGATCCTACTTATGTTGTCTCAGAGTGACAGGGTTCAGGTCTCTTATATAGGAGCTCTGTTAGTAATCACTTAGTATCCAGTACAACGATTCCTTGTATGTTTAATTCTTATATGTCAGTCTCTCATAGCCAGCTGCACTCACCACGGATTCTTTTCTGAAAACCACTCTGATGCAAGTGCTTATCCTCTACGATCTCCGCGCTGCCTTCCACTGTCGGCGGTGTTCAGGCGGGGCCGCTCTGGTTGTCCACAGAGTCCCCTCGCTGTACTACTTTCGCCCAGCTGGTACCGGTGTGCGCTAGTTGGGTGACGTCACCACTGCAGGGTATTGGATCTTTGTTATTCAGAACGGCTGCTGCGCGCTGTAGGTCAGCCAGATCCTTGCCCTTAACTGATCGTAATAGTAAATCAAATTAACCTGAACGCGTTTTGACCGATTAACGTCGGTCCTCTTCAGAAGGATTTTGGTTATGAGAGTGTCCATCAGTCCAGTGTGATATAAACTCCTTGTGGGTAATCTCCGCCTCTATGCAAAATTCCTCAAAGGCTTTTCATTAAAGTTATATAGTGCCCATTTTCCTGTTGATTAGATTGTGTTTCACCTATGCATAGTTCCCATTTTGCTGCTGATCTGGTTATATTTCACCTATGCAAATCACCACACCACACTCACCTACAGTAACCATCAATAAAATTGTATAGAGATGATTCAAACAAATGCATGAGAAAAACAAAAAAAAAAAATGATTCAAACAGATGCAAATGCATGCGCAGATCACCCCTTGTGGGCAATCTCCGCCTCAATGCAAATTTCTTCAAAAGCTTTTCATTAAAGTGATATAGTCCCCATTTCGCTGTTAATTGGATTGTGTTTCGCCTATGCATATTCCCATTTTGCTGCTGATCTGGTTATGTTTCACCAATTCAAACCACCACACTGCACTCACCTCCAATACTAACCATCAGTAAAATTGTATAAAATACTTCAGGCAAATGCAAAAAAAAAACAGATAAATGCATAGACACATAACTGCTCCAATAAAAAGATACTGTGCTATTTTAAAAAACCAAAGATTTCCATCTCACTATTGAGAACCTTTGGTATCAACGTGTCCAGCTGGAAAATCCATTTGGATTCCGTTTGGGACATTTTTTTAAATATAATCCCCACCCCTATCATGTTATTTTACCACTTCCAATCCAAAAAACACAGTATTTCTCAGACTACCCTGACGTTTTTCACTGTAATGCTTAGACAGGGGATGTTCAACATTTTTCTTCTCGATATTATTAAAATGCTCTCCAATTCTTTCCTGTAATTATCTTTTCGTTTTCCCAATATATCGTTTCTGACAAGGACATTGTTTGCAATAGATCACCCCGCACGTAGTGCAGGTGATACTATCCCTAATTTTATAGTCAATTTGGTCGGGAGACTGTATCTCTACCACTCGTCCCATATTTGTTGTTCTTCTACAGTTTTTACATAGACCACATCGAGTGAAACCTCCCCTTCCCCTTTGTATTATAGATTGTCCCCTCTTTATTTCCTTTGCTGCGGTGGCGATAGTTAATCCTATGTTGGGGGCTTTTTTAAATACTAATTTTGGTCTGTCTGGTAATAGTTCTCCCAACACTTTATCCTCTTTTAAAACGTTCCAGTGTTTTTGAATAATTCGCTCTATTTTTTTGTGAATGTGAGGAATACTGTAACACCATATTATATTCTCCATTGTCTCGATTGTTCCTCACTGTAGGCTTCAACAGTTCCTCCCGATTTTTCTGTCTAATCTCTACTCTAGATTTCTCCAACTGCTCTGCTGGGTACCCTTTTTCTATAAAGAACCCCTTTAATCTCACTGCCTCACTATCATAATCCTCCACCTTAGTGCAGTTGCGACGTAGTCATGTATACTGCCCTTTTGGGATATTGTTAAGCCATCTTGGTAAATGACAACTAGTATACAGGATGTAACTATTTACATCGACAGGTTTCTGATAGGTCTTAGTGCACAATGCGCCATTACTAACATACAGTTCCAAATCCAAAAAACTAATAGTACATTTGCTAATATTTGCTGTAAGCTTAATTTTCCAATCATTACTATTCAATACCTCAATGTGTTGATTCAATGAGTCCACATCACCCCTCCAGATCAGAAGCACGTCATCAATAAAACGACGCCACAGGACCAGATTCGCACCCGGGGCCCGTTTCCCATAAACATACTCCTCCTCCCAATGGGACATGAATAGATTTGCATATGTGGGTGCGAATCTTGACCCCATCGACGTGCCACTCACCTGCAGGTACCAATTACCTTCAAATTCAAAATAATTGTGATTCAAAATGAACCTTATAGAGTCCAATATAAAATTCCTATGTGTCTCATTGATATTGTCACTTTTCTCCAAATAGTGTTTTGCTGCCTCTAATCTTCAAACCAAAAGTACAAAATGAGTCTTAAGACTTTTGGGCTACGTAGCATTCTCTTCTTCCACCTTCAGTAAATGAGCTTCATTGGGTGCCAGAGCATTAAAGCTGTTATTATCATGTATACGTAAAGTGGCAACAGTGCTAAGCATAGATGCTATTTTAATTCTTAACAAGAGTTAAACTATGTAAAATTATGCTGTCAGTTCTCAGTGACAACACATTTTCCACAAGTGTAACAAATTAACGCAAGAATATATCAATAAGCTGAAGCATGTATCCTTAAACCCACAGTCTTCCAGAGTACTACCACTTTACCTCCCTAAATGCTTGTATTTTATCTTAAAGCATCTGTTCTTCTGAAACCAAATCATGGGGCGGGTGGAATTATACAACTATGATCATTTATAATAATGTCCAGAGAACATATTGCTTATAATCCCTCTGCAGATATTCAAAACTCTAGTATTAAGCGAACCATATGTGACATGGCAGCCACATGTCAAACACATATGACCCAACCTATATGATCTGGCTGTTTGACACCTATTCTCTGGACAACATAAATGGTCTCACAATAACCAACTATCTATATAAGTTCAAGAGAAAAACTGTCCTGCACTACTCCAAATCTCACAAAATGGTTTTATTCCGAAGGCTGCTTTAAGCGGAAGTCTCAATACAAAAGGCTGGAAAAACAGATTGACATACCAGATGTGATGATATGGCTATGGGGCAGATTGGGCCCGCCTAACAAATGTCTCTCATGTCCCGTGTCTTCAGAGGCCTTGCGGCCTTTGGAATATAGCAGTTTTATGAGATTTGGAGTAGTACCAGACAATTTTTCTCTTGAACTTAGATTTATGCATGCCTGCTATTGGTGTCCAGAGCACACCCAGTAACTCATCCATTTATTTGGACCACCAGCATACTATCCCCTTCAATCCAGCTCACCCGAATGATAATTTAAAAAGTATGTTTACTGCAGTGCCAGCTCTGTGTTTTCTCTGTGATCCATCTACCTATATGTTTGATAAGTGACTATTTTTTTTGTATTCGCTTACATAATCGCCATGCGGCTACTGATAAAGAGTATCTTGGACCCATGTCTGTATCTCTAGGCAAGGTCTACAGGAAACCAGCTGTGTAGCAATCTCATCCTCCAGGAAACAGTTGACTAAAACCTTAACCTTACCATTGCTGGCAAAAAAATAACCAATCATATGTGCGTGTAGTATGTGCCACCCAATATATATTTAAACCAATCAACCCAATTCACCTAATCATTGCTGCATTGCTTTATGCCTGACAAGCTTAAAGTCACTTTCCGTTTATTTGTTGGGCACACCTACAAAAACACAATTGTGGGAAGAACACCTCTCCTCACCTCAGCAAGGTTTTCTAGCTATTCTTTACACTTTTACACTTTTCTCTTGGTGATTTCTCTTCTACTCACCGTGTTCTCCAGCGGGTGGGACAACTGGGAGTGTGGGACAGCCCCCCAACTGGAACGAGTGCTAGTAGTGTGGTGTGTTGTGTGTGTGTGTGCAGTGGTGCTCAGCAGAGCTCGAATATTCGAGTAGCTCGAATATTCGAGCTCTTTTCCAGCTATTCGAGCTCGGTATTCGAGCTCCGAATAGCTGGAGCTATTCGAATGGGCTATCCGAGTACACTCGAATAGCCCATTCACTATTCGAGCTATTCGAGCAACCCGGCGCTATTCGAGCTCGGTACCGAGCTCGAATAGCGTCATAGCCCAGATTGATGTCCTTAGAGCCAATCAGAGGGCTCCCAGGCCCTCTGACGGCAGCCAATCACAGAGGGGGACCCTGGCCAGCCCCTACCCTATAAATAGCGGCCGCCATGTTCCGTTTCTCCATGCTTGCCTGAGACTTGTACAGAGAGAGAGAGTTGCTCCTTTGTGCTTTGGCTTAGCAAGTGCTCTATTGTGATCATTTACCTAGCGTTTTTGCTCACCTACACCTGCCATATACACCTATATTGTTGTTAGTTAGATAGACATTGTATTTTAGTTAGTAGCTTGTGTGTTACATTAGAGACAGGCAGCTGCTGCAAGCTTACAGGTTTAGGCCTCAGGGGGGCCTTGCCTCTGTGGGCAGCTGTCCTCTGTTTATTTCTCTCATCTATACCAGTATTTCTGCTGTCCTTTACTAATAGTATTGTAGTTATACTGTACTAGGAGTAGGACACTCACTGACTGTCACTGTTTATAGGCTACTAGCTAGCTCCTGCGTGTGTGCACTCACTCACTGTCTGTGTGTACACACACTCTATTTCCTTCTGATTACTGATAGATTATTGTTATTTAGTTGTACTTACTTACTACTTACTCTTACTGTACCCGTAGGGACACTCACTGTCACTGTTCATATAGGCTACTAGCTCCTGCGTGTGCGCACTGCACTCACTGTCTGAGTGTACACACACAACACACACTCTATTTCCTTCTGATCGCTGATTGATTATCGTAATTAGTTAGTTGTACTTACTGTTACTACTTACTCTTACTGTACTAGGAGTCTAGGACACTCGGTCACTGTCCATAGGCTACTAGCTCCTGCGTGCGTGCACTCACTGTCTGAGTGTACACACACCCACACTCCATTTCCTTCTGATCGCTGATTGATTATCGTAATTAGTTAGTTCTACTTACTGTTACTACTTACTCTTACTGTACTAGGAGTCTAGGACACTCAGTCACTGTGTTCATAGGCTACTAGCTCCTGCGTGCGGTCACTCACTGTCTGAGTGTACACACACCACCCACACTCTATTTCCTTCTGATCGCTGATTGATTATTGTAATTAGTTAGTTCTACTTACTGTTACTACTTACTCTTACTGTACTAGGAGTCTAGGACACTCAGTCACTGTGTTCATAGGCTACTAGCTCCTGCGTGCGTGCACTCACTGTCTGAGTGTACACACACCCACACTCCATTTCCTTCTGATCGCTGATTGATTATTGTAATTAGTTAGTTCTACTTACTGTTACTACTTACTCTTACTGTACTAGGAGTCTAGGACACTCAGTCACTGTGTTCATAGGCTACTAGCTCCTGCGTGCGTGCACTCACTGTCTGAGTGTACACACACCCACACTCCATTTCCTTCTGATCGCTGATTGATTATTGTAATTAGTTAGTTCTACTTACTGTTACTAGTTACTCTTACTGTACTAGGAGTCTAGGACACTCAGTCACTGTCCATAGGCTACTAGCTCCTGCGTGCGGTCACTCACTGTCTGAGTGTACACACACCCACACTCCATTTCCTTCTGATCGCTGATTGATTATTGTAATTAGTTAGTTCTACTTACTGTTACTACTTACTCTTACTGTACTAGGAGTCTAGGACACTCAGTCACTGTGTTCATAGGCTACTAGCTCCTGCGTGCGTGCACTCACTGTCTGAGTGTACACACACCCACACTCCATTTCCTTCTGATCGCTGATTGATTATTGTAATTAGTTAGTTCTACTTACTGTTACTACTTACTCTTACTGTACTAGGAGTCTAGGACACTCAGTCACTGTGTTCATAGGCTACTAGCTCCTGCGTGCGTGCACTCACTGTCTGAGTGTACACACACCCACACTCCATTTCCTTCTGATCGCTGATTGATTATTGTAATTAGTTAGTTCTACTTACTGTTACTACTTACTCTTACTGTACTAGGAGTCTAGGACACTCAGTCACTGTGTTCATAGGCTACTAGCTCCTGCGTGCGTGCACTCACTGTCTGAGTGTACACACACAACACACACTCTATTTCCTTCTGATCGCTGATTGATTATCGTAATTAGTTAGTTCTACTTACTGTTACTACTTACTCTTACTGTACTAGGAGTCTAGGACACTCAGTCACTGTCCATAGGCTACTAGCTCCTGCGTGCGTGCACTCACTGTCTGAGTGTACACACACTAAATTTACTTGTGATTACTACTGATTATTGTAACTGCTAGTTGTACTTCCTGACTGTTACTACTTACTTACTGTACTAGGGGACACTCACTCAGTCACCTCACCAACCAACCCACTCCATTAAAGTACCCCACTTTTCAGCCGCCCTTTTAAAAAACTTTTCTCTATACGCCCAAAACATTGAAGATGTCTGGAAGTGGCAGCCAGCGCGGTTTGGGCAAGGGGAAGGGCAGCAAGGGAATCAGGAGGAGAGGGAGCAGCATTGTGGCAAGCCGCGGCCGCGGGCGCGCCACCATGCACAGTTCCGCAGCAGCAGCGTCAGTGGCTAACATTCCTCCCATAGCCACTGGCCGTGGACGCCTTGGGCGCCGCCCAGCAGGAGCATCTGCAACTCACGCTGCAGAGACACAGCAGCAGCAGCGTGTAGCACCTGCTCCCATTTTCCTCCAGCCGGGTCGGAAACGTCCCATTGAGGAAAAGGATGCAGACACTGTGGTGCAACTCATGACGGAGGATGAGCAGCCCGCCATCAGCTATGCATCCGAGGCCTCCACCCTCACCACCACCACCACCCCTGTTCGCAGCAGCCGCCCAGCAGGGTCTGGGGAGGAGGCCAGTTCACCGTCACTCGCCGACCTGTCATTCAGCAGTCTTTTGACCCCAGGCATCATGAGTAAATTGTCTGCTGTTGTTGGCGATCTTGAGGAGGAGATGCTGATGGGCACTTTGGGGGATGAGGGATTGGACAGCAAGACTGTGGCGACAGTCAAGCAGCCCATCCATGCATCAGGAGAGGAGTTTGGGGGGTCCTCATCCCAGCAGGACATGTTTCAGGAGGGGGAGGATGATGATGACCCGGTGACAGACAGAGACTGGGTGCCACCACCTCCAGGGGATGTCGTCCTCAGCAGCTCTGAGGAGGAGGAGGAGGATGCTCTTGTGGGCCTTGCAAGGAGGCGCATCATTGCAAGCATTGGCAGCAGCAGTAGGCAGGTCCCACAGCCTGCTGGTGTCTCAGGCTCAGCAGCAGCAGCAGCAGCATCTGCCAGTACCACCACCAGCCGCACCCAAGCCCCCCAAGCCCCCCCCCCAACCACCACAGGGAGACAGGCAGCAGCGCTTCCATGCCGTAGGGGGATGTTTAAGTCACCAATCTGGCGATATTTCACCATGCCCACTGTGTACAGCAAGTACGCCACTTGCAACCACTGTCAGCGGAAGTTGAGCAGAGGTGCAGACCCCTTAAAGTTCTGCACCAGCTCGCTCATCAACCACCTTGCGGCTAAACATTTCCACCAGCATGAGGAGTTCCAGAGGCTGAAGGCATCTGGTGCTGGCAGTGGCACCACACCCATCACTGCACAGCCTTCAGCAGCAGCAGCAGCAACAGCAGCCACCCGCCCTCCTGCTCCTCCAGCAGCACCAGCAGGAGTGCGGAAACGCACTGCTCCTCCCCCCTCTGCAACTCCTGCCGCCGACACTGAGGCCTGTTCTGGCAGCCAGTCCTCAGTGGCCTCCTCCGCTGTGTCTGCTGATTCCCGTGCCAGCAAAAGGCCACGCCAGAGCCTTTTGAGCGAGTCCTTCCAGGGGGTGGTTAGGGCTCTGCCTCCCAGCAGCCGTCGCGTGCGGCAGCTGAACGGCTTGCTGGCACGGGCCATGTGCTCCCAACTCCTGCCGTACACGCTCGTGCAGGAGGGGAGCGACATTCGTGCGCTGCTTGCTTGCGCAGCCCCAGACTGGCAGCTCCCCAGCAGACACTTCTTTGCCCGCAAGGCCATTCCTGCACTGCACCGCTTTGTGATGGCCAATGTGGAGCGAGGGCTGGAGCACGCGGTTGGTGAAAGGGTCCACGTCACCATGGACTCCTGGAGCAGCCGCTTCGGGACAGGCCGCTACCTGTCCTTCACTGTCCACTGGGTCAGCTTGGTGGAAGGGGGTGAGGATGGGAGAGCAGCAGCGGGCACAGCAGCAGCAGCAACACAGTGGGTGGTGCCACCCCGCAGGGTCAGGGGAACTGCAGCAGGTTCCTCCGATCCTCTGCCATCCTCCGGCACACCTGGCCAAACCCCCCGCCTCAGCAGCAGCGTGAAGGCCCGCCACTGCCAAGCGCTGCTGCACTTGGTCAGCCTTGGGAAGACCAAGCTGACGGCAACCCATGTGTTGGCCAAACTCCAGGAGCAGGAGAGGATTTGGCTGACCCCCAGAGGCCTCAGAGTCGGAGAGGTGGTGGCCGACAATGGGGCCAATCTGGTTGCCGCAATAGACAGGGGAAACCTGACCCACATCCCCTGTCTTGCCCACGTGCTGAACCTGGTGGTGCAGAAGTTCCTGCGCACCTACCAGGGGATGGGCGAACTGCTGGAAACGGCAAGGAATGTTGTGCGTCACTTCCGGCGCTCGGCTGCAGCCTGTGCGAGCCTGGAAGACGTGCAAAAGGAGCTGGATCTGCCACGCCATCGGCTGATCCTTGACGTTCCGACTCGCTGGAACTCCACCCTGGCGATGTTGGAGCGTCTGGTTGAACAGAGGCACGCTGTCAACCAGTACCTTGCCCTGGCCACTGTTTCCGCAGCTCAGAGAAGGGACAAGACCAGCAACATCCCATCCATCGTCCCCGATGATGACTGGAGGCACATGCAGCAGGTGTGCTTTGTGCTGGCTCCCTTCCTGCAGGCCACAAACATGGTGAGCAGGGACCATGCTATGGTCTGCGAGTGGGTGCCCCTGGTTTCTCTGCTGAACAGGGCCCTCGATGCTTTGCTGGAACAGGGAGCGGCAGCCTTGGACCAGCAGGAGCGGCAACCAGCTGCGCAGTCCACCTCTGAGGGGGAGGAGGAGGAGGACTTGGTGGAGGTCCCTGACCTGGCTGCTGATGAGGGGGATCAGCACAGCGCAGCTGAGTTGGTGCGGGGGTGGAGAGAGGATGAGGCGGCAGAGGAGGAGGATGAGGACAGCACTGACGTCGATGTGCCAGCAGACGTGGCCCGCCTCTTCCCAATGGCAGCGCACATGCTGACGTGCCTGCGCAGGGACCCCAGGGTGATCCAGATGAAGCAGAGGGAGGACATCTGGATCAGCATGATGTTGGACCCACGACTCAAGGGGAAGTTGAGCCAGTTCCTGCCGCCTGCAGGAGGAGACCCAGCGCAACAAATAAGGAGCTTGCAGCAGGCCCTTGTTGAGCGCTTGGAGGAAGCCTTCCCCCAGCCTTCCACCCCCACTGTCCAGCAGCCAGCACAGAGGCAGCAGCAGGTGCCTGCATCCAGCAGCAGCAAGCGCCCCACAGACCTGCTGTCTCTCAGCCACGAGCTCTACAGGACTGTAGAGGCTCCGGCAGCAGTGACTAGAGAGGAGATGCATGCAGCAGCATCCTCCTCCGGTCACAGCCAGCGCCTGACCCGCATGGTGGCTGACTACATGGGGTCGTACAGCGGGCTTGACAGCGATGCCCCTGTTGATCCCATGGAGTATTGGGTCAAGCGCATGGAGATCTGGAGCGAGCTGGCGCAGTACGCCCTGGAAGTGCTGTCCTGCCCCCCTTCCAGCGTGCTGTCCGAGCGCTGCTTCAGTGCAGCTGGTGGCGTGGTCACCGAGAAACGCTCACGTCTGTCTCACAAGTCTGTGGACAGACTGACGTTTCTCAAGATGAACCAGGCGTGGGTGGAAGGCGAGTTCCTGGCCCCTGTTGTCGGCGAGAGGGGGACATGAACTGGCTGCCGGAACCATCGTTAATGTGCCTTACCACCCTTTACCACCTCCTGGCTCCTGCTCACTAAGCCAGCCTGGTTCACTTTGACTATTACGTCGCCTGCAGCCACACATTTTACACCTACAGTGGGCTGCTGTGTACTGCCCTTCTGCTGTCTGTCTGTGTTTCCCACTGCCAGGGTACACAGAATTACCTTCTTCTGCTGCCACTCTGCCACCAGCTATTACGTCAAACAATAGCTATATTGGTTGCAAAACCAAAACCAAACAAACCATTAAAAAAAATAAAAGGTTTAATTTTTCGGAGGTGCCCGGGTTGAAAACTGTGTTGTCCCAGTTGTGTATTGGACACAATGTGGGCTGCACGACCGCTGTCTGGGACCTCCTGTTGTGTTTATTTACAGCCCTGGTATCACCGCTAGGTACCAGGGCTATTATGTCACGCTGCCTACCTGCTGCCACACTCACACTGCTCCTCCACACCTCCTCCTGCTGCTGCTGCTGCTGTCTGTCTGTGTTTCCCACTGCCAGGGTACACAGATGATTTACCTTCTGCTGCCACTCTGCCACCAGCTATTACATCAAACAATAGCTGCTCGCCTACTCCTCCATTCCTCCTCCTGCTGCTGCTGTCTGTCTGTGTTTCCCACTGCCAGGGTACACAGAATTACCTTCTTCTGCTGCCACTCTGCCACCAGCTATTACGTCAAACAATAGCTATATTGGTTGTAAAACCAAAAACCAAAAAAACATTAAAAAAAAAAAAGGTTTAATTTTTCTGAGGTGCCCGGGTTGAAAACTGTGTTGTCCCAGTTGTGTATTGGACACAATGTGGGCTGCACGACCGCTGTCTGGGACCTCCTGTTGTGTTTATTTACAGCCCTGGTATCACCGCTAGGTACCAGGGCTATTATGTCACGCTGCCTACCTGCTGCCACACTCACACTGCTCCTCCACACCTCCTCCTGCTGCTGCTGCTGCTGTCTGTCTGTGTTTCCCACTGCCAGGGTACACAGATGATTTACCTTCTGCTGCCACTCTGCCACCAGCTATTACGTCAAACAATAGCTGCTCGCCTACTCCTCCATTCCTCCTCCTGCTGCTGCTGTCTGTCTGTGTTTCCCACTGCCAGGGTACACAGCATTACCTTCTTCTGCTGCCACTCTGCCACCAGCTATTACGTCAAACAATAGCTATATTGGTTGTAAAACCAAAAACCAAAAAACCATAAAAAAAAAAAAAGGTTTAATTTTTCTGAGGTGCCCGGGTTGAAAACTGTGTTGTCCCAGTTGTGTATTGAACACAATGTGGGCTGCACGACCGCTGTCTGGGACCTCCTGTTGTGTTTATTTACAGCCCTGGTATCACCGCTAGGTACCAGGGCTATTATGTCACGGCGAGCTGCCTGCCTCATTGACTGCCTGCTGCCACACACTCATCCTCCTCCTCCTGCTGCTGAATTTACCTCCTGCTGTCTTTGTGTTTCCACTGCCAGGGAGCACATACAATGGCGCTTCCAACATGCGTGCGCCCACCAGCTATTTGTTACGCTCAAAAATAGCTGCATTTCTTTAAAAAAAAATTGAAAAGAGAAATACGTGAAGATGATGAAGAAGAAGATGAAAAAGAAGAAGAAGATAAAGAAGAAGAAGATGAAGAAGATGAAGAAGAAGAAGATGAAGAAGAAGATGAAGAAGAAGATGAAGAAGAAGATGAAAAAGAAGATGAAAAAGAAGAAGAAGATGAAGAAGATGAAGAAGAAGAAGATGAAGAAGAAGAAGATGAAGAAGAAGAAGAAGAAGATGAAGAAGATGAAGAAGAAGAAGATGAAGAAGATGAAGAAGAAGAAGATGAAGAAGAAGAAGATGAAGAAGAAGAAGATGAAGAAGAAGAAGAAGAAGAAGATGAAGAAGAAGAAGATGAAGAAGATGAAGATGAAGAAGAAGATGAAGATGAAGATGAAGAAGAAGATGAAGAAGATGAAGAAGAAGATGATGAAGAAGAAGAAGAAGAAGAAGATGATGAAGAAGAAGAAGAAGAAGAAGAAGATATAGAAGAAGAAGATCTAGAAGAAGAAGAAAGATAAAGAAGAAGAAGAACAAGTATATACAGTAACACTACTGAACAAAATTTAGGACACAACTTCTCTTTCCACATTTTTTTTTAAAGGAACATCCCCACATAATCACTTGCTGTTGTTACTTGGAAAAAAAAGATGTTTCTTGCATCATTCACCCTCAAAACAAGTGTTGGAAGCTATTTAAGGCCAATTCGAATAGTCAGCTCGAATAGTCAGCTCGAATAGTGAGCTCGAATACCGACTCGAATAGTGAGCTCGAAGTCCGAGGTCGAATCGAATAGTAAAAATTATTCGACTCGAATATTCGACTGACCTCGAATAATTTACTATTCGAATTCGACCAAACTCGAATTTTAAAAAGGGGTATTTGAGCATCACTATGTGTGTGTGTGTGTGCGTGTGTTTGTGCCTGTGCGTGTGCCTGTGTCTGTGCGTGTGTCTGTGCGTGCGTCTGTGCGTGCGTCTGTGCGTGCGTCTGTGCGTGCGTCTGTGCGTGTGTCTGTGCGTGCGTCTGTGCGTGCATGTGTCTGTGCGTGCGTTTGTGCGTTCGTCTGTGCGTGCGTCTGTGCGTGCATCCGTGCGTGCGTCTATGTCTGTGTGTCGGTGCGTGTGTCGGTGCGTGTGTCTGTGCGTGTGTCTGTGCGTGTGTCCGTGCGTGTGTCTCTGTGCGTGTGTCTGTGTGCGTGCATCCGTGCGTGCGTCTATGTCTGTGCGTGTGTCGGTGCCTTTGTCTGTGTCGGTGCGTGTGTCGGTGCGTGTGTCGGTGCGTGTGTCGGTGCGTGTGTCTGTGCGTGTGTCTGTGCATGTGTCTGTGCGTGTGTCTGTGCGTGTGTCTGTGTGCGTGTGTCTGTGCGTGGTGTCCAGCATAGTGCAGTGTGCAGATAAATCAGGGAAGATTATCGTTTTCACAATTTGCGAATTCATACACATTATTAAATGTTTTTTTTTATTTGTAAAACATTATTTGAAATGCAACACAATATGCTTATAAACGCTATTATCGCTTATCGTTTACACCCCGTGCCCTTTATGGTGTAAAATGCACACAGCCCGGCCAGTACCTGTGCAGTAGTGCCCGACTTTGGCAACCCGGAAGAGGCTGCCGAAGGGGCATTTAGGTAGGATGTGGGGCAGAGAGAGGAGAACATAAGGGAGCGGTAGGCATCAGGACAGGTCACAGTATACCCGTTCCCCCTTTTCTCTAGGTTATTTTAGCTCTGGTATCCTTTAATTGCACAGAATCCTAATCCAACATGCATACAGGCTATCAGACGGAGTTACATAATTCATACATATCAGCAATACCCTCCATAAAAGCAGGACATGGATTTCTACACTTGTCTATTTGTCAGGGTTGTAAGAGCAGCAATATATTCTATAGAATATCCAAGAACAGCAAATCTCATGATTAGAGTTGAGCCAGCTGCTGAGTCACCATTGTGAAGCCTTCGCTGTATCCTGGTATGGTAGCACACAGCATCTCTGTGGAACTTCCTCCCTGTTTAGTACTGTCAGAAATAAAGAAAGCCTGAGCCATGGATTGGGCTGGTCTATTTATTTTTTTATTTTATTTTTTGTACAAGCAACCACTGACCCTGAAGGCCTTCTCCTGCTGGTTTCATATGTCTTATCTGAAAATACAGTGCTGCAATTTCCCTGCAGGAGTTTCTGTCTGCAGACCATAATGAAGGTGTCAATCTCCCCCAGCAGGATCTCTCAGCTATTTGTTTATTCTATATTATGTAAAATCCATCAGGGCAGCCCAGTGCTATTATTTGGTTCTGTAATCGCTGTTGCAGTTAGATGGAACTGGTTATCCTGAGGGGATGTTTCATCATCACTGGAGTCTAAAAAGGAGACAAGAAAACATTGTTTGCCCGTTTTTGGAGGAGAGGGATTCTGGTATCAGGCAAACACCTTGTAGTCCAAAACAGGCAACTGTCTGTGGCACAAAATCTAAATACTAATTGGACTACAAGATTGAAATAACGCTACTTTTACACAAATATTTTAGATAACTGTCAGATAATACAGCTTAAAGGGAACCTGAATTGAGGGACATTTGGAGGCAGCCATATTTATTTTCTTATACCACTTGCCTGGTCGTCCTGCTGATCTTTCTGGTCAGTGGTGTCTGAATCCCACACCTGTCACATGCTACAGTGAAACCAGTCAGAAACAACTGATCTGCATGCAAGTAACTCGTGCTCAAGAGTCGGGTAACGAGTGCAATCACGAGTGCATTCGTGATCGAGAGCCGATCACTAATGCCGATTACAACCTCGTGATCGCAAAATACGTCTCTTGATCACGAGCTTGTGATGAGCACCACTGCTAGTCTATGGGGAATTGCGCTGGGTCCCATGAAGTAAACTAGCCCTTTTCTGTGGGTGAATACAGAGAGGCTGTTGGTAGACATGTTGCATCACATACAGTGAAGCCTACAGTCAAGGGTTCATTGCCACCATTAGCATGTGCATTATGCTGTAATATACTGCATGCTTCGTGTTTGTATACTGCAGTTTGTTGGATCCCATCGCACTGGATACACTCTGAAAATCACATCGACTTACAAACGTAGTGCCATTCTGAGCATTATAGTGCCTGTGTTACATCTCACCACAGTGCCCCACTGTTAACGTGGCCTTAAACTTTTTTAGCCATAGGCCCTGAAAAAGAATGCTGGTCAGATGTTTCTAACTGGATTAGCTGCATGCTTGTTTTTAGTGTGTGATTCAGACATTACTACAGCCAAAGAGATCAGCAGGACTGCCAGGTAACTGGTATTCAGGAAAAATAAATATAGCAGCCATCATATCCCTCTCACTTCAGGTGTACTTTAAGACGTGGGCGCTAGTCTACTTTAGGGGACCCAGCAGGAAAGATAAATTCAGCTAATGTTATTGCGTGGATCGCACCCTCTTGAATTGCTAGGTTTCCAAGAGGTAAACTATGCCCACACTATTTGACCAATCACAAGACTTTGTGCAGCAAGAGGGTACTGTGATTGGAGAACTGTTCACTATGAGGTTTCCTACTGGGTCCCCTAAACTAGACTAGCGGCAATACGTGTCCAAAAATTGGCCTCTTTTGCCTAGAACATTAAACAAAAAAACTTTAAAAACAAAAATAATTTAAAGGAAAGATGTGCTTTCAGTAGAGACAAGTTAGTCTTGAAACCAGCAGTGCATAAATATTCTAGCTTGGGGAACAATAATCTCCATTATAGCAGCCTTCAATTAACTCCTTCCCGACCGCCTAATGCATCAGGAAGGTGTCGGAAAGGTGGCTCGCCCAGGACTGCCTAACGCCAATCAAGTCCTGGGGGCGGAGATTAGCGGGGATCACTTGCGCAGATGCGCGCATCCCCGCTCAGTGACAGAGCAGAGCTCCGTAAACAACCTGCCAGTGGCGATCGCGGCTGGCAGGCTGTAAAAGATATAAAAACAGCAGAAATGTCTTGCACAACGCTGCGATCTAGGGCAGTGCTGTACGGGGGACAGCTCTGTCACTGAGCTGTCCCCAGGAGAGGCTCGCAAGCTGATGCCTATGAGAGGTGATTAGCTTGATTGGATCTCGGGGGGAAGAGAGGGAAGGGGGAGGGATAATTGAAAAAAAAATGGTTGTTTTTATTAAGAAAAATAACATTTAAATTAATTTTTTTTTAAAAAAGCTCAGTTGGTGGCAAGAAAAGGGGGCAATATTCATTTGTGTGCTATGTTGTATAGCCCTGCAGCAAGCTGTTAAAGCTGCAGTAGGCTGAATTGTAAAAAATGGCCTGGTCACTAGAGGGGGGTAAGCCTGTGGTCTTCAAGAGGTTAAATAGAGCTGATATCTGAGCATATTTAAATCAACCAAATAAACCGATATACACAGAAATTCTCCTTGCACAGATAATGCAATTTGCTGAAAATATTTACAGGTCACTTTCTTCTGACCTCACCCACATTCTGCTCTGTTCAATGAATACAAATCCTTTGCTGATAATGCACATAACACCCATTTTCTAAACTGCGGCGTGCGCACATTTTTAGAACACGCAGTTACAGCTGAATGGTAAATTACCACGTTTACAGAAAATGAACTGGCCTTGATTTCTGACATTTGAATAATCAAAGAAAAACGATTTCAAATAGAAAAATAAAGTAAAAAAAAAAAAAAGAAAAAAAGTTCAGGGCATATATAAAAAATTCATGGAGCACTTCAAAGGCCTTCGCCTGTTATCCAATTTCCATACTTTAGGGAAAGATCAAGACAATTAGTTTTAAACATATAGCTTATAAAATCAGTCCGTGGGTAAAAGTCTTTTGCTTGAAAATCAAGTCACGCAGGCTGCCTTCATTAAGTACAACTAGAATAAGCACAGCATTATCTGACTAATGTGAGGCACAATGCCAAATGCAGTCTAATCAGACTGCATTCCAATTTTTAGAATAGATGAACCAGTGACTTCACGTTGCCCTCATCAAGGAATACTGATATTGTCATCAAGGCTTAGTTACTGCACTCATCCTATATTACATTCTAAGCTATCTATTTTGTTTCCTAAATCAGCAAAAAGGTTTTCATGTTCAATTCCACATTTACCTCCTTGTTAAAGACCAATTATTGCGCTGCCTTCTGCAAGGAAACCGTCAAGATAGACAGGTATAGTGCGTGCTTGGTGGGAGCAGGCTGGATAATTGTGGGAATTCAATTAACATGAAGTGCAGATGTGCATTGTTAGAGGGTGTGAGTGAGAAGGTGGTGGCAATAAGAGGAGCATAGCTGATTTCAATTAATCCATCACCCTTTCCTTGTGCAAACAGAGCTAAACGCTCAAACGGATCCGCCGTGAATATATTTGCAGGTTTCTCCTTCCTGAACACACAATGATGTGATTCCACCACCTCCTCCGTTTTTGATTTTTCTCTTTTCTTTTGTTGCACACTTTAAATATTCAAACCTTTGTGCTTGTTCCGATAATGAGGAATATGCACGTTTTGTTGAGTTTAATTAGGGACGAACGAATGAACCTAAACTCCTGCCATTTTCCCTCAGTACACATTCAAAATAATCTAAAACACAAGGAACAAGCTGGGAGTAAAAATCAATTGTCAATGCTAGATTTTAAGGAAAAGTACAGTTGTATGATATTAGGTATAATACCTTATATTTATGAGTTTGTATCATTGTTATTCTACCACACATGAGCTGGAGGTGGATAAGGCTAAGTTCTGGGCTTCTTCTAGCCTTTTTGTCACCCCAGGCACTTCTTTCCATCCCTCCCCTTACAAGTCACATGACACTGGGGAGCATAGGAAAACACGAGGACTGACAAAGTTATTCATTTCCTGCAAGGGGCAAAAAAGGAGGATGTCGGGACACTGTAACTGCACCCCCATTGTTTGCTGCCTGGAGTACGTGCTGTACGTGCACGTTGATTAATATATTTCTCTGACAAAGCTGGGACGGGTGGAGCCATGGATTTGGGGGGCAGAGCTATGGTTCAGGACTAGCGCTTTGGCTGCTGATAGGCGCCCTAAGCCATTGCCTGTAGTGCCTGTACATTTAAACAACATTTAAAGTTGTAGGGTTATTAGAAAAATTATAGTTAATAGGTACTTTAGGGAGATTGAAAAATGATCAATCCATTGAAGTAGAGATGGGAGTTCATTGCTCCATTTTTCAAGTGGTTGAAATGTACATAAAAAATTGTATAACTCTGTGAAGCAACTCAGGAACATGCATCATGCAGAACATGCATCTGATTGACCTTGTCCCAAGCTGCATTCGATGCACACTAAGTTTGCATGCAAGTTAGCATTAGAATATCTCTTTCACCATCTCTATTGTTCAGTTCATGGCCCAAGTGAGCATTGGACACTCTTGCCCTTTATTAACGGACATAAAAAAAACAACAATAAGAAAAAAACAGAATTGCCAGGTGACTTTTTTCCTTTTGGTGGCCTCAGACATAGGAAAATATCAATAAATTAGAACTGATGCTTTGTACATATGCAAAGTCAGATAATCCTAGCTGAGAAATCACTCAGGAAATGGAGAATTATTGCTGCTATTCCTTCTACTCCCTATCTCTTGAAAAGCAATTGTTGGAGGTTGCTTAACACTAACTAAATCCTACCTATGCATATGCATAGCCTGGGCGCGCTACCAGTAAAACTAAGAATTGCGCAGAAAAAGTGGGATCAGCGCATCACCAGGCCGCCTCTGAATGGCCTCAGCTCAGAGATGCGCTGAGCCCCCACAGAGACTACAAACGCACCTTGAACCCAAACAGAGGCTCTGCATATACACCAAAGAAAAACTAACAAGTGGGAGCAGCTGACCAGAATTAAATCAAACATAGCAAAGAAATGAACAGCGCTACTTAAAAACAGATGAATGCTTACCTGCAAAAAAGGCGCCCAGGCTATGCATATGCATAGGTAGGATTTAGTTAGTGTTAGGTCCCCTCCCATGGAGGAAAGACTTCTTCGACAGTGGGAGGGACAAGTACCTAACAAATTGCATGCAAACTGTTAGTGGAAACTAACATCCTCCAAATGGTAGACAGGTTGTATGTGTGCTCATTGTGTATTTGTATCCCATGAGTGGGGTCTGCACTTTTTTGCAGGTAAGCATTCATCTGTTTTTAAGTAGCGCTGTTCATTTCTTTGCTATGTTGTGATTTAATTCTGGTCAGCTGCTCCCACTTGTTAGTTTTTCTTTGGTGTATATGCAGAGCCTCTGTTTGGGTTCAAGGTGCGTTTGTAGTCTCTGGGGGGGCTCAGCGCATCTCTGAGCTGAGGCCATTCAGAGGCGGCCTGGTGATGCGCTGATCCCACTTTTTCTGCGCAATTCTTAGTTTTACTGGTAGCGCGCCCAGGCTATGCATATGCATAGGTAGGACGTAGTTAGTGTTAGGTCCCCTCCCATGGAGGAAAGACTTCTTCGACAGTGGGAGGGACGAGTACCTAACAAATTGCATGCAAACTGTTAGTGGAAACTAACATCCTCCAAGTGGTAGACAGGTTGTATGTGTGCTCATTGTGTATTTGTATCCCATGAGTGGGGTCTGAACTTTTTTGCAGATAAGCATTCATCTGTTTTTAAGTAGCGCTGTTCATTTCTTTGCTATGTTTGATTTAATTCTGGTCAGCTGCTCCCACTTGTTAGTTTTTCTTTGGTGTATATGCAGAGCCTCTGTTTGGGTTCAAGGTGCGTTTGTAGTCTCTGGGGGGGCTCAGCGCATCTCTGAGCTGAGGCCATTCAGAGGCGGCCTGGTGATGCGCTGATCCCACTTTTTCTGCGCAATTCTTAGTTTTACTGGTAGCGCGCCCAGGCTATGCATATGCATAGGTAGGATTTAGTTAGTGTTAGGTCCCCTCCCATGGAGGAAAGACTTCTTCGACAGTGGGAGGGACGAGTACCTAACAAATTGCATGCAAACTGTTAGTGGAAACTAACATCCTCCAAGTGGTAGACAGGTTGTATGTGTGCTCATTGTGTATTTGTATCCCATGAGTGGGGTCTGCACTTTTTTGCAGATAAGCATTCATCTGTTTTTAAGTAGCGCTGTTCATTTCTTTGCTATGTTTGATTTAATTCTGGTCAGCTGCTCCCACTTGTTAGTTTTTCTTTGGTGTATATGCAGAGCCTCTGTTTGGGTTCAAGGTGCGTTTGTAGTCTCTGGGGGGGCTCAGCGCATCTCTGAGCTGAGGCCATTCAGAGGCGGCCTGGTGATGCGCTGATCCCACTTTTTCTGCGCAATTCTTAGTTTTACTGGTAGCGCGCCCAGGCTATGCATATGCATAGGTAGGATTTAGTTAGTGTTAGGTCCCCTCCCATGGAGGAAAGACTTCTTCGACAGTGGGAGGGACGAGTACCTAACAAATTGCATGCAAACTGTTAGTGGAAACTAACATCCTCCAAGTGGTAGACAGGTTGTATGTGTGCTCATTGTGTATTTGTATCCCATGAGTGGGGTCTGCACTTTTTTGCAGGTAAGCATTCATCTGTTTTTAAGTAGCGCTGTTCATTTCTTTGCTATGTTTGATTTAATTCTGGTCAGCTGCTCCCACTTGTTAGTTTTTCTTTGGTGTATATGCAGAGCCTCTGTTTGGGTTCAAGGTGCGTTTGTAGTCTCTGGGGGGGGCTCAGCGCATCTCTGAGCTGAGGCCATTCAGAGGCGGCCTGGTGATGCGCTGATCCCACTTTTTCTGCGCAATTCTTAGTTTTACTGGTAGCGCGCCCAGGCTATGCATATGCATAGGTAGGATTTAGTTAGTGTTAGGTCCCCTCCCAAGGAGGAAAGACTTCTTCGACAGTGGGAGGGACGCGTACCTAACAAATTGCATGCAAACTGTTAGTGGAAACTAACATCCTCCAAGTGGTAGACAGGTTGTATGTGTGCTCATTGTGTATTTGTATCCCATGAGTGGGGTCTGCACTTTTTTGCAGGTAAGCATTCATCTGTTTTTAAGTAGCGCTGTTCATTTCTTTGCTATGTTTGATTTAATTCTGGTCAGCTGCTCCCACTTGTTAGTTTTTCTTTGGTGTATATGCAGAGCCTCTGTTTGGGTTCAAGGTGCGTTTGTAGTCTCTGGGGGGGCTCAGCGCATCTCTGAGCTGAGGCCATTCAGAGGCGGCCTGGTGATGCGCTGATCCCACTTTTTCTGCGCAATTCTTAGTTTTACTGGTAGCGCGCCCAGGCTATGCATATGCATAGGTAGGATTTAGTTAGTGTTAGGTCCCCTCCCATGGAGGAAAGACTTCTTCGACAGTGGGAGGGACAAGTACCTAACAAATTGCATGCAAACTGTTAGTGGAAACTAACATCCTCCAAGTGGTATACAGGTTGTATGTGTGCTCATTGTGTATTTGTATCCCATGAATGGGGTCTGCCCTTTTTTGCAGGTAAGCATTCATCTGTTTTTAAGTAGCGCTGTTCATTTCTTTGCTATGTTTGATTTAATTCTGGTCAGCTGCTCCCACTTGTTAGTTTTTCTTTGGTGTATATGCAGAGCCTCTGTTTGGGTTCAAGGTTAGTTTGTAGTCTCTGGGGGGGCTCAGCGCATCTCTGAGCTGAGGCCATTCAGAGGCGGCCTGGTGATGCGCTGATCCCACTTTTTCTGCGCAATTCTTAGTTTTACTGGTAGCGCGCCCAGGCTATGCATATGCATAGGTAGGATTTAGTTAGTGTTAGGTCCCCTCCCATGGAGGAAAGACTTCTTCGACAGTGGGCGGGATGAGTACCTAACAAATTGCATGCAAACTGTTAGTGGAAACTAACATCCTCCAAGTGGTAGACAGGTTGTATGTGTGCTCATTGTGTATTTGTATCCCATGAGTGGGGTCTGCACTTTTTTGCAGGTAAGCATTCATCTGTTTTTAAGTAGCGCTGTTCATTTCTTTGCTATGTTTGATTTAATTCTGGTCAGCTGCTCCCACTTGTTAGTTTTTCTTTGGTGTATATGCAGAGCCTCTGTTTGGGTTCAAGGTGCGTTTGTAGTCTCTGGGGGGGCTCAGCGCATCTCTGAGCTGAGGCCATTCAGAGGCGGCCTGGTGATGCGCTGATCCCACTTTTTCTGCGCAATTCTTAGTTTTACTGGTAACGCGCCCAGGCTATGCATATACATAGGTAGGATTTAGTTAGTGTTAGGTCCCCTCCCATGGAGGAAAGACTTCTTCGACAGTGGGAGGGACAAGTACCTAACAAATTGCATGCAAACTGTTAGTGGAAACTAACATCCTCCAAGTGGTAGACAGGTTGTATGTGTGCTCATTGTGTATTTGTATCCCATGAGTGGGGTCTGCACTTTTTTGCAGGTAAGCATTCATCTGTTTTTAAGTAGCGCTGTTCATTTCTTTGCTATGTTGTGATTTAATTCTGGTCAGCTGCTCCCACTTCTAAGTTTTTCTTTGGTGTATATGCAGAGCCTCTGTTTGGGTTCAAGGTGCGTTTGTAGTCTCTGGGGGGGCTCAGCGCATCTCTGAGCTGAGGCCATTCAGAGGCGGCCTGGTGATGCGCTGATCCCACTTTTTCTGCGCAATTCTTAGTTTTACTGGTAGCGCGCCCAGGCTATGCATATGCATAGGTAGGATTTAGTTAGTGTTAGGTCCCCTCCCATGGAGGAAAGACTTCTTCGACAGTGGGAGGGACGAGTACCTAACAAATTGCATGCAAACTGTTAGTGGAAACTAACATCCTCCAAGTGGTAGACAGGTTGTATGTGTGCTCATTGTGTATTTGTATCCCATGAGTGGGGTCTGCACTTTTTTGCAGATAAGCATTCATCTGTTTTTAAGTAGCGCTGTTCATTTCTTTGCTATGTTTGATTTAATTCTGGTCAGCTGCTCCCACTTGTTAGTTTTCCTTTAGTGTATATGCAGAGCCTCTGTTTGGGTTCAAGGTGCGTTTGTAGTCTCTGGGGGGGCTCAGCGCATCTCTGAGCTGAGGCCATTCAGAGGCGGCCTGGTGATGCGCTGATCCCACTTTTTCTGCGCAATTCTTAGTTTTACTGGTAGCGCGCCCAGGCTATGCATATGCATAGGTAGGATTTAGTTAGTGTTAGGTCCCCTCCCATGGAGGAAAGACTTCTTCGACAGTGGGAGGGACGAGTACCTAACAAATTGCATGCAAACTGTTAGTGGAAACTAACATCCTCCAAGTGGTAGACAGGTTGTATGTGTGCTCATTGTGTATTTGTATCCCATGAGTGGGGTCTGCACTTTTTTGCAGGTAAGCATTCATCTGTTTTTAAGTAGCGCTGTTCATTTCTTTGCTATGTTTGATTTAATTCTGGTCAGCTGCTCCCACTTGTTAGTTTTTCTTTGGTGTATATGCAGAGCCTCTGTTTGGGTTCAAGGTGCGTTTGTAGTCTCTGGGGGGGGCTCAGCGCATCTCTGAGCTGAGGCCATTCAGAGGCGGCCTGGTGATGCGCTGATCCCACTTTTTCTGCGCAATTCTTAGTTTTACTGGTAGCGCGCCCAGGCTATGCATATGCATAGGTAGGATTTAGTTAGTGTTAGGTCCCCTCCCATGGAGGTAAGACTTCTTCGACAGTGGGAGGGACGCGTACCTAACAAATTGCATGCAAACTGTTAGTGGAAACTAACATCCTCCAAGTGGTAGACAGGTTGTATGTGTGCTCATTGTGTATTTGTATCCCATGAGTGGGGTCTGCACTTTTTTGCAGGTAAGCATTCATCTGTTTTTAAGTAGCGCTGTTCATTTCTTTGCTATGTTTGATTTAATTCTGGTCAGCTGCTCCCACTTGTTAGTTTTTCTTTGGTGTATATGCAGAGCCTCTGTTTGGGTTCAAGGTTAGTTTGTAGTCTCTGGGGGGGCTCAGCGCATCTCTGAGCTGAGGCCATTCAGAGGCGGCCTGGTGATGCGCTGATCCCACTTTTTCTGCGCAATTCTTAGTTTTACTGGTAGCGCGCCCAGGCTATGCATATGCATAGGTAGGATTTAGTTAGTGTTAGGTCCCCTCCCATGGAGGAAAGACTTCTTCGACAGTAGGAGGGATGAGTACCTAACAAATTGCATGCAAACTGTTAGTGGAAACTAACATCCTCCAAGTGGTAGACAGGTTGTATGTGTGCTCATTGTGTATTTGTATCCCATGAGTGGGGTCTGCACTTTTTTGCAGGTAAGCATTCATCTGTTTTTAAGTAGCGCTGTTCATTTCTTTGCTATGTTTGATTTAATTCTGGTCAGCTGCTCCCACTTGTTAGTTTTTCTTTGGTGTATATGCAGAGCCTCTGTTTGGGTTCAAGGTGCGTTTGTAGTCTCTGGGGGGGCTCAGCGCATCTCTGAGCTGAGGCCATTCAGAGGCGGCCTGGTGATGCGCTGATCCCACTTTTTCTGCGCAATTCTTAGTTTTACTGGTAGCGCGCCCAGGCTATGCATATGCATAGGTAGGATTTAGTTAGTGTTAGGTCCCTCCCATGGAGGAAAGACTTCTTCGACAGTGGGAGGGACGAGTACCTAACAAATTGCATGCAAACTGTTAGTGGAAACTAACATCCTCCAAGTGGTAGACAGGTTGTATGTGTGCTCATTGTGTATTTGTATCCCATGAGTGGGGTCTGCACTTTTTTGCAGGTAAGCATTCATCTGTTTTTAAGTAGCGCTGTTCATTTCTTTGCTATGTTTGATTTAATTCTGGTCAGCTGCTCCCACTTGTTAGTTTTTCTTTGGTGTATATGCAGAGCCTCTGTTTGGGTTCAAGGTTAGTTCGTAGTTCCTGGGGGGGCTCAGCGCATCTCTGAGCTGAGGCCATACAGAGGCGGCCTGGTGATGCGCTGATCCCACTTTTTCTGCGCAATTCTTAGTTTTACTGGTAGCGCGCCCAGGCTATGCATATACATAGGTAGGATTTAGTTAGTGTTAGGTCCCCTCCCATGGAGGAAAGACTTCTTCGACAGTGGGAGGGACGAGTACCTAACAAATTGCATGCAAACTGTTAGTGGAAACTAACATCCTCCAAGTGGTAGACAGGTTGTATGTGTGCTCATTGTGTATTTGTATCCCATGAGTGGGGTCTGCACTTTTTTGCAGATAAGCATTCATCTGTTTTTAAGTAGCGCTGTTCATTTCTTTGCTATGTTTGATTTAATTCTGGTCAGCTGCTCCCACTTGTTAGTTTTTCTTTGGTGTATATGCAGAGCCTCTGTTTGGGTTCAAGGTGCGTTTGTAGTCTCTGGGGGGGCTCAGCGCATCTCTGAGCTGAGGCCATTCAGAGGCGGCCTGGTGATGCGCTGATCCCACTTTTTCTGCGCAATTCTTAGTTTTACTGGTAGCGCGCCCAGGCTATGCATATGCATAGGTAGGATTTAGTTAGTGTTAGGTCCCCTCCCATGGAGGAAAGACTTCTTCGACAGTGGGAGGGACGAGTACCTAACAAATTGCATGCAAACTGTTAGTGGAAACTAACATCCTCCAAGTGGTAGACAGGTTGTATGTGTGCTCATTGTGTATTTGTATCCCATGAGTGGGGTCTGCACTTTTTTGCAGGTAAGCATTCATCTGTTTTTAAGTAGCGCTGTTCATTTCTTTGCTATGTTTGATTTAATTCTGGTCAGCTGCTCCCACTTGTTAGTTTTTCTTTGGTGTATATGCAGAGCCTCTGTTTGGGTTCAAGGTGCGTTTGTAGTCTCTGGGGGGGGCTCAGCGCATCTCTGAGCTGAGGCCATTCAGAGGCGGCCTGGTGATGCGCTGATCCCACTTTTTCTGCGCAATTCTTAGTTTTACTGGTAGCGCGCCCAGGCTATGCATATGCATAGGTAGGATTTAGTTAGTGTTAGGTCCCCTCCCAAGGAGGAAAGACTTCTTCGACAGTGGGAGGGACGCGTACCTAACAAATTGCATGCAAACTGTTAGTGGAAACTAACATCCTCCAAGTGGTAGACAGGTTGTATGTGTGCTCATTGTGTATTTGTATCCCATGAGTGGGGTCTGCACTTTTTTGCAGGTAAGCATTCATCTGTTTTTAAGTAGCGCTGTTCATTTCTTTGCTATGTTTGATTTAATTCTGGTCAGCTGCTCCCACTTGTTAGTTTTTCTTTGGTGTATATGCAGAGCCTCTGTTTGGGTTCAAGGTGCGTTTGTAGTCTCTGGGGGGGCTCAGCGCATCTCTGAGCTGAGGCCATTCAGAGGCGGCCTGGTGATGCGCTGATCCCACTTTTTCTGCGCAATTCTTAGTTTTACTGGTAGCGCGCCCAGGCTATGCATATGCATAGGTAGGATTTAGTTAGTGTTAGGTCCCCTCCCATGGAGGAAAGACTTCTTCGACAGTGGGAGGGACAAGTACCTAACAAATTGCATGCAAACTGTTAGTGGAAACTAACATCCTCCAAGTGGTATACAGGTTGTATGTGTGCTCATTGTGTATTTGTATCCCATGAATGGGGTCTGCCCTTTTTTGCAGGTAAGCATTCATCTGTTTTTAAGTAGCGCTGTTCATTTCTTTGCTATGTTTGATTTAATTCTGGTCAGCTGCTCCCACTTGTTAGTTTTTCTTTGGTGTATATGCAGAGCCTCTGTTTGGGTTCAAGGTTAGTTTGTAGTCTCTGGGGGGGCTCAGCGCATCTCTGAGCTGAGGCCATTCAGAGGCGGCCTGGTGATGCGCTGATCCCACTTTTTCTGCGCAATTCTTAGTTTTACTGGTAGCGCGCCCAGGCTATGCATATGCATAGGTAGGATTTAGTTAGTGTTAGGTCCCCTCCCATGGAGGAAAGACTTCTTCGACAGTGGGAGGGATGAGTACCTAACAAATTGCATGCAAACTGTTAGTGGAAACTAACATCCTCCAAGTGGTAGACAGGTTGTATGTGTGCTCATTGTGTATTTGTATCCCATGAGTGGGGTCTGCACTTTTTTGCAGGTAAGCATTCATCTGTTTTTAAGTAGCGCTGTTCATTTCTTTGCTATGTTTGATTTAATTCTGGTCAGCTGCTCCCACTTGTTAGTTTTTCTTTGGTGTATATGCAGAGCCTCTGTTTGGGTTCAAGGTGCGTTTGTAGTCTCTGGGGGGGCTCAGCGCATCTCTGAGCTGAGGCCATTCAGAGGCGGCCTGGTGATGCGCTGATCCCACTTTTTCTGCGCAATTCTTAGTTTTACTGGTAACGCGCCCAGGCTATGCATATACATAGGTAGGATTTAGTTAGTGTTAGGTCCCCTCCCATGGAGGAAAGACTTCTTCGACAGTGGGAGGGACAAGTACCTAACAAATTGCATGCAAACTGTTAGTGGAAACTAACATCCTCCAAGTGGTAGACAGGTTGTATGTGTGCTCATTGTGTATTTGTATCCCATGAGTGGGGTCTGCACTTTTTTGCAGGTAAGCATTCATCTGTTTTTAAGTAGCGCTGTTCATTTCTTTGCTATGTTGTGATTTAATTCTGGTCAGCTGCTCCCACTTCTAAGTTTTTCTTTGGTGTATATGCAGAGCCTCTGTTTGGGTTCAAGGTGCGTTTGTAGTCTCTGGGGGGGCTCAGCGCATCTCTGAGCTGAGGCCATTCAGAGGCGGCCTGGTGATGCGCTGATCCCACTTTTTCTGCGCAATTCTTAGTTTTACTGGTAGCGCGCCCAGGCTATGCATATGCATAGGTAGGATTTAGTTAGTGTTAGGTCCCCTCCCATGGAGGAAAGACTTCTTCGACAGTGGGAGGGACGAGTACCTAACAAATTGCATGCAAACTGTTAGTGGAAACTAACATCCTCCAAGTGGTAGACAGGTTGTATGTGTGCTCATTGTGTATTTGTATCCCATGAGTGGGGTCTGCACTTTTTTGCAGATAAGCATTCATCTGTTTTTAAGTAGCGCTGTTCATTTCTTTGCTATGTTTGATTTAATTCTGGTCAGCTGCTCCCACTTGTTAGTTTTCCATTGGTGTATATGCAGAGCCTCTGTTTGGGTTCAAGGTGCGTTTGTAGTCTCTGGGGGGGCTCAGCGCATCTCTGAGCTGAGGCCATTCAGAGGCGGCCTGGTGATGCGCTGATCCCACTTTTTCTGCGCAATTCTTAGTTTTACTGGTAGCGCGCCCAGGCTATGCATATGCATAGGTAGGATTTAGTTAGTGTTAGGTCCCCTCCCATGGAGGAAAGACTTCTTCGACAGTGGGAGGGACGAGTACCTAACAAATTGCATGCAAACTGTTAGTGGAAACTAACATCCTCCAAGTGGTAGACAGGTTGTATGTGTGCTCATTGTGTATTTGTATCCCATGAGTGGGGTCTGCACTTTTTTGCAGGTAAGCATTCATCTGTTTTTAAGTAGCGCTGTTCATTTCTTTGCTATGTTTGATTTAATTCTGGTCAGCTGCTCCCACTTGTTAGTTTTTCTTTGGTGTATATGCAGAGCCTCTGTTTGGGTTCAAGGTGCGTTTGTAGTCTCTGGGGGGGGCTCAGCGCATCTCTGAGCTGAGGCCATTCAGAGGCGGCCTGGTGATGCGCTGATCCCACTTTTTCTGCGCAATTCTTAGTTTTACTGGTAGCGCGCCCAGGCTATGCATATGCATAGGTAGGATTTAGTTAGTGTTAGGTCCCCTCCCATGGAGGTAAGACTTCTTCGACAGTGGGAGGGACGCGTACCTAACAAATTGCATGCAAACTGTTAGTGGAAACTAACATCCTCCAAGTGGTAGACAGGTTGTATGTGTGCTCATTGTGTATTTGTATCCCATGAGTGGGGTCTGCACTTTTTTGCAGGTAAGCATTCATCTGTTTTTAAGTAGCGCTGTTCATTTCTTTGCTATGTTTGATTTAATTCTGGTCAGCTGCTCCCACTTGTTAGTTTTTCTTTGGTGTATATGCAGAGCCTCTGTTTGGGTTCAAGGTTAGTTTGTAGTCTCTGGGGGGGCTCAGCGCATCTCTGAGCTGAGGCCATTCAGAGGCGGCCTGGTGATGCGCTGATCCCACTTTTTCTGCGCAATTCTTAGTTTTACTGGTAGCGCGCCCAGGCTATGCATATGCATAGGTAGGATTTAGTTAGTGTTAGGTCCCCTCCCATGGAGGAAAGACTTCTTCGACAGTAGGAGGGATGAGTACCTAACAAATTGCATGCAAACTGTTAGTGGAAACTAACATCCTCCAAGTGGTAGACAGGTTGTATGTGTGCTCATTGTGTATTTGTATCCCATGAGTGGGGTCTGCACTTTTTTGCAGGTAAGCATTCATCTGTTTTTAAGTAGCGCTGTTCATTTCTTTGCTATGTTTGATTTAATTCTGGTCAGCTGCTCCCACTTGTTAGTTTTTCTTTGGTGTATATGCAGAGCCTCTGTTTGGGTTCAAGGTGCGTTTGTAGTCTCTGGGGGGGCTCAGCGCATCTCTGAGCTGAGGCCATTCAGAGGCGGCCTGGTGATGCGCTGATCCCACTTTTTCTGCGCAATTCTTAGTTTTACTGGTAGCGCGCCCAGGCTATGCATATGCATAGGTAGGATTTAGTTAGTGTTAGGTCCCTCCCATGGAGGAAAGACTTCTTCGACAGTGGGAGGGACGAGTACCTAACAAATTGCATGCAAACTGTTAGTGGAAACTAACATCCTCCAAGTGGTAGACAGGTTGTATGTGTGCTCATTGTGTATTTGTATCCCATGAGTGGGGTCTGCACTTTTTTGCAGGTAAGCATTCATCTGTTTTTAAGTAGCGCTGTTCATTTCTTTGCTATGTTTGATTTAATTCTGGTCAGCTGCTCCCACTTGTTAGTTTTTCTTTGGTGTATATGCAGAGCCTCTGTTTGGGTTCAAGGTTAGTTCGTAGTTCCTGGGGGGGCTCAGCGCATCTCTGAGCTGAGGCCATACAGAGGCGGCCTGGTGATGCGCTGATCCCACTTTTTCTGCGCAATTCTTAGTTTTACTGGTAGCGCGCCCAGGCTATGCATATACATAGGTAGGATTTAGTTAGTGTTAGGTCCCCTCCCATGGAGGAAAGACTTCTTCGACAGTGGGAGGGACGAGTACCTAACAAATTGCATGCAAACTGTTAGTGGAAACTAACATCCTCCAAGTGGTAGACAGGTTGTATGTGTGCTCATTGTGTATTTGTATCCCATGAGTGGGGTGTGCACTTTTTTGCAGGTAAGCATTCATCTGTTTTTAAGTAGCGCTGTTCATTTCTTTGCTACAATTGTTGGAGGCTGTTGGCAACTATCCCTACTCCCATCTCTACAGCCAAGATGGGAATGATTGTTTCTGTAGCCAATATACAGTGAATATGGAAAGCCTGAGGGAGCAAAAAGTAAATCTCAGTGCGATTGGTTCTTCAATTTTGTTTTATATATGTATTTATTTACTTTGTATTTTGATGTTTTCCAATGTAATTTCAATAAAGCAGTTTCCACTAAATACATTTTATGTAATTCGTTACAAGGTGAAAAAAAGGACTACTTTCTACAGATTTTCACACCATGCATTGTCCCGCGTGCGATTCGCATATAATGAAGTCAATGGTCCCACATGCAAATGCTTGGTTTCGAAGTGAAAAAAATGCATGCGTTTTATACGTTTCCCATCTAACATGCTTCTTCTTCATGCTTCCAGTGAAGGCACGGTGTGTCATGTTGCTATGGCAATTACAAATCGAATGTGAATATTTGCATTCAAAACGCACATCAAAATGCATGCTTTTGAATAATTTGCATTGAAAATACATGTCTGCAAGTCGCACGCAAGACAGTGAAAATGGGCCGATCACCCCCAGGGAGACAGCTGCTCGTCCTCTGTATAAATACACAACTAAATCACTTTATTTAGATCTTGTTTGCTTGGAATAAAGTTTCAACTGTCCTTTTTTCTAAGACAAAACCTTCATGGAAAAAAGAAAGAAAACAAACTGTGTGACTTGAATCTGATTAAATATATCCTGGGGGCAACTGTGTTATTTCATAACTCGCTGTCGTTTTTAGCTTAGCAAAACAAACATACATGGGACATTACGTGACGCATTGTTTGCTTTGCATCTGGTTGTGTCAGCTCTCATTGCTTTCAGCTCTGCAAATGAAATCCAATGTGACCTGACACAGCACTGTACATGTGTCACCTTGCAGCACACATTCACAGGGGCTTCTCTGTGCTCTGTCTCTTTTCATCAAACATGGCAGTACCTGACTTGAATGTGTAATCTCCTGTAATGTACACAAAAACACCAGCTACAGGCATTTCTAGGATGTTACCTGCCTGCTTCAGAGTGAACAGTCTTCCACAGATGTTGATATAAATGTATCGCATGCTGCTATTTGAAAACTTTCAGTTCAACCACATTCCTAGATCAGGAGATAACAAAGTAGGTGGTGCTCACAGCGTCCAGAGGACATGGAGGTGGTAAAATTGGCCAATCAAGATTGGATGCGTATACCTAGCTTTACTCTTTTTTCCACATCCCAAAGGCTCGTCTAGTCTTTTATTGGACCAGTTGTCTGCCTGGCTTTCTCACTTACTGTTTACTAACATAGATCATCTTATGGGACTTCCCGTTGGCATTAATAACTCCTCTACTACTAAATGTTTCTCACTCATTGTGTTTCATGCTGTGAATCACAATGGCCCTCTCCCTAGACTCACTATAATATTCTTATTTGACTTTTTCCCTATTCCCTATCCACCTTCAGTGTCTTCGCCAGTATAACAGAGGGTTATGAGGGACTTTTTTTGTTCAGCTTATCCCTTTCCATTGCCATTTTCCCCTCATTCAAATTTACTATTGCATCTTCAATACTTAAAGGAATTATCAGCCAAACAAGATGAAAGCCAATTTACTTACCTGGAGCTTCCTCCAGCCCCCTGCAGCCCCACACTGAGAGCTCAGTTCACAGCCGCTGACCCAGGGTCCCCACATGGTGCAGAGGTCGAGGTCGTCCTTACTGCACCTGTGTTAAGCGCCGCTGTCAATCAAGCCCACATTGTACCTGGCATACTGGGCAGGCGCAGTAGATCTGCACCTGCGCAGTAAGCTGTGGACAACGTGGCCTTGGTTGACAGCGGTGCTCATGCAGGCACAGTAGAGGATGCCTGGCGAGACACTGTGCAGGGACCCCGGGCCGGCCACTGAAAGTGGAGCTGCAGCGTGGGACATGTCAGCTGCAAGGGGCTGGAGAAAGCCCCAGGTAAGTAAATTGGCTTTCATCTTGTTTGGCTGATGATGGTCCTCTCTAACTGGTATTGAGCATGATTTGAGGAGAGGCTTCTGGGCATCAGAGAAAGAATGCAGACCTAAGTTATTTTTTTTTTGTTTGTATTTTTATTGAAAAGTTATAAAGTAAACAAGGTGAACACATAGTCCACTGTATGCCCACAGAACATAACAGTGGACCTTTTACACTAACTAGTGATAATACTGCCATGCAGAGACAGTGCACAGGATTATTACCGGTACTACTGCAGCAGTGTACCGTGAGTTATGCAATTAGCTCTACCCGTGGTACTCGAGTAGCATTGCTATGATAATCCATGTTACTAATGCGCATTACCGTAGCAACACACTTATAGTACTACGGGACGCATCAATAGCATAACTTGCGATACACTGTGTCAGTCAACGTAAGGCAGTATTACAGCTAGTTAGTGCATTAGGCCCCATGTATGACCAGTTAGCAATACAAAGTGTATGGCATATCTCAATCCAGGAGTCCTATGAGAAACAAACATATGATCAACATGCACATGTGAATGGAATAAAAAAGGCAGCCCATAGGCTAATTAATACAGAGTTTGAAAGTATAAAAAGAATAGAAAGAGAGAAAAAGGAGGACAAGTAAAAATAAAAAAAATAAAAACAACCAAGTGTAAAAAGACACAATATCCCAGACCTTCTAAAAGATATATATTCTATCTTGAAGTGTAGCAATTAGGCATATGAGCTTGTAGCTGTATTACATTCTATTATGTACTTCTAGTATTGTATGTGGTTTAACATCCTTCCAATGCCTGGAAATTAGACTACAAGCAGCCATGAGATAATGATTTAAAAGTCTCTGGGAAGGAGCCTTTAACTTGGGCGCTGGGAGAGCCATTGGGAACAGTGATGCTAGTTTAGGTTTTTGATAAGCAATTTAACTTCATCACAGAAAAATCTGTATGACTGGGCAAGTCCAAAACAGGTGGAGCATTGATACCAGATTACCACCATTCCTCCAACATGATCCATCATCCTAGGGGATAGAGGGAATATACTTGTGCAGACATATAGGAGTTTTATACCACAAATATGTATGTAAATGGAGGTCTTAGCAGCGTTCACCTAGATTTTAGTCCAAGATTCCATTGTGGTTGTCGTATTAAAGGCTTGGTCCCGGTACTGCATGTAGTTTGCCACAACCTTTGCAGAAATATGTGTTCCTCTGCCGCGGTGGCAGGAAGAAAGAAGGAGATTGTTTTTTAATAAGTTTTAATAGTTTTAGATCAGAAAGTTCAGTTAAATTGAGGTCAGAAAGAGGGAGATGGTGCAGAGGAAATCTGAAATAGGCAGTGGCAAAGCAAGAGGGGATGTAGAGGATATAAGCACACCGGGGCCCCTACCCTCCATCTTATTAGCTTTTAATTGGTGTTATGCTGGTCATGAACATTCTGATTACACCTCTCTAACACTGAAGCTGTACTCGGTAGATTTTTGGGCACAATATTTTGGGCGCAATATTATTAAAGTGCTTGGGACCGCATGTAAAACTCGCACTGGGCCCCCAAGCTCCTTAGTTTCTCCACTGGAGATAGGCAATAGGAGGAGGGGAGCAAGAGAAGATTGATGGTGACAGAATTAGTAATGTCATTGGGAATGTTGGTCTTTTCTAAATCAAAATGGATAATAATAATAACAACACATTACTTGCAGATATTAAAAGGGACTTAAGGATCCATCCTTAGCAGAGTAGGATAGGTTTTTAGTATTTACCATCTCCTACACAATTTTCTCAATTTCATATAAAGCAGAGTAAAAAACTCCCTTTCATTTCAAAAGTTTGAATTTTAAAGGCTTTTAACTTTGATAATCTTGGAAGGAGAGTGATAAGAGGTGGGTTTTTTCCACAACTCCAATGGGAACAATTGGAGATAGTTAATTTCCCCTCTTAAAAATGAATATCTGTTTCACTGCCACATAAGAACTGACCACTTACAGGGAAAAATGTATGTTCCTCTGTGTTCATCTGTGCTGCCTCTTCCAACAAGCTTGATGCTAGGTGCACACACAAAACCACAATGACAACAGAAAATTCAGCATAATGGCATTATTGATAATTATGTCCCAGCTGCAAAAGGTTAAGCACCACTGCCCAAGAATAATGTACAATGATATCATTGTTATTACTTGGCACGACAGGGCTCAGTTTGTTCTCTGCTTCTCAGTTGTTCTCTAGGACTAAATCATTCAGGATGCAGCTGAAAATGGTCAAAAAGGCATAGAAATAATATATCTGTATACACTCAAACATAGACCACAATTTGCAAGAAATGTGCATACAAGTCTGAATTACCACCATCTCATTCATCTTTAATCTGAGGCCCCATTCACACTTGAAAGCGCAAAACTCCGGCGATTATCGTCCGCGATTTGCGGGACTGATTTTTCCGCAATTTTACACGGAAAAATCACTGGACACTGCAGCGATTTTCCCACGATCACGTTTAGCGCTTCTATAGCACTGAAACGCGATCGCCGGGAAATTGCCTGAAAATGGTTCAGGCTACACGTTTGCGCAAGTGAGAACGGCCCCATAGGGTTTTTTTACACTACCTCTTTAAAAAGCGCTAGTGTTTGAGCGTTTTGCCGAAATCGCCAGCAAAACGCTTTAGTGTGAATGGTGCCTTAAAGTGGATTTGAGACAAAGTTTTGCTGCCTTCATCTTCCGCCCCTTACATATAGTTTATTGGGCATTCTTCCCCCCAAATGCTTTTTTTTTAATTTATTTATTACCTACTTGCATGTAAATGAATGTATCCACGCCCTCAGCTCCTCCAGCGCCTAGGCATTCTGAGTCCCATGCTGCAAGTGCTCATGGGAGCTCAGCCTGGGGAGGAGGAGGCTTTTGATGAAGCAGGAACAAGATTTCAGAGGCAAGGGGACAGAGAGAGGAGGAGAGGGGTGAAGTTTTCACAGGCTGAGGGGAGAAGATGCAGAGCAGCTTTCCTGTGTAATGATGGCAAGCAGAATATTTGTGCTCTCATTGTATCACAGGAAGAAATAATCATATACTGCTGAAGCTGTTTACAGCTAGATTTACTGTGTAAACCATCTAAACTTTAGATAAGATATATAGTCAAATTACTTGCTATAGTTAGTTTTTCATCTTGGATCCTCTTAATCATAGGCTAGCTCAGACCTGTCAAACCTTTGGAGAGACTGTCGTGTCTTTGGATGTGAATTCTCTTGTCGCACTTTCCTCTATAATAGAAGCAGGGGCATAGCTAGGGGTAAGCAGCCCTTGAGACTGTAGTGGGGCCCAGAGGTGTGGGGGAGCTCAACTACTAACCTTCTTTTCTCTGATACTCCAGATCAGGCGTTTTTGTGGCTACAGGCATATGCAGATCATGGTGGACACACTTGTTCTATAAGCCTTGTAAGGTGGGCCCCCAGACTGTGAGGGTCACCAAGAAAAGGCAAAGGGCCCCATCTAAAGTTTTGCAGGAGGGCCCAGTGATTTCTAGTTAAGCCCAAGAGCTCCGGGGATCGCTGCACAAAGATTATGCACAATTGCAAAGTGCAGCAGCAGTTGGTCCCTAGCCTTAACACTATACTTCACACTCCCAGACTTTTCATTATTAGGAAATGTGGACAAGGGAAGATGCCATTATTCATACAATTGTCATATTTGTCACAGGAGAGTGGGAGTTTCATGCCCTGCATAGACCCAATACCTGACATAAAAACAACCCTCCTCTATTTTCCCTCTTGCTGAGCACAAGATGCAGGTGGGCTGCATTAGCTCTCTGTTCACAGGAAAAGATTGTCTGGTCTTCATTGTATCCGATATACAGACCTATAATTAGCCATTTAGAAAAATCTCATTCAGTTTGACTAAAAACACCATACATTCCGATATTTTAATAGGCTAGACAAATACGATTAAAAAGAAAAAAATAGCATGAAAATCTAGTAAAACAAGGGCACCTTTTAAACAGATTAAAATATTGATTGTGCATTGATCAGGAGAAGCTGTTCTTTTTCAGATGGAGAAGGCTGAACGTGCAGATGCAGCTCTCCTGTGATATTTTCCCCAGGTTTTGCACTGCATTGAAGAGCACAGTTACAATGACGTAGCAATAGGGGGTGCAGAGGTTGCGATCGCATTGGGGCCCTTGGGCCAGAGGGGCCCCATGGGGCCCTCCCTCAGCCACAGTATTAGCGGTTTATTGGTCCTGTGCTGGTAATAATCACTTCTATAGATGCTTTAAATATAGTAGTAATCATGAACACACTGTTTCCCATCCCCTCTTGCACCTCTAATAGTGTGGTTGTCCTTGATTGATTTTGGTGCACCGTATCAATTGTTATGTATAAAGTGCTTGGGGAGCCCCAAAGTATAATTTGCACAGGGGCCCACAGCTTCTTAGCTACGCCACTGCACAGTTAGAATGACATTCCATCAAATGTTGGCTGCCATGTGATGGGAGGGCATCCTAATATCAGCCAGGTATTAATCATTTTAGTAGATCTTACGTCCATCGGTGTAATGTGGGCTTTCCTGTTCTGCTGACTTCTTAGCTTTCTGTGTCACTGGTAGTATTGAAGTAACACACGAGAATCGGATGGTAAGTGCTCATTACCTAGCAGCACCTGGTTGTTAAAAAGGAACTTTAACAAAGTACTGAACTTCATTCCAACCAGTAACTGATACCCCCTTTCCCAAGAGAAATCTTTACCTTTTCTCAAATAGATCATCAGGGGGGTCTGTATGGCCAGTGGCATAGCTATGGAGCTATGGGCCCTGATGCGAGTTTTATATTGGGCCCCCCCAAGCACTCAATACGTAACACTTGATATAGCTTCCGCAGTATTAGAGGTGCAAGAAGGGGATGGGGAACAGTTTGTTAATGATTACTACTATTCAAAGCATCTGTAGAAGTGATTACCACCACAGGACCAATAAACAGCTTATACTTTGGTTGAGGAAGGTCTCCATGGGGTCTCTCTGGTCCAAGGGCCCCCGATGCGGTCACTACCTCTGCAACCCCTATTGCTACGCCACTGAGAATGGCTGATATTGTGGTGAAACCACTCTCTAAATGTGATGTCAGGGCCATGGCCTCGACAGTTTCCTGTCTGTGAACCTCATTGCATTGTGAGAAATAACCAAGCCTTCCTATAATTGTTATGAGAGGTGCATACCGCTTTATAAAAAACACTATACTTTTTATGTACAGCCTGGGTCTTTACAGGTCAGAATATTGTCCTGGAAATCCAGAAGAGTTGCAAGTTAACAATGAATACATACCAAATGTAAAACAATTACAGCTTAGTTAGCACAATAATAGCAATATTATTGTTGTGCTATTCAGGCAGTCCTCCTTTACTATGCTAATTGGCAGTGCCTGTTTAGGTGCTAAAGCATACCTGACATGTTGAGATAAACAAGGATACATAGAGTATCATTACCCTAGTAACAACTTGCCTGTAGAGAGAGTCAATGAGATGCAAATAATTCCAAGTTGATGCAAATGTAATGCTTCATTCCAGGAAAACAACTTAAAGTGACCCTGTAGAGAGAGAGAAGTGCAGAGACAGACATGTTGGCTTGTTTAAAAAAAATGGCAGGTGCCTGGCTGACATATATATATTTTAGTTACAACAGGTTGATTCACACATTAGCAACAAATATGTAGTCAGGATAGTTAGTAACACCTGATCTGAATACTTGTTCTGGCTGGGTTATTAAGGCCTTAGACACTTGTTAGATAATCCTTGGCTCAAATGATTGTTTAGGACAGTCTTGGATCTATTCATCAAAATCTATCAAGTCCTCATCTGCCCCACCATGTTGTTTAGCTAGCCACCATGGTGACGTCCCGGTTCCCTTTTTCATACAGCAGCACATGCTGCTCAATAGCAGAGCAGTTCTATCTCTCTAATGATCAACTGATGAATGCTAGGACTACACAAATGTAGAATGTGCATGAGGCTTAAAGAGGAACTCCATTGAAAATAATGTAATATAAAGTGCTTAATTTGTACAATAATTATGTATACATTATTTAGTCTGTGTTTGCTCATTTTAAAATATTTCCTCTCCCTGATTTACATTATGACATGTATCACATGGTGACATTTTTACTGCTGGCAAGTGATGTCACTGAAAGGAGATGCTGCTTGCTTTTTTGGCAGTTGTAAACAGCTGTTATTTCCCACAATTCAACAATGCTCCCACAGTGTGATGTCAGTACCTCAGTGCTGTGAGGCACTGACATCATTTGTGGGAGGGGTTTCAGCACAAAATCAGCCATACAGAGCCCCCTGATGATCCGTTTGAGAAAAGGATAAGATTTCTCATGGGAAAGGGGGTATCAGCTACTGATTGGGATGAAGTTCAATTCTTGGTTACGGTTTCTCTTTAAGGACTGGTTTAGACAGACAGTTCTGCGACGGTAAATGATGGCTGTGACTGCTTGTGGCTAGTGTTGGGCGAACAGTGTTCGCCACTGTTCGGGTTCTGCAGAACATCACCCTGTTCGGGTGATGTTCGAGTTCGGCCGAACACCTGACGGTGCTCGGCCAAACCGTTCGGCCACATGGCCGAACTAAGAGCGCATGGCCGAACGTTCCCCGAACGTTCGGCTAGCGCTGTGATTGGCCGAACGGGTCACGTGGTTCGGACCCGAACGCGCTCTGATTGGCCGAACGGTCACGTGGTTCGGGTAAATAAATACCCGAACCACGTCATATCTCCGCCATTTGTCTGTGGGTTTAGCTTTGGGTAGGCAGGCAGGGTAGTTCGCGCTCCAGCCACGCTAGCCAGGGTCCCCCCTGTCATTGTGTCACTGCTGGGAACAGTAGTACACCGCTTGCTCAGCCACACTATATAGCATTCTGTTTACTGCCACTCTGTGTACCTCGCTCAGCCACACTATATAGCATTCTGTTTACTGCCACTCTGTGTCTGCTGGGAATAGTAGTACACCGCTTGCTCAGCCACACTATATAGCATTCTGTTTACTGCCACTCTGTGTACCTCGCTCAGCCACACTATATAGCATTCTGTTTACTGCCACTCTGTGTCTGCTGGGAATAGTGGTACACCGCTCGCTCAGCCACACTATATAGCATTCTGTTCACTGTTCTGTGTCTGTTTGGAATAGTGGTACACCGCTCGCTCAGCCACACTATATAGCATTCTGTTTACTGTTCTGTGTCTGCTGGGAATAGTGGTACACCGCTCGCTCAGCCACACTATATAGCATTCTGTTTACTGTTCTGTGTCTGCTGGGAATAGTGGTACACCGCTCGCTCAGCCACACTATATAGCATTCTGTTTACTGTTCTGTGTCTGCTGGGAACAGTAGTACACCGCTCGCTCAGCCAGAGTATATAGCATTGTGTTTACTGCCACTCTGTGTACACCGCTCAGCCAGACTATATACCATTGTTTACTGACACTCTGTGTACACCGCTCAGCCAGACTATATACCATTGTTTACTGACACTCTGTGTACACCGCTCAGCCAGACTATATACCATTGTTTACTGCCACTCTGATTCTGCTGGGAACAGTAGTACACCGCTCGCTCAGCCAGACTATATACCATTGTTTACTGACACTATATAGCAGACTATATAGCATTGTGTGTACACCGCTCAGCCAGACTATATACCATTGTTTACTGACACTCTGTGTACACCGCTCAGCCAGACTATATACCATTGTTTACTGCCACTCTGATTCTGCTGGGAACAGTAGTACACCGCTCGCTCAGCCAGACTATATACCATTGTTTACTGACACTCTGTGTACACCGCTCAGCCAGACTATATACCATTGTTTACTGCCACTCTGATTCTGCTGGGAACAGTAGTACACCGCTCGCTCAGCCAGACTATATACCATTGTTTACTGCCACTCTGATTCTGCTGGGAACAGTAGTACACCGCTCGCTCAGCCAGACTATATACCATTGTTTACTGACACTCTGTGTACACCGCTCAGCCAGACTATATACCATTGTTTACTGCCACTCTGATTCTGCTGGGAACAGTAGTACACCGCTCGCTCAGCCAGACTATATAGCATTGTGTTTACTGCCACTCTGTGTACACCGCTCAGCCACACTATATAGCATTGCGTACTCTGCCAGTCAGTGTGTATATTGCTGGGATCAGTAATACTCCACTCACCGTCAACCACTATATGAGCTCAACATGAGTTCCCCAGAGACCTCCGCTGTGAGCAGCACTCCCAACAACAGCAACAGCCAACGCCCCACGCAAGCTATAACATCCACCCCAGCAGCCAGTGGTCAGCAGCAGCCCTCCCCGGAGGAGAACGTTGTGTCCATCAGTCCGTCGCCAGAGCGATTAATGAGGGCTGCCATTGAGGAGATGATGGGGCCTGATGTGGAGGAGGAGGTCTGGCTCAGGCCAGCATCCCAAGTTAATGTTGAGGACGATGAGGGGTCTGTGTCTGGGGATGTTGGGGTGGCAGAGGTGGTGGGTGGGTCAGACTCAGGAGAAGAGTTGTATGATGAGGATGATGATCGGGACCATCTGTATGTGCCTCAGAGTCCGACCCCGGAAAACATGTTGTATCGTGTGTTTAGGTACTAAAATCTGCGTTCCCTCCCAGTAGTGTTGGGCGAACAGTGTTTGCCACTGTTTGGGTTCTGCAGAACATCACCCTGTTCGGGGTGACTATATAGCAGACTATATAGCATTGTGTTTAATGCCACTCTGTGTACACGGCTCAGCCACACTATATAGCATTGTGTTTACTTCCACTCTGTGTCTGCTGGGAACAGTAGTACACCGCTCACCCGCCACTGTATAGCATTGTGCTCTGTGTCACTGCTGACAATAGTGGTACACCGCTCACCCACCACTGTATAGCATTTCTGTACTGCCACTGTACTGCTGCCAGTCAGCGTGTACTTTAAGGATAAGTGAAATGAGGAAGAAATCCGGTGAAAGAGGGAGGGGCAAGGGAAGAGGTGTTTCCCCTCACGGTTCACGTACAGGCCACAGGGGAGCACCCAAGAAAACCCACTCAATACTGCCCATGTTGTCCAGGACAACAACCCTCACAGATCCAAAAGAACAGGACCAGATAATTACTTGGATGACCCCTCAAGCGTCCAGCAGTGGGTTAAGCAGCACCAGCACATCACGCACGAGGTCCGAGTCCTCAGCCAGTTAAAGTCTGGGCTTTCTTTGAAGACTGCACTGAGGATGTTACCATGGCGATTTGCAAGGTGTGCAAGACCCGCCTGAGCAGGGGGAAAAGTATTAACAACCTCTCCACCACCAGCATGAGCCGCCACATTCTATCCAAACATCCCACTCTGTGGGCAAACGCGGCAGGACAGGGTACCACCAGCAACACTGCCTCCCTTGGGTTCACCAGACTCACCACCAGACCCGCCTCAGCAGCAGCAGTAGCCCAGCCATTGCGTGGTTCACAACATTCACAAACATCAGACGATGCTGACACTGTCACTTTCCGGACTAGTGCTCTTGAGGTCTCCCAGTGTTCATCAAACACAACAACCAACAGCCCTTCGGTGTGCAGCGCTACGGTTGAGTTGTCTGTCTCTGAGATGTTTGAGCACAAGAGGAAATTGCCAGCAAATGACCCCCGGGCCGTGGCAGTAACAGCCAGCCAGCATAGCCAAGCTTCTGGCCTGCGAAATGCTGCCATATCGAGTGGTGGAGACAAACAGCTTCAAGGGCATGATGTCAGTGGCCATCCCACGTTACGTGGTTCCCAGCCGCTACCACTTTGCGCGCTCTGCAGTGCCTGAGTTGCATGAGCACGTGGTCAGCTAAATAACCCGAAGCTTGAAGAATGCCGTTGCCTGCAAGGTTCACCTCACCACTGACACCTGGACGAGTGCGTTCGGCCAGGGTCGATACATCTCCCTTACCGCGCACTGGGTGAACCTTGTGGAGCCTGGCAGCGATTCCTCACCTGCTACGGCGCGGGTGTTGCCCACGCCGCAAACAGCTGGATAACAACAGCAGCACCTACCTCTCTGACTCCTTCTCCTCCAACGCATCTCAAAGCTGTACCTCATCCGGAAATGCTAACCCAGCACCAGCAGCAGTAGGATCGTGGAAGCAGTGCAGCACAGCTGTTGGCATGCGTCAGCAAGCGTTGCTGAAGCTGATCTGCCTTGGGGATAAGCAGCACACAGGGGAGGAAATTTGGAGGGGAATAAAGGAACAGACGGATTTGTGGCTGGCACCGCTGGACCTGAAACCGGGCATGAAGCTAGACACCTGGCACGAACTGGCAATGTACGCAATAGAGGTGCTGGCTTGCCCGGCAGCCAGCGTTATGTCGGAACGCTGTTTCAGTGCTGCCGGAGGCATCATCACAGATCGGCGTATCCGCCTCTCCACAGAAAATGCAGACCGTCTGACTCAAATTAAAATGAATCAATCCTGGATTGGAAACGACTACGCAACACTCCTGGACCCCAACCAAGTAACATGACCGATGAACATCTGGGATGGTTTAGCGTTTCCGGTCCCTGTTTATTGAACCTCTCATCTGTATTACATTTATGACTGCATGGCGGCAAAAAGCATTGCTGCTATATCCGCACGCTTTTTGTCCTCATGCAAGGCCTGGGTTGTTGTGTCTCACAAAGCGTGGCCTTCTCCTCCTGCGCCTCCTCCTGTTCCATCACGTGTGCTGCTGCTGCTGCTGCTGGGTTACCGTTGCCGGTCCCTGTTTATGGAACCTCTTATCTTTATTACATTTATGACTACATGGCGGTACAAAGCATGCTATCCGCACGCTTTTTGTCCTCATGCAAGGCCTGGGTTGTTGTGTCTCACAAAGCGTGGCCTTCTCCTCCTGCGCCTCCTCCTGTTCCATCACGTGTGCTGCTGCTGCTGCTGCTGCTGCTGGGTTACCGTTGCCGGTCCCTGTTTATGGAACCTCTTATCTTTATTACATTTATGACTACATGGCGGTACAAAGCATGCTATCCGCACGCTTTTTGTCCTCATGCAAGGCCTGGGTTGTTGTGTCTCACAAAGCGTGGCCTTCTCCTCCTGCGCCTCCTCCTGTTCCATCACGTGTGCTGCTGCTGCTGCTGCTGCTGCTGGGTTACCGTTGCCGGTCCCTGTTTATGGAACCTCTTATCTTTATTACATTTATGACTACATGGCGGTACAAAGCATGCTATCCGCACGCTTTTTGTCCTCATGCAAGGCCTGGGTTGTTGTGTCTCACAAAGCGTGGCCTTCTCCTCCTGCGCCTCCTCCTGTTCCATCACGTGTGCTGCTGCTGCTGCTGCTGCTGCTGGGTTACCGTTGCCGGTCCCTGTTTATGGAACCTCTTATCTTTATTACATTTATGACTACATGGCGGTACAAAGCATGCTATCCGCACGCTTTTTGTCCTCATGCAAGGCCTGGGTTGTTGTGTCTCACAAAGCGTGGCCTTCTCCTCCTGCGCCTCCTCCTGTTCCATCACGTGTGCTGCTGCTGCTGCTGCTGCTGGGTTAGCGTTGCCGCGTGGTCCCTGTTTATTGAACCTCTTATCTTTATTACATTTATGACTACATGGCGGTACAAAGCATGCTATCCGCACGCTTTTTGTCCTCATGCAAGGCCTGGGTTGTTGTGTCTCACAAAGCGTGGCCTTCTCCTCCTGCGCCTCCTCCTGTTCCATCACGTGTGCTGCTGCTGGGTTAGCGTTGCCGCGTGGTCCCTGTTTATTGAACCACTTATCTTTATTACATTTATGACTGCATGGTGGTACAAAGCATGCTATCCGCACGCTTCTTGTCCTCATGCAAGGCCTGGGTTGTTGTGTCTCAAAGCGTGGCCTTCTCCTCCTGCGCCACCCTCCTCCTGTTCCATCACGTGTGCTGCTGCTGGGTTAGCATTACCGGTCCCTTTTCCTGGAACCTCTTATATGTATTACATTTATGACTGCATGCCGACAAAAAGCATGTTACCTGTGCAAAGAAAACAGACATTTCCCGCATTTAAAAGACAGTTTTCCCTTTGAAACTTTAAAATCGATTTTCTCAAAAACTATAAGCTCTTTTTGCTAAATTTTTTTTCCTCTTGTACCCACTCCCAAGGTGCACATACCCTGTAAATTTGGGGTATGTAGCATGTAAGGAGGCTTTACAAACCACAAAAGTTCGGGTCCCCATTGACTTCCATTATGTTCGGAGTTCGGGTCGAACACCCGAACATCGCGGCCATGTTCGGCCTGTTCGGCCCGAACCCGAACATCTAGATGTTCGCCCAACACTACTTGTGGCTTAAACGATGTCCATTCAGATAAATGGACAGCCATCGGTACTCTTGCTTGCCGTTATTTACCTTCATTTGCGCAACCGCCGTGTTTCGATCATCATCGGCGCTTAGTCAGTCCTGGAAGCATTATGGTGCTTCCAGGATCGTTTAGGGTGAGGGTCCTTTTACACTATATCAGTTGGTGTCAGTTGTAAGTGAAAGGACAGCTGATGTGCTGTCCAGTGGCCATATTTCCCTGAAGAACTGGAGTTTTTTCACAATGCACTGCTATGGAAAAATAAAATGCATTAAAACACAACACACAGCAATGCATTAAAACACATAAATGACTATGGTAGGGATAAGATTGTGAGCTCCTCCAAGGGACAGTTAGTGACAAGACAATATATACTCTGTACAGCGTTGCGGAAGATGTCGGCACTGTATAAATACTAAATAATAATAATAAAATGGTCCTTACTCCCACTCTTCCATATGCCCGTCGGGATGAAAAACGCAGCATGGCGGGAAGTGGCGCTGAAAGCCGGCAACGCAAGCTTGCAGGAAAGCATTGGAACTCCAGGCTGTCTGAACCAGCCCTAACAAGTACCACGCTGTAACAAAGAATTAAAGATGGCCTGGGGTACATCATTTGCCGCAGAACACTCATGTGTTTATATTTTTGACCGGAGTGCTGTTTAGAATAATTGAGTGTAAGACACTAAAGTGGTTACATATTTAGGCAGAGGCATATCTACAGGGGTGCAGGTATGGCATGTGCCTCGTACTGGGAGCACTGCACCATAGTATCCCTGGTGTTCTCATAGATCCTAGTGTAGTATATATATATATATATATATATATATATATATATATATATATATATATATATATATATATACATATATATACATATATATATATATATATATATCCTAGTTTTCATCTGGGGGACATTCGGCAGGCTGGCCTATTGCATACTTTAATAACGTAATTAAAATGTGCTGCAATGGACTGTGTAACAGCGAAACACAATACATTTTATAAGTTTACTGCTACTAAACTCCTTACAGATGATGTCCTGACCACAGTTTGTGCCTGGGAAGTGAGAATGTGAGCTTGTATATATATTTATATTCTTTCTTTCTGTGAAGTTTGAGTTCTGATGATACAGTACTTAGGCTTCTAATTAAACACTACATGGCCGGCTTTGCTCTGCTGTATGTTTTTAATTAGACGAATTATCCTGACATCTCCTTGTCCCAGGTGTCCAGATGAAAACACAAGACCCACCATTTCCAGTAAACAATAAGAGGTCACTTTGAACCTTCAGGTCCCTGTGCTGGAGTTCTGAGATATTTTCTTACAACATGTACAATTTAATCTGACATGATACAAGAGAAGTCTGCAGCTTCAGCCCTGGCCAGATGTTATCCTTTACCAAAGTTTGCATAGGAAAGTCACCTGTGGCTAAGCACAGAAACCATTCCATACTAATTGTCTGCTAGAACAAAACAGACAAGAAACACCCCATCTGTTAGTCCATCAGAGTTACGGCAGTTACAGGGAATGCTTTCAGATTCTCTTTTCTCTAAATCGAAAATATGGTGTGTTGCGGTCATTAAAGCCGGTCTGCAAGCTGCAGACCTTTGGGACGCAACACAAACAGGTCAAAGCTAAGGCAGCTACAAAGGTTCCGAGCTGCAGATATCTGTGATAGCCTCATCGGACCCATAACGTCTTATCGACATTTCAGTAAGAGCATTACAGAAAATAAACACTGACGGACATTGCTTTCTTTTCCCAAAGAAAAACAGGAGACCTCCAGTCGTTAGAATCCTTTCCGAAGCCGTGTACAGTTGCTCTGATCAGCACAAGCCAAGAAGACATAAAACTTACAATTACTAAAGTTACCAACAGATTATCTCATAATGTACTCACAGTTGGAAGAATGTCATTGCGCTAATTAGAACAAAAGATAATGGCTGTTTTCATTCAGGCAAGAATCATAAAAATGAAGCTGTTCCACATAAACAAAGGCAAATCAAGTGCTGTGCGGCTACTGTAGAGATTCTGTACCACAAACATACAACAGCCCTTGACTGGGAAAAAGTCAGACGAATATTAGATTGCCAGCTTGGGTAATCGTAGGCTAAATGGTGGACCAGGCCTGATTGAAACTGGATGGAAGATCAAGCTGTGCTCAGTTTAAAAGAAATTCTACAATCTGGCACACTTAAAAAAGGCTTATTTCCTGTTCATGCTGTATGAACTGAGCCTGATTACTTAGCCTGTTATTATCACCCATAAGTAAATACAACCTAAAGCTGTAATTAACAGACCAAAAGGCTGATAACATTTACAGCTGTCTAATAAATGCAGCTAAATTGTGCATGACTTGTGCATTTTTTTTTGTGCGCAAATTTACATGCAGAATCTTACTGCAATTACATTTAAGGCAATTTTAGCTCAACCCTACCGAATCAGCAAAAGAACCTGTCTCTAGATATGCCATATATAAGTGAGGATAGGCCCATCTATGGGTAAGCGCACCCCTGAATGTTTCCTACAAAAATCAAGAAAAATGCATGACGCTCAGATAGTTCTCCCATGTCTATGCCTAGGCCCTCATAGGGAGAGCATATTGGAAGGGTGGTTTTGTTGCAGAGTACGAGTTAGTGCATGTTGGATGTATGCTTGTGTCAATGGTTACCTCTCTCATAGGCTCCAACAGCACTCTTCATGTCTTCCCTGCAACTTCACACACCCCACCAGAGCTTTGGTGCTCACTGTCACGGAGCTCTTACAGGAAACCTGAAGCTACAGGGGCGATGGGAGGAGTGCTGCCAGAACCAGGAGGGGTAACTATGGTTATAGGATGTACTTTGCAACAGGTCAATGCTTCCATTGTTCATTTTGCATGAGGGGGCCCCTCACATCGAAAAAAAAGTCCCATGATAATAAAAAACAAACATATTAGTTACACGCTTCTAATAGGCTGCAGGGCACCATCAAATCTATCTCTGCACCTTCAGGTCCTACACAGCAATGAAAGTAGCCATGACTGGAAGTGGGAAGTGGGACTCAGTAAAGCATCATAATGGCGCCTGCACAAACACTGGTAAATGTACATTTTACAAGGCAAAACCAAGCCCCATGCAAGCCCAGCACAAAGGCAGAAAGGGCTGTCAGTAGATGAATCTCAACTATCTGCAACTGCACACTCGCTAGGATGCAGTAGCCAATGAGTGTGCAGCATCTCCTCCCTACACATATACCAGTTCATGTGGTTTTCAGCATGTCCATGTGTCCCAAAAAGAACAGGGGTGGTTAACTGGATGGAAGATTTAATGTGCTATCTAGCCATGCCTTTATAATGGAGAGACAAACAGCCATTTTCACCCAGGTATATTGGTAAAAGGGGTCATTTTAAAGCAACACTGGAGTAGGTGTGTGGCAGGGGAGCTAGATACTGATCTCAGTAGCTGAAATCCTCTGGTAGGTCAAAGCTTCTTGGCTCTTCATCAGAGGCGTAGCTAGGGTTTTCAGCGCCCGGGGACAAAGACTATTAATGCACCCCCCAAAGTCAAGGTTGTGGCGCGCGCAGCGCGCCGCGCCAAAGAGGGGCGTGGTCACATAATAAATGTGGGCGTGGTTATGGGTGGATCAAATGTATATGGAGGTTAGCAGGCTCACGCTCACCCACCCTCCCTCAGTATGTACCTTCCAGCATGTTCCAAGACAAATTCAGCAATCATGAGCCCCCCCCCATCAAGACAAATTCAGCAATCATGAGGCCCCCAACATAACCAACTCAGCAATCATGAGGCCCCCAACAAGACAAATTTAGCAATCATGAGGCCCCCAACAAGACAAAAATTCAGCAATCATGAGGCCCCCAACAAGACAAATTCAGCGATCTTGAGGCCCCCAACAAATCATGAGGCCCCTAACAAGACAAATTCAGCAGTCATGAGTCACATAAATAGACAGCATTTCACATAAATAGGTAGAATGCCCCCTTAATATGGTAGACACCTCTCACCTGGCAGCAGTTCTCCAAAATACACTCAATCTGACGTGGTTCCCCAAAAATAGGTAGCCCCAGGTCTATAGTTGTCCCCAGAATAGGTGGCCAGCAGTATAGATGTCCCCAGAATAGGTGGCCAGCGGTATAGATGTCCCCAGAACAGGTAGCCAGGGGAAGAGATGTCCACAGAACAGGTAGCCAGGGGTATATGTGCCCAGTATATGTAGGCAGGGATATATGTGCCCAGTATATGTAGCCAGAGGTATATGTGCCCAGTATATGTAGCCAGGGGTATATATGCCCAGTATATGTAGCCAGGAGAATAATATGTGCCCAGTATATATAGTTAGGCGTATATGTGCCCAGTATATGTAGCCAGGGGTATATATGCCCAGTCCATGTAGCCAGGGGGTATATATGCCTAGTATATGTAGCCAGGGGTATATATGCCCAGCATATGTAGCCAGGGGGTATATATGCCCACTATATGTAGCCAGGGGGTATATATGCCCAGTATATGTAGCCAGGGGGTATATATGCCCAGTATATGTAGCCAGGGGTATATATGCCCAGTATATGTAGCCAGGGGTATATATGCCCAGAGTAGGTAGCCAGGGGTATATATGCCCAGTATATGTAGCCAGGGGGTATATATGCCCAGTCCATGTAGCCAGGGGGTATATATGCCCAGTATATGTAGTCAGGGGTATATATGCCCAGTATATGTAGCCAGGGGGTATATATGCCCAGTATATGTAGCCAGGGGTATATATGCCCAGTATATGTAGCCAGGGGGTATATATGCCCAGTATATGTAGCCAGGGGTATATATGCCCAGTATATGTAGCCAGGGGTATATATGCCCAGAGTAGGTAGCCAGGTGTCCCCCTCCCTGGCTCCCCAGCAGGGGGGAGCAGCGCAGAGAAGAGGGAGAGCTGCTCTCCCTCCCTCGCTGTCCCCTCCATTAATGTCCGGGTGCTGGCAGCGGCGGGCGGAACTTACCTCCGTCTCGTCGCAGCGCAGATGGATCTGCCGCTACTCTGGTCTAGTCCAGACCAGAGCAGCGGCTGCGGGATCCGAACTTCCGGCCGGCGCTGGAGCGAGACGGAGGTAAGTCCCGCCCGCTGCGCCAGACACCCGGACAATAACGGAGGGGACAGCGAGGGAGGGAGAGCCCTAAGGTGAGAGAAGAGGGGGGAAGTTGGCCCCCTTCTCCACCGTCCGCATAGCTCTCCCTCTTCTCTTCTCTGCGCTGCTCCCCTCCGCAGAGGAAAAAAAAAATCAGCTCAGCTGGGCGCCCTTAGGGACCCGGTGCCCGGGGGCACTTGACCTACCCCGACCCCCCCTAGCTCCACGCCTGCTCTTCATAGGGTTCAGCATTCCAGCACAGGGTCCCTTGTCATCTTCTGGCCATGCTTCAGGCCTTCTACAGGCACATCCAGACTGGGCATGAGTGCGTTAGATTTAAAATAAATTATTTTAACTTATTTTCAGCACACTTAAAGTGGTCTGAAACTCAGCATTTCTTCTTTGCTCTACAAGATTCCTTACAACTTTAACGCTACTATCACAAAAAAAAAATGTGTACCAGAACAGCATTCAAACAGTTATACACAGCACTTTGTCCTGCCATGGAAAGCCTCTTCAGCTTAGGATTGGATTGGAACTACCATATCATATTGGCTGAAATGTGCCCATACAACGTTCCATCAGAATCAAGAACAGTCAATAAAATTCTCTGCTTTTCCATATTATTGTCCGCAATATTCTTCTATTCTTTTATTGACTGTTTGTCACTATTGATCGACTGTCTGCATATATATATGACTGTCTGTTATACTTGACACATATTCTGTGAAACATCCAACTTTATGTTATATGTTATACAATGTAAATTGATACACTGCCATTGCTTTATGTCAAATTTAAAACTTTGACTGTTAAAAAAATTTTAAAATGTTTTTCTCAATAAAAATTATTGAAACCGGATTGGATTGGAATGGGAGATAAGAATCTCTCTCTGCTTCAAGCATACCCACAGTTCAGAACAGCTCACTAGAAAATTTTAATATATATAATAAAAAGCAGCTTGCATAAAATGCAATGACAGCTTTCAGAGCATATAAGCTGTATTTTGGGAATTTGTAATTTGTAAACAGACAATATTACTTGTGCACAAAAGCAAATATGGTGACTGTGTGGGTAATAAAGTGTAGGAAAACACGTTGTTATCGAATGTTAGGTCAGAGCTTCAGACCATTTTAAGTAAAATTACACTACCACTTTAAAATAAATGTTATCTATGTCCTTAGATGTAATTTGTCATTCATGTCACCCAGCCATACACCCATAAGTCATGTAATTTAATACACAACGAAATACCAACACTAAATAACATAACATATAGCCTATATATAGTAGATAAGCAATATGTTTTGGTCGTGGGGTGGTTAAGAGGGCATCCTGGCCAATCAATGGCTTGGCTATGTGAATAAGGCAGCAAGTCAGAGGCTTTGCTTTCCTCCAAAAGAAACCCTCCCCCCTTTCCCCGTGGTTAGAACGTTTACAAAAGTGCCTAAAGTGTATAATGTCTGCCATCAAAATAATGGTAGAAGAAAGGAATTGCTGCAACCATAATGAAGCCCACCACATAGGACTGTACCAATCTTCCATATTATTAACCAGCCCATCCAAATTCCATTACTATTGACTTCCTGATCCTGAACTCCAGGGCAAACTAAACATGGAAACATGTTACATGCAACACATTGAGGCTACTTACACACCAGGACGTTGCATTTAGGGGACGTTATAGGGCACATAACGTGCCCCTAACGCAACGCCTGGTGATGTTGGAGCAGGACGCTACCAAGAGCCGCGTTACAAGCAGCTCTTGGTGCGCCTGCTCTGTCGGAGGCGCTGCAGAGACCACGTGAGCGGAGCTCTCCGCATCACGTGGTCCCGCCAGCCAATCAGCGGCCGCTCCAAAGAGTAAACACTGCAAATGCAGTGAATTCCAAGTAGCCATGTGCCTGGCTACGTATCGGCCTCTCCCTGCCTCCTCTCCGCCCCTAAAATAAAAAAAATTCACTTATACTGAGCATGTGCAAACAGTCTAACACGGCTTAGCCGCGTATAAAGTACTGCATGCAGTACGTTGTCTTGACGTGAAGCGTTACTGTGTATCGCAACATGGGCACAGTGAACAGCCCATTGATTTTTCATTGCTGTGCGGTGGGGGTGCGTTATAGGCTGCTCTAACATGCGCCTGTAACATCCCACTGTGAAAGCAGCCTAAGTCTGCAAAACAGAATTGAATGTTAACAAAGATGCTGGTCCAGGTAGTTATATAGTTGCTTCTTACATTATTAGTATTATATCACTCTGCAGCACATCATGGTGCTGTAGTTGTTTGATAATTGGTAGTGAGCCAAGCTTCACACTGATTCTAGAGCAGGTCAAGTAGCCACAGTGTCCCACTTTTACATCATGGAGTAATGTCAAATATACATTTGAGCTTATTAAAGGTCAGAGTGGTTATGTCATTGGTGCTGTCCTACTTACTGGTGCTGTTGTTCAAGTTAATTATTCCTAACTCATGCTGGCTTGGTTGAAACGCACCAGATTTTATAAGTGTCACTGGTTGTGCTCAGTGGAAGTAGTCCTCCACCTTTTAAAAGCTGTGTGCTTGGAGAATATAGTGGTATCATGTCATTTTTTTCAGAAATAGAGGGTATATTTATAAAAGGGCGTAATTTTTCATTGTGTTGATATCTTAACAAGCGTTACATAAGGTGCGTACTGGAATTGTGCAAATTACCTTAAGAGGACCCGTAACGACATATGGCAAAACATAAATTTAGGGTACTCATTTTTACTTTAATTATCAGGGTTTCAGCATTGGAAATACTTTTTATATCCATGTATTGGTTTATATTGGTATACTGTATGTATGTAACCATTCCCTTCCAATGATGTTCAGCCTAGGCTATGATGTCACTCAGCCCCTGTGTCTTCCTTGTGTCCACCTTGGCCCCCATTGTGTCCTCCTCTGTCCCCTCATGTCCTCCTCTGTCCCCTTGTGTCCTCCTCTGCCCCCCTTGTTTCCTCTTCTGTCACCCTTTTGTCCTCCTCTGTCCCCCTGGTGTGCTCCTGTGTCCCCATGTGTCCTCCTCCGCCCTCCCTTGAGTTCTCCTGTAACCCTTGTATTATGTCCTCTTCTATCACTCTTGTATCCTCTTGTGTCCCCCTCTGTCCCCCTTGTGACCTCTTCCGTGCCCCTTATGTCCTCCTCCTGTGTCACCCTTGTGGGGAAGAAAAACTGCATATTATGGTCCGAAAAATATGGTAATTAATACATTAATATTTTAAAAAATAACAAATCTTATTTATTCATTTACCATATTCTTGGCTACACAAAAGGGGGGAGGAAAATTAACTTTGTCTAGTCCAGGAGGCGCCTGGAGATGGCAGCCTCGGCAGCTTGCTCTGTCTTTCTATGTTTGTTTTATGTATTTTTGTTTTTCAACATTGCCTTGTGCAACCCAACCCGGATAACCTTCACCAGTGAACAACTACTGAGCATTCGGAACTTAGCTAAATATAATCTACCCCTGGATATTTAATCTACTCTTGATCTTCTGGGGATTCTGACCAGTGGAGCTACAGTGCTGAACCAGGCAGTGAGGCTTAGAAGAAGAGGGAAACGCTCCGGGATCCAGACTCGCTTTCGACGCAGAGGACTGCGCTCTCCACTACCTGGAATCATACTCTCTAATGTCAGGTCCATATGCAACAAACTAGATGAGCTTAAACTACTGATCAGAACAAAGAAGGACTTTTATCTCTCTGCGGCTATTTGCTTCACAGAAACTTGGCTATCTGAGCTTATTCCAGACCACGCTCTGCAGATTAATGGATTTACACTCTACAGATCTGACCGGGACCCACTTACTTCTGGCAAAACCAAAGGTGGAGGACTCTGTTTCTATATTAATGATAGGTGGTGCACGGATGTTACAGTTATTAAGAGGACATGCTCGGCTGGGCTGGAAACACTCTTCATAAACTGCAAACCCTACTATTCACCCCGTGAGTTTTCTTCATTTATTTTGGCTGCTGTGTACATCCCTCCACAAACATGTATACAGCCTGCGCTCCAAGATCTCGCAGATCAAATCACCGAGGTGGAAAGGGAGTACCCAGATTCTTTTTTTATCATACTAGGGGATTTCAACAGTGCTAATCTTTCCAAAGAACTCCCCAAATACAGGCAACACGTCACAAGCGCAACTAGAGAAGGTAAGACACTTGATCACTGTTACACTACGACTAAGGACTCGTATCACTCTGTCAGCAGGGCAGCTTTGGGGAACTCTGATCATGCTGTTATACAGCTTATCCCAACATACATCCAAAGACTAAAAACTGCCAAACCTGTAGTGACCACAGTTAAGAAATGGACTAGTGAAGCTGTAGAAAAACTGCAGAGCTGCTTTGATTTAACTGACTGGAATTTATTTAAAGAATCCTCCAGTGACCTAAATGAATACACTGACGCTGTGACATCATATATTACCTTTTGTGAAGAGTCCTGCATCCCCACAAAAAAGTGCACCAGGTACAATAACGATAAACCCTGGTTCACATCACATCTTAGGAAGCTGCGCCTCGATAAAGAAAGGGCATATCGTACAGGCGATAAAGTCCTCTACAAAGCTGCAAAATACAAACTGCAGAGAGCCATTACCACCGCAAAAAAAGATTATTCTCAAAAACTTGAGGAAAATTTTTCTAACGCCGACTCATCCACAATATGGAAATCTCTACATGAAATTACCAGCTACAGGAAGAAATCTCCTCCCCCCTCACTACATAACCTGCAGCTTGCAGATGAACTGAATACATTTTATTGCAGGTTTGACACTACCAACAAAAGCCAAACACAACAAGTCAATTTGCATCTCTGCCACAGGCAAACTGAACACTCTTCCTGCCAGCCAACGTCTCCACCCCCTGCGGTGCCTCAGCAACTACACAACACAGGAGGCCAGACACAATCTATTGACCTGTCCTCAGATGTGCATGCTCTAACAATATGCCAATCAGATGTAAATGGACTCTTTAAAAAACAAAACACCAGGAAAGCAATGGGACCAGACGCTGTGTCTGCGAAATGCTTGAATCTCTGTGCTGACCAATTAGCGCCTGTATTTACAGACATATTCAAAGCATCTCTAGAACTCTCAATTGTTCCTGCCTGTTTTAAAAGCGCAACTATTGTACCAATTCAAAAAGAAACAAAACCTACATGTTTAAATGATTACAGGCCTGTTGCCCTGACATCACTGGTCATGAAAGCATTTGAAAAACTGATAATGACTTATCTGAAATCCATCACAGATCCCCTGCTGGACTCTTTGCAATTTGCCTACAGGCCTAACAGATCCGCAGACGATGCCGTGAACATGTGTATGCATTATGTACTACAGCATTTAGATATCCCAGGAACCTACACCAGGATTTTATTTATAGATTTCAGCTCTGTATTTAATACCATAATTCCATCACTGCTGCACAGCAAGCTCTCCCAGCTACACATACCTGAATCCCTCTGCAAATGGATAACCGACTTCTTAACTGACAGAAGACAGCGTGTTAGACTTGGTAAACTCACATCAAGCTCTCTGACAGTCAGTACTGGTGCACCCCAGGGCTGTGTGCTTTCCCCACTGCTGTACTCACTTTACACCAATGACTGCATCTCCACAGATCCATCTGTTAAGGTTCTGAAGTTTGCAGACGACACAACAGTTGTTGGTCTCATTCAAAACGGGGATGAGTCTGCATACAGGCATGTGGTGGGACAGCTTTCCTCCTGGTGCAGCAGCAACAACTTGGAACGAAATGCTCTCAAAACCATGGAGATGATAATAGACTTTAGGAGATCTCCCCCCCAGCACCTCCCCTTAACCATAAATGGATCCACAATAACCCAAGTAGAGTCATTCAAGTTTCTTGGGTCCACGATCTCAAACGACTTAAAATGGGACAACAACACCGCCACTATTGTCAAGAAAGCACAACAGAGAATGTACCATCTGCGGCAGCTGAAAAAGTTTGGCCTACCTCAAAATCTAATGGTGCAGTTCTACACTGCAATCATCGAATCCACCATAACATCATCCATGACTGTATGGTTTAGCTCCTGCTCAGCATTAGAAAAGGGGAGGCTGCAGCGCATCATCCGATCAGCGGAAAGGATAATTGGCTGTAGCTTACCTTCCCTGCAGGATCTTTACACTAGCAGGTGCAGAAAGAGAGCATCCAAAATTGCCTCTGACCCCTCTCACCCAGCTCACTCCATCTTCCAGCGCATGCCTTCAGGAGTAAGATTCCGGTCAATCGCTACCAAAACCTCTAGACACAGGAACAGTTTTTTTCCTCAAGCGGTAGCCATACTTAATGCTGAACCACGTTAGAGCTGCTAGGACTGAAAGTAATCAGCACAGAACTAAACATGAACAATTCTCACATTGCTTACTGCCACTATACTTATAATGTCCTTAACTTGTAATATTCACACTGTCTGTCCTTGTAATGTTTTTGTTTGTGTTTGTTAAGCAACTGCCAAGACAAATTCCTTGTAGGTGCAAACTTACTTGGCGAAAATAAATTGATTCTGATTCTGATTCTGATTCTGGAGCAAATGCTTCATCTCTGCAGGGCACTAGGTCAAAGTAAGTATAGACTGCAGACCGTACCATGTGTCAGAACGGGGGAGGGTGACACCAAGCTGCTGAGAGCTGAAAAACCAGGATTCCAGAAAAGATCCTGCCTGAACTTCACCCTTCCTGAAGACTCCCCTCTGGCTGTTGCTTCTGAACACTAACTTCAGAGGAGAGAGTATTTCCAGCAGTTACCCCCTCTCCTCCCCACGACAATCAGTATGGCAGGACCAGAGACACATGTAAAAACTGCAGAGGGGAGATAACAGGGTGCTGGGAGGTAAAATCTGCATCTGTATGGGCAGTGAGTGTATACGTATCGAGCATATGTGTGATGTGGGTATAATGTATGGTGTGTATGATGTGTGTCCATGTATAGTGAATGTGTGTGTGTGTGTGTGTGTGTGTGTGTGTGTGTGTGTGTGTGTGTGTGTGTGTGTGTGTGTGTGTGTGTGTGTGTGTGTGTGTGTGTGTGTGTGTGTGTGTGCATGCGCATAAGGGGCTCGATTCACAAAGACGTGATAAATACTATCACAGCCATGATAAGCTTAGTGCGTGAGGTTGCGCGCGTACAGGTTTACACGCGTAATAGTAAAGGTTTGTGTGCATTAACTTTCCCTGTTCATGCACTAACCCATATGTTAGCCCGTGAATGGGAAAGTTAATGCGCGCAAACCTTTACTATTACGCGTGTAAACCTGTACGTGTGCTACCTACGTGCTAAGCTTAGTTACCACGGCCTTGATAGCATTTATCACGACTTTGGGAATCAAGCCCCAAGTGTGCATATGTATGGGTTGTGTGTATGATGTGCATATGTATGGTATGTGTATATGATTTGTGCACACATGTATGGCATGTATGCATCATGTGTGCACATGTATGATGTGTGCACATTTATGGCCTGTCTTTATGATGTGTGCACATGTATGGTGTGAATATGTGTAAACGGGGATCACTATTAACTTGGAGGGGGTGAAACCTAATGCTCCGCAAGACGCCCCTGCACCCAGAAGATGCACCTGGTTAAAATATTATTTCCTCCTCTAAACCTAGGTCAGTGATCTGCAAACTTGGCTCTCCAGCTGTTAAGGAACTACAAGTCCCACAATGCATTTGCCTTTATGACTTTATTTTGCCTTTATCATGACTGTGGCTGTAAGACTCCTGCCATGTATAGTGGGACTTGTAGTTCCTTAAAGGGAACCTAAACTGAGAGGGATATGGATGTTTCTTTTATTAAACAATACTGGTTGCCTGGCAGTCCTGCTGATCTCTTCAGCTGCAGTAGTGGCTAAATCACAGACCTGAAACAAGCATGCAGCTAATCCAGTCTGACTTCAGTCAGAGCATCTGATCTGCATGCTTGTTGAGGGGCTGTGCCTGAAAGTATTAGAGACACAGGACCAGCATGAGAGTCAGGCAACCGGTATTGTTTTAAAATAAAAAAATCCATATCCTTCTCAGTTTAGGTTCCCTTTAACAGCTGGAGAGCCAAGTTTGCAGATCACTGGCCTAGGTGCGTCTTATGGAGCAATGCGTCTTATGGTAGCAGGAAAAAAGGGCGCCGGCGGCTAGTGGACGAAAAGGACGCCCCATAGGCTCTAATGCAACTATCGTTAATACGGCCAAAAAAGCAAGAAAAAGGGCGCCCGATAAATATCGTTAACAACATTAGAACATTACATTTTTTGAAGTATGTTATCATTTTAGAAGCTTGCAACATTATAGTTTTGTCATATTATTTTGTTTGTATGTACAGATTTTACGTTATCAAAGATATTATTGTTCCTATGTGTAAAAGTGTAAAAGTGCAGGGAGGTATTTAGGGTTAGGCACCATCGGGGGGTGGTGGTTAGAGTTAGGCATCATCCCAGGGGCGGTTAGGGTTAGGCAACACCAGGGAGGTGATTATGGTTAGGCACCACTGGGGGTATTAGGCAACACTGGGGAGGGGAGAAGTTAGGGTTAGGCACCACCAGGGGAGTGGTTAGTTTTATACAACACCAGGGGAGGGTTCTGTGTGAGAGTAGGGTTGGGTTAAGCTGTATTGTTGAACTACGTAACAATTTTTAACGTTTATATATTTTCGTTATCAACTCCCATCTGTTTTAAAACTGTGTTTATCATAAACAAATTTCTTAAACAATGTTTATCGTTATTGAGATTTTGTTATCCACCAGCGCCATTTCATTATCCAGCCAGGCCGGTTTTTCCTGGTGCCCTTTTTTCATGCACCCCATCTTATGAAGCAAAAAATACGGTATAATCAGTAAAATACCTCTTTTACTCATACCATGAATTTCACAAATAATACAAGTGTAGTATGCAACCAGTGCATACGTTGCTCCATATGCGCTGGGTGAATACAGCCCTTACACTATTTTACATAATGGTGTAAACTTTCCGTAATGCTGTAAAAGTTCAAATCTTTTTGTGAATACAGCATATCACTATTTTCTTTTAGCCATATTTTTCTCCAAAAAATCCAATTTTCACACATGTGAGAAAACAAATAGGTATGAGAAAACACATAGCTGAGATTACACGTTGAAATAAATGGACATGTGAAAGTATTGTATGGGTGTATTTTTCTTTAACTCTCTATGCAAGCTTTTTTACATACATACCTGGATTTAGGTGAATATTTGCTGACTTGTTAAAGCAAAATATAACCCAGCATTTCAACTTTGCTCTAAAACATTATTTGCAGCATATTATATGCATAATGCAACCAGCATTTTTTTTTTACTAGACCAGCATTGGAAGGGTTACACACAGAGCTTTAAAGTTCAGTGGAGAGAAATGCAGATGCATCTGAAGTTTAGATAGATACATTTAAGTAAACACAATGTAACAATAGAGGAATGTGACTCACTCTCTCTCTGTGTCCGGGAGCTCCTGCACAGTCAGAGTGTGTGTCACATTCCACATTTGTTACATTGTGTTTACTTAAATGTATCTATCTAAACTTCGGATGCTTCTGCATTTCTCCCCACAGAACTTTAAAGCTCTGTGTGTAACCGTTCCAATGCTGGTCTAGTAAAAAAAAAAAATGCTGGTTGCATATAATATGCTGTAAATAATGTTTTAGAGCAAAGTTGAAATGCTGGGTTATATTCCGCTTTAAGTGTTTGATAGTTGCTGTTCAAAGACTTTGTCTGTGAAGCCTGTTACCGGCGCAATGCATGTAGGGAGATGCATGCTGCAATGCATGCTGGGAACAGTAGTCTGTACATCTCCCTGGCAGGTGATGTGCTTAGAGCAAGTAAAGACATGGGAAAGAAAGCTATACATGTTATTTTATTTTTTGGTCATTTTGTTCAGCCCAATATTTTACATTGTAATTGTTATTTGTGCATAAATGCATACCTATGTTAGTAATACAAACTCAGAAGTCATACTTCATGGCAACAAATCATTTTCTAAAATAATGCTGCTTCGACCATCCTGAAGCCATTACAGAGTGATGCCACAGGTAAATATTGTATGCACACATGTGTAATATTCCCTATTCTTAATGGAGTTATCTGGAGCTCCTGATGTACCACTGTATAGAACTGTCTGCACATCACAGCCAAACTGCCAACCAAAGTTGTCATCACACCACACCTGGTGATCACAGCTGCAGTGGCACACTGAGTCAAATGTCTGCAATTTGCAATCCTTCGGGATAGTGAATAAGGTATCTCAGTGTCAATTCTGTGAAGAGCTGTAAAACCCAACAGCACAAGCTCTCTGATTGACTGTCATCTGACTTTCTAACACAACCACACTCCTCTCAAGGGAGCTGAGAGGCAGAGATGACCTTTTAGCGACTGGGGTAAGTGTTGGATCTCACTTAGAAACATATGCGCAAGCAACACTGCTTTCAGAATTGGTAAAAAGCAAGATGTGATGGCACATTTTGCATCTCTAGCCACCAATATGAGATGATGACACTAGGAACTTGGGAAACAGTATTATTAAGGTATGTAGAACATGACAGGGATGATATTGTGTCGGAGTAAAGCTAAGTTTAGGTTTGTTTTATGTTTCTGTTATTATATTTCTCACAGCCCACTATCATTTTCCTTTACTGATGACATCAGTTAGCTTCAGAATATGTGCTGTTATGGGCAGTGAGGTGTCCTTTCACCTAACCATGCTTTGGCATTGCCACTTGCTAGATCATAGACACATGCAATGACAGGCTTTCATATTTCAGGCACCTTAATGTGTTTTTAATGAAGCATTAATCTAGGTTTATTTTGTAATTAAAGTAGTCCATGTTGCGAATTGCGATTGCATTTTTTATTAATGTTATCCTAAATGATATAAACCAGATTTTTAACCCTGAGTGTTAATCCAACCAGACTGGTGTCTCTGATTAGTTTATCACTATCCAAAACAGCAGACATGTTGGTTTTGGGCTGTTTCAGCTTATCTCTGATTGACAGATTGTATAAAAAGCCAGGTCCATTTTATTTCTCACTCTGAATAAAGGATTTTTCTTTTCTTCCAGCAAGGCATGTAGATACAGGTTTATCCCATAAAATATCCAATTTCCTTGCAAATGTTGGCAGGATGCCTTTGTAAACTTCAGTTCATATAATTTCTCGTAATCCTTTACTGCTGCAAGTCTCCTGACTGGAGGAGAAGTATAGCGCAGACTGGGTTTATCACAGGTGGCTATATGGGTCATTCACAAAGCCAAGTTAGTCAATCATTAGCTTCACGTCTTTCAGCCATGGCTGTGATATTCAATGCATGTGCATACACACAAATTCTATTGCCCAACAGTACAATAAGCACGTAAAAAGTGCAAAGCACAATGAGAATTACAAGTCATAGCAACCATTTAGTGGAGTTGAATGAAATGTTTGGCTTAAAGAAACACTGAAGCGAAAAAAAAATATGATATTATGATTTGTATGTGTAGTACAGCTAAGAAATAAAACATTAAGATCAGATACATCAGTCTAATTGTTTCCAGTACAGGAAGAGTTAAGAAACTCCAGTTGTTATCTCTATGCAAAAAAGCCATTAAAGGGAAGGTCCAAGCAAAAAAAAAAATGAGTTTCACTTACCTAGGGATTCTACCAGCCCCATGTAGCCATCCTGTGCCCTCATAGTCACTCACTGCTGCTCTAGTCCCCCGCTGGCAGCTTTCTGACCTCGGAGGTCAGGGCCACATTGCATACATTTTTACGCATTCCAGCTAGTGCAGGAACAAAAATGTACGCGTTGCACCACTAACGCGTAAAAATGTGTGTGTTAATGTTCCTGCACTAGCGGGAATGTGTAAAAATGTACGCAATTTGGCCTGACCTCCGAGGTCAGGAAGCTGCTAGCGGGGGACTGGAGCAGCAGTGAGTGACTACGAGGGCACAGGATGGCTACATGGGGCTGGTAGAAGCCCTAGGTAAGTGAAACTCATTTTTTTTTTTGCTTGGACCTTCCCTTTAACCACTTCCCGACCGCCTAACGCACAGAGGCGGCCGGGAAGTGGAGCCCTTAAGGACCGGCTCACCCACAGAGGCGGCGGTCCATTTAAGGGCATGGGCGGAGCGATCGCGTCATCCGTGACGCGATCCTCCGCCGGCGCCTGTCACCGCTCGCTCGCCGCAACATCCCGCCGGCTATACGGAAGCGCCGGCGGGATGTTAACCCCGCGATCGCCGCATACAAAGTGTATAATACACTTTGTAATGTTTACAAAGTGTATTATACAGGCTGCCTCCTGCCCTGGTGATCCCAGTGTCCGAGGGACCACCAGGGCAGGCTGCTGCCACCCTAGTCTGCACCCAAGCACACTGATTTCTCGCCCCCCTGCCCCAGATCGCCCACAGCACCCATCAGACCCCCCCCTGCCCACCCCCCAGACCCCTGTTTGCACCCAATCACCCCCCTAATCACCCATCAATCACTCCCTGTCACTATCTGTCAACGCTATTTTTTTTTTATCCCCCCCCCTGCTCCCTGCCCCCTCCTGATCACCCCCCACCCCTCAGATTCTCCCCAGACCCCCCCCCAGACCACCCCCCCTGTTTACTGTATGCATCTATCCCCCTGATCACCTGTCAATCACCTGTCAATCACCTGTCAATCACCCGTCAATCACCCGTCAATCACCCGTCAATCACCCCCTGTCACTGCCACCCATCAATCAGCCCCTAACCTGCCCCTTGCGGGCAATCTGATCACCCCCCCACACCAATAGATCGCCCACAGATCCGACATCAGATCACCTCCCAAATCCATTGTTTACATCTATTCTCTCCTCTAAACACCCACTAATTACCCATCAATCACCCATCAATCACCCCCTATCACCACCTGTCACTGTTACCTATCAGATCAGACCCTAATCTGCCCCTTGCGGGCACCCAATCACCCGCCTACACGCTCAGATTGCCCTCAGACCCCCCCTTATCAATTCGCCAGTGCAATATTTACATCTGTCCTTCCCTGTAATAACCCACTGATCACCTGTCAATCACCTGCCAATCACCTATCACCCATCAATCACCCCCTGTCACCCCCTGTCACTGCCACCCATCAATCAGCCCCTAACCTGCCCCTTGCGGGCAATCTGATCACCCACCCACACCATTAGATCGCCCGCAAACCCGCCGTCAGATTACCTCCCAAATGTATCCTTTACATCTGTTATCTTCTCTAAACACCCACTAATTACCCATCAATCACCCATCAATCACCCCCTATCACCACCTGTCACTGTTACCCATCAGATCAGACCCTAATCTGCCCCTTGCGGGCACCCAATCGCCCGCCTACACGCTCAGATTGCCCTCAGACCCCCCCTTATCAATTCGCCAGTGCAATATTTACATCTGTCCTTCCCTGTAATAACCCACTGATCACCTGTCAATCACCTGCCAATCACCTATCACCCATCAATCACCCCCTGTCACTGCCACCCAACAATCAGCCCCTAACCTGCCCCTTGCGGGCAAACTGATCACCCACCCACACCAATAGATCGCCCGCAGATCCGACATCAGATCACCACCCAAGCGCAGTGTTTCCATCTATTCTCTCCTCTAAACACCCACTAATTACCCATCAATCACCCATCAATCACCCCCTATCACCACCTGTCACTGTTACCCATCAGATCAGACCCTAATCTGCCCCTTGCGGGCACCCAATCGCCCGCCTACACGCTCAGATTGCCCTCAGACCCCCCCTTATCAATTCGCCAGTGCAATATTTACATCTGTTCTCCCCTGTAATAACCCACTGATTACCTGTCAATCACCTATCAATCACCCATCAATCACCCCCTGTCACTGCCACCCATCAATCACCCCCTGTCACTGCCACCCATCAATCACCCGCTGTCACTGCCACCCATCAATCAGCCCCTAACCTGCCCCTTGCGGGCAAACTGATCACCCACCCACACCAATAGATCGCCCGCAGATCCGACATCAGATCACCACCCAAGCGCAGTGTTTCCATCTATTCTCTACCCTAAACACCCACTAATTACCCATCAATCACCCCCTGTCACTGCTACCTATCAGATTAGACCCTTATCTGCCCCTAGGGCACTCAATCACCCGCCCACACCCTCAGAATGCCCTCAGACCCCAGCCCTGATCACCTCGCCAGTGCATTGCTTGCATCTATTCCCCCCTCTAATCACACCTTGAGACACCCATCAATCACCCCCTGTCACTCCCTAGCACACCTACCCATCAGATCAGGCCCCAATTTGCCCCGTGTGGGCTCCTGATCACTCGGCCAAACCCTCAGACCCCCTTCCGATCACCTCCCCAGTGCATTGATTGCATCTATTTTCCCCTCTAACCACCCCCTGAGACACCCATCGCCTCCTGTCACCCCCCTAGCACTCCTATCCATCAGATCAGGCCCAATACAACCTGTCATCTAAAAGGCCACCCTGCTTATGACCGGTTCCACAAAATTCGCCCCCTCATAGACCACCTGTCATCAAAATTTGCAGATGCTTATACCCCTGAACAGTCATTTTGAGACATTTGGTTTCCAGACTACTCACGGTTTTGGGCCTGTAAAATGCCAGGGCGGTATAGGAACCCCACAAGTGACCCCATTTTAGAAAAAAAAGACACCCCAAGGTATTCTGTTAGGTGTATGACGAGTTCATAGAAGATTTTTTTTTTTTGTCAAAAGTTAGCGGAAATTAATTTTTATTGGTTTTTTTTCACAAAGTGTCATTTTTCACTAACTTGTGACAAAAAATAAAATCTTCTATGAACCCGCCATACACCTAACGGAATACCTTGGGGTGTCTTCTTTCTAAAATGGGGTCACTTGTGGGGTTCCTATACTGCCCTGGCATTTTAGGGGCCCTAAACCGCGAGGAGTAGTCTAGAAAACAAATGCTTCAAAATGACCTGTGAATAGGACGTTGGGCCCCTTAGCGCACCTAGGCTGCAAAAAAGTGTCACACATGTGGTACCGCCGTACTCAGGAAAAGTAGTATAATGTGTTTTGGGGTGTATTTTTACACATACCCATGCTGGGTGGGAGAAATTTCTATGTAAATGGACAATTGTGTGTAAAAAAATCAAACAATTGTCATTTACAGAGATATTTCTCCCACTTAGCATGGGTATGTGTAAAAATACACCCCAAAACGCATTATACTACTTCTCCTGAGTACAGCGGTACCACATGTGTGGCACTTTTTTACACCCTAAGTACGCTAAGGGGCCCAAAGTCCAATGAGTACCTTTAGGATTTCACAGGTCATTTTGCGACATTTGGTTTCAAGACTACTCCTCACGGTTTAGGGCCCCTAAAATGCCAGGGCAGTATAGGAACCCCACAAATGACCCCATTTTAGAAAGAAGACACCCCAAGGTATTCCGTTAGGAGTATGGTGAGTTCATAGAAGTTTTTATTTTTTGTCACAAGTTAGCGGAAAATGACACTTTGTGAAAAAAAACTATTAAAATCAATTTCCGCTAACTTGTGACAAAAAAATAAAAACTTCTATGAACTCACCATACTCCTAACGGAATATCTTGGGGTGTCTTCTTTCTAAAATGGGGTCATTAGTGGGGTTCCTATACTGCCCTGGCATTTTAGGGGCCCTAAACCGTGAGGAGTAGTCTTGAAACAAAAATGACCTGTGAAATCCTAAAGGTACTCATTGGACTTTATGCCCCTTAGTGCAGTTAGGGTGCAAAAAAGTGCCACACATGTGGTATCGCCGTACTCGGGAGAAGTAGTACAATGTGTTTTGGGGTGTATTTTTACACATACCCATGCTGGGTGGGAGAAATACCTCTGTAAATGACAATCTTTTGATTTTTTTACACACAATTGTCCATTTACAGAGGTATTTCTCCCACCCAGCATGGGTATGTGTAAAAATACACCTCAAAACACATTGTACTACTTCTCCCGAGTATGGCGATACCACATGTGTGGCACTTTTTTGCACCCTAACTGCGCTAAAGGGCCCAAAGTCCAATGAGTACCTTTAGGATTTCACAGGTCATTTTGAGAAATTTCGTTTCAAGACTACTCCTCACGGTTTAGGGCCCCTAAAATGCCAGGGCAGTATAGGAACCCCACAAATGACCCCATTTTAGAAAGAAGACACCCCAAGGTATTCCGTTAGGAGTATGGTGAGTTCATAGAAGATTTTATTTTTTGTCAAAAGTTAGCGGAAATTGATTTTAATTGTGTTTTTTCACAAAGTGTCATTTTCCGCTAACTTGTGACAAAAAATAAAATCTTCTATGAACTCGCCATACTACTAACGGAATACCTTGGGGTGTCTTCTTTCTAAAATAGGGTCATTTGTGGGGTTCCTATACTGCCCAGGCATTTTAGGGGCCCTAAACCGTGAGGAGTAGTCTTGAAACGAAATTTCTCAAAATGACCTGTGAAATCCTAAAGGTACTCATTGGACTTTGGGCCCTTTAGCGCAGTTAGGGTGCAAAAAAGTGCCACACATGTGGTATCGCCGTACTCAGGAGAAGTAGTATAATGTGTTTTGTGGTGTATTTTTACACATACCCATGCTGAGTGGGAGAAATATCTCTGTAAATGGACAATTGTGTGTAAAAAAAATTAACAAATTGTCATTTACAGAGATATTTCTCCCACCCAGCATGGGTATGTGTAAAAATACACCCCAAAACACATTATACTACTTCTCCTGAGTACGGCAATACCACATGTGTGGCACTTTTTTGCAGCCTAACTGCGCTAAGGGGTCCAAAGTCCATTGAGCACCTTTAGGCTTTACAGGGGTGCTTACAATTTAGCACCCCCCAAAATGTCAGGACAGTAAACACACCCCACAAATGATCCCATTTTGGAAAGTAGACCCTTCAAGGTATTCAGAGAGGGGCATGGTGAGTCCGTGGCAGATTTCATTTTTTTTTGTTGCAAGTTAGAAGAAATGGAAACTTTTTTTTTTTTTTTTCTCACAAAGTGTCATTTTCCGCTTACTTGTGACAAAAAATAATATCTTCTATGAACTCACTATGCCTCTCAGTGAATACTTTGGGATGTCTTCTTTCCAAAATGGGGTCATTTGGGGGGTATTTATACTATCCTGGAATTCTAGCCCCTCATGAAACATGACAGGGGGTCAGAAAAGTCAGAGATGCTTGAAAATGGGAAAATTCACTTTTTGCACCATAGTTTGTAAACGCTATAACTTTTACCCAAACCAATAAATATACACTGAATGGGTTTTTTTTTATCAAAAACATGTTTGTCCACATTTTTCGCGCTGCATGTATACAGAAATTTTACTTTATTTGAAAAATGTCAGCACAGAAAGTTAAAAAAATAATTTTTTTGCCAAAATTCATGTCTTTTTTTATGAATATAATAAAAAGTAAAAATCGCAGGAGCAATCAAATAGCACCAAAAGAAAGCTGTATTAGTGACAAGAAAAGGAGCCAAAATTCATTTAGGTGGTAGGTTGTATGAGCGAGCAATAAACCGTGAAAGCTGCAGTGGTCTGAATGGAAAAAAAGTGGCCGGTCCTTAAGGGGTAGAAAGCCCTAGGTCCTCAAGTGGTTAAGCTCTATGACTTTCAAAGTCCTGGAGAGGGCTGTCTTCTGACTTTTATTATCTCAACTGTTAGTGAACACATTTCTTTTTCTCTGCCAAAGGAGAGGTCATTAGTTCACAGACTGCTCTGAAAGAATCATTTTGAATGCTAAATGTTGTGTAATATGCACATATTATAGAATGATGCAATGTTAGAAAAAACACTATATACCTGAAAATAAAAATATATGAGAATATTTTCTTTGCTGCTAATGTTCTAGTAATTGTTCATAGTACACAACCAAATCATTATATCATATATTTTTTTTTTTTCGCTTCAGTGTCTCTTTAAATTTGGATTTACAGTTGTTAGTGGTTTATATAGTATCATTATTTTCAAAGATTCTGTACAATTAGATGACCCATGCAATAAGTACATACAATTGACATGCAGCGAAGAAAATACATGGAGCTCGCTTACCTAAAAAGAACTGGTTTTAGGTTGAGTTTTCCAAGGGTAAGTGATTGACAAACTAATTGATGGAGAGGGTTTCAGAGAAGGAGTGAAACTCATAAGAATTCCTGAATGAGGGAATGAAAACAGGTGACTAAACATGGTTATAAGAGAATGCAGAGTAGAGGCAATATTTGGATGGTATGTGGGTGTATGTGCAACTATGTTTAAAGGGAGCAAGAGTGATTACAACAAAATAAACCGATGAGATAAACAATGTTGTATATGTTACGGCCAAAACCCGAAGTCTGGCCACTTCGGGTTCTGGCCGGTCAATATGCGAAGTGGCCAGCTCATGCGGCCAATGTGAGAAACGGGCTTCAGTTTCGGACTTTGGCCGGCCAGAATGCGTTGTGACTTCACGTGGCCGGCCAAGTCCCGAAGTCCCACTCACCGCCGCCAGGAAGCCCCACTCACCTCATCCCCTGCTGCCGCTAAGTACTCAGACCTCCGATCAGGGCGACCGTACCAGGGAGGCAGAGAGAGGCATAGCAGCTGCCAGCTCACGCGAGACCCGCTGGACCCCAACACTTCAATGCAGAAGTGACGTCATTGAACACTTCTGCATATGAAGTGTATGGGTCCGGGCGGGTAGCATGCGCGCTGCTCTGCCTTTCTCCGCCTGGTGGTCGCCCTGATCGGAGGTCTGAATACTTAGCGGCAGCAGGGGATGAGGTGAGCGGGGCTTCCTGGCGGCGCCTCCAGCAAAGCTCCCCCAGCGCAGCAAAGCTCCCCCAGCTATGCAAAGCCGCCCCCCCCCCCGACCATGCAAAGCATTTCCAGCCATGACCAGCCCAGCAAAGACCCCCCCAGCCATGCACAGCCCCCCAGCAAAGCACCCACCACAGCCATGCACAGCCCCCCCAGCAAAGACCCCCGCAGCCATGCGCAGAACACCCACAGCCATGCACAGCCCACTAGCAAAGACCCCCCAGCCATGCGCAGAACACCCACAGCCATGCACAGCCCCCTAGCAGAGCACCCACAGCCATACACAGCCCCCCAGCAAAGCACCCACCACAGCCATGCACAGCCCCCCAGCGCCATTCATGGTGCTAGACAGGACCCGGGATGTTTTGGAATTTGTGTGTTTTGGACTTTGGCCGACTGACTTTGGCCGTGTCTAGAACTGGCCGGCCAATGTCAGAGATTCCCAGCATTTTTTACTTTGGCCGACGTAAAATCGGCGAATTGGCCGATTTCTGGTTTTGGCCGTAACATATACATCAAGCGAGGTTGCACTACATGCTCATCACATGTTACGTTTGTTGCATTAACACTGGTAAAATTGAAGTGCCCTGTTTTAATCAACCAACCCCTGTGCCATTTCACACACAATCTTTATATTTAATGCACTAGTTCCAGGAAAATTCCATTAAGGAAAGGTCAGTTACATGACCTAGAGATATGTGCACAAAATATAGAAATAGCAGCTGAGTGAGAGATTCTTCCTCTTATTAAAAATATACCCCTCAAAAGGGATTATGGCCTATTGACACTTAAAATCTGCAAGTAGCCCAAAAGCACCATGATGACGCCAACTGTATATGTTGAAACATGTTGGTCATTCGCAATTTTTTATCGCACTTGCACTTTATGTTACCCCCAGTACCTAGTTAGTAAATATCTGGTTTTAGGGGCCCAATTTCAGTTGAGTAGAGGAAAGGATACTAACTTTTTGGGGACTCGCAGATTTCTCTGGAATCCATGTTGGACTATATATGGAAGTTCACCCTGTTGTTTTACTCCCATTATTATTATTATTATTATTATTATTTAGTATTTATATAGCGCCGACATCTTCCGCAGTGCTTTACAGAGTATATGTAGTCTTGTCACTAACTGTCCCTCTGAGGGGCTCACAATGTAATCCCTACCATAGTCATATGGATATGTATGTATTGTGTAGTGTATGTATCATAGTCTAGGGCCAATTTAGGGGGAAGCCAATTAACTTATCTGTATGTTTTTGGGATGTGGGAGGAAACCGGAGTGCCTGGAGAAAACCCACACAGACACGAGGAGAACGTACAAACTCCTTGCAGATGTTGACCTGGCTTGGATTGGAACTGGGGACCGAGCGCTGAAAGGCAAGAGTGCTAACCACTACGCCACCGTGCTGCCCATTATACACACTGTTTACGTGTAAGTTCCCTGACCAGAATCTCTTGTAGTTTTAGAGATAATAAACTTATGTGTGTGTGCCCCATGGCAATTTTAACATACTCAATAAATGTTGAGTTTTAATACTATTAATAGGGCCTAATCCCCATTGGGCGATAAGTTATTCACAGCTATATTTCCCTGACACCCCTCGGACCTATTTTGTAATTCAGATTCTCTGCACAGATGCATCACCTGAACCCATTCAACTCCTCCATCTTTTCCCTCCTTTGTGCATGGTCAGCCACATCTCCACAGGAAAAAAATAAATGATGCTTCCTCACGTCTCCTCCCTGACTGCCTCACTGTAGTGACAAAGGGACAAAGTAAGCAACTGCAAGCACCATGACCCCTCCCGGAAGGGGCCACAAGAGTCCCGAAGCCCCAACATGATGTCACTACTGGATAACAAGGAGGCAGGGGCTGGAGGGAGGTCTTTCATAGCATTATTTATGGTGGTCAATTGCGGAAGGGAGAAACCCCCAAAAAAGCAAAAAAATTGAGATTCAATTTAGGAGATGAAGAAGAAAAGATCAGATTCATACACCAAATTGACCAATACTTTGGTACTACGTGCTTGGTGTAAAGATAAACACTGGCTAGGCAGTGCAAACCATACAACTTTTTCTCTACATTCCTATTTCTAACCATTATCTTGTCTCCAACCTAAAACTTACAAAAGAAAAAAACAGAATAACTGTACATCTCCTAATATTTTGAATACAGCTCATAAAAATCCTTCTGTCTATCACTCTCCTGGGTACACAGAATGACTCAGTTTATCAGATTATCACCACATTTTTTGTGATCATTTTAAGGAACTTCTTTAATTGCCATTACCAAACTTCATAGAACCACAGAAACATATGGAAATATTTGCAGTCGTTCCAATAACTCCCAATGTGATTTTATATGACCACAAGGCTCATCATCAACTTATCTAATTATATAAAGCAGACAACACCCCACCCTCTTCCCTCTTATCATCCTACTCCGAAGGAGATGGGGCGTCGTGAAAAGGAATATTTGCTTTCTTGCTAAAAGACTAGAATAACTAAACACACATTCTAATCATTTAGTACAATTTTTATATATATACATTATCATTGTAACTCTACAAATCAAAATACATCTCCCGGAGAGGAGCCGACCCTTGTGTTTCAATCTTTCAGACCTCAGCCATATGGCACGTCAGAAACATTCTAGTTAAATGTAACAGATTTTGCCATTATAGTAAATTCTGACTTGACAGTGATGTGGCAGCTTAGCATGATGCATGCTAATCTCCCAAGGCGTACTCATATACTGAATAATTAAAAATAGCACTGGGAACCTAATGGATTGTAAGGAGGTTTATATGCATCCTCATATCCTATGGAGACGTATGGCAATGTCATTCCTTCTTGGTCCATGGGACTGCCTGTGAGCTTTGTGTGGTCTCAATATTTTTATCATCTAATTACTATGCAGACAATGTTTAATCTTCCAAGACTAGTGATTAAAGTTAAATAGCTCATAAATAAAGAACTATAACAGGGCACTGCTAGCTTTGTAAAAAAAAAAGTGATTTAAATGGTTTCTAGTCTGTATCAAAGGTTATCCTAACTGCACATTGCACGCTTATGAAGAAAATAAAGTCCCCGGGTTATTTTACTTCTTTTGTAGATGGAGCCAGAAGGACCTGAGCTCATTAAATCAAGATGGGATCACAGTTCTAAGATACAAAGTATATAAAGTCGTACATCTTCTAAAAGGCTGATTTAGCGTACAGATCATGTGGATTGCTGACTTTGCTTTATAAGTCCTTTAGACCCCGTCTTAGAGTTCGGATCAGGTTGGTTGTATAAAATGTACACAGCAGAACTGATATTCCTTGGCTAAGTGATAAATAGGTCAACAGATTATTAACCTTTCACCTACTGCTAGCTTTAACTACTAAAAAGAAAAAAGATATTCTAAAGCAGTAAAATAATGGAGTCCTTTTAAAATTTAAAATTCAATTGCAAGTAAAAAAATATTTTAGGTTTAGACAATGTGGAAAGGGGCACAGGAATGTCACACTCCTGTCCTCAAGGGCAGAGGTCCTCACAATTGTTTGCACAGTTCAAATGAATTGATGGGCCTGAACCAGGAAAGGCGCGGTTCATCAAGTAGAACATATTTCTACATTTCTATCCTAAACACCGACATGAATATGGTCCTCGAGGATTGGAGTTTGAAAGCCTCTTTTAGATTTACACAGATACAGTAAGTCTCCATTTGAAATATTCTCCTTCCTTCATTTCCTTTCCTTTGGATCTCTGTTTTTAAACATATTGTACCCAGCTGTCAGCATATTTGGGACAGGAAAACAAATGATGTGGGTGCTATTTCACTCAAAAGAAAGAGGTTTTATTTGTTGTTGTCTTTGTTACTGTTGGAGATCATTTTGAGACTCGGCCAGGCTTTCATTTAAAGAATGTACCCATATCAGCTATATAGCTCTAAAAGAGATTTTACAGAGCATCCAGTTAAGCCATGGAAGGCCAGGACAACTAGGCCCCCTTGTCACAAATGTGTCTACCAGCATTGCTGCAGTAGCTCTGGCTCTTCCAGGAGACAGCTCGAATAGCCAACTACCTCTACTGCCCGATGCCACATTCCCAGAGGCCATGCACTGCACACATGCACATGTATATGGCCCTGCATCTACTTGCCCATCTCATTCACTCTGGTAGCACTACTATCCACTGGAGGAGAGTCAGAGCCGGGACAAGGTCCGCCAGCACCCAAGACTGGGACACCAAAGTGTGCCCCCCCCATCCCTCCCACCCCAGCCGTCACATACTGATTGCTATTAGACTAAAGGTCGCCACACACCATACAATTTTTTAAATATCTGTTCAATTCAAGAATTGCAATCAATTTTTCTGACTCATTGTAACATTTCAAAATCTGACCAATGTACCACACACATATGTTCAATTGTTCCTCAATTATGATAAAAATGATTGGAAACTCTGAAAAAAATGCTTGGGTGTTTATATTAATAAATTGACAATCTACTAAACACCATTAAATTGTCATAAAAATTGATCAGAAAAATCCACCATTCCCGATCAACTTTTATCGAATGAAATTGCAAAATCCGTTCAGACTTCTTGAATAAAAAAAAGCTTTAGATTTTTCAGGAAATCTGATTTTTTTTTTATCGAATTGCCATAAAACCTGATCATTTGATTGTATCATGTGTGGCCACCTTAAAGAGAGAGTCTGAAGCCAAGAGAAATTGTGCTGTTTATTTACCTTTTCTTTTCTGCCATATCAGCTAAGATGAATCGCTGCATTCCCGCAGCATAACGAGGTCTGTAACAACCTGAACTCCGGGGGGCAAAAATCCCCATTACTTTTTGGAGGAGGCAGAGCTTTTTGCTGTAGCTCTGCCTCCAGTTTAGTCAATCAGTGCTGATCGCCGCCTCTCCACACCCCTCTCAGTGAAAGAAGACTAAGAGGGGTGGGGAGAGGCAGCGATCAGCGCTGATTGACTAAACTGGAGGCAGAGCTACAGCCCAAAGCTGTGCCTGCCCGGGCAGCAAAATCCATGACTTTGAAAGTTGTGTATTTGTGCCCCAGGAGTTCGGTAGGGGGGGGGGGGTACAGACCTTGTTTTGCTTTGGGAATGCTGCAATTCATCTTAGCTGATATGGCAGAAGAGAAGAGGTAAATAAAAAACACTATTTTTCTTGGCTTCAGAGTCTCTTTAAGAAGAGCCTCAACTCCTCCCCAACACCTTGATCTCTAGTTATCTGGCTTGCAGTCACTGGCATGTATCCCCTTTTCTTATTTCTCTCTGCTTCAAACACAATAGGGGAATGATAGCTGAGTGAGTTGTGCGCCCCCTCCTACACTGCGCCCTGAGGCTGGAGCCTCAATTAACTCTGCCTCGGCCCGGCCCTGAGGAGAGTAGACAATTGTATTGATAAGTGACCAATAGGCCATTCTGTTGTTTGATCAGCCAATGGCTTGTTAGATAAGTAGTCCCAATTAATTGGTCCCGGCTCAAATAAAAGCTTACTCCTGTCCATTGCAACTCACCCATGATAGTGGATGATTTGTTAGTGCTGTACTGCTGGGTGTGCTACAGACTGCTTCTTATTATGACACTTTACTAGATTCTTGACCTACAATTTAGAGTCCCACCTGGTTTGACTTTTGCTATTTATGACTACATCCCTATCTGATCCCTGGCTACTAGATGCACCGTGTATGACCACTGGCTTGTTCCTGACCTCGAATTTGCCAATCAACAGTCAACAGTTTTCTGACCACTGGCATTGACCTCTGGCTTAGTTGCTGGACATCAGCCTCTGTTTGACGTTCTGATATTTTATTGGCTTCCTTAACCTCTGATCCTACATCTTGCATTCATAAGTCTTGGGGAACCCCAATTGACACTCCCCTACCCTCACCCAATGTTTGCATTGCCTATAAATACCTAAATCTATGGTATTTTTTGAACTATAAGACTCACGCAAAAGAGGGGAAAAAATTCTGCATCTTATAGTCCAAATGCAGAGAGTTCCTGACTTGTGAACACTTGCCAATACGGACCTCCAAACTGCCACAATGTCGGGGATTCACTGTACTGTGCTCATGCAGAGGAGGAAACAGAGGAATAAACGGAGGACACAGGAGGATACAGAGGGGCATAGAGGAGGACACAAGGGGGGGACATAGGGGCATGGAGGAGGACACAAAGGGGCATAGAGGAGGACACCAGGAGGATAGAGGTGGACACACGGGGGACAGAGGAGGACACAGGGAGACACAAGAGGTAGAAGAGGACATGAGGTACAAAGGGAGCAAAATCAACAAGATGCCCCTTCACCATGGATGCACCAGTTTTAGTATATATATTTTTTCCTCCTCTAAACCTAGGTGCATCTTATGGTAACTGATGCTCACTATTCACTGATTTCATATTGTCTTTTTGTGTTATCCCCCCAAGACAGGCACTAGAGTTTGCAGACGATATATACAGGTACTGTAAACAAGTATTTACACTATATTTCCATAACAGATTTGCTGATTATTGGCCAAGAAATCTGAAAACAAAACAACAATAACCAGCAGTGGGTTTTGACAAAAGAACTACAGAATTCTGAAGAATAAATAGCTTTAGTTTCAGCTCTTCAGCTTAACGCAAAAGCTATAATTCTCTGGATATTACTGTAAAAGGCCAGCGCGTCATTGTTCATTCCTTACAAACTCTTTCACTCTGTGTTTAAGCATACAAAATAATTGCTACTTTTCTGAAACGTGCAAAGAAATTAAAATAACAAAGATAAAGATAACAGTTTGTAAATTACTGACTAATCCTTAATTTAACACAAATACTTAAAGATGCTTTGTTTTGCATAAATGTCTTAATTTGAGGTCAGCTTTAAAGATTCACTATTTTTTCACTAGCAATATTGTGGCAGAAAGGTGTAGGAGTAAGTTCTGCTGTGAGCCATAATGTGTTGGGAACACACATGATTGGCGTAAGGAAACTGACGACATGTACACAAAGAGCAGAAAGGATGCTTTCTATACTGTATCTTAAAGTAAAACTAAAGCTACCTAAAAAAATATAGCTACTCACCTATGGAAATGGAGAGGGAAGGCCCTGGATCCAATGGACCGTTCTTGGTCCACTTGTGTCCTCCTCCATGAAGATATTCGACCAACTGGTTGAATAGGGGGTCTTTGTGAAAGCTTTGGAAGTACTCATATCCCCGAGTACTTCCAAAGCCAAGTGGGTCCGTCTGGGCTTGCATAGTCTTCGGAAGCACTTGGGTGCTGCATGCTTGCGGTAGGTAAGTGACTCAGAAACTACTGAAGCTACAAGATCAATATTCAGCATCACACCCAGCTAACTGTATTTTAGATGGTTAAAGGTTCCCTGAGCTCAGGCTAAAACTAAAATTAGGACTTACCTGGGGCTTCCTCCAGCCCCCCGTAGCCCGCGAGGACCCCGACGACCTCCTGGCTCCTCTCCTGAAGTCAGCCGTGTGTGCCTCGGCCGTGCACATTACACGTCATCACGCGTGAGAGTCCAACACAGGGTCCCTTTAAAGAATACTTGATCCAAGCTACCTAAGGTAAGCACAGAGGTATGTTCATGCTGAACCCACTGTGCATTGTCTGTTCCTCTCCTCTCCTCCCCTCACCCCCCCCCCCCCCTTCCTTTCTGATCCTGCAATAACTCTTTGAAAAGGAGGCTTGCTGCGATGTTCCCTCCCACCACACTCCTATTCCCTGCTCTTCCCCGCCCCATTCACTCTCCTTAAGAGGAGGAAATTGGAGGGTGATAGGAGGGAACATCACTGCAAGCCTGCCTTTTACTGTCTGAAAATGTGACTTTGGCCAAAAGACAACATTTTCAAGGGATTGATTACAGGGACAGGGGGAGGGATAAGGAGAGGAATGGACAACACACAGATGTGGATCCAGCATGTATCTCTGTGGTTACCTTAGGTGGTTTGCCTTGGGTCATGTATCCTTTAAAGATATCAGACCCTACTTTCCTCTCACGTTGATTTAGCTTTCAAATATACATGAATTCAGGATGCCTTTTGAAAATAAAAGTTATTTCTATGCACACCACAGAAAACCATTTTTTCACTTATGATTTGTTTACATAACAAGAGCTCTATGAAGTCAACAGTTATGCCTGAGCATCTGACCCTGTTATGAACCTCTAGTGTAAACAAACTTGGCAATGGAGGTGGAGAGGCTAAGATACCCATTATTGTCTGCAACAGATGACACTTAGGAACATTAGCTCTGTTGAAAAGGCAATTTGCAGTATTTCCAAAAAGCAAGATAAAAGCTCCCATGAAAATAGGAAGCAAATTCTGAAACTCTGGCCAGCACAGGCAGATGATTCACACTTGTGTCAGTGTAATTTACGTATGTAGAATGTGGCAGAGATGGAATCATGTAGAAAAAGGTGTAAGTACAGGTTTGCTTTAAGGTTTAGGTACATAATCCTTTATTCTTATGTGTATTTAATAGCCCTTTTAAAATGAACTTAAATACAAAGTTCACATTTTGAATAAGATTTTCGGGAGCCCTGACAAAGGAGGCCTTCTGTAATCAGTACGGTATAGGCAGCCATTGCTTGAGCACTCTTCTGGATTCCTGCACAGTTATTTTGCTCACCAATTATTGATGCTGTAGCATGCACTGTAACAGTGTATAATGTCTATACCAGGCTGGCATTACAAAATAGTCTTCAGTGTGACCCACACAACATTAGGTAAGGTGTAATGGAGAATGTCTTCCTGGCATGTTACAGACAGTCTATCATTATCATACAGCGCCCTCCAGAAACTATGCCCAGGGACATATGTCCTCCTTGCCACCACCCCATTGCTATGCCTCTGAGGCGGAGCATCAAATGTAATCTGTTCTCCCTACTGAAATATATGAATGGGGTTAACAAGTATGATCTTCACAAAGATTTTTATACAACATTACCCGTCCCGTTGGCTTCTGGCTGTCATAATAGACAGTCCCTTTCTCAAAACCTTGTAGTACTCATAAAAGTGAAAAAGTAAAGGATTTTGAGTAAATACAAAATAGAGGTGTACATCAAAGATTTGTTTTTAATCTTTCAGTGTGTTTTTTATGATCTGTTTCAAAATGACTGCTTTAACCACTTGAGGACCGCGGGCTTTACCCCCCTTAAGGACCGGCCACTTTTTTTCCATTCAGACCACTGCAGCTTTCACGGTTTATTGCTCGCTCATACAACCTACCACCTAAATGGATTTGGCTCCTTTTCTTGTCACTAATAAAGCTTTCTTTTGGTGCTATTTGATTGCTCCTGCGATTTTTACTTTTTATTATATTCATCAAAAAAGACATGAATTTTGGCAAAAAAATGATTTTTTTAACTTTCTATGCTGACATTTTTCAAATAAAGTAAAATTTCTGTATACATGCAGCGCGAAAAATGTGGACAAACATGTCTTTGATTAAAAAAAAACCCATTCAGTGTATATTTATTGGTTTGGGTAAAAGTTATAGCGTTTACAAACTATGGTGCAAAAAGTGAATTTTCCCATTTTCAAGCATCTATGACTTTTCTGACCACCTGACATGTTTCATGAGGGGCTAGAATTCCAGGATAGTATAAATACCCCCCAAATCACCCCATTTTGGAAAGAAGACATCCCAAAATATTCACTGAGAGGCATAGTGAGTTCATAGAAGATATTAATTTTTGTCACAAGTAAGCGGAAAATGACACTTTGTGACAAAAAAAAAAAAAAGAGTTTCCATTTCTTCTAACTTGCGACAAAAAAAATGAAATCTGCCACGGACTCACCATGCCCCTCTCTGAATACCTTGAAGTGTCTACTTTCCAAAATGGGGTCATTTGTGGGGTGTGTTTACTGTCCTCGCATTTTGGGGGGTGCTAATTTGTAAGCACCCCTGTAAAGCCTAAAGGTGCTTATTGGACTTTGAGCCCCTTAGCGCAGTTAGGCTGCAAAAAAGTGCCACACATGTGGTATTGCCGTACTCAGGAGAAGTAGTATAATGTGTTTTGGGGTGTATTTTTACACATACCGATGCTGGGTGGGAGAAATATCTCTGTAAATGACAATTTTTTTATTTTTTTTACACACAATTGTCCATTTACAGAGATCTTTCTCCCACTCAGCATGGGTATGTGTACAAATACACCCCAAAACACATTATACTACTTCTCCTGAGTACGGCGATACCACATGTCTGGCACTTTTTTGCACCCTAACTGCGCTAAGGGGCCCAAAGTCCAATGAGTACCTTTAGGATTTCACAGGTCATTTTGAGAAATTTCGTTTCAAGACTACTCCTCACGGTTTAGGGCCCCTAAAATGCCAGGACAGTATAGGAACCCCACAAATGACCCCATTTTAGAAAGAAGACACCCCAAGGTATTCCGTTAGTAGTACGGTGAGTTCATAGAAGATTTTATTTTTTGTCACAAGTTAGCGGAAAATGACACTTTGTGAAAAAAACCAATAAAAATCAATTTCCGCTAACTTGTGACAAAAAATAAAATCTTCTATGAACTCACTGTACTACTAACAGAATACCTTGGGGTGTCTTCTTTCTAAAATGGAGTCATTTGTGGGGTTCCTATACTGTCCTGGCATTTTAGGGGCCCTAAACCGTGAGGAGTAGTCTTGAAACAACATTTCTCAAAATGACCTGTGAAATCCTAAAGGTACTCATTGGACTTTGGGCCCCTTAGCGCAGTTAGGGTGCAAAAAAGTGCCACACATGTGGTATCGCCGTACTCGGGAGAAGTAGTACAATGTGTTTTGAGGTGTATTTTTACACATACCCATGCTGGGTGGGAGAAATAACTCTGTAAATGGACAATTGTGTGTAAAAAAATTAAAAGATTGTCATTTACAGAGGTATTTCTCCCACCCAGCATGGGTATGTGTAAAAATACACCCCAAAACACATTATACTACTTCTCCCGAGTACGGCGATACCACATGATTAGCACTTTTTTGCAGCCTAACTGCGCTAAGGGGCCCAAAGTCCAATGAGTACCTTTAGGATTTCACAGGTCATTTTTGTTTCAAGACTACTCCTCACGGTTTAGGGCCCCTAAAATGCCAGGGCAGTATAGGAACCCCACAAATGACCCCATTTTAGAAAGAAGACACCCCAAGGTATTCCGTTAGGAGTATGGTGAGTTCATAGAAGTTTTTATTTTTTTGTCACAAGTTAGCGGAAATTGATTTTTATTGTTTTTTTTCACAAAGTGTCATTTTCCGCTAACTTGTGACAAAAAATAAAATCTTCTATGAACTCGCCATACTCCTAACGGAATACCTTTGGGTGTCTTCTTTCTAGAATGGGGTCATTTGTGGGGTTCCTATACTGCCCTGGCATTTTAGGGGCCCTAAACCGTGAGGAGTAGTCTTGAAACCAACAATGTCGCAAAATGACCTGTGAAATCCTAAAGGTACTCATTGGACTTTGGGCCCCTTAGCGTACTTAAGGTGTAAAAAAGTGCCACATATGTGGTACCGCCGTACTCAGGAGAAGTAGTATAATGTGTTTTGGGGTGTATTTTTACACATACCCATGCTGGGTGGGAGAAATATCTCTGTAAATGACAATTGTTTGATTTTTTTTACACACAATTGTCCATTTACAGAGAGATTTCTCCCACCCAGCATGGGTATGTGTAAAAATACACCCCAAAACACATTATACTACTTCTCCTGAGTACGACGATACCACATGTGTGACACTTTTTTGCAGCCTAGGTGCGCTAAGGGGCCCAACGTCCTAATCACAGGTCATTTTGAGGCATTTGTTTTCTAGACTACTCCTCACGGTTTAGGGCCCCTAAAATGCCAGGGCAGTATAGGAACCCCACAAGTGACCCCATTTTAGAAAGAAGACACCCCAAGGTATTCCGTTAGGTGTATGGCGAGTTCATAGAAGATTTTATTTTTTGTCACAAGTTAGTGAAATATGACACTTTGTGAAAAAAAAAATCAATTTCCGCTAACTTTTGACAAAAAATAAAATCTTCTATGAACTCGTCATACACCTAACAGAATACATTGGGGTGTCTTTTTTCTAAAATGGGGTCAGTTTGTGGGGTTCCTATACCGCCCTGGCATTTTACGGGCCCAAAACCGTGAGTAGTCTGGAAACCAAATGTCTCAAAATGACTGTTCAGGGGTATAAGCATCTGAAAATTTTGATGACAGGTGGTCTATGAGGGGGCAAATTTTGTGGAACCGGTCATAAGCAGGGTGGCCTTTTAGATGACAGGTTGTATTGGGCCAGATCTGATGGATAGGAGTGCTAGGGGGTGACAGGAGGTGATTGATGGGTGTCTCAGGGGGTGGTTAGAGGGGAAAATAGATGCAATCAATGCACTGGGGAGGTGATCGGAAGGGGGTCTGAGGGGGATCTGAGGGTTTGGCCGAGTGATCAGGAGCCCACACGGGGCAAATTAGGGCCTGATCTGATGGGTAGGTGTGCTAGGGGGTGACAGGAGGTGATTGATGGGTGTCTCAAGGTGTGATTAGAGGGGGGAATAGATGCAAGCAATGCACTGGCGAGGTGATCAGGGCTGGGATCTGAGGGCAGTCTGAGGGTATGGGCGGGTGATTGAGTGCCCTAGGGGCAGATAGGGGTCTAATCTGATGGGTAGTAGTGACAGGGGGTGATTGATGGGTAATTAGTGGGTGTTTGGAGGAGAGAACAGATGTAAACACTGCACTTGGGAGGTGATCTGATGTCGGATCTGCGGGCGATCTATTGGTGTGGGTGGGTGATCAGATTGCCCGCAAGGGGCAGGTTAGGGGCTGATTGATGGGTGGCAGTGACAGGGGGTGATTGATGGGTGGCAGTGACAGGGGGTGATTGATGGGTGATCAGTGGTTTATTACAGGGAAGGACAGATGTAAATAATGCCCTGGCGAATTGATAAGGGGGGTCTGAGGGCAATCTGAGCGTGTAGGCGGGTGATTGGGTGCCTGCAAGAGGCAGATTAGGGTCTGATCTGATGAGTAACAGTGACAGGTGGTGATAGGGGGTGATTGATGGGTAATTAGTGGGTGTTTAGAGGAGACAATAGATGTAAACACTGCGCTTGGGTGGTGATCTGATGTCGGATCTGCAGGCGATCTATTGGTGTGAGTGGGTGATCAGATTGCCCGCAAGGGGCAGGTTAGGGGCTGATTGATGGGTGGCAGTGACAGGGGGTGATTGATGGGTGGCAGTGACAGGGGGTGATTGATGGGTGGCAGTGACAGGGGGTGATTGATGGGTGATTGACAGGTGATCAGTGGGTTATTACAGGGAAGCACAGATGTAAATATTGCACTGGCGAATTGATAAGGGGGGGTCTGAGGGCAATCTGAGCGTGTAGGCGGGTGATTGGGTGCCCGCAAGGGGCAGATTAGGGTCTGATCTGATGGGTAACAGTGACAGGTGGTGATAGGGGGTGATTGATGGGTGATTGATGGGTAATTAGTGGGTGTTTAGAGGAGAGAATAGATGTAAACAATGGATTTGGGAGGTGATCTGATGTCGGATCTGTGGGCGATCTATTGGTGTGGGGGGGTGATCAGATTCCCCACAAGGGGCAGGTTAGGGGCTGATTGATGGGTGGCAATGACAGGGGGTGATTGATGGGTGATTGACAGGTGATTGACAGGTGATCAGTGGGTTATTACAGGGAAGGACAGATGTAAATAATGCCCTGGCGAATTGATAAGGGGGGGTCTGAGGGCAATCTGAGCGTGTAGGCGGGTGATTGGGTGCCCGCAAGGGGCAGATTAGGGTGTGATCTGATGGGTAACAGTGACAGGTGGTGATAGGGGGTGATTGATGGGTGATTGATGGGTAATTAGTGGGTGTTTAGAGGAGAGAATAGATGTAAACACTGCGCTGGGGTGGTGATCTGATGTCGGATCTGCGGGCGATCTATCGGTGTGGGTGGGTGATCAGATTGCCCGCAAGGGGCAGGTTAGGGGCTGATTGATGGGTGGCAGTAACAGGGGGTGATTGATGGGTGATTGACAGGTGATTGACAGGTGATTGACAGGTGATTGACAGGTGATTGACAGGTGATCAGGGGGGATAGATGCATACAGTACACAGGGGGGGGGGTCTGGGGAGAATCTGAGGGGTGGGGGGGTGATCAAGAGGGGGCAGGGGGGGTAAAAAAAAAATAGCGTTGACAGATAGTGACAGGGAGTGATTGATGGGTGATTAGGGGGGTGATTGGGTGCAAACAGGGGTCTGGGGGTGGGCGGGGGGGGTCTGAGGGGTGCTGTGGGCGATCTGGGGCAGGGGGGGAGAAATCAGTGTGCTTGGGTGCGACATAGGGTGGCTGCAGCCTGCCCTGGTGGTCCCTCGGACACTGGGACCACCAGGGCAGGAGGCAGCCTGTATAATACACTTTGTAAACATTACAAAGTGTATTATACACTTTGTATGCGGCGATCGTCGGGTTAACATCCCGCCGGCGCTTCCGTATGGCCGGCGGGATGTTGCGGCGGGTGAGCGGAGACAGGCGCCAGCGGAGGATCGCATCACGGATGACGCGATCGCTCCGCCCATGCCCCTACAAGGACCGCCACCATTTGTCTATACGGCGGTCCTTGCGGGGTCCACTTCCCGGCCGCCAATTGTCAATACGGCGGTCGGGAAGTGGTTAAAGTGAGCCTGAGATGAGTGTGATATGGAGACAGCAATATTTATTTCCTTTTGAACAATACCAGTTGCCTGGCAGACCTGTTGATCTTCTGGCATTAGTAGTGTCTGAGTCTCAATCCCGAATCAAGCATGTAGCAAATCCAGTCAGACTTGAGTCAGAGCACCTGATCTGCTTGCTTGTTCAGGGTCTAGGGCTAGAAGAATTAGATACACAGGATCAGGGGGCAGCCAGGCATTTAGCATTGTTTAAAATGAAATAAATATGGCAAGCCTCCATATCACTCTCACCTTGGAATATCTTTGAAGGGGTAGATAGCGAAGTGAAGAGCACCTTTTCTATTTCCATGTATGGAGGTTGCATGCAGTCTGCTAACAAGAGGCTAAAAGTCTATACCAGTTACATACTTGGTAACATCCCTTTACCAGTTCACATACTGTAATTGGTAAATTTACTGCACCATATTTTCTACTGAGTGATTAGACATGTAACAGCAAATATTCATTTTCTTGCTCAGTACTGCTTACTACAAGTTGCTGCTCTTTGCTTTTCATATTTACTTTGTACAGCGCCATGGAATATGTTGCTGCTTTATAAATCAATAATAATAATGATGTATACTTTGCGGTGTCTTATTGAATATACTGCTATACTGAACAATGTGTCCCAAATCAAAGTAAATTGGTAATTACTAACTCCAATTGTACATGTAAATTAGCAAATTTACATATAATTTACCACTTAAGCAATCACTAAAGGCCTTCATAAAGCAGCAACAGTAACAAGAAGGAAAAGGATCAATCTCTGCTCAGAATGAGGCTGGAGTCCCACAAGCATCATTAATTGTCAAGATCAAGAGATTTAACTCCTAATTCACAACTGCCTGATTTAAAAATGAGTGCATGAAGCTTTTGCCTAGGAACAGTTAGAGGCCTTGACTTCAAGCAATTAATCTTGCTCATGTAGCCCAGGCCTAACAATCCAAAAATTATTCTGTACATTGCTATCTCGATATACAGTTGCTCCACATAGATATCTCTCTACAGTCAGGCAAGCATACCATGAATGCCAATGTCATATTTTGTGCAGCAGAGTCACGCCTGTTCAACAGTCTTAAATCATTCATGTATTTAACTAGCTCTTTAACGTGAAATGAAAGATCTAATATGTGAATTCTCATTTTCACAAACTGCTAACAACCTCCCCCCCCCCCCCCTTTTTTTTTTAATCAGAGTTTGAGCTGAGCGCTAAACTGATCCCAATGGAGTCAGAGATTATAACCTGTATAGTCAGCACTTCACACAGAGCACTGCAAAGCTGGAAGATTTGGTGCTGTTTAATCCTCATTCACAATTTCCACTCACCAGGATGTTCATAAAAATTCTTTATCAGAAACAGTGGCCTTAATTCACTAAGATCTTGCTGGTGATAATAAGGCAAGTAAACGTATCACCACACATCAATCAGTATTTTAAGTGTTAATTCACTAAAGCAGCTTCCCTTATTGCAGTGTAGTAGATAGGCTTGTGTGTGTGTGTGTATGTGTGCGTGCGTGCATGCGTGTTTGCGTGTGTGCATGCATGGGTGTATACACTTGGGGTGTCTCTCTCCCTCCCTCTCTGTGCACCTGCTGTGTATATTTCTCTCTATACAGAGTCCCCTTCTGCATAAACTAGTAAAAGATAAAGCAGACAGCTCAGAATGCTTCACTTTACATTGCAGTCTGTAGTAACACTCCACTTAATGACAGCTCCGACCAGGTAGGTGATAACTCCTCACACACTTAACACTTGCATTCCTCTCTGTGAATAAACAAGCCTGTCTTTAACTTTAGAATTCTGACATTATTTTAGGGACCGAACCATTAACTTTAGAAATCTCTCCTCAACTTAAAGACAGAATAATTAACTTAAAGACAGAATAATTAACTTTAACACTTAAATTGGATAGTGAATACTACATGCTTCAATCCTATCCCCTCTGCTGTTTGCAATCTACATGTTTCCACTCGGTACACTTATCCAACGTCATGGCCTGACGTACCACTGCTACGCCGATGACACACAGCTATACCTGTCCTTCAAACCTGGTGGAACAGACCCTACCCCAAAAATAAACTCTTGCTTAGCTGAGCTACAGGCATGGATGAATGATAACTGGTTGAATGCTGACAAAACTGAGGTCCTGTTTGTCCAAAGCCAGCACTCGCCATCAAAACCGCTCTATCCTAAAGCAACACCAATCAGGATTGGGAATTCAGACATAAACAGCTCCAACCTTGTGCGCAGCCTTGCAGTACTAATCGATGGGGAATTGAGTTTCAGAAACCAAATTTCATCTGTAGTTAAATCTTCCTTCTTTCATCTGAAGAACATTGCAAAGATTAAACATCTGATTCCCCCAGAGGATCTTCCAACCCTAGTCCACGCCTTCATCACATCACGGCTGGACTACTGCAATGCCCTTTATGCTGGCCTCCCCAAAAAGGACCTGCGTTGCCTGCAATTAGTGCAGAATGCTGCTGCCAGATTGCTAACAAACCAGCCTTGCCACTGTCACATTACACCGATCCTTCGCTCACTGCACTGGCTACCAGTAGAATGGAGAATACTCTTCAAGATTGGACTGCTGACATTCAAATCCCTGCACAATCTGGGCCCTGGATACATGAAGGACCTGCTGAAGCTGCACCACACTTCTCACAACCTCAGATCAGCAAGTTCTATAAACTTGGTCACTCCCAGAGTGCACCTCAAAAAATCTGGAGATAGAGCCTTCTGTCATGCTGCCCCTACTCTTTGGAACTCCCTGCCACACCCAGTAAAGACCACACCATCCCTGGAGCTATTCAAATCCAGACTGAAAAGCCACCTGTTTAGTCTGGCATTTCCAGACTTTTAAAATTCTTCCTCTGTACCACGATGGTCGGAGCCATGCTTATGCACTTTGAGTCCCATGGGAGAAAAGCGCTTTACAAATGTTATTTGTTGTTGTTGTTGTTGTTATCACCATGGTGAAACTTACTGAAGACAGGAGATGAGCTTAGTGAATTGTGGCCAATGTAGAGCTTGTATGGAAAGAAATAACATTGGGGAAAGCTGAACTAATTATTTATTTGCCTGACCTAGGCTTGTGAGTTATCCATGCATGGAAGCGAATTACACCATCTAACACTATTGATTAGGAAGCAACGTCATCCACTGAGGAACTTGCATACAAGATGCAACATATTAAATGTATATATCATGTTAGTTTAATTGAAGACAATGTAAAACGTGCACAAGGGACTTGGAGATGGAAAAAATAATTATTGGGAAAATAACTCTAGAGCGGAGAATGATATATGGGGAACGAGCGATTGTCTGATAACTACTCTACATGAGAAAGCACTACATTGATTTTGCAGATACTGGCTACTGTACAGCTAAATAAACCCTGATGCCTAAAAACTATATTGAAGCAGCAAAGGTTCCAGTTTTGAATGGGATCTTAATATACTGTATATGTGAATTGCTACAAATAGCAGCTCTTCTGAGTATAACATGCTCATCATGAAATAAAATAACATTTTTATGTTAATACCACAAAATGTAAATATGATTAATAATATTAAAGGAAAACTGACCTCAGAAGGATATGGAGGCTACCATGTTTATTTCCTTTTAAGCAATACATATTGCCTGGCTGTCCTACTGGTCGTCTGCCACTAATACTTTTTTTTTATCATATACCGTGAACAAGCATGCAGATCAGATGTTTTTCACTAAAGTCTTAATGGATTAGTTGCATGCTTGTTTCAGATGTGTAATTCAGATACTACTGATGCCAGAATAATCAGCAGGGCTGCCCAGCAACTGGTATTGTAAAAAAGGAAATAAATATGGCAGCTTCCATAGGTCTCACACCTTGGGTTCGTTTTAAAGGGTGACTGACCTCAGAGGGATATGGATGTTGCCATATTTTTTTCCTTGTAAACACTGCACATTGCCTGGCTGTCTTTGCTAGTTCTCTGCCTCTAATATTTTTGGTCATAGAGCCTGAACAAGCAGGCAGATTAGATTTTTGACTTAAAGAGAATCTGAAGACAGATTAAAATTGGCTTTTTAGCTTAAAAAACGCCGCTATCCCGCGGCATAACGAGGGGTCTTTACCTCACAAATCCCCTCCGTGGTGCCCGGGGAGCGTTTCCATGTGAGGCAGAGCTATGAGCTGCAGCCCTGCCTCACACGCATCTGTCAGCCGCGGATCATCGCCTCTCCCCGGCCCCTCTTAGTCTGCCTTCGCTGAGAGGGGCGGTGAGAGGCGGAGATACGCCCTGACAGACGCGTGTGAGGCAGGGCTGCAGCTCATAGCCCTGCCTTACACGGAAGCGCACAGGGGCAGCAAAATCCACATCCAAGAAAGTCGTGGATTTTGCAGGGGGAATTTAGGGGGGTAAAGACCACTCGTTATGTAGCGGGATATCGGCGTTTTAGCAGGGGCAAACATGCCCCTGCTGAATATAATCTAAAAAGCCATTTTTAATCTGGCTTCAGATTCTCTTTAAAGAAACACTTAAGCCAGAAAAAAATTAGTTTTACTCACCTGGGGCTTCTACCAGCCCCCTGCAGCAGTCCTGTGCCCTCGCAGCCACTCACTAATCCTCTGGTCCCCCGCTGCCAGCTAGTTTCGTTTTTGCCGACAGGCCCGTCAGGACTGGCCACGCGTAACTTTTTCTGCATTCCCGACTGTAATTAGTGCTATTACGGGCCACAACACGTACAAAAATACGCGTTGCCGCATTACGCACGCATAGATATGCGGCAACGCGTATTTTTGTACGCGTTGCGGCCCGCAATAGCGCTAATTACAGTCGGGAATGCGGAAAAAGCTACGCGTGGCCAGTCCTGACGGGCCTGTCGGCAAAAACAAAACTAGCTGGCAGCGGGGGACCAGAGGATTAGTGAGTAGCTGCGAGGGCACAGGACTGCTGCAGGGGGCTGGTAGAAGCCCCAGGTGAGTAAAACTCATTTTTTTTTTCTGGCTTAAAGTTCACTTTAAGTTCAACTGCATTTGCAGCATGCTTGTTCTTGATACATGAAAGATCAGTAGGGTGTCAGGCAATGGGTATTGTTTGAAAGGAAATACATATGGCAGACTCTGTATTTCTCTAAGGTCAGTTGTCCTTTAAAGAGGACCTATTTCATTATCATTTATAAAACTTTTAATGTAAAGCCCTATCTATTGCAGAGCTGAACCGATTGTCAGATGTCAGCAGCAGTCCCCTGCTCGCCCCGTGCCTGAAAATCATTTGAGATCTGACGTTCCTGACTTACCATGGCAGTTTTTTCTAAGGTGTTCTAAAGCTCTGTGGCCAAAGAGATTTGGCATACTTCGGTTACAAATGTCTGCAACCATCTTGCCAATAGAAGGGACAGAGTTTCAGACCTCTCATGATTTACGGGTGCCGGGCGAGAGGGTGAGTTACTGCAGCTGACGTCCGCCAATCCGTGCAGCTCATAGATGGAGCTTTACATTAAACCTTTTATACACATATAAAATAGCTACTCACTACATGAAACTACACATTAATAGCAGCACTTTGGTGTAGTGGTTAGCGCTCTCGCCTTGCAGCGCAGGGTCCCTGGTTCGAATCCCAGCCAGGTCAACATCTGCAAGGAGTTTGTATGTTCTCCCCGTGTCTGCGTGGGTTTCCTCTTGTCACTCTGGTTTCCTCCCACATCCCAAAAACATACAGATAAGTCAATTGGCTTCCCCCTAAATTGACCCTAGATTACAATACATACACTACACTATACATACATAGACATAAGACTATGGTAGGGATTGGATTGTGAGATCCTCTGAGGAACAGTTAAAGTGACCAGACAATATACTCTGTACAGTGCTGTGGAATATGTCAGCACTATACAAATACTAAATAATACAAAAGTAGCATATTACTGTATATATAGTATTCTGCATTGAGGTTAAAAAGGTGAGGTAGTACCACATCAAGGAATCGCAGGCCCTGATTTAGCAGAGCATCACTAGGCAAACACTGGGAGAACACTGGAAAACATGTCATTCTGCAAAACTGGCCTTGATTCTTTGTATGACAATGTAAAAGTAGTCCACTTGGATCCTATCAGACCATTGTGAGGGTTGTTGAAAGTTCAGTAGATCAGTGACTATTTAATTATAGTCAGGTGTGAACACTCTCAAGTCCCAACAAGAGCTTGTTTTTTTTATTAATCTAGACCTTTTTAAAAGTATGTTCTTCTTGTGAGTAGGTGAAGGACATTGCAAAACACAGCCACCAAATCCTTTTTCCAACAACCCTCACTGTGGCGGATGGCTTGGTGAATCAGCACCAGGGGCCTTTGGGTACTATGGGGAATTGTACATGGATATTAATTACCTTCTTGCAGCACCAGGGTCTTTTCCAACTCTTCAATAGCAATCCTACTGCTCTGCTCCTCTGTGCTTCTATCATGCGGTCCTGCTACTGGTCATGTGACAACAACATGACTAAATGACGCATTATTCTATATTGTCACGGAAACTGAACTCAACATAGCCATATATTGGTATTGCTAAGGGAAAAGGGTTAAGCGCTTCCTGAATCCAAACTGCTGCAGCTGAGGTAGTTTATTCCAGAGGATTGATAAACCAATAGTAACAAAACCTCACTTCTGGCAAAGCAGATCTTGCATTATGCATAGCTTTAAAAGTATCCTCCTGTAGACACCAAGTGCTAAGAGGGACAATGTGACTGTCACCAAGATATGAATTAAAAGCACTGCTCAGTGTCCAGGAGTTCCAAGCAAGAAAAATGTATTCAAAATGTTGCATATACACAGATAAAAACATATATTCACATTGTGGGTCCTGTACAACCGGAACCCAATCAACATAAACAAGCCTTATTGCACATCAAGTGCCAGACAGGTGTAGTAAACCTCTCTCTACATTATACCTGACCGGTTCCTCCGTTTTTGCAGTCATCAGCATCTTTTGCGCTATCTCCTTAATTTAGAAAGATTTCTCTTTAGCTAGGTGACAGTCAGGTGGATGCTTGCTAATTTGCTGAGTGTACTGTAGATGACCAGCAGTTAGTTAACAGGTGATTGCCCTACCTGCAGGATATGCATATTTGTATTGCTGTTTTTACATTTATCATTGTAGTACATTGAAAAATTGGTATACTTTCTAATGAGTGACCAGTTTAATTTTCTACATATTATTTAAAAGACTGCCCAGAGAGGTAAGAGGAAATTCAAGAGTGCACTAATCCCTTGATGTCTATGGGCTCGATTCACAAAGCGGTGATAACCCAGTTATCACGCCTAAAAGACTTTAGGCGTGATGACCTTTTCACCACTGAGTTATCACCGCTTTTTCCTGCTCTTCGCGCGAAGTTACCGCGCGTACGCGCGTTCGCGCGTACGCGCGTGAGCGCGCGCGCAAAGTCCCATAGGGTTTAATGGGAGCTTCGCGCGAAGCGTCGGGTGCTGCGCGCGCGTACGCGCGGTAACTTCGCGCGAGTTTCTTCTTATCACGCCTAAAGTGAGTTTAGGCGTGATAAGGGGCTTTTCACTGGCGTGCAAACACTTTGCACCGCTTTGTGAATCAAGCCCCATGTCTGGAGAAGAAGAAAGTGATCATTTGTCTTGAATGCTAAGAAAAGGGCAATGGGTATGAGTATGAAGCAGTGGCCTTTTAATTTTGCTAGAAGAAGGTCATTAGTAACTCTGGTAGAGACTGCTTCAGTTGAATGGTAGAGGCAGAAACCAGGAGATCACGTAAGGAGTTTGTACAGAGATAGACAGTTCTGAATGTATATGCCACTGAAGTAGTTAAGAAGCAAAGGGGAGACGTAAGACAGGGCTGTAGTTACAGTGGGTCCAGAGAGAGTGATGTCATTAGTGGTGTTATGATTGCCTGTTTGAATTAGGAGGGGAAAATGCCAATAGAGAGAGAAAGGTCAAGAAGAAATGTTAAAGCAGGAATGAAAGATAAGGTGAGCAGTAAGGTGGAATGAGACAGATTTTCAGAGGTTGGCAGATACGGCTGGAGTAAGACTGAGTAGAAGGGATATGTTAATACTATTGTGCAGGTTTGGGAGAAAGTTAAAAGTTAGTGCTTGATCTAGAGATAACCATAGGAAGGTAGGGTCTCAGAAAGGGGTCAGCATTAGCTGATATTTTTCCACCCAGAAGAAGAAGACAGAGAAAGGAGAGATGAGCAAATGACTTGATGTGTTTAAGGAAAGGTAATGGACAACTGACCCAAGGAAGGTTACCTAAGATAAGCACAGAGGTATGTTCATACTGGATCCACATACACCTGTGCATTGTTTGGTCTTCGCCTTGTCCCCCCTCCCCCCACCCCATTTCCTGTGATTATTCTTTGAAATTTTCAGACAGGAAGTGGAAAGTTTACTGTGATGTTTTTTTTCCTATCACCAGCCTATGGACAATGCAGAGGTATGTGGGTCCAGTATGAACATACCTCTGTGCTTACCTCAAATAACCTTGCTCAAGTCAGTTCTCCTTTAAGGAGGAGCCATCAGCCATACTATCTCAGAAAAAGAAAACATATATAAGTAGATAAATACTTGCTCTACTTACATAACATATGTATTGCACTGACTACATTTAGATTTTAGTGATTTTTCTATGGTAAAAAAAGAGAAAATCCTTCTTAGGATTTTCCATTTTGACTGTCTATCTTGAAGCCAACCCTGACATAATGTCCTCCCTTACTCTGTTTCTGTATCATTACCTGCCCTTATACCCAGTCTTCAGACACTCCCACCCAGCTCTGCAGTACAAAGTGTGTTGTCTCAGCATGAGAAATATTCACCAATCAGAGAGAAACAGAGGTGTGGGAGGGGAAAACAGGAGGGAAAGAGGCTTCAGCCAATCAGGCTACATTAGTTATGTCTGAGGAGAAAGTAAAGAAGAAAAAAAGAAAACCCAGCATGCCCTGCAATTTCCTTTGTGCAACAGATGTACCAAATAAGAGCCAGAGAAACTGGGGAATGATATTTTATGGAGAAGAATAGTAAGAGTGATTTTTAACTTTCAGATTGCCTGGTTAGCATCCGTATTACTTGGTTACCAGATACAAATAAAGAATTGTTTTTTTTATTTTATTCCTAACAGTTACACTTTAAGGAAAGGCGCATGAGCAAAGAAGTAAGTTTTAGCTAGAAATAACTGGAGAAGATAAAAAAGAAGTGATGTAAGTATAACTGCCAACAGTGAGAATGGGGATTGAGCAAAAAGTTGGGAAAATAAATGGATTTGAGAAAGAATGAATGTAATATTAATAATTGAATTTTTTTTTATCTATTTTTAGTATTGAACACACAACCCATACAACACTACACAAAGTCTTTGAAATAACTGGAGAAAAGATCACTGTCTGGCTTGCCCGTGGTAATTTATTAGATGCTTGATTTTCAGTTATAAACTGAGTGGTTGCTACAGCAACGCAAATACTAATTTCAATTTGTTCCATATTTCTTTATCATTTCCCCTTAATTCCTAACAATCAGCAATTATGTAGCACATTTGTTTTTATGTTTGTTCTTCTAGGCTTCATGAAGAGTCTCTGAAGTCTTATATTAGCAGCTGATCCGTGTATTAACTGCAGATCACAGCCAGCAAAGGAAAAAAAAAGGAAATAAATAAATTCCACTTGCCTGACTTCCGTGATTTTCCTTTTATAATTAACGTGTCAACTTTATAAATACTTCCTGCACATTACTAATAGACACAGCTTTGTGCAGCGCATGATTCATCAGTACGTTGTTCTGTGATAACGTAAGATCTTAATGAAAAACGTTACCTCCCTCAGTTCTTTTTCATCTCTCAATATGTTTAAGTGTGTTATTTTGTATTCTCTTACTCTCAGTCTGCCCGTCTTATTAAAAAGGTAAGTAGTAAATTAATATTCACTGACACTACTCGTCAGCAGAAGCAAAGTACCTCTACGTGATCCTGACTTATGTTCAGCTGCTGACAAACATCAGAATTAGTCTCATTTTACTATTCAGCAGCTTAGCTTCTGTAGAATATTAAAATACTCGTTCTCTTCCTTGTGTTCCTTAAATAAGGATGTAGATAAAGACATAATAACAAAAGTCATGGCCGGATACTCAGATCTCCGCTGAAAGAAAGGCAGGTTTTGTCTTTGTTTTTCCAGTCTGATTAATCCTTTTATAAAAGTAAGAGTAGCTGTCCTCTGAAGCTGGATCACATGACACACCGCTTTGTCTGCCACCTTCAACAAAGACAATCCTTCAAGTTGAAAGCAACAACAGGTTACATTCTCTTCACATTAAGCATTGGTGATTATAGTTATTTTAGAAGGGTGTTTTTTGGGCTAATTTGTTCTGATAACATGAATCGAATGTAAGGCAGAAATAGGTCTATAAATAAGGTGGGAATGAGAAAGATAATGGCTCAAAAGATTGGGTTAGGGACTGAGCTTGCCAGTATGTTGCATCCTTTGAAGACTTGCAATTGAGTTATGGCTAAACTGTAGATACATGTATACCAGTTGTTAGGACTCTGGAGTAATAAAGAGTGTTTCTTTTTTCTACAATATAGTAAACCCTTCATTTGTCCTCTAGTGTCAGTGGAGATAGATTTTACCTTTAATTCTCTATCACTCGGGAAAGCACAGCAGCCCATTCCCACCCATTAGAAATTGTCTTGTATTAGTGTAAAGCTCTCAGGATGTGCCATACATTACTGTTGGATGCCATCAGTTATTGCAAATTTTGTAGTGAGCATATTTATATTTTTACAGCAGGCAGAGGGGGCAGCATTTCCCAAGACAGGTTGCATCTGAATAACTAGCAGCATAGATGTGCAGAGCCCAATTATGGGCAGGGTACACAACTTGCATTCAAAACAGATGCACCAAAATTAACATAATGGAGTATGTTTGCTTCCAAAAACAGTTTGCATGCAGATTGAAAATGTATATTTTAGTATATCATACATTTCTACTTTCACTGAAGAGTATTAGGAGTACAGGCGAACCTGTGCCAGATTTTTTTTTTTTTTTTTTATCAAACTTTCTTTCATTATATAACTTTTGAAATTTTATATGACAAGCTCAAACATGTAACAGCACTGGACATACTTTCATCATCATAACGGTGGCATAACATTCTGAATGATTGCATTTACAGAGCTACTCACTAGTACTAATAACTTCCAAAGATTTGTGCACACGCACTATAATTGTCACCCATAGGGATCAGCATCCAAACCTCAGGGCAACACTGGAACACTGTTGCTATGGGGAGGAGTGATGACATATGGTGCCATATCCTATATGAGAGGATAAAAAGCTTGTAGAATGCGAGCTACATATCACCTAGCCATTGCACAAGGATTACCGGCAAATTCAATTGCCGGCTTCACTCATGCGATGGCCACTTTTCTTGGCGCCAATATATTTTCTATTATATATTACATTCTTCTTCTCGGCAGCGGTTTTATTGTTTCTTGGCGCCGATATATTTGCTATTATATACAGTATTGCCTGATGGCCAAATATTAAGAACAATACTCAGACAAAAGCCCAAGCAATGTCCCCATATCCTAAACAATGGCAAGCAGGGATTTGTGCTGTGGTGCAGTCCTTCAGCACCACGGCACAGCCGCCTCGCTTCCCTGGGAGATGTGTGCATACCTGACTTCCGCTTCCAACCACTTACCCAACATCCGCATTGCATGCCAGGCACTGCTAGAATCATTGCCTCCTGTCACTGTGAGCCCCCCATGGGAGGATGCGGGACCAATGAGAATCAGGATGATTCTCATTGTTCTACTTAGTGGACAAATATGAAGCCCAAGATGCTCCTGCTGGGGCTCCAGTGAAAACGGAGAAGAGGACAGCGGCGGCAGCAGTCATGGCGGGTCCCAAATTAGGTGCACAGCAACCAGGAGGTGACTATGCCAGCAGTGCCTGGCATACAGAGCAGACTTCAGGTGAGAGACAGGGATTGGTGATAGATAAATACAGAAGAAATATTTTTTTTTATATGAACAAGGACTCTGTATGAGAGGAAGAGGCTTTGTCACCCCTCTGTTACAAAGCCCCCCAATTAATGCACCATGTGGGCTTGTTTGGCTAGTATGGTGGAGACCCACGAAGGTTGACTCAGCCATCCTGGCTATACCAGCCTGCATGTTCAATAAGTTATCATAACGCTAAAGGTAAATGGAATAAATATTTCCCTTTAGAGAGAGCAGCAATAGGCGCCAGTGAGACACTTAAACCTTCAGACATAGAGTTTTCTCTCTTAAAACAAAATAAGAACGGAGGACTCCAGAAAACGTCCTATTTTGAACATATTCTAGAGATAAAATATACAGTGCTGCCCATGATTATTCATACCCCTGGCAAATTTTGACTTAAAGTTACTTTTATTCAACCAGCAAGTAATTTTTTGACAGGAAATGACATAGATGCCTCCCAAAAAATAATAAGACGATGTGTACAGGAGGCATTATTGTGGAAAAAAAACATTTCTCAGCTTTTATTTACATTTAAACAACAAAAAGTGTCCAGTCCAAAATTATTCATACCCTTCTCAATAATCAATAGAAAAGCCTTTATTAGCTATTACAGCAATCAAATGCTTCCTATAATTGCAGTCCAGCTTTTTGCATGTACATTATTCATGGGTATTTTTGCCCATTCATCTTTAGCAATGAGCTCCAAATCTTTCAGGTTAGAGGGTCTTATTGCCATCACTCTGATCTTTAGCTCCCTCCACAGATTCTCAATTGGATTCAAGGCAGGACTCTATTTGGGCCACTCCAAAACGTTAATATTGTTGTCTGCTAACCCTTTATTAACCACTTTTGCTGTGTGTTTTGGGTCATAGTCCTGCTGAAATGTCAATTGGTGGCCAAGGCAAAGTTTCTCTGCAGACTACCTGATGTTGTCATTAAGAATCCTCATGTATTACTCTTTTTTCGTGGTGCCGTTTACTGTGATTAGGTTCCCTGGTCCATTGGCTGAAAAAACAACCCCAAAGCATTAGGTTCCTACCACCATGTTTGACAGTACGGATGGTGTTCTTCTTTTTTACGCCAAATGAAGGAAACATCATTGTGACCAAACAATTCCATTTTTGTTTCACAGAAGACCAGAAGTCTTCTTCTTTGTCCAGATGAACATTTGCAAAGGCCAAGCGAGCTTTTGTGTGCGTTATCTGGAGAAGTGGTGTCCTCCTTGTTCTGCATCAGCGGAACCCATCAGTGTCTGTTGGATTGTCTGCCTTGAGACATTGCCACCAGCAGAGCCCAGATTCACCAGGATGGCCTTGGTGGTGATCCTTGGATTCTTTATCACCTCTCTCACTATTCTCCTGGCCAGCACAGGTGTCACTTTTGGCTTCCGACCACGTCCTCTGAGATTTTCCACAGTGCAGAACATCTTGTATTTTTTAATAATACTTTGCACTGTAGCCACTGGAACTGGAAAACATTTAGAAATGGCCTTGTAATCCTTTCCTGACTTGTGAGCAGCCACAATGCACAGCCGCAGGTCCTCACTGAGCTCCTTTGTCTTAGCCATGACTGTCTACAGACCAACTGCAGAGAGCTGCTGTTTTTCACCTGTTGAGTTGATTAAAACAGCTGTTCCCAATTAATCAAGGTAATTAGGATGTTTTAGAACAGCTTGGAATATTTGGAATGGTACAGAACTTTGGATTTTCCCACAGACTGTGGCAGTTTGTGAAGGGTATGAATAATTTTGGACTGGCCACTTTCTGCTCAAATTTAAAAAAAACCTGAGAAATGTTTTTTCCACAATAGTGCCTTTTGTACACCATCTTATTATCTTTTGGGAGACACCTATGTCATTTCTCATCAAAAAGTACTTGCTGGTGGAATAAAAGTAACTTTAAGTCAAAATTTGCCAGGGGTATGAATAATTATGGGCAGCACTGTATATGTTTATCTTATTAGTGTATCTTCATTTCAGGTTCACTTTTAAAATCATATCCTGTCTGGGTAATTTTGCACTATATTGTTTATCCCATAACCAACGGTTTCTCAGATTGTTGCATTTGTAACCTGAATATTGATTTTTTTCTATGGCATCCCACCACACATAGCTATGCTCTTGTCAGAGCACCTACATATGAAAATATAAAATAAGCTATCAAGGGAGAATCCAAACGCCCACTGAGTGCAGTCCAGTTGCCTAAGATGAATGACTTAATACACATGAGCAATAGATGAAAGATTACCTTCATTGCAAGCTAAGAGCAATGGTGCTTAAGGTGTCTGAAAACTATTGATTCTGCTGCAACCGTTTCTAGTATGGGTTCACCCACATCAGCAATGACAGCTTTTCAGCTATTTCTACTTCAAAATATGAGCTAAAAACAGTGGCGTAGCAATGGGGATAGCCGCCATAGCGTTGCTACGGGGGCCCCGCGGCAGCGCTACGTCACAGGGGGCCCGCAGCTGCCCGAGAGGACTTTTTTTTTTGTTTTGTTTATTTTTTTTTTTGTTTCGCCGGGCCCCCCTCCCTCACCTCAGTGCCCCCCCCCCTCCTCACCAGGGCCCCCCCCCCTCCTTTTATCAGCGGCGGGAGGTGAGTCATATATAGAAGGCTCCGTCGGAGTAATCAGCCACTAGAGGTTCAGCTGCTTCCGGGCTACGGTGTCCCCACTGTATTGCTGCTCGCACCACTTCCTGGTCTATTGCAAGCAGCAATACAGTGGGGACACCGTAGCCCGGAGGCAGCTGAACCTCTAGTGGCTGATTACCCCGCCGGAGCCTTCTGTATATGACTCACCTCCCGCCGCTGATAAAAGGAGGAAGGACCCCAGGTGAGGCAGCTACCTCCCCTCCCGCACGGCTACCTAACTGCCCACCCTCTCACCCGGCTGCTACCTAACTGCCCACCACCTAACTGCCCACCCGGCTACCTAACTGAGGGCTACCTAACTGCCCACCCACCCACCCACCCACCCGGCTACCTAACTGCCCACCCGGCTACCTAACTGCCCACTACCTAACTGCCCACCCGGCTACCTAACTGAGGGCTACCTAACTGCCCACCCACCCTGCTACCTAACTGCCCACCCACCCACCCGGCTACCTAACTGCCCACCTGGCTACCTAACTGCCCACCCTCCCACCTGGCTACCTAACTGCCCACCCGGCTACCTAACTGCCCACCCAGCTACCTAGCTGCCCACCCGGCTACCTAACTGCCCACTACCTAACTATCCACCCTCCCACCAGGCTACCTAACTGCTCACCCTCCCACCTGGCTACCTAACTGCCCACCCTGCCACCTAACTGCCTACCCTGCCACCCAGCTACCTAACTGCCCACCCGGCTACCTAACTGCCCACCTGGCTACCTAACTGCCCACCCTCCCACCTGGATATCTAACTGCCCACCCGGCTACCTAACTGCCCACCCAGCTACCTAGCTGCCCACCTGGCTACCTATCTGCCTACCCTGCCACCCAGCTACCTAACTGCCCACCCAGCTGTCTAACTGCCTACCCTGCCACCCAGCTACCTATCTGCCTACCCTGCCACCCAGCTACCTAACTGCCCACCCGGCTACCTAACTGCCCACCCTGCCACCTGGCTACCTAACTTCCCACCGGCTACCTAACTGCCCACCTTTCTACCTAACTTCCCACCCGGCTACCTAACTGCCCACCTTTCTACCTAACTTCCCACCCGGCTACCTAACTGCCCACCCGTCTACCTATCTGCCTACCCTCCCACTCGTCTACCTATCTCCCTACCCTCCCACCCAGCTACCTAACTGCCTACCCAGTGCATTGCCTGCACCGCAAATAGTGTGCCAGCCTGCCCAACCACCCTCCCTCCAGGTAATTAATGTTAGCCCACTATAGACCTAACTACATATACTGCATTTTGTGGGGAAATCTGGCGACAATCTGATTGCATTTTGTGGGGAAATCTGCCGCCAATCTGGTTGCATTATTGTGTGGAAATCTGCCGACAATCTGGTTGCATATTGTGTGGAAATCTGCCGACAATCTGGTTGCATATTGTGTGGAAATCTGCCGACAATCTGGTTGCATATTGTGTGGAAATCTGCCGACAATCTGGTTGCATATTGTGTGGAAATCTGCCGACAATCTGGTTGCATATTGTGTGGAAATCTGCCGACAATCTGGTTGCATATTGTGTGGAAATCTGCCGACCATCTGGTTGCATATTGTGTGGAAATCTGCCGACAATCTGGTTGCATATTGTAGGGAAATCTGCCGACCATCTGGTTGCATATTGTAGGGAAATCTGCCGACAATCTGGTTGCATTTTGTGGGGAAATCAGATTGCCCCACAAAATGTTTGGGTGGGAGGTCCGAGGTCTGTGGGGTTGGAAGGTCGAGGGGGGGGGGGGGGGCGATAATTTTTTTTTTGCTATGGGGCCCAGTCATTTCTAGCTACGCCCCTGGCTAAAAAGAATATAGAAAATGTTTGTGGAAGAAACGCTGCTAGACTGAGGACTATACTGAGAGTATTAAATTGCAATGGAGCTTTCAAGAGTAGCCACTGAAGTTCAGTTCTTACCTTTGTCTGTCAGGCGATTTCATTGTTTCTCCTAATCTCCATCATCTATAGCCATCCTACAGGGATCACATTTCAAACCCAGGTGGCCTTGGATTACCTGTCTATATTCCAACAGACTCATTACTTTTATACCTTTGTATTATGTCAGTGCTTTGTTTGGATCTTTCTTTCTTCTGTTTAGATGTTTTGCAATTAGTTTTACTTTATTATTAACGAAGCACAGTTACTACCACATTTGATAAACATAATTAATTGCTGAACATAATTAATGCTGAATTCCAATGTATGGATGATACTTCTATAAGATGCTAATATAACTACACCCCTTTAACTGCTCTAATAGCCAACAAAAGCTGCACTTAATGGACAAAAAATAATGTAATAAAAAAACTGTAAAAACTAGAATACATACTGTCTTTATCTTCTGTTTTCTTTGCTGCAGTTGTTTAGTTCTGCTGATTTCTTTGCTGCATAAGTTTCTGGATTACACCCTTGAAACAAGCATGTAAGTGATCTACTCCGAATGGCCTCCATCAGAGATGCGCTGAGCCATTCGGAGGCGGCCTGGTGTTGCGCTGATCCACCTTTTGCGCAATTTTCGATTTTATTTGATTAGCCGCACCCAGGCTATGCATATACATAGGTTAGGATTTAGTTAGTGTTAGGCCCCTCCCATGGAGGATTGACTTCTTTGCAGTGGGAGGGACGAGTATTTAATAGGTTGCATGCAAGCTGTTAATGGAAACCAACATCCTCCTCTAGTGGTAGACAGGTCATGTGTATGCTCGGTGTGTATTCGACCCCACAAGTGGAGCTTGCACTCTTTTGAAGGTAGGCACTAGTCTGTTTTTAAGTAGAGCTGCTCATTTCCTTGCTATGTAAGTGATCTAGTCAAGCTTTAGTCAGAGCACCTGATCTGAATGCATGTTCAGAGACTATGGGGCTTGATTCATCTAAAGCAGCACGGCTTAATGAGCCGTAGTGCGCCCTATGCACACCTTACATAGTGGTGCGCGCTGCCATGCCATGTAAGGAGTGTGCCTTCCTTAGTTACGTACATTGCAATGCGTGAAGCAATGCGCGTAACATTAACTGCGGGTGGCCCTGCTTCTGTGAAGTATCACTACCGCGATACTGTATTAATTTACACTTGTAAAAAAAAGCGGATGTGTTTGCTGCATTGCGGTAAACGGATTGACGCTTCATAATACTCATGTGTCCCACCGTCATTTGGTGCCTCATACACAGCCCGGTGGCTGGCAGAAGTATGGGGATCTCCATTGGGCTGGAAAAGACCGGACCGGAAAAGACCGGAAAAGATCCTCAGCAACAGAGAGAATTCTCATTGGTTCATGGTGGACCAGTGACAATTCTCCTTGTTGCTAGGAAGAATTGGTCTATTGCATCCTACAGAGAGCCCCATGTTCCTGCCAGCCTCCAGGATGACTACAGAGGGACTGAGCAGCAACAATTGGCAGTGGGATACGTGAGTGGCAATCGCAGGTGAAGCGGATGGGCAGACGTGCTGTCATCCATTACCATAGCGCTTATATTTTTCTTCATCTCACTGCTGGGATCTTTAGGAGCAATTTCCACATAACAGTGCAGTTATCTGTAGGTTCATTATTTTCACATGAGGAACTATTTCTCATGCATATGGTGACCCAGAGAGGAGTTGTCAGATATGAACCTTGAATGACTACAGTAGTGCTCTGCGGGCAACAAAAGTGACCTTTCAGAACTTCCCATACTCCCTTCATATACATCCCATCATTGGAAACTAAAATACAAGTTAATAAAAGTATATGAATATAAAGTATCACTACCACAGAAAGCAGCTCCGAAAAGCTCAAACTCACCTTTCTGGTAAATACGATATTTTAAAATAAGACTGAATTTATAGCTGATGTATCTGCTGGGTACCTGCAGACTCTTGTTATCTATCAATGTAAGCTTGTGGGAGCCTTGAAAGTAAGCAAACAAGCTGTGTTACATGACACACCGATGTCACCGCTTCTATCCGTTGACCGTACCTGACACATCTACATACCTCTGTTATACCACGGAATCAAAACGAGAAAAATAGCATTACTCCCTTCCCGACTAATGCAGAAACAGCACTTTGATCTCCAACAAAATAAAACACAGCGTTGGCGTAACCAACCCAATATGTTCCAGAAATGCTGCAGGGCAAACAAACAGGATTCAATAGTTCAATCACTGTGAATATTATGTTCACCTTTTTTTTAGTTCATCTTCAAAATGATTCACTCCAAATGAGCAAGCAGGATGCTGTCTTTGTAGTCTCATCACATATGAGTAAGTAAGAGATGGGAGGTGAAAGGTTGCTTCAATATAAACATAATATCCACGACCCAGTAATAGGGCAGGAGTTTAGAACTAAGCCTATCTGTCTGAAACACTGTATTCTTTAGCACTCCTGTTATCTCACGAAACCACATAGCAGTGCAACTGTGTGGATTAATGCTTTTCAATGAGTAAAGCAGCTTTAGATTAATAAGTCTCTTTGGCAACCTTTATGTTTTTTTCCCTTCGCTTTTTTTGTTTTTGTTTTTTGTGCTTAGAGAAAACAACAAATATGCTGAGAAGCTAAACAGACTCAGTATTCTCATATTTGGAATGATCATGAAAAACAGTTGCAGAGGACCGTTTTATGAAAAGTTACAGCTATTTTGTATCGTTCGGTTACTTCAATATACTTGTTTCATAACCAGCTAATTAACTTGTGGAAGGACAGTTAAGCTTCTCCTTGTGGAGATCTACAGAATATTGCAGTATAGCTGTTTTTTTTTTTTTTCTTTAAGATCTCGTTGCTATAGTAGAATTCCTTGAAGAAACAGATAGCATGTGTTGAGGATTATGGATTAGAGAATATGAAAATCCTATTAAATCTTCAAATAAAAAATGGCAGGTTTTCTTCGGGTTGTAAATTCCAGTTTTCCCTAACAGACACATAAAACTTATAAAATTATATTTATATTTGGTTACATATGAATATAATATAGAGGAGGGCTGCTAAGCGACATCAGTGCTATTATCTATATTCTTCCTAGGTTTGTTGCCTCTTGCAGCTGCGGCGAAGCAGAGACAATTAAATTATTGTCCATTATTAGAAAGACAAATAGACATTATGACACAACATGCATTTATGCACACATACAGACAAACACATGCTATAGAAAGTGTTTGCTGTGACATGACTCATAGGGGTCAACAAAACAAGCCAAATTAGTGTTTATAAGTTACTAGCTAATAGAATGAATTTGTAAATTCCCCCACCTCTTATTTATGTTGCCAAGCCAGGAATCACGCATTTATTTGTGTATTTGTCAACAATAATCTCTAAATGCTAATGATGGCTTGGAACTGTCTAGTGAACTAATAAAGGGGTCCTTTGGACTTCCACTGAAAGTAGCCAATGACCTCTTTCTGAACAGAGATCCTCTGCTCTGGTTTTACTAACTTGAGGTGTCAATTTTGCATGCTAATTGATCTTCCGATCCAATGGGAATCAGTGCTATAATATGACCACAGACCACCCAATCCATTTTGATCGCTTTCTGGCTCAAATTGGTCACACATACACCACATTGGGCAGGATTTACACAGCTTTTTCACCAGTTTCCTCAGTTTTCACCTTATCTATGTTACTTTTGTAAGCTCACAAAGAGCAAAAATATAATATAATTAAGGTAAGAAAAGTAATATTGAAATTAAGTGAATACAAAATTACTTACTTTGAATAACTATCTTGCTTGTAAATGTGCTGGGAAGTTATTTTTATCAATTAGGTGATAAAAAAAGTCATTTATGACAAGCTTTGTGAATAGAGCCCATTGTAATATTGGGTAAGATTTGAGTTTTATAGCCAGGGGAGCCCCCTGTATTGGAATCCAGAGTGTGCCGGCGGGTCACATGATGACAGACACCACTGGAGCCATAGGGACAGGACGCCTAGAAAGAAGGTGGATCATCACTGAAGCTTTACTTCTCACCTCCTCTCTGTTCGCCGCTCTGCACTTCAGGTACCCACCACAGGTCTCCATGAGGCCCACGGCTGACCCACTTATTACTAGCCACTGAAATGGACTTGACTGATGATCCCTATGCCACTAACCTGTACCCTATACTACATATGGAACCACAGGGTGAGGAAGTGCGCTAGTAAGGGGTCAGTGATTAACTGTGTGAAATACATTGCAGGACTGGATTCAACAGATTACCAGCATATAAAATGTTCTTATGCTCTATGCTTATCTCTAGTGCTAACATCATTCCTTCTGTCTCGGCTATATATTTTTTAATGGGGCATGTTGAACAAACCCACATGGGCATCTAGAGCTGTCAGCCTATTTTGACTTATGGGTTATGGGAGCTGTCCGAAGTTTTCAAAATTTTGATTCACAGAAATATTCTTGGCATTAAATTCTACCCAACCATTCAGCCAAATTACTCGTTTATATTCTGTCTGGACTGAATTTGAATTATTCATGTTATCATTATTAATGTTCCATAGGCTTTTAGGTTAATATTTACTGGGAATCTTTAAAATGCAAAATGATTTCACAATTTAATAATTAGTTATATAGTAATATGCTGTCCTTCAGCTCAGCACAGTGTGTGCAGAAAGCATAGGTACTGGTGTATAATGTCCCAGGAAATTAGTGTAAAATGTTAACAACTTTTGAAGCCTTCATTGCAGTACTGATAGATTTTTATTGGCTGTCAGGGATCCTAGTACTGCATCAACAGTTGATAATAAACAATCTCAGATGATAAGTTTCCCCTTCAGGAGGTTGTGACTGTAGAAGAAATGACATAGGATAGCAAGTGGAATGAGCCTAACCAACTAGTAATAAACGTACAAAGTTTTGAAAAAAGCTAGGGTCACATAACGTGCGGTGGGACTTTTTCGTATCATTGTGTTGCTTCCTGTTATGCCGGGAAAGCAATGCAATGTCCCACTGTGAACCTAGCCTCATATTTTAAAGCAGAGATCCTCAAACTATGGCCCGTGGCTTGTCCTGCCCCAGCTATATCAAAAGATTGATTTGTGCTTCCCCGCCACATCAGGGAGACCTGTGCTGCACATCTACGTGTCCCTCCCTCCCACCACGCTGCCTCGGCCCACGCTGCGTCCAGTATCCTTTTCTACTGTAAAGATAGCAGCCACAGGTTGCCATGGTGACGTCTAAAGGGGCGGTGATGGGATGTGCTGTGCAGAGCTTATACTTCCTCCCCTCCACAAAGCAGCAAGGGGAGGAGGCGCCAGCTCTGCACGGCACATCGCGTCACCACCCATTTGGAGATCATTATGGCAACCCGTGGCTGCTATCTTTACTGCAGACGTTGAAAACAGCGCGGGAAGAGGCGGCATAAGGGGAGGTAGGGACGAGCAGACATGTAGCACAGGTCTCTCTGATGTTGGGGGACAGTTGCAGGCCAAACTTTTAATAAACATGTTGGAGGAAAACTAATTGGCACTAACATACGTGGTTTCCCCTACCAAGGCTGAGTCTCTCTGCCTGTTCTGGGCCAAGTTCAAGTGACGTTTATACACATTAGGAGATGGGTGTCCAGCACTAAAGTGGTTTTATTTGCATATTTGTGCATACATCTTGAACTGCATGCAGCAGAAGATAAGGGTGTACAAACCTGGTGGCATTCAGTGCCCTGCACCCACCACACCTCTCGCCACCAGGTTTGTACACCCTTATCTTTTGTGAGCAGTTCACGATGTATGCAAATAAAACCACAGCAGTGCTGGACACCTGTCTCCTATGTTGTGTTATCAGTCTTTTCATATAGCTGGGGCAAAACAGGATGGGTACAATGAAATGTTGGTACACCAGTCGGAAATTGTTTTATTTCTTTTTTCCAAATGGTAGATTCGGCCCCCTAGCAGTTAGGAGATCCGTGGAATGGCCCCCGGTTTAAAAAGTTTGAGGACCCCTGTTGTAAAGCCTCGTATACACTTGTGAGGCATGTCACCTGGCAGGAAATTGAGATCTGATACCTCAACACTGCAGAGCCATCACTGTACAAACACATCACTAGCCAGGCTAGCGACATGTCCTGTTGTTAAGGTGGGGAGGGAGTGGAGGGCCAACGGAACTGCCATTTACTGGACAATGCTATTGGTCAACAATCAGCCAAATCAGTCTGCAAGGTTGATTGCTGCCTGAGCCATAGAGAGGCAGCAAGGGCTGCTGCACTCACACTAGATTCTCGACAGAAGTAGTCATTATCAGGCAGAGTGTCATCGAGCATGTGTACGAGGCAAGGCATACGTCTCTAATCGGGCAGTCATGATCACATGATATAGTCGCTTGCTGTTACTCACTGGATGTCTTCTATAGAAGAAGCAATGTATGAGAAATCAGGGGAACTTACAAAAGGTCATTACATTTTACATTGTGTTAATGGTACATTGTAATGTTTAATGAGTTACATACGTATAAAGTGTAAACGCTTCATGCACTCAACGCATGTGGTGCTCCTTTCATGTGTGCTGTTTACACACGTAAAAGGAGTAACATGTTGGGTGCATAGCGCACTTACCCTATGCGTTATTGACATACACAGTTGACGTAACACTTAGGTAAAGCTCAGTAAGGGTCCTTTTACACTTAATCAGTTGGTATGCGTTAATGTGCGTTAGTGTGCGTTAGTATGCGTTGGTACACGGTTTTTCCATAGCAGTGCATTGGGAAGAAGATTTCAGTTAAAACTCGTTAAGTGTGAAAGGTGCCATAGGAAAACATAGGCATTACTTTGAAAATCAGTTTTCTTTCGGTTATAACTGAGAGCAACTGATTAAGTGTAAAAGGGCCCTAACTGTCAGCACAATGCAAAATTTATAGGCCTGCTCAGTGAAGCACCTAGGACAAAGTATTACTGAGCTGGTACTGGGTCTTTCTTTCTTTCTTTCTTTCTTTCTTTCTTTCTTTCTTTCTTTCTTTCTTTCTTTCTTTCTTTCTTTCTTTCTTTCTTTCTTTCTTTCTTTCTTTCTGACACTGTAGTATTATTAAATAGCTCTAAACTGAAAAGTTGACAAGCGCCAGAGTAGGTACAGTGGACCCAAATTTCAGTTGTTGTCCTCAATATAAACCTCAAATGGCTTACTTTTTCTGTAATTCTTTAGCTTTCTGCAAATGAGCAAATATACTAAGAAGAACGCTTTGTGGATTAAATGCTGTAAATTATTGTTTATATGCAAAATACTTAATGCATTATATTCCAGTGTATGTTGCACAAGGGTTTATTTTGGCTCGATGCCCAGAGGAATGTAACAAGCATATGATAAATAAGCATTTAACTTAAGAGAATTACAGAGATGTTACTATAGCAACTGAGTTTGCACTATAAATGCTCAAGGTGTACAGAAAAAACAAAAATATCATCCTCCTAAAAGGAATCTCATTATACTGCTTAAAAGTAGACATTTAAATGTTATGTACCAGAAAGTTTCAGTGATTCTTTTTTAACTAACGCATTGCACCCCTCATGAACATCTTATCTAAAATATAATTAAATATGCGCTGACAGCATTCCTGCATGAAATACTGGCATGCATAGAAACTGAAATTCAGGCAAGCTAGCTAGTTGAAAAACATGATGGAGCTGTTTCACTCAGCTGCAGAGTTAGCGCAGGGAAGCGATGTATACAGCAACTCACCTCCCTGCGTTCCAATCGCCATTCACTTGCCGCTGGTCTCCTCTGCATTGCTGCTGATACACGCTCTACTTCCTGCTAAACAGGAAGTAGAGTGTGTATAAGCGGCTATGCAGAGGAGATGACCAGCAGCAAGTGCTGTATACTTTGCTTCCCGCTGCCCTAACTTTGCAGCGGAGGGGAAAGCACGGAGGACGGCCCGGGGAGAGGAAGGGAGAGAGAGGTCAGGCCACCCTCCCCACAGCTGCGGCTCCCATCATGGCGCACTCTCCCTCAGTGTTCAGGGCAGCTGCACGGGCCGCACACCCCTAGAAACGGGGATGGTTTTAGAACTGCAGCAACACACCATCATTTTAATCCTGTACATCAAGTCATGAAAGGTCAGTAAAATTGCAATATTGCCGGTACTTACAGCAGTTAGTAGCGCACAAGTAGCGCAGCTCATGTTATCCAGGTAACACACGTGTTGCTATTGTAATTTTTTCAACAGAGGTAATATACAGGGATTGATTCATGGAAGGTGTGTAAAATTGCTGTATGAAGGTTCCATTCTTTAGTAAAACAGTAACTGCTCTATGTAAGAAGTGGTGTAAATGTAATGGTCACATATAGAGAGGGCTAGCTGAGAATGTTGTGCACAATGTGGCAATTCTCCTCTTGCATCTACTGTAGGGAAATTCATATAAATACTGTTTGGCTTTGAGTTGAGATATTTTATTTTTCCCAGAAAATCCAGGTATAGCTCCATGTCTGTGTTTATATGAGTGCGCAGCTAGTGATGGGCGAACACCTGGATGTTCAGGTTCGGGAAAGTTCGCCGAACATGGCCGAGATGTTCGGCATGTTCGGGCCGAACCCCGAACTTCCCGAACATCCCGCTTTTGGGGGCCCTATGGGGTCGCAGGCATAAGGGGGGAGCATGCCCCGATCGCGGGGGGGGTCGGAAATTCCCACCACCCCCTCCGCTAGCGCTCCCCCCTCTGCCCGCTTCCCCATACAAAAGTTTCAGGAAAGTACCTGTGGTAGTGGATGGCCTGGCAGTGGCACTGTGGAGTGAGGAGGAGGAGTCCGGAGAGTGACGTGTTGAGGGAGGCCGGGCAGCGGGCGGTTCAGCGGTAGTACCCTTGTGGTACTTCCGCCCTTTCTCTGACCTCACGCCCGCTGCCCGGCCTCCCTCAACGCGTCACTCTCCGGACTCCTCCTCCTCACTCCACAGTGCCACTGCCAGGCCATCCACTACCGCAGGTACTTTCCTTAAACTTTTGTATGGGGAAGCGGGCAGAGGGGGGAGCGCTAGCGGAGGGGGTGGGGGGAATTTCCGACCCCCCCCGCGATCGGGGCATGCTCCCCCCTTATGCCTGCGACCCCATAGGGGGGCCGTATTGCGGCATATTCGGGCGAACAGGGCCCTGTTCGGCCGAACAGGGGCCCTGTTCGGCCCTGTCGGCGGCCATTCAATAGTTCGGGCCGAACCCGAACTTAAAAGGCCGAACACCATCAGGTGTTCGGCCGAACTCGAACATCACCCGAACAGGGTGATGTTCTGCAGAACCCGAACAGTGGCGAACACTGTTCGCCCAACACTATGCGCAGCACAGCAACCTATAGAAATATGTAGAATAGATGGTAAACATTTGGCAGCAATGGCTAGTTAAACTGTTTTTGTCTGTTAACATTGTGCACACCACTTTTCTTGTGGTCGGTAGGAGTAATTACTACAGGTAGCTGTAACCAGATCCTTGAAGGTCCATCTGGAACATAATTTAATCACAATAACCCAAGCTATTTCAAAGTAACACAATACACTGCCATATAGGGGCTGAGCTCAAAACCAAATTAAAGCTAACCTGAATATGTCTGCTGGACTTATTCAAGCGGGCCAGTAAAAAAGGGCGCATATGGCTAATGGACAAAAAGGGCGCCGCCATAGACTGCAATGCAAAATATCGGCTATTGGGCTCCTGACAGGAAAAAAAGGGTGCCCGAGAAATAGCGGTTGCAGGGATTGTGTTAACAAAATTTTTCCTTTACAGAATAAGGTTTATTACAAATACTGTTTACAAGTTCATTTTAACTTTGTGGTTTACTTATTTTTTCGTTTTTAAATTTTGCTTTATAGGAGCTTTTACTTATTTTTCCGTTTTTAAATTTTGCTTTCAGGGCTGTAACAAGTAAATTATCGTTTACACATATTTTATCATTTAAAATTTGTTTTCATACGTATAATGCTTAAATATCATTATCAACCTTGTTCTATTGGAAATACGTCGCTTTTGGTATTAACTTTGTTTTTTACACTTATAATGCGTTGATTATAGTTTTCTAATATATTGCTTTTAATATTACCGTTATTTTAAGATTTTTAATGCGTACGTGATTATAAGGCTATCTACTCTATTATATATATATATATATATATATATATATATATATATATATACCTTTTTCTATTTATAATATTATTAATGTGTACATGATTTTAACGCTATTTATTCTATTACAAATATATAAATTATTCTATTCATGTTATTTATAGTGAAGTATTTTAAGGATTAAATATATTATTGTTTATATGTGTGTAAGGGTGTTTGGGCAGTGGGGAAGGTAAGGGTTAGGCATGACCAGGGGGATGGTTAGGGTTAGGCACCACTAGGGGGATGGTTAGGATTAGGCACCACCAAGGGGGGGTTAGGGCTAGGTACCACCAGGGGGGTCTTAGGGTTAGGCACCACCAGGGGGGTGGTTAGGGTTAGGTACCACCAGGGGGTGGTTAGAGTTATGCACCACCAGGGGAGTGGTTAGGGTTAGGCACCACCAGGGGAGTGGTTAGGGTTAGGCACCACCAGGGGTTGGTTAGGGTTAGGCACCACCAGGGGGGTCTTAGGGTTAGGCACCACCAGGGGGGTTAGGCACCACCAGGGGGGTCTAGGGGTTAGGGATAGGTACAAGGAGGATTCTGTGTGAGAGTAGGGATAGGTATAGTTACAGTACAATATACACCAAGGGGGTGGTTAGTGTTAGGCACCACCAGGGGGGTCTAGGGGTTAGGGATAGGTACAGGGAGGGTTCTGTGTGAGAGAAGGGATAGGTATAGTTGCAGTACAATATTTGTAATTTACACAATTTATTAAATTATGTATATTTACACAAAAGAGGGGGGGGGGGGTCTAGGGGTTAGGGATAGGGATAGGGAGAGCCTACAGTTAGGTATAATTGCAGTAAAATACCTGTAAAATCTACCATTGTTTTACTATGCTTAATACAAGTGTAAATATCGTTTTTTTTTTGGTATAGATGCTATTTGACGTTTCATTTCTGAATTCGTTTGTTGTTATAGATGGTATTTTGCTGTTTCATTTCTGTTTATTGAACCAATTTAGCACTATATTTTCATTTATAAGCTATAAACGAAAAATATTGTTTTACATTACAACTTATAATTTCGGCTATATCCCGTGCCCTTTTTTCCAGGCACCCTTTTTTGATACACGCTATCCAAGTATCCTTGTCCTTGGTTGAGAATTATAATGACTTGAATTGAGTGCATTACTATCCTAGAATAACAGATACAAAATGCATGCGGTTATGTTAACCAGTTCAGCACTAAGGGTTTTTTCCCTTATGGACCAGAGCAAATTTCACATTTGAGCCTTCCTCCCTTTCATTTGCCAATAACTTAATCATTATTTATCACAACTAAATTATCTATATCTTGTTTTTTTCACCACCAATTAAGCTTTCTTTGGGTAGTAAATTTTTCTAAGAATTATTTTATTCTATATGCATTTTATTGGGAATAATAAGGAAAAAAATGGAAAAAAAATTATTATTTCATTATTTTTCAGTTTTCTGCCATTATAGTTTTAAAATAAAACATGCTACTGTGGATAGCACTCATTTTATTTTACCCATTTGTCCCAGTTATTACAATATTTACAATGTGTCCCTAGTGCACTGTATGGTGACAATATTTTATTTGGAAATGAAGGTGTATTTTTTCCATTTAGCCTCCGTCACAAGCCCTTGTTTCCAACAACAATAATATAATAGTAATACTGTATACCCTCATGACATACATATTAAAAAAAAAGTTTAGTTCCTAAGTTTTTTTTGAATGTCACTTAAAAAAGAAATAATTATATATTTTATTTAGATAACTATGAGAGGGGAGGTAAGGGGTTAATTAATGGGGTATTTTATGTATTTTTATTTAATGTAATGTATGTAGGTGTAATTTTACTATTTGGCCACTAGATACACACCACACACACACACACACACTGTATTCCTTCTGTGTACTGTGATGCCGCTGTACTAAATAATGAACTGTGCACTAGCGTTAAGTGATGGGAACGCTCATGGGAGCACATTGGGGATCGCCGCAAGTTACGTATATCTATGCCCCTGGAGCAAAGATGAAGCCTCTGGGTGCATAAATATACTGTTGAAAGTGCATTAAGTGGTTAAAATGTAGGCAGACTCAAATCTTTAGAATTGCTTCATAGTAATATACTGAAATAGAACTCAGGAAAGGGAATTAAAAACTACAACTCACAGCAAAGCTGTCACCACCATTGCAGTACCGGATATGGGGAATGATCTCTCCTTTGCTGTCACGGTCATCACTATCCTATTTCTGTTTTAAGAAAGCAAACTTTTGTTTTCCACTATCCTAGAGAAACTCTGTTTTGGGTGGAACTCCATTAACTCCATTGTTATCATACAAGTATCATGGGAACTACTTTATCAACTTGGAATGTTCTTTTCTTAAGTGAATACTGATATTTTATTGGTTTTCTTTTTTTAAAGCAAACCTAACCTAAAAATCAAAGTGTAAAACAATTGTTGTTCAAGTGCTCGATTTGCATACAGATAGCACCGCTCTAATAATCTTTGCAATAAAGAGTGGGCACAGGTAGATTCCAAGGAAACTTAGTACTGAATGTACCCATCTATATATCACTGTGCAATGCATTCGCTAACTTTCTGTAAATTTCAGGTTGTGCTGATAGTGTAGGTAAAGATTACTGAATGCTAAGCAAACTGCCTATCACAAATTACATAAATAGTATAAGACAGAAACAACCAATGCATGCATGGCTCCTATTTTGTATGTAGTATGCTGTTGGTTGCATACTGCACTTATGATATTTGCTTAATGTTTATGCTATTTGCGTAATTCAGTAGCAGTTTATGTAACACTTGATGAACTTTACCTGGGCTATCAGCACAACATTCATTTTCCCAAAGGTAAGTGATTACACCTCTGAGTCCCAAGTCAGTGCAGCTACGGTTTAAAGGACACCCAAGGTACGGGGGGAAAGTTGAGATTTACTTACCTAGGGCTTCTTCCAGTGCCTTGAAGCCTATCAGGTCCCTTACTGTGCTTAAAGGGACCCTGAGCAGTGAAAATAAACAAAATCGGTACTTACCTGGGGCTTTCTCCAGCCCACCGTAGGTTGGGAGGTCCCCGGGCATCCTCCTGGCTCCTCTCCCGGTCCCGCTGCACAATCCATCACTGGCGACACCCAGGCTGAGTGTCGGGCTGACACTTCCTTAGCGGTGACGCTCGTTGTCATCACGCTGACCGCATCAAGCCGTCCGGTGTGACAGTACTGCGCATGTGCGGTTTTCTAACTCTAAACTGCGCATTTTCGGTACTGTCACGCCGGCAGCCATGACGACGAGCGTCACTGATAAGGGAGTGTCAGCCCGACTCTCGGCCAGGGTGTCGCTGGTGATGGATTGTGCAGCGGGACCGGGATAGAAGCCAGGAGGACGCCGGTGGACATCTCTACTTACGGTGGGCTGGAGTAAGCCCCAGGTAAGTACCGATTTTGTTTCTTTTCACTGCTCAGGGTCCCTTTAAAAAGCTGTCACATTTCAAAATTTTCCCACTTTCAAAACTGATGAAAATGCATCACTTTGGCAGAGTTTCTCACTACTTCTTTCCTCTTTCCTAGAGGTTCAGAGCAACTGGAGACATTCAAGAGTAGAGATGGCCCGAACAGTTCGCCCGCAAACTTATTCGCGTGAACTTCGGTGGTTCCCGTTCGCGGTGAACCGCGAACTATATGCGAGTTCGACCCGCCCCCTATACTACATCATTAGGGTCAACTTTGACCCTCTACATCACAGTCAGCAGGCACAGGGTAGCCAATCAGGCTACACTGCCTCCTGGAGCCCCCCCCCCCCCTTATAAAACGCAGGCAGTGTCAGCCATTTCACTCACTCGTGTGGCTGCAGTAATTGGAGAACGGAGAGAACCTGGCTGCTGACATTGGGAAAGCTTAGTTAGGCTCCTGTGTTAGGCTTGTTAGGTTGCTCTTTCTTGTTGATCTTATTGCTAAAAAGCACTCCTCATCCTCAACAGCTCTTTTGAGAGCTAATGTTGTTCTTGTGATCTATGTGTGTGTGTGTGTGAGTGTGTGTGTGTGTGTGTGTGTGTGTGTGTGTGTGTGTGTGTGTGTGTGTGTGTGTGTGTGTGTGTCCCACAGACACTTGTGTTGCGTATACAGCCCAGTCAGTCAGTTGCAGGTGCTGGTGGGACCTTGGCCCCTTGGTAATTCCTACTGTGCCACTGCCAGGCCCAGCACATTCAGTGACTACCTGTGTGTGTGACAGCTGCACATTTGTAATACCAATCACTGCATACCCACCTGTCCAGTGCTCCTACCTACCTACCTACCTACCTATGTGAGCGCACGCAGTGTCACTGCACCTGTTGATGGTACCTGTGTGTGTGACAGCTGCACATTTGTCATACCAATCACTGCATACCCACATGTTCAGTGCACCTACCTACCTACCTACCTATGTGAGCGTACGCATTGTCACTGCACCTGTTGACGGTACCTGTGTGTGTGACAGCTGCACATTTGTAATACCAATCAATACATACCCACCTGTCCAGTGCACCTACCTACCTACCTACGTGAGCGCACGCAGTGTCACTGCACGTGTTGACGGTACCTGTGTGTGTGACAGCTGCATATTTGTAATACCAATCACTGCATACCCACCTGTTTAGTGCACCTACCTACCTATGTGAGCGCACGCAGTGTCACTGCACCTGTTGACGGTACCAGCCACAAATTTCAAACCCTCTCCACAACATGCACCCCCGAGCCTCGAACTAGCAGAAAAACTCAACAAATTCTACTGCAGGTTTGAACATCAACCAACCCCTGTAGGAGACCTGAGGGCCACCCACTGGGTACTCCCCATACCCACCTCTCCTAGTACTGGCAGTGCCCTCCCAGAACCAGTAGTAGTCCAGGAGACTGACGTACTCAGGCACCTTCCGGAAACAAAATCCTAGGAAAGCCTCTGGCCCAGATGGCGTGTCATCTATGTGCCTGAGATCCTGCGCTAGCCAGCTAGCCCCCGTACTGACCTCCATTTTTCAAAATTCCCTGTCGGATGGCAAGGTACCCTCCTGCCTTAAAAGGTCCACCATCATACCAGTACCCAAAAAAACAGGTGTTACGGATCTCAACAACTACAGACCCGTGGCCCTTACCTCAACTGTCATGAAGATCCTTGAAAAATTGGTCCTCACCCATCTGAAAAACTCCACCAACGCTCTCCTAGATCCACTCCAATTTGCATACAGGGAAAACAGGTCCACAGAGGATGCCATCAACATCAGTCTGGCATACATTATGGAACGTCTGGACAGGCCAAACACCTACGCTAGGATCCTCTTCCTAGACTTTAGCTCTGCTTTCAATACGATCTCCCCGAACATCCTGTATAACAACTTAGCGCAACTTGGGCTTGACGGAAATCTCTGCACCTGGATCAAGGACTTCCTCACAAACAGGATGCAACAGGTTAAACTTGGCAGCTGCCTCTCCCAAATGAGGACTACAAATACTGGCGCCCCCCCAAGGCTGTGTACTGTCTCCGATCCTGTTTTCCCTGTATACAAACAGATGTACCTTAACTGCTGACTGCGTTAAGGCAATTAAATTTGCGGATGACACCACCATCCTTGGTCTTAGCAGTGGAGAGGACGAACGCACCTACCGCAGTAAGATTGTGAGAACCTGCAACTGGTGTAAGGACAACATGCTTGTCCTAAACGCTGCAAAGACTGTCAAGTTGGTCATCAACTTCAGGAAATGCCCCTCCCCCCCCCCCACACACACACACACACTCAGCCCGGTATTCATCGAAGGCACTGGAGTCACCAGAGTATCAAGTGTTCGGTTTCTGGGCACCACCATCACCAATGACTTGAGATGGAGTGAAAACACCACTAAATGCCAAAAGAAGGCGCAGCAATGGCTGTTCTTCCTAAGACAACTCAGGAAGTTTGGTATGCCGCAGGAGCTGCTGTCTAGCTTCTACACTGCCACCATCGAGTCAATCCTGTGCTCCTCTATCATGGTTTGGTATGGTGGAGCCACCACGAGCGACAGGTACAGACTGCAAAGAGTAATCAATGCAGCAGAAAGAATCATCGGCTCACCCCTGCCACCTCTGGACCTCCTCCACACATCCAGACTGAGAACAAGGGCATACAGGATCACAAATGACCCGCACCATCCCGGCAGCCGCTTCTTCAACCGCATGCGCTCAGGCCATCGTTACAGGGCTATTTCCACCAAAATCTCCAGGCACAGGAACTAATTTTTCCCCCAAGCAGTGTGCCTTCTGAACTCAAGTCACACACACAGGAAAACTAAATAACACATCTTGTGACCTAGGCCTTAATAAATACTTAATATAAGTACTTATTCTGTGGTTCATGGATTTGCACTACGTTGTCATGTACTTGCACTACCTTGGTTTAATGTCTTTGTCTGTTTGTCATTGCATGTTTTTGCCGATGTGTACCACAAACAATTCTGAGTGTGGCAACTGCTGCACTTGGCGAAATAAATCTGATTCTGATTCTGTGTGTGTGACAGCTGCACATTTGTAATACCAATCACTGCATACCCACCTGTTCAGTGCACCTACCTACCTACCTACCTACCCACCTACGTGAGCACACGCAGTGTCACTGCACCTGTTCACGGGACCTGTGTGTGTGACAGCTGCACATCTGTAATACCAATCACTGCATACCCACCTGTTCAGTGCACCTACCTACCTACGTGAGCACAAGCAGTGTCATATACCAGTCACTGCACCTGTTCACGGTACCTGTGTGTGTGAGACAGCTGCACATTTGTAATACCAATCACTGCATACCCACCTGTTCAGTGCACCTACCTACCTACCTACCCACCTACGTGAGCACACGCAGTGTCACTGCACCTGTTCACGGGACCTGTGTGTGTGACAGCTGCACATCTGTAATACCAATCACTGCATACCCACCTGTTCAGTGCACCTACCTACCTACGTGAGCACAAGCAGTGTCATATACCAGTCACTGCACCTGTTCACGGTACCTGTGTGTGTGAGACAGCTGCACATTTGTAATACCAATCACTGCATACCCACCTGTTCAGTGCACCTACCTACCTACCTACCCACCTACGTGAGCACACGCAGTGTCACTGCACCTGTTCACGGGACCTGTGTGTGTGACAGCTGCACATCTGTAATACCAATCACTGCATACCCACCTGTTCAGTGCACCTACCTACCTACGTGAGCACAAGCAGTGTCATATACCAGTCACTGCACCTGTTCACGGTACCTGTGTGTGTGAGACAGCTGCACATTTGTAATACCAATCACTGCATACCCACCTGTTCAGTGCACCTACCTACCTACCTACCCACCTACGTGAGCACACGCAGTGTCACTGCACCTGTTCACGGGACCTGTGTGTGTGACAGCTGCACATCTGTAATGCCAATCACTGCATACCCACCTGTTCAGTGCACCTACCTACCTACGTGAGCACAAGCAGTGTCATATACCAGTCACTGCACCTGTTCACGGTACCTGTGTGTGTGAGACAGCTGCACATTTGTAATACCAATCACTGCATACCCACCTGTTCAGTGCACCTACCTACCTACCTACCCACCTACGTGAGCACACGCAGTGTCACTGCACCTGTTCACGGGACCTGTGTGTGTGACAGCTGCACATCTGTAATACCAATCACTGCATACCCACCTGTTCAGTGCACCTACCTACCTACGTGAGCACAAGCAGTGTCATATACCAGTCACTGCACCTGTTCACGGTACCTGTGTGTGTGAGACAGCTGCACATTTGTAATACCAATCACTGCATACCCACCTGTTCAGTGCACCTACCTACCTACCTACCTACCCACCTACGTGAGCACACGCAGTGTCACTGCACCTGTTCACGGGACCTGTGTGTGTGACAGCTGCACATCTGTAATACCAATCACTGCATACCCACCTGTTCAGTGCACCTACCTACCTACGTGAGCACAAGCAGTGTCATATACCAGTCACTGCACCTGTTCACGGTACCTGTGTGTGTGAGACAGCTGCACATTTGTAATACCAATCACTGCATACCCACCTGTTCAGTGCACCTACCTACCTACCTACCCACCTACGTGAGCACACGCAGTGTCACTGCACCTGTTCACGGGACCTGTGTGTGTGACAGCTGCACATCTGTAATACCAATCACTGCATACCCACCTGTTCAGTGCACCTACCTACCTACGTGAGCACAAGCAGTGTCATATACCAGTCACTGCACCTGTTCACGGTACCTGTGTGTGTGAGACAGCTGCACATTTGTAATACCAATCACTGCATACCCACCTGTTCAGTGCACCTACCTACCCACCTACGTGAGCACACGCAGTGTCACTGCACCTGTTCACGGGACCTGTGTGTGTGACAGCTGCACATCTGTAATACCAATCACTGCATACCCACCTGTTCAGTGCACCTACCTACCTACGTGAGCACAAGCAGTGTCATATACCAGTCACTGCACCTGTTCACGGTACCTGTGTGTGTGAGACAGCTGCACATTTTTAATACCAATCACTGCATACCCACCTTTTCAGTGCACCTACCTACCTACGTGAGTGCAAGCAGTGTTATATACCAGTCACTGCACCTGTTCATGGTACCTGTGTGTGTGACAGCTGCACATTTGTAATACCAATCACTGCATACCCTCACCTACCTACCTACGTGAGCGCAAGCAGTGTTATATACCAGTTACTGCACCTGTTCACAGGACCTGTGTGTGTGACAGCTGCACATTTGTAATACCAATCACTGCATACCCACCTGTTCAGTGCACCTACCTACCTACGTGACCACAAGCAGTGTTATATACCAGTCACTGCACCTGTTCACGGTATCTGTGTGTGTGACAGCTGCAAATTTGTAACACTAGTCATTGCATAATTGTTCACAGTACCTGTGTGACCCGCACGCTGTGTAATATAACAGTCCATGCATACCTGTTAACTGCACCTGTGTGACAGCTGCACATTGCATTGTAATACCAATCACTGCATACCCACCTGTTCAGTGCACCTACCTACCTACGTGAGCACAAGCAGTGTCATATACCAGTCACTGCACCTGTTCACGGTACCTGTGTGTGTGAGACAGCTGCACATTTTTAATACCAATCACTGCATACCCACCTTTTCAGTGCACCTACCTACCTACGTGAGTGCAAGCAGTGTTATATACCAGTCACTGCACCTGTTCATGGTACCTGTGTGTGTGACAGCTGCACATTTGTAATACCAATCACTGCATACCCTCACCTACCTACCTACGTGAGCGCAAGCAGTGTTATATACCAGTTACTGCACCTGTTCACAGGACCTGTGTGTGTGACAGCTGCACATTTGTAATACCAATCACTGCATACCCACCTGTTCAGTGCACCTACCTACCTACGTGACCACAAGCAGTGTTATATACCAGTCACTGCACCTGTTCACGGTATCTGTGTGTGTGACAGCTGCAAATTTGTAACACTAGTCATTGCATAATTGTTCACAGTACCTGTGTGACCCGCACGCTGTGTAATATAACAGTCCATGCATACCTGTTAACTGCACCTGTGTGACAGCTGCACATTGCATTGTAATACCAGTCACTGCATACCTTTCACTGAACCTGTGTGACTGCACATTGTATTAGTCAAGTCAGTGCATACCTTTCACTTCATCCCCCCTCCCCCCGATATGGACAAAACAACAGGCAGAGGCAGACCCAGAGGCAGGCCATCCGGCAGGTCTGTTCGAGGTCATGCTAACGTATTCCAAAGTATAGTGCTCAAAAGAAGGCCCATCAACTCCCAAGATTGTCAGGACATGTTTGACTATTTAACACAGAACACCTCATCTTCTGCAGCCACCAGCGCTACTACAAGCACCACGTCCGCTGCATTTGACACTTTGCAGGAGTTATTTGGTGGGGAATTAACTCATTCACAGCCACTATTGTTACAACAAGATGAAGGAGCTAAGCAAGTTACACCACCTCATACGTGTTAGTAAGGCGACACTATGGACGTAACGTGTGAGAAGGAGGATGATGAAGAACCTGCTGTTAGTGCAGTTTATGAGGTATCTGAGGCAAGTGAAGCTGGGGAGGATGATTATGATTATGATGATTATGATGATACAGATGCCACGTGGGACCCTAAGAGACAAGATGATCAAGAGGACAGTTCAGAGGGGGAGTCAGAGAGGAGTAGGAGGAGACAAGTTGCTGAAAGAAGCAGGGGGAGCTCGTCTTCAGAAACAGCTGGTGGCAGTGTCTGGCGCCATGTATCGCCACCTATGGACAGCCAGCCAACATGCCCTTCAACGTCAGCTGCTTATGCCACCATAGTGCCATCACCCCAGGGGGCTCAGCGGTTTGGAAATTGTTTTGTGTGTCTGCCTTAGATCAGAGCAATGCCATCTGTTCTCTCTGCCGCCAAAAATTGAGCCATGGAAAGGCCAACAGCCGCGTAGGGACAACTGCCTTACGAAGGCACTTGGAGAAAAGCCACAAACTGCAATGGGAAGAGCACCAGAGGAAAATCAGCACACAAAAGCAAAGCCAATCTCCTTCTCCTCTTCCTCTTTCAGGTGCATCATCTTCAGCCGCTTTCTCCCTTGCAACTTCACAATCACAGCCACCCTCCTCCACTTCCCCTCTCACCTTGAGCAGTTCCTGCTCCTCTGCCCACAGCAGCAGCCAGGTGTCCATGATGGAAATCTTTGAGCGGAAGAAGCCAATGTCTGCCAGTCACCCCCTGACAGCTGGCTTGGCGGAACTGTTAGCTCACCAGCTGCTACCATACCAGCTGATGGACTATGAGGCCTTCCACAAATTTGTGGCCATTGGGACACCGCAGTGGAAGATACCAGGCCGCAATTATTTCTCAAAAAAGGCGATACCCAACCTGTACCATGAAGTTGAAAGGCAAGTGGTGTCATCTCTGGCACACAGTGTTGAGTCAAGGGTCCATCTGACCACAGATGCCTGGTCTGCCAAGCATGCTCAGGGCAAGTACATTACTTACACAGTGCATTGGGTCAACCTGGTGACCGCTGGAAAGCAGGGAGTACGTGGCTGTGCAGCGGACCAAGTTATGACACCCCCATGGCTTGCAGGCAGGCCTGCTGCCACCTCCTCTCCTTCTCCTCCTATTCCTCCTGCTACATCCTCTTTGCTGTCATCCTCCTCCTCCTTGGCTGAGTGGCAGTGCTACTCTACTGGTGCTGTGATCTCCTCTCCAGCTACACAGCCCCAGCTCCCCAGGGCCTATGCTGCATGCCAAGTACGACGGTGTCACGCCATCTTAGACATGTCTTGCCTCAAAGCGGAGAGTCACACTGGAGCAGCCCTCCTGGCTGCTCTGAATAAACAGGTGGATCAGTGGCTGATCCCGCACCAACTGGAGATTGGCAACTTGGTGTGTGACAACGGCAGCAATCTTATTTTGGCTTTGAATTTGGGAAAGTTGACACATGTACCCTGCATGGCACATGTGCTGAATCTAATAATTCAGAGATTTGTGTGTAAGTACCCAGGCTTACAGGACATCCTGAAGCAGTCCAGGAAGGTGTGTGGGCATTTCAGGTGGTCTTACACGGCCATGGCACGCTTTGCCGATATTCAGCGGAGAAACAAATTGCCGGTGAGACGCTTGATTTGCAATAGCCCGACTCACTGGAATTCGACCCTCCTGATGTTCAACCGCCTGCTACAACAGGAGAAAGCCGTCAAACAGTATCTCTACAACTACAATCAAAGGACACGCTCTGGGGAGATGGGGATGTTCTGGCCGTACAAAGAAGACAAACGTCTCCTGCGTTTACATTTAGTCTGCGAGCCGCGATTAGCGGCTCGCAGGCTATTCACAGAGACCCGCTCCGTGATCTAACAGGAAACTGTCGCTCGCGCGAGCGGCCTTTCCTGATTAATTAGGGAGGTACCTGGCGACGCAGATGTGCGTCGCTGGTCCTCCAGCTACCACTTTGCCGCCGCACGGTATGAGTGTGCGGTCGGCAAGTGGTTAAAGTGTACCCAAGGCAATATGTGACACGAGGAGATAAACGTTTATGTACAGTGCAAAACATTAATAACCAGGCTGTTTTACTTTATTTTATTTATTTTTTTTGCAGCCTGAAAGAGCTCATTTCTAGGCATGGAACTGACAGCTTTTGCCTTGTCAGTACCTTGTCAGGAATATAGTGAACATCACTGATAAGCAAATTACAGCCATAAAAGTTTTCCTGGCAGAATACAACTTCTGAGGGCAGGGAGAGATAAAATAAATACAGAGAGATACGATAAATATAAATACATTTACAGTGGTGTGAAAAACTATTTGCCCCCTTCCTGATTTCTTATTCTTTTGCATGTTTGTCACACTTAAATGTTTCTGCTCATCAAAAACCGGTAACTATTAGTCAAAGATAACATAATTGAACACAAAATGCAGTTTTAAATGATGATTTGTATTATTTAGTGAGAAAAATAACTCAAAACCTACATGGCCCTGTGTGAAAAAGAAATTGCCCCCTGAACCTAATAACTGGTTGGGCCACCCTTAGCAGCAATAACTGCAATCAAGCGTTTGCAATAACTTGCAACGAGTCTTTTACAGCGCTCTGGAGGAATTTTGGCCCACTCATCTTTGCAGAATTGTTGTAATTCAGCTTTATTTGAGGGTTTTCTAGCATGAACCACTTTTTTAAGGTCATGCCACAACATCTCAATAGGGTTCAGGTCAGGACTTTGACTTGGCCACTCCAAAGTCTTCATTTTGTTTTTCTTCAGCCATTCAGAGGTGGATTTGCTGGTGTGTTTTGGGTCATTGTCCTGCTGCACCACCCAAGATCGCTTCAGCTTGAGTTGACGAACAGATGGCCGGACATTCTCCTTCAGGATTTTTGGGTAGACAGTAGAATTCATGGTTCCATCTATCACAGCAAGCCTTCCAGGTCCTTAAGCAGCAAAACAACCCCAGACCATCACACTACCACCACCATATTTTACTGTTGGTGTGATGTTCTTTTGCTGAAATACTGTGTTACTTCTACGCCAGATGTAACGGGACACGCACCTTCCAAAAAGTTCAACTTTTGTCTCATCGGTCCACAAGGTATTTTCCCAAAAGTCTTGGCAATCATTGACATTTTTTTAGCAAAATTGAGACGAGCCTTAATTTTCTTTTTGCTTAAAAGTGGTTTGCGCCTTGGATATCTGCCATGCAGGCCATTTTTGCCCAGTCTCTTTCTTATGGTGGAGTCGTGAACACTGACCTTAATTGAGGCAAGTGAGGCCTACAGTTCTTTAAATGTTTTCCTGGGGTCTTTTGTGGCCTCTCGGATGAGTTTTCTCTGCGCTCTTGGGGTAATTCTGGTTAACCAGTCACTCCTGGGGAGGTTCATCACTGTTCCATGTTTTTGCCATTTGTGGATAATGGCTCTCACTGTGGTTCGCTGTAGTCCCAAAGCTTTAGAAATGGCTTTATAACCTTTACCAGACTGATAGATCTCAATTACAGTACTTTTGTTCTCATTTGTTCCTGAATTTCTTTGGATCTTGACATGATGTCTAGCTTTTGAGGTGCTTTTGGTCTACTTCTCTGTGTCAGATAGCTCCTATTTAAGTGATTTCTTGATTGAAACAGGTGTGGCAGGACTTCAGCTGATGAGTCCTGGGGTGAAACACAGGTCAGGAATCACTGGTGGCTGCATTCACAACAGAAGTACAACAGTTATGAATAAAATGCACCAGCAGCTTTAAAAATAAATTAACTGAACTTTGGGAAGTTATAGTGTCTAAATGAATAATAATACTTGTGCACAAAAGCAAATATAATAATTGTATGGGTTATAAAAAGTAGGAAAACACATTTTTGTTGAAAATTTTGTCAGAGTTTTAAACTGCTTTAAAGGAGTTCTTTGGCAGGTTTTAAAAAAACAAAAACCCGACACTTACCTGGGGCTTCTGTCGGCCCCCTGCAGCTGTTATGTCCCACGCCATCCTTCTTTGATCCTGCGTTTTTCACCGCCGGTCCCGGTCTAATTGCGCATCTAATTAGAATATGGCTGCGTGGCCATGGCCGCTCGTGTGCTCGCTCCCGGGCGCGCCATCGGGAGCATACTGTGCAAGTGCAGTACAACAAACTTTGTACTGCGACTACGCAGTAAGCTCCCAATGACACGCATAGGAGTGAGCATTATTCGTCTAGTTAGACAAATATTTGACCAGGACCAGCAGCGGTGAACCGAGGATCGTAGGAGGATGGTGAGGGACATGACAGCTGCAGGGGGCCGATAGAAGCCCTAGGTAAGTGTCGGTTTTTGTTTATTTAACCTCTCGACAGAACCACTTTAACCACTTTAGGATCCTTGGTACGCATATCCACGCCCCTTTAAACTTCACGTGCGGATCAGGGGCGTAGATATGCATACTGCTGCCTTACCGTCGCGTTCACGATCCCCGCGCTGTTTTCTGCCGATCCACCATCGCAGCCCCCTCCATCTGTGATCAGGATGTGAGAATCTTTTGATTCTCAATCCTGATCACCATTCCCGTGTCTTCGGAGAGCTTGTTAACGTTGCATAAGCTCTCAGACCCGACACTTCCGTGTTCGGCTGTGTTCTATTAATAGAAACACAGTCTCAAATACACCTATTTATGCCACTATACTGTTTTCCATAGAAAGTTTATTATTATTTATTTGTTTTTTACTACTTTTAACCCCTTCCATCCCTGCCCCACAGTTACAGAAATAAAACACTTGTTAAAAAATTTTTTTAAAAAATTACAGTTAATTTTTTTTACATAAATAGTTACCTTAGGGACTTTTGTAATACGGATGTCATGAGAGTATATTTTTTCAAAAAAAGTTCTTGTAATAAGTGAAAAAGTATTAAAAATCCCTAAATGGAAAAATGCTCCTTCATTTCCAGTTAAAATATTATCACCATACATTGTACTAGGGACACAATTTAAACTTTGTAATAAACCAGACAAATGGGCAAATAAGATGTGTGGGTTTTATGTACCAAAGCACATTTTATTTTAAAACTATAATGGCTGAAAACTGAGAAATAATCATTTTTTTTTCTTTTTTTCCTTATTATTCCCTTTACAATGCATATAAAATAAAATAATTCAGAGCAAAAACTACCACCCAAAGAAAGCATAATTTGTGGCGAAAAAAACAATATATAGATCATTTCAGTGTGATAAGTAACAATAAAGTTATCGCTGAATGAATGGGAGGAGCGCTGAAATGTGAAAGTTGTTTTGGTTTTTAAGGGGAAAAACCTGTGATCCTGAAGTGGTTAAAAAAGTAATTTTTTTGATAAATATAATTGTTTATCTCATCCGTTTATTTTCACCGAGCAGTAAATAAAAACAAAATCTGAACTTACCTGGGGCTTTCTCCAGCCCACCGTAGGTCGGGAGGTCCCTCGGCGTCCTTCTGGCTCCTCTCCCAGGCCCTACTCAGAAATGGCTCCCAGCAACACTGAGATCAAGTGTTGGGCTCCCTCTTCTGGAAAGATGACTTCCGTCGTCACCACGCCGGCCGCCTTGCATCATCACGGCGGCCAGCATGACATGATTAAACCGCACATGCACAGTACTGTCACGCCGGCTGCTGTGATGATGCAAGGCGGCCGGCGTGGTGACAACTGACGTCATCTTTCAAGGAAGAGGGAGCCCAACACTCGGTCCCAGTGTCTCCGGGAGCTGCCGGGAGCCATTTCTGATCAGGGCCTGGGAGAGGAGCCAGAAGGACGCCGAGGGACCTCCCAACCTACGGTGGGCTGTAGAAAGCCCCAGGTAAGTTCAGATTTTGTTTTTATTTACTGGTCAGAGTCCCTTTAACAAAGAGTTTAATCTTACTAACTCTTTCCCGAATAGGGACCGCCCAGCAAGAGAACTAATGGGGATTGAGGCATTGCTTTATGGTTTTGTACTGTATGTCTTCAGGGTCAGTAAGGCCAAAGAACCTCACATTTTAACTTTAAAATATTAAAACTGTTTGTTACCAGAGGTCCAATGGACTTATGACTGGAAATTAAGAAACTACTTACCAAAAGGTGCTCAAATCTGTTCACGTTAAAGTGCAGTTACCACAAATTCTTGCCTCATGCACACACAGTGCCAAGCGGCCACACAGCCACAGTGGCAGCAGAAGTCTGAGACACGGCCCCCCTGTGAGAGTAAGGCCCCAAGGGCCGACTTGGCTTGCTTGTGCCTAGTGGTGGCCCTGATCAAGTACTGTGCTACCTGTGTCAAGTACAGGAAAAGTATTTTTAAACATTTAGTAAAAATGGCCACAACCAATGCTACTTATAGCCAAAGAAGAAACTACCAGTTCTATTACTGTAAATTACAATTATCTACAGAACTCTGGCTTCTACATAAAAGGTAAAAAAGGAAAACTACAGAATATTTGTCTACTGCTAAGAACGAACATGGTCTTCTTGCAGCACGGTGGATTTTAAAGGTCAGACACTTCTATACTTGAAAAGTCTGCAGAATACTAATTACAGCAGGCTACGGATTTCCTTACATTTTCTATGTAGAGTACTTATCTCGGAATTGGAAAAGTGTTGTGGATGGGGAATTTGCGCTGGCTAAGCTCGAGTTATATACAAACACTCCTCACCTAAACTAGCAACTTATAGGTATTAATTTTGGATAAACACTGCAAAATGAAGATAGCTCTTTTACAATAATAAGCTTGAGTGATTTTGCAGCAGGGAAGAGCAGAAAAACTTATCATTGTTCTTTAATTCTGTTATTCTTCACTCTCCGATGCCAGACGTACTGGTCACACAGTCGCTCCTATAGAGACAAAACAGTTATCTGGAGCAGGTTAGTTTTCGATGATCATCAGTCCCCTAAATACATCAGCTAAAGTTATGGTTTGTTTGTTTTTTTACATAGCTGCGCATGCCATTAACAAAGGGAAGGATGGTAATTTAGGTAAAACCAAAATGGGCACTGTTAATTAACATTACAAAGGAGGCCTGAATAGCATAATAGTGATATTACAGGAGCAATTAATGTGTTTATAAGATGTAATTGTTTTAGATTTGATCTGTATTGTTACAACTCTTCTAGTTTCCCAGGACAAAATTATTGCCTGTAAAGACCCCGCCTGTACATAAACAGTAGCATGCTTTCTATAAAGTGGCTACACAACCCTCATAACAATTATAGGAAGGGTTTATTTCATAGGAAGGGTTTATGTGGTTTTGCCGATTGTGGCCTTGTGAGGAGAATCTGTCTGTCTGGTTATGATTTGTGTATCCTTTGTAGACTTATGTTTAGAAACAACATTTCTGAATATCGCCTATTACTAATTTATTTTTGGTGCCAAAGCTAATGGAAGAAATATGTAAGAATATGTAAGAATGCTTTTGTTTCTAGCCTCATAATATTTATTTTTCCATAACAGCAGAATATCAGTTCAGGGCCACTTAAAGGATACAGGAGGTGACATGTGACATGATGAGATAGATATGTGTAGGTACAGTGCCTAGCACACAAATAACTATGCTGTGTTCCTTTTTTTCCTTCTCTGTCTGAAAGTGTTAAAAAAAAAGACAAAGACAAACACTTATATAGTGCTTTTCTCATGGCGGACTCAAAGCGCCAGAGCTGCAGCCACTAGGACACGCTCTATAGGCAGTAGCAGTGTAAGGGAGACTTGCCTAAAGTCTCCTGCTGAATAGGTGCTGGCTTACTGACCAGGCAGAGCTGAGATTCGAACCCTGGTCTCCCGTGTCAGAGGCGGAGCCCTTAACCATTACACTAGCCAGCCCCTAGGACATCAGGTATGGAAGTGGCAGTTCCTGTCTGAGCCAGACTACAGACTACAGTGTGACCCAGGGTCAATAGTTAATAGATTTTAGCTCTGGGATACTTCAATGAATGTGTCATTGAGCAAAAACAAAACAGTAAAAACTTAAAAAGTAAATTTAAATATAAAATAAAACTGTGGAACATCTTAAAAAGTCATTTTTAGGAGAAGTATGATAGATACAATTGTTTATTTCATAAGTTTATTTTCACCTCGGGTGTGCTTTAAGTGTTGAGCTGCTACGCATCTCCAGTCTTTAGGTAATCCAGGAGATTGCATTTTAGCTGTTTGTGGCAAATAGCTATTAATTAAAACCCTATTAAATCTGCATTGATAAGATAGCAAACAATTCCATATATTGCATAACAATGAATGTTGGAATATAATTATATGGTTCTTAAAGAGAATCTGTATTGTTAAAATCGCACAAAAGTAAACATACCAGTGCGTTAGGGGACATCTCCTATTACCCTCTGTCACAATTTCGCCGCTCCTCGCCGCATTAAAAGTGGTTAAAAACAGTTTTAAAAAGTTTGTTTATAAACAAACAAAATGGCCACCAAAACAGGAAGTAGGTTGATGTACAGTATGTCCACACATAGAAAATACATCCATACACAAGCAGGCTGTATACAGCCTTCCTTTTTAATCTCAAGAGATCATTTGTGTGTTTCTTCCCCCCTGCAGCTATCTTCCACTGAAGTGTCAGGCTTTTTCTTCCTGCAGAGTGCAGACAGCTCTTCCTGTATGTAATTCCTCAGTATGTGAAAGCCCAGCCAGCTCAGAGGAGGATTTATCTAGCTTGTAAGAGATAATAGAGCAGAGAGAACCTGCACTAATCTAAATAACACACAGGCAGTGTGCAGAGAGGGGCCTGGAGGAGGGAGATGCATCACAGAACCACAACACTGAAGAACTTGGCAGCCTTCCAGACACAGGCTGACAAGTCTGACAAGAGAGAGATAAGTTGATTTATTACAGAGATGGTGATAGTAGAACGTGCTGCAGTTAGCCAGAACACATTAGAATAGCTTTTGGAACTTGTAGGATGATAAAAAACAGGATGCAATTTTTGTTACGGAGTCTCTTTAAAGGGAAGGTTCAGGCAACGCTTAAAAAAAATAAATATCCAAATCCACTTACCGCAGAAGAAGCCCGACCTGGCAGCCGGCCTGGCCAGGTCGGGCTCGCCACCGGAGACCACCGGGAGCCTGCGGAGCTGCGCCGAGGGCACAGCCTGGCTGCCACAGGCTGGAGGAAGCCCCAGGTAAGTGGATTTGGATATTTATTTTTTTAAGCGCTGCCTGAACCTTCCCTTTAAGCAAAAAATGTTTTCCAATACGATGGGGACTGATATGAGACAGCCAATAGGCTTGTCAATAGGTTTCTGGTTTCAAAACAAAGGTGCACCTGGACAGATACACATTTAAAAAGGGTGCTGCAGTACTTTGATTTCTGGGAAACTTACCAATATTCCACTACCTAATTCTTATAGCAAAATATAAAGGTAAACTTTACCGATATTTTACTATGCTCTAACGTAACCTTACTCTCACACCAGTCCTCCCTCCGAATGCCTAAACCTAACCAATCCCTTCTGTCCCTAACCACCAATAACATGGGCTCTGCCATAGGCACCTATTTTAATAGCTGTGACTAACGCCTAAATTACTGCTACCAATAATGGGTAGCTGCAGTTTGAATAGCAGGCAGCCTCCGGGCACCTAAATTACCTGTACAGCTATCACAGCTGTTAAAAGATACCTTAGCGCAAAAATAATTTAAAAACAGGGGAAGCAGGCATGTTTAGTGTGCTCTCCTCATGCCCACCGATCCCTCCGTTCTCCTCTGTCCCCTTTGGTACTACCTGGTTGAGGTGGTCTCGGCTGACTGCGCAGGCACTGCCATGCGGCGCGCGATCAAAGGATGCTGGGAGCACTTTGCGCATGTGCACTATGTCACAACTAACTAGTGTGCATGCGCAGAGAGCACTCCCCGCTGCAAGCATACGATCATCCTATGAGGCAGAGCGGGGCCCGGGGGCAGCATCCAGACCACCAGCAGAGCGGGGGCAGCAGTGACAGAGCCCAGGCAGTGCCCGGAGACAGTGTTGGAGAGACAGCAGGCAAGATCCAGGCAAGCGCAGGAGGAGAGAGATCCTGTCAGGCCAGTTGAGTATAGGCCTTGCGCCAGCATCCAGCCACAGGTTGTGATTAGAAAAGGGCCAGAGTTCAGTGGAGGTTTTCTGAGTATAGTGACAGTTAACCCCAGCATACTGAAGGGCATATTCTGATGAAAGTGGTGTGACTAAAATCTGTCTGTCTGCTAAAGCCTTAAAGAAACAGTGACATTGTGATGATAATAAGTTAATTAATGCAAGATCATACTGCACTGCCTAAGAAACAGAACTGTAACCAAGTATATTAAGTGTAAGCGAATCTTGTCATCAGAAGAGCCTGTAGTAAACCCCCTCAGAGATAAAAATAGCTCAGCCACTAGCAGTGACCCTGACTCAGAGACATTTGCCTGTCAGCCTGCTCAATTCATAAGTCATCAGTTGATTTGTTTTGATACTGAAGAAAGCTGGCACTCAGCTGAAATGCGTTTATCGATTGTGGTTGTGTTGGGCCACTGTTGCTGGAGGAGGTGTGAGAAGCCTGTGCTGTTTGCAGCATCCATGTGAGTGGAGAGGGGAGAGGCTGCTGTGTGTCCCCCTGACTACTTCCATACCATCTTTCCCCCACAGGGAGACGTCCCTGATGGGGCAGCAATCTGAGAAGCCATCTAAATTCACCTGCTCCCCCGCAGCCTTAGCGGGGTAGAGCGCAGCGTGCGGTGACTCAACCACCTAAGACCCGGAACCTGTGTCGTGTCACTACTGCATGCACCCAGGAGGGTGCTGGTAAGCTAAATCACAACTCTGTTGATTGATTATTATAACCCTGAAGCATATATTTGCACTGTGAACTGCTACCAGCTGAATATGCTCTGCATCCCTGTTTGTGCTGGATAATACTATATACAAGCTTGCTGCTGGAGTAGCTTGGACTTGCATATTAAGTTGGTTGCATCTATCATCCTGAAGCATATATTTGCACTGTGAACTGCTACTTGCTGCATATGCTTTGCATCCCTGTTTGTGCTGCATAATATTATACACAAGCCTACTACTGGAGCAGCTTGGACTTGCATATTAGGTTGGATGCATCCATCATCCTGAAGCATATATTTGCATTGTGAACTGCCATTTGCTGCCTATGCTTTGCAGCTTTGCTTGTGCTGGATAATACTATATACAAGATTCCGACTGGAGCAGCTTGGATCTGCATATTAGACTGGATGCACTTTGTGCTTGCCATTTATAGTGTGAACGCAGTTGATTTGCTGCATGTTGAACTTATCCTGCTTATTGTTCACAGCACCAGTGTTATTCACAGCAACAGGAACTTTATTTGCAGGCCTGCTTTACAAAGTGCACTTAGGGTTTAGGCAGGGAGCGTTACCTGGAGTGGTCTCTCTCCTCTGCCAGGGTTATTACATGCAGTTGGTGATTTAGGACATGTTTCCTGGGTCTTTTTAACTTATGGGGATTTGCACTTTAGGGACTAACACTGCGTGTCTTTTTTAAGATTATTAATAAATTGGTTTATACTTTTGCAAAAATGGGTTTTTCTATTCCTTTTCATTTGTTTATTGGTGTGCTATGCACACAATATGTGCTCTATTTTTGATGATTTGTTCATCAGTTCATCAGTTGATTTGTTCTTCAGATACTTACTAAGCCTGATTTGAGAAGTGAACCAAAGTGTTGTTTTGTGTTACTGGAGTACATGGCCTAAGAAAGAGAGAGAGAGCAAAAGCCGTGGAGTTAAAGAGAACCTGTCAGTGAAACGTAACTAGATCTGTTACCCTGTCAGCAGCAAAGGAGAAGATTGGTGGTGGAATTACACTGCATCCTGTGTTATTAAGAGCACTACAGTGGAGAGCGGAGTGACACCTGACAGAGATAAAAAGTCAACAAAGTTGGAGATTCAAGTTTTGCAATAAAAAAAAATAGAGCTTAATCAGCATAAAGTTTATACAGCATAGAGAGAGAGTTATTGATGGTATAGCTGGGTGCATTTGTCAATTTTATTATTTTATTTTGTTTTCTTTTTTATTTCTCTAACTTCTTTTTGATTATTTGAATCTTTCTTTATTTTGTTTATTATTTTGGGATTCCCTATCCAAGAGAATGGTGCCTAAGAGATACAGTGATTTGAGAAGTACAGTATAAAGAGACAGACTCTGAGAGATTTTCTGAGTAAAGTAAACATCATTTGGATGCCATATTACCAACCAACGAACTGCGAAAATTGCTCCAGTACCATATTAAAGAGAGTCACTAATCCCCTAAGGTTTTGCTGAGCAATATAGCTTGGACTTGGCAGCAAGGGACTGAGACTGTATAGGAACTGAATTGCTCAGTAGACCTGTCCCTGCCTAAGCCCCTATGCCTCAGTGAATGGTACGGTGGTCAAAGTTGCTGTATTAAAAAGTGGTTGATGATTGTAAAATAAGATCTTTAATATAACACTATCAGGGTTGCTCGCCAGGAACCCGTGATCACGGATAACCCGTGATCACAAGCATTTTTTCACTATTCCGAATGCGGATCAGAATCTTGATTGCATCCGGTCTTTTTGTATTGAATCAAATGAATCGGCTCTGAACCGATTCATTCGATTCACTACAGAAAGAACCGGATCATTTACGAACCGGTTAGTATAGCTTAGAATGCGTCCTGGCCAGACGCATAGCTGCCGGCTCCCGCTCGCCCTCTCCACCTGCCTGCACCTGTCACCCCTCACCTAGCAGCACCCATGGGTGCACAGGTGGCAGGCTAGGTGAGGGTGACAGGTGAGGAAGTGGGGAGGACAGCGGGACCCGGCGCTATGCGTCGGCAGGACGCATTCTAAGCTATAATTAGTATATCTCATGGCCGTGGGAGATCTTCAATCAAGTTAATTGAAGATCGCAAGATTAGAGGATACTGTATTCATGGGATCATTTCCCAAGGATATTGGCGTGGGAACATTTTTTTAAAGGTACAGGTAAGTATTTCTGGTTAATTAAGAATATTAAAGGGCTTTTTTCGTGGTTGTATTTTTATTTCATTTAAGCCTTTGTGGAAATGGGTAAGGGGTACTTTGTACCCCTATACTCATTTCTCCTGGGAGGGGGATGGGCATCTGGTGGTCACCTTCTTAAAGGGGGCTCCCAGATGCCACCATGAACCCCCCTAGGGAGTCATCGCCCCTACCTCCTACTGGGGCACCGGAGGTGGGGAAGAGCCCCTTGTCCATGGATTGGACAAGGGCTCGGGGGGAGAGGGGAAGGCTTGGCCACCCCTCTCCCCCGGAGCCCCGCATACCATGGACCATGCGGGCTATTATAGCTCAGGGTGTGAAGCCCCAGTCGGCCGGGCTCCACATTCTGGCTATCCCAGCCTGCATGGGAACAAGGGGTTACAGAGGCTCGGGAAGGGGGACCTCATGCTATTTTTTTTTTTCAGATTTCCCACACGCACAACATTCTCCAAAAATAAAAAAAATATATTTTTTTTAAATATTGTTTTCCACAATCTTTTTAACATATCCTGCAAATTTGGTTTTGCTAGGATGTAAGGGGCCTTTGCTATTAACTGCTAAAGTCGGCGGTAATTATTTACCACGATCTGTCATTGACCGGCATTTAAATGTATCCATTTTTTTCTTTGAACTTTTAAAATCGATTTTCTCAAAAAGTATAAGGTCTTTTTGAAAAAAAAAAAATCCACTTGCTCCCACTTTTCTTCTTAACATAACCTGCAAATTTGGTGATTCTGGCATTTAAGGGGGCTTTGCAATTAACCCTTAAAGTCGGCGGGTTTTGAATCACGAATCACGACTCGTGATCACGACTCGTGATCCGGATTTTCCCCTGACCCGGATTCGAATGCACTCGAATCGAATTCCAGTCCATTCAAACATCCGGCCGAATCCGGATTTGACCCAGACCCGGATTCAAATGCACCTGAATCGAATTTGGGTGCATTCGAGCATGCCTGAACACTATCACTACCCCTCCTAGTGCCTAACACTAAAGTGAAGTAGAATTTCTGTGCTAAAAGACAGAGTTGCTGCAGAACTATTAAATCACGCAAGCGCTGTGTGCAGAGATTCCTAGGCCAATCGTGATTGCTTTTGCCTTAGATTTGAAGTGTATGCACCGTAAACTGTCCAGGGCTTGTGATTAGCATTTCATTTTTTTAAATAAACTTTATTATACTTACCAGGTGGAGAAACTTCTATGATCTCTTCCATTAGGGGGCAGGGCTATGGCTTCATTCCATAGCCCTGCCCCTAATGGAAGAGATCATAGAAGTTTCTCCAGGACTAATCAGAGAAGCACCTGTGACTGCTTCTGCTAGGGGGCTGGGCTACACATGGAAGTCAGACATCGGGACACTCGGTAAGTGTAATTATCATTATTTAAAAATCAAAACACTGGGTCCAAAAATCACTGCAAAATCACTTTTCAAAGCGATTTTTCAGCACTTCTGTACATAGCATTGAGTGCAAACTAACCCTAATCCTAATCACAATTACACTAGTGGGTTCTCCACCATTAAAATACATTGGTAAAGTGTTTTTTGGAATTGCTGGCAATTGTTGGCGATCCAAAAACCCTGCCAAAATTGCTGTAGTGGTCCCAGCCCTAATAGTCCAGTGGTTCCTCCTAGATGAGATCTTTCAGAATGGTCTTTTAAGTTCTTTATTCTCTTTTTTAGCTGGTATGTAAGAGGATCACCATGGTTGCTTTGGCTAATCTTCGTTCTGGAAACATTCATTCTAAAAATGATCAATAACATATTTATCCTCATCTCAGCACGCAAGCCATCTTTCCTGTGTTACTAGAAATAGTAGAAGATCGCTCAATTGTATTTTATGATCTCAATAAAACAAATGAAAACAGTAAAACAGCCTTTCACATGACCGCATGACCTCTCATGCTACACTTTCAAAATCTGGATCATTAATGCCACTTTGTCACAATTTCCATTTATGTGACCTTTGATCCGCTTGCATTTCATAAATGTGCCATATAAAATCTGCACTGCTGGAAATTATGACTTTCTAAGCCCTGTAAAATCTGCCTGGAATCATAGCTTAGCCACTAATAACAGTCATACAACAGTAATCAAAACTTACAGCGGTGCTGCACTATACACAATCACTTTATGTGCCTATATGTTTGTGAGGTTCATTAAAGTACATTAGAGAAGCAAAGTCACTGAGTCTATAGGCTGACTGTAATGGCTTAAATAGATACATACTGTATACTGTCCATTAGCATTGAGCAGGTTCATTCATCATTCCATTTTATATACTTTAAAATAAGGGTATGGCATGCAACCGAAGGAGCAAAAAAAAAAAAAAAACGTATTATCCGCTCAACCTGAAAGGACCACTATTCCATTCTCCCTTTACAGCTCCATTTACAGGAGGCAGTAAAAATCTGGCAGATCTGACAGGCTTTGGACTAGTCCATCTTCTCATTGGGGATTTTCAGGGCTTTCTTTATTTTCAAAAGCACTTACTGTATGACAGTTGCTCAAACTGCCAAATATTAATATTATTATTATTATTATTTATTGTATTTATAAGGCGCCAACATATTACGCAGCGCTGAATATAGTGTGCATGTGTGTGGGGTGGCTTTTTTATATAAATTCTTTCCAGGGAGTGTTTTTATAAAGAATAAGAGGGATATTGAGAATCCCCATGGGGAGATGAACTAGCCCAAAACCTGTCAGTTTTTACTGTCTACTAAGTATATGTTCACAGGCATTATACATTTTACAATTTTTTCCCTTATTGGTCCCTTAAATGGTAAAAAAAATTGGTTACAACTTTAATGTAAAATACACAGAGGCAATTTTTAATTCAATATGAAATCTAATTTCGGGGCAATTCCTATAATCTGAAATATACATTTACCAACCTAAAACAAAACAAACAGTCCAAATGTGGTAAAATACTGTATATACAAATAAAAGAAATGGTATTAAATAGCAATATAGAGCGGCACATACAAATCAGGAAAATAGGCCCACAAAGGAAATGATCAATACAGAAATGTCATTAAACTAGCTATCACTATGCTTGGCTATCAAGATTTCGAGCCATATTACTCTTGCTGGCAAGCGAGTTGCTGGCTATTACATTTCTACGTTTCAAAGAATAAAATGTCTTCTCATTCACAAAATCTGCACAGGAATATGTTTACAAATGTTTTGTTGTTGTTGTTGTTATTGTTTTCTCAGTCGACTACATCAGCAGCATTTACCTTCCTGTCTACTGGGGCTCCCTTGCAAGTAGCATAACTTTTAGTAGCCACTCAGTGGGAGAAGACTGAATTTGGTAGCCCACCATTCCAACCATCAAATACAAAAGTTGAAGTCAGATCAATCTTGCTCTGCTGGAAATGTGTCATGCAGAGACAAAAGTCTCTGAAGTGGTTCTGAGATTCAAAAATAAAATGAACATGAAAACAAAAAGTTCCACTGTTAAAGTTTAATTATGTACTGTGGCGTAACTACAATTCCTGGGGCCCCCTAGCTAAATTTTAATAGGGCCCTCCAATGTTCACACTCCTTCTCTTGCCTCCCCTTGGTGCCCTTCACGGCCTTGAGGCCCATTTCACAAGGGTCATGAAAGAAGTGTGGCCATCATACTCTTCGCACCCTTAACATTTGTAGCCACAAAAACACCTGATCTGAAGTATAGTTTCCTTAATTGGATGAAGAGAAGGTTAGTAGTTGGGGCCCTCCACTGTGCTGGGCCCCCCGTGGGATGACAGGGACTGCTCCCCTCTTGTTACGCCCCTGATTATGTACACATATTGTGTACTACATATTGGCCTTGATTCACGAAAGCATGCTGACGCCTAAAAGCTTTACACTGCACACTAGGGTGCTAAGTAGTTTGTACGGGCAAAGCGGTTACTGATCCCGCGCTATTTGGCGCTCCGAAAACGGCGCATGAAACGCAGCGTTCACGTGCAAAGTGCGCTTATCAGGCTATTTTGCACGTGGACAGTGCGATGTTTCGCGTGCACCGCTAAACTTTGCGTGCGCAAACTTTTTCGCATATTAGCACATGCAAAGTCACTTTGCACATGCTAAGGGGCTTTTCACTGGCGTGCTAACACTTAGCACCCTTTAGTGAATCAAGCCCATTGTATACTTCCCCACTTTTTGTTTACTCCCTATCCCTTTAGATTGTAACAGGGCTGTGGAGTCGGTACAAAAATCATCCAACTCCAACTCTGACTCCGACTCCAGATACCCAAAAGGGCTCCGACTCCGACTCCTCGACTCTGACTCCTTAGTCTAATACTTACCAGAACTAAGGATTTGGTGCAAAAATCATCCAACTCCTGATTCCGACTCCTCAGTTTATGAAATCACCGACTCCGACTCCAGGTACCCAAAATTGCTCCGACTCTGATTCCTCGACTCCGACTCCAACTCCTACTTCACAGCCCTGGATTGTAAGATTGCAAGGGCAGGGGTCTCTCACCCTTTTGTATCTGGGAATTTGCTATACATTTTGTTCATCATGTTACATTTGTCAGTGTAATTACTATGTCTGCCAATTCTGTATTATGTGCCAATTTTCTATATTTTGTGTATGCCATTGTCTGTATTATTATGTACCCCGTGTTTGTTTCTTACTCTACACAGTGCCACTGAATATGTTTATGCTTTATCAATCAATAATTATAATTATTATGCATCTGCACTACCCCTGGAGCCCTAGACTCTGGTTGACAAATCGATTATTGCATATATAGAACTTGGCCCTCCCATACCATAATAAGGTCATCTTCTGACTTCAGCAGTTGAGGGATAATAGAACTAGAGGTGGCCCAAACCTCCGATTTTAGGTTCGCAAACCGGGTTCGCGAACTTCTGCAAAAGTTCGGTTTGCGCGAACTTTCGCAAATCGCAATAGACTTCAATGGGGAGGCGAACTTTGAAAACTAGAAACACTTATGCTGGCCACAAGAGTGATGGAAAAAATGTTTCAAGGGGTCTAACATCTGAGTTTTTGCATGGATGAGTGGAATAGATGCCAAAAGTCCCGGGGGAAAATCTGGATTTGACGCAAAGCAGCGTTTTAAGGGCATCTTGCATGTGTATACATCAATCAGGGAGTGTAATTAGAGTACTGCTTCACACTGACACACCAAACTCACTGTGTAACGCAATGCAAACAGCTGCTTGTGTAGTGACGGCCGTGCTGGACTGGTGCACACCATGGCGAGAGTGCAGGCCGTGGCGGTTTTCAAGCCCATATGGTTGGCGGGCTGTGGTAGCTCAATGATAGAACAACAGTGACTGTCCAGATGATCAAATTTGGTTTGTCCACAATGAAGCAACAACCTTATTATCTTGGGTGTTGGGTGTTGGGTGTTGGGTGTGCCCCCCCCCCGAGACACCCATATAGCCTTCGGTCATTGCTTCATTGTGATACGCAAACCCCTTCATCGCGGCAAGGTAATGATCACGAAGGGGAATTGGCACATGTACATGCCTTTTGTTTTGTTGTTGCAGCTGCAGTGCAGGCAAAAAAATTAGGCAGGCATGCAAAAACGCACCAGAAAAATTATTATAGTGGCCGTTGCTTGCGACGTCCTTAAAAATTCAGGAATCCAGTCAGGAAATTCAGGAAAAGGCAGTCAACCGGCCCGCGGGCAGAGATGCTGTGTGGGGAGTGACTTAGTCTTGGTGCAGGCAGTCACACGGCGTGCAGACAGAGATGCTGTGTGCGAGGACTGACTTAGTCTTCAGGCAGGCCTGAGCGTGCTTTGCAGACCAGGCATCTGTGGTCAGATGGACCCTTGACCCAACGCTGTGTGCCAGAGATGTCACCACTTGCCTTTCAACATCATGGTACAGTTTAGGTATTGCCTTTTTTGAGAAAAAATTGCGGCCTGGTATCTTACACTGCGGTGTGTGGCTTTGCTTTTGTGTGCTGCTTTTCCTCAGGTGATCAACCCACAGCTGGGCCGAAATTACGCATTAGCGTAATTACGCATCGTAATTCACTACAAATGCACCGTAAGCGTTACGTGTAAGGTTACGGTATTACGCGTAATTAATTACGCGTAGACCGTGGGTTACGTTTTACGCGTAACAAATTACGCGTAAGACAGTAAACTCCCATTGAAATTACACAGTCTGCCGTAATAGCGTAATATTACGCTCCCGTATAATATAAAAAAGCCGCCGACTTTAAGGGTTAATAGCAAAGCCCCCTTAAGTGCTAAGAGCCTCAAATTTGGAGAATATATTAAGGAGATCAGAAGGAATAAGAGGAAAAAAAATTTTTTTCAAAAAGACTTTATAGTTTTTGAGAAAATCGATGTTAAAGTTTCAAAGGAAAAATAGATACATTTAAAAACCCGCCGACTTTAACGGTTAATAGCAAAGCCTGCTTAAAATTTAGAAACACCAAATTTACAGGGTATATTAAGGGGATCAGTGGGAATAAGAGGAAAAAATTTTTTTTCAAAAAGACCTTATAGTTTTTGAGAAAATCGATTTTTAAGTTTCAAGGGCAAAAATGTCTTTTAAATGCTGAAAATGTCAGTTTTTTTTGCACAGGTAACAATAGTGTTTTATTTTCATAGATTCCCCCAAGTGGGAAGAGTTTTACTTACTTCGTTCTGAGTGTGGGAAATATTAAAAAAAAAACGACGTGGGGTCCCCCCTCCCAGACCTCTTTAACCCCTTGTCCCCCATGCAGACTGGGATAGCCAGAATGCGGAGCACCGGCCGCGTGGGGCTCCGCACCCTGACTATACCAGCCCGCATGGTCCATGGATTGGGGGGTCTCGGAAGGGGAGGGGCAGCCAAGCTTTCCCCTCCCCCTCCGAGCCCTTGTCCAATCCAAGGACAAGGGGCTCTTCTCCACCTCCGATGGGCGGTGGAGGTGGAGGCCGCGATTTCCTGGGGGGGAGGTTCATGGTGGCATCTGGGAGTCCCCTTTAAAAAGGGGTCCCCCAGATGCCCACCCCCCCTCCCAGGAGAAATGAGTATAGAGGTACTTGTACCCCTTACCCATTTCCTTTAAGAGTTAAAAGTAAATAAACACACAGACACTTTGAAAAAGTATTTTAATTGAACAAAAAACATAACCACGAAAAAAGTCCTTTAATATTCTTAATTAACCATTAATACTTACCTGTCCCTTTAAAAGCCAGTTCCCACGCAATATCCTCGGAAATATACTAATCAGTTACAATGTAACAAAGCTATTACAATGTAACAACTTTGTTACTTTGTAACACCACCGCACCCGACGTCACTCGCCGCCACCGCCGCGTCTGCGCTGACCCGACAGAGCTCTGAGCTATATAGCTCAGAGCTCCCTAAGCATCTTTGTATTTGGGCTCCAAGGAGCCCCATTGGTCCTTAGCAGACCAATGGGGTTCCTTTAAATCAGAAGGAACCCCATTGGTCTGCTAAGGACCAATGGGGCTCCTTGGAGCCCAAATACAAAGATGCTAAGAGAGCTCTGAGCTATATAGCTCAGAGCTCTGTCGGGTCAGTGCGGGACGCTAAGTCCCCGCCGCCTCCCGCTGTCAGCCCCGCCCACATCTGTCACCCACATGTCACCCACATGTGGGTGACATGTGGGTGACATGTGGAAGAGGCGGGGAGGACAGCGGGAGGCGGCGGGGACTTAGCGTCCCGCACGGACCCGACAGAGCTCTGAGCTATACAGCTCAGAGCTCTCTTAGCATCTTTGTATTTGGGCTCCAAGGAGCCCCATTGGTCCTTAGCAGACCAATGGGGTTCCTTCTGATTTAAAGGAACCCCATTGGTCTGCTAAGGACCAATGGGGCTCCTTGGAGCCCAAATACAAAGATGCTTAGGGAGCTCTGAGCTATATAGCTCAGAGCTCTGTCGGGTCAGCGCAGACGCGGCGGTGGCGGCGAGTGACGTCGGGTGCGGTGGTGTTACAAAGTAACAAATTTGTTACATTGTAATAGCTTTGTTACATTGTAACTGATTAGTATATTTCCGAGGATATTGCGTGGGAACTGGCTTTTAAAGGGACAGGTAAGTATTAATGGTTAATTAAGAATATTAAAGGACTTTTTTCGTGGTTATGTTTTTTGTTCAATTAAAATACTTTTTCAAAGTGTCTGTGTGTTTATTTACTTTTAACTCTTAAAGGAAATGGGTAAGGGGTACAAGTACCTCTATACTCATTTCTCCTGGGAGGGGGGGTGGGCATCTGGGGGACCCCTTTTTAAAGGGGACTCCCAGATGCCACCATGAACCTCCCCCCCAGGAAATCGCGGCCTCCACCTCCACCGCCCATCGGAGGTGGAGAAGAGCCCCTTGTCCTTGGATTGGACAAGGGCTCGGAGGGGGAGGGGAAAGCTTGGCTGCCCCTCCCCTTCCAAGACCCCCCAATCCATGGACCATGCGGGCTGGTATAGTCAGGGTGCGGAGCCCCACGCGGCCGGTGCTCCGCATTCTGGCTATCCCAGTCTGCATGGGGGACAAGGGGTTAAAGAGGTCTGGGAGGGGGGACCCCACGTCGTTTTTTTTTTAATATTTCCCACACTCAGAACGAAGTAAGTAAAACTCTTCCCACTTGGGGGAATCTATGAAAATAAAACACTATTGTTACCTGTGCAAAAAAAACTGACATTTTCCGCATTTAAAAGACATTTTTGCCCTTGAAACTTAAAAATCGATTTTCTCAAAAACTATAAGGTCTTTTTGAAAAAAAAATTTTTCCCCTTATTCCCACTGATCCCCTTAATATACCCTGTAAATTTGGTGTTTCTAAATTTTAAGCAGGCTTTGCTATTAACCGTTAAAGTCGGCAGGTTTTTAAATGTATCTATTTTTCCTTTGAAACTTTAACATCGATTTTCTCAAAAACTATAAGGTCTTTTTGAAAAAAAAAATTTCCCTCTTATTCCTTCTGATCTCCTTAATATATTCTCCAAATTTGAGGCTCTTAGCACTTAAGGGGGCTTTGCTATTAACCCTTAAAGTCGGCGGCTACCTAACATTGATCCATGCGTCAACTTTTCCGCTTGGCAGCATGAACTTACGCATTAATTGCTAGTAGGAATTTACGCGTAAGCCTATAACGTAACAACTTGAATTACGGTATTCTTACGCGTAATTGCGTAAGGGCAATGCGTAATTACAGACATGTACCGAAATTGAATGTCTATGCCGTAAGCGTAATTTCGTAATGCGTAATAGCGTAAAATTACGCGTAATGATCCGTAAGCGTAGCTTTTTCCATTACGATCAGCACTGGATCAACCCATTGCAGTTTGTGCTTTGTAATCATGTGCCTTCGTAAGGTGGTTGTCCCTACGCGGGTCTTGGTCTTTCCACGGCTCAATTTTTGGTGGCAGAGAGTACAGATGGCATTGCTCTCATCTGAGGCAGACACACACAAAAATTTCCACACAGCTGAGCACTGGGATGATGGCACGTCAGTGGTGGCGGCCGACTGGGTGTTAAGTGGGGTGCCAGATGTTAAATGTGCAGTAACACAGGTGCAGTTAACAGGTATGCACGGAGTGGTATATCACACTGCGTGCACTCACGTAGGTAGGTGGGTGCACTGAAAACAACAGGTAGGTATATGCAGTGATGGGTATTACAATGTGCACCTGTCACACACAGACAGGTACTGCACAGGCACAGTGACATTGCGTGCGCTCACATAGGTAGGTGGGTGCACTGTGAACAACAGGTAGGTATATGCAGTGATGGGTATTATAATGTGCACCTGTCACACACAGACAGGGACCGGACAGGCACAGTGAAACTGCGTGCGCTCACGTAGGTAGGTGGGTGCACTGTCCCCAACAGGTAGGTATATGCAGTGATGGGTATTATAATGTGCACCTGTCACACGCAGACAGGTACCGGACAGGCACAGTGACACTGCGTGCGCTCTTGTAGGTGGGTACACTGTAAACAACAGGTAGGTATATGCAGTGATGGGTATTATAATGTGCACCTGTCACACACAGACAGGCACCGGACAGGCACAGTGACACTGAGTGTGCTCACATCGGTAGGTGGGTGCACTGAGAACAACATGTAGATATATGCAGTGATGGGTATTACAATGTGCACCTGTCACACACACAGGTAGTCACTGAATGTGCTGGGCCTGGCAGTGGCACACACAGTAGGAATTACCAGGGCTGTCTATGCAATACAAGTGTCTGTGGGCCACACACACAAAAAAAATAAAAAATCACAAGAACAAGATTAGCTCTCAAAAGAGCTGTTGAGGGGTGCTTTTTAGCAATAAGAATCAGCAAGGAGCAAGCTAACAAGCCTACAAGAGCCTAACTAAGCTTTCCCTATAGGTCTCTGCACAGCAGCTCTCCCTTCTCTAATTACTGCAGGCACACGAGTGAGTCCAATGCCTGACGCTGCCTGCCTTTTATAAGGGGGGGTGGGGCTCCAGGAGGGAGTGTAGCCTGATTGGCTACAATGTGCCCGCTGACTGTGATGTAGAGGGTTAAAGTCGACCCTAATGATGCACTATGGGGGGGAACCGAACTTCCGGGGGGCAAACCACCGAAACAGTGAACAGTTCGGGCCATCTCTAAATAGAACTCGTTGTCATCATCATCTGTACAGAAGATACTCAGAGACCTGCACGTCTACACCCAGTGATTTCTAGCATGACCTATGACTAAAATATAAGTTAACAGCTAGGAAAGCCAGAAATGTGGTAATTTTTTCTGTTTCTAATTGCAGTCTTCACAAATACTTCACACATGACCTTTCCAGCTAACGAATACTAAAGATGTTTTTATATTCTAGTAAAGACAGATCCTCCCACTGTTTCCTTTTTCCCAGGTTGTCTCCCGCGGATGGCAATGCATACTTCATTATTTAGTAAGCTATTTATGAATTGTACAGTACATGAAAGGCTCACGGTGTGAAACTCCCCTGAAATCAGTTGCTGCATTTCCCTTGGCAAAATATAGGTTTTCTATGAATTCTTAATCATTATTGCATAGCATCACATATGGATGTTGTGGAGTGAGGTAAATGGGATCCAAATGAGAATCAAATAACACTAATCATGTAATTTCTACAGCCGTAAAAGCTTTATTGCTTGAAAACGCCCTTTTAAAAGCAGCTGAGGCTATTCTGAGTGGACAACCTCATACGTCTCTGGTTGCGTTCTTACTAATAACGCCACATTTTGCTGCAATGCAAATGTGTATTAGCAGTTGTTACAGACTTCTTCCCTTAAAAATTACACTCTTTGCAAGTCAGCAGGACGCCTGTCAGTATTAGAAAAATCACTCTATTATTGTGAGTAGAAAGTACAGTACCTGTTTCGTGCTATGAATAAATACCATTGCTCATAACTAAGTTCCTATTTCCTGCGCCACATAGGAGGAAGCAGAAATTGGGGTTTGAAACATATTGATTCGTTAGACCTCATTACACACATTAGGAACAAGGAGGGGAAACAACCGAAGGGTACCTTTCCATTAATAATGAGGTGACGGACTAATGAGCAATCTAGGAGACAGTTGCCAATAAGAGGAGTCTTTCGTGATGATCAGTGAAGATACAACATTTGTGATATCTGTAATCTGTTCTAATTTGTTCTAGTTTCTTTTTCTTATCTGTTTTCTTCTTGAGCTTACTTACCTTTATCTCTTGTCTCTTTCTTCATGCATTGTATAAGCATATAAGGTTATAGTATTATAATGAGGGACAGTTAGAAGACTCAGGGGGGACAGGGATCTCGCATACATTATACAGTCCCAGAGGATTGAATCTACCTCCACTGAATGAGAATTGGACAGTAACACAACAGCGGACTTCCGCATGGACAGTGGAAAGGACTGTACTAAATCCTAACAAATGTTATTATGGCATATATTGTATGTTCACTTTCAGTGGGTGCTATGAGGGTATACCAGCTGAGATTAATTATGTAATAGAATTCTATTCTTGTACCCCCTACTCCTGTTTCTTTTCTGAGTGTCCCATAATGTTCATAATGGTGTTGTTATTTCATTGCATAGCAAATAAAAATTACATTAAAAAAAAGAAAAAGAAACAAGGAGGGGATGTTTTCTAACAAAAAAAAAAATAATAATTATATTCAACCCTGCCTCATTATATACAATATCATTTAGGTGGGAATGTTTTCCAATTAACTAATAGAGCAATAAACAGAAAATCCCTTATTTTGAAGACATTTAGGCACAGATCAGAGGTCGGCTGGCAGAGGCACAAACAATGCCTTTTTTTTTTCTTTTTTTTTTGAGAAAGCTAAAGAGTACCAACCCTCCCCAGAAGTATCTGATTAATGTGTAGGGATGCATTGTAGACATTGTCTTGACCAACTGCATGACGGCCTGGATTAATAGCTACACCAAAGTGTATAGAGAAGCCCTGCAGTGGGTCATAAAAAAGGTCATTATCAGCACTGAACTCAAATTTTTGTGGATGAGCATAATTTTCCCTCTTAAAACAGAAGGTGTTTGTTCAGCTTTAAGTGAGCAACTATGGTTTCCCATGATGCATCCAGGAGTAGCTCTAGGAAATATGGTGGCCCCTTCGCTCACCAATGTCAGTATGGTATCTTATACATGGTAAATGGTCACGTCCATTGCCGACACTGCATATATAATCGTCTCTTAATGCTCCTGAAGCCAGGCTCAGAATCAGAACTTCTGGTGTAACACAAGCCTATGGTTTATACATTTTACAGAGCCACATCAACCCAACATGCATGAAGCCTGTTTTAGTCAAACTCTTAAATAAGAAGGCCAACAATATTATCAAAGATAACGCTCACCCTGGACACTGTTTGTTTGAACTCCTACCATCAGGTAGATGTTTAAGATTAATCTGTATGTGCATAAACACACTGAAAAACAGCTTATTTCTACCTGCATTACTGTCACATACAGTATGTTCTTTAAAAGCACCATGTGAGTTGTCATGAAAAGCATTCTGGTTGTGTTACACCAGGGGTGCCCACACTTTTTCTGCTCGCGAGCTACTTTAAAATTTGCCGAGGCCAGGAGATCTACCAACGTCCCAAATGCTAATCATGCCCCCCCCCCCAACGTAGGTTAGCCAGGTGTATGTGCCTGCAGCATAGGTTACGTGCCCTCAGTATAGGTTAGCCAGGTATATGGGCCCTCAGTATAGGTTAGCCAGGTATATGGGCCCCCAGTCAAGGTTAGCCAGGCATATGGGCCCCCAGTGTGGGTTAGCCAGGCATATGGGCCCCAGTGTAGGTTAGCCAGGCATATGGGCCCCCAGTGTAGGTTAGCCTGGCATATGGGCCCCCAGTGTAGGTTAGCCTGGCATTTGGGCCCCCAGTGTAGGTTAGCCTGGCATTTGGGCCCCCAGTGTAGGTTAGCCAGGTATAGGGGCCCCCAGTGTAGCTTATCCAGGTATAGGGGCCCTCAGTGTAGCTTAGCCAGGTATAGGAGCCCTCAGTGTAGCTTAGCCAAGTATAGGAGCCCTCAGTGTAGCTTAGCCAGGCATAGGGGCCCTCAGTGTAGCTTAGCCAGGTATAGGAGCCCTCAGTGTAGCTTAGCCATGTATATGGGCCCCTAGTGTAGGTTAGCCAGGTATAGGGGCCCTCAGTGTAGCTTAGCCAAGTATAGGAGCCCTTAGTGAAGCTTAGCCAGGTATAGGGGCCCTCAGTGTAGGTTAGCCAAGTATAGAAGCCCTCAGTGTAGCTTAGCCAGGTATAGGGGCCCTCAGTGTAGCTTAGCCAAGTATAGGAGCCCTCAGTGTAGCTTAGCCAGGTATAGGGGCCCTCAGTGTAGCTTATCCAGGTATAGGGGCACTCAGTGTAGCTTAGCCAGGTATAGGGGCCCTCAGTGTAGGTTAGCCAAGTATAGAAGCCCTCAGTGTAGCTTAGCCAGGTATAGGGGCCCTCAGTGTAGCTTAGCCAGGTATAGGGGCCCCCAGTGTAGCTTAGCCAGGTATAGGGGCCCTCAGTGTAGCTTAGCCAAGTATAGGAGCCCTCAGTGTAGCTTAGCCAGGTATAGGGGCCCTCAGTGTAGCTTAGCCAAGTATAGGAGCCCTCAGTGTAGCTTAGCCAGGTATAGGAGCCCTCAGTGTAGCTTAGCCAGGTATAGGGGCCCTCAGTGTAGCTTAGCCAGGTATAGGGGCCCTCAGTGTAGCTTAGCCAGGTATAGTAGCCCTCAGTGTAGCTTAGTCAGGTTTATGTACCTGCAGCGTAGGTTAGCCAGGGTCCTCTGGACTCCTGGGACCTCCGGCAGGCAGTCCGCTGGCCAATAAGAATGTCGTCAGGGAGAAGACGGCAAGACGCGGCGAGGAGAGAGGGAGGAGAGAGGTGGCGCAGCCGCTACGTCATGGCTGGGGGCGGCGCCGGGCATGTTACAAGCACGCACGTTGCAGGCTGCCCGGTGCCGCCCCCAGCCATGACGTAGCGGCCGCGCCGCCTCTCTCCTCCCTCTCTCCTCGCCGCGTCTTCTGCCCTGCATTCTTATTGGCCGGCAGCTAAACATGCTGCTGGCCGCAAAATTTAATGAGACGCGGCCAAGAGGCCGCGATCTACCAAGAAGGCGGTCGCGATCTACCGGTAGATCGCGATCGACCTATTGGGCAGCCCTGTGTTACACAATGATGTCAATAAAATGCTTGAATGTCGAACAGGATATTTTTGAAATATGAGTAATAAATAGGGGTGGGTTTAAATTTTACTTTAGGTGAATTTCTATCCCCCCACGGGAAGTAAAGAAGGGGAAAGGTGAGCTGGCAGCAAAGAATGTGGGTGATAATGGGAGTGGATAGTGGAGGGTAGGACAGATTAAGCCTCCCCTTCCTTATCTCACAAACCTTGTGGTAGAGGGAAAGGGAGAAGGAACCAGTATAAGGCACAACTGTATTAGTTAGCATGAGCCAAAATTCCATAAAGAAAATTCTGATATTTGCCTAGTGCACCATCTCCTGGTTTTACTGGCAAAGTTGTAACATCAAGAAAGGGTTTTATTTACTGCTGTATAGAAAATTATTATAATTCCATCAAAAACAGTAGTGGCTATACATCAGTCGTCAAGTCTGGAAACATGTCTGTACACGCAGTAGTAAAACAAGACTCTTTGCTGCCCACAACATTTTTTATGGGCCACAAAGCAGGTGCACTACCAAAACTTAGTTATTTATTTTTAAAAACAACGGTAGAGTACTGCCAGTACCAAGATCAGCGACTATAGCATATACTAACGCTTGCCTGCATTATTCTGCAACGAGGGGAGGCAATACCTGCATAAGGGACATGGCAAGCTCATGGTAATACATGTGTGCACAACATAGCCATGCTGGGGGCAATACTTGTAGGGTAGACATGGCAATGCATAGGGTAATAGTAGGGTAATAGCAATACTTGTTGAAAACATGGCATCCTGTACCTGAGAGTACGTTTTCCAAATTTAAAGTCTCAAAAATTAGGGAGTCGACTTATGCTTGTGATCAACTCTATTTTTGGAATATACAGTCATTATTATTAAATACCCAATTATTCATGCACTGAATTTCCCCCGTTCCAGAATGGTATGTATAAATTAATGATATGCTTGAACATTTCACTTGTAACTGTACACAGCTGTAGATAAATCCCGGTGGAAACACAGCAAGTTTCACCAGTAGATGGTTAATTCAAAAGCTGGAAAGAGATTTATGCAAGAAAATACACACACACAAAGCATTTACAAAGCTTATTATTGCAATAATTGCTCTAACTGTAGAGTTGTCAGAGTGGTAGAGTAAAATGTTTACTGCTGGTCATAATTAGGAATATAATGTGGTGCCAGTAAAGAAAAGCTACACAGAATTTTTTTGAGAAAAGGTGAGACCGACTACTAGATCGTTATTGCTGTCTAGTATAAAAAAAGAACTGATTAATCAGAACTTTTAAACTAATTACATGCACCTGACTCAATGCATTTCATCACGTAGCCAAAACTGTGAAAAGGCAGGAAATAGTTGTTTTATAGAAACTTACAGAAAAATTTGCAGACCATGTTCATGATTTGTAAACGTTTCTCCTATGTTTTCTCACAGATTTACCTTATCAAGAAAATATTTTTAAAACTACAGCCAGCAAAAAGTACTCAAGATAATTAGTCTCAAACCATCTTCAGCATGAGATTACTCTTCTTTATTATGTAGTACTTTGTCAGTTGCTAAAAAGTATTTTCTGGATAAGATGAGAAAAGATCTCTTAAGATAAAATATAGGAGAAAAGTTTATTCAAACAGGGGTCATATATCAACTTCCCAACCTCAGATAAAAATATGATGATGTTATTAGTAGTATTATTACAGTAGTGTCCCAGTTATCCGGAACTTAACTAGGCAGCACTCCCAACCAACCAGCAAAAATTTCCGACAGAATGTACAGTGGTGAAACTTGCAGGGCTGGGCCGAGGCATAGGCTGGAGAGGCTCCGTCCTCAGGGCGCAGTGTAGGAGGGGGCACACAATTCATTCAGCTGTCATTCCTAATTGTGTATGAAGCAGACAGAAATAAGAAAAGGGGATACATAGCAGTGACTGCAAGCCAGATAACTAGATATTAAGGTGTTGGGGAGGTTGTGGGCCCTGTGGCCCTCTTAGTCTAATAGCAATCAGTGTGTGATGGCTGGGGTGGAAGGGATGGAGGGGCGCACTTTGGTGTCTCAGCCTTGGGTGCTGGAGGACCTTGTCCCTGCTCTGGGTGAAAACAAAGTACTTAGGCTGTTAATATACCCAATTACTGTATTTTAACATTTAATACAGAGTTCATGGTATTTATATAGAGTGGGTATATGACTGTATTAGCTAGGCCTATTTTAACAACCAGAAAGCATACTTATACGGCATCAGCCAACAGCCAATCCTTATTGGTGCCTGATAACCGAGAATCTACTGATTCACAAGATTTTGTGGAGCAAAACATTATGGGAAAAACACTTTGAGGAGTGCATGAGTTTAGGTGAGGCAGGCCAGTTAATTATGCTACTCCAACAAATAAAAAAAGGCACTCCACAGGCGTTCAAACTTGCGTGGTTTATTGAGCTTCAGACACACTACATGTTACGGGTCAACAGGAAGGGTCAGTTGACCTGTAACATGTAGTGTGTGTGTCTGAAGCTCAATAAACCACAGACACATTTGTACGTCTGTGGAGTGCCTTTTTCTACTTGTTGGAGTTGTCTATTTTGCAGGAGTGGTGTACTTGCAGGAGGAGAGTATCGGCGATTGTTACCTTATCCAGGTATTACACTTAAATGAGGTCAAAGGAGGCTCTTCAGTTAATTATGCTGCCTGAGTCCACGCTAAAGAGATTCTACTACACTTCCTGTCCGTTCGGGTACAAGAAAGAGGAACAGAGAAAGTAAGAAAAATTTCCCTCAAAAGGGACACAGTAAGAGAACCTGACAGGATTTCTAATCTTTCCTCAGTCTGAAGGGATTTTTTTTCTCTACATCCTCTGAGGAAGCTTCCTCTTACTTCCTGTTCTTCATTGGATCTGTAAGAAAAAAAGAAAGTACCTGGAATTCACCTCAACATGAATGCAGGCAAAACGTATCAAAAATACACCAGTTCTAAACCTTCTCTGCTCTGTCACGACTCTTTAAACAGTTTGGGATGGATGGAGATGGACTTTAAAAGAGCTAGTAATACTAGCAGTGGCATAGCAATACAGGATGCAGAGGTTGCGACTGCACCAAGGCCCCTGAACTAGAGGGGCCCAGTAGGGACCCGCCTTCATCCTTCTTATTAGCTTTTTATTGGTGCTATGCTGGTAATGATGAACCCCTTTATATGTGCATTGATTAGTGGTAATCAGGCCTAGGTTTACATCACAGGAGCCTATAGGCACAGATGTCCTGGCACCCAAGACTTCACCCTCCATGAACCTACAAACCCCACAAGGGTCCTGACTGGCCAAGCTGTCACTTCTCCCTTAATTCATTCGCCCATCATAGGTAGCTACAGATGTCCCTGTATATATACATCCTGTATATATATATATATATATATATCCTCAGCATTATGTAGCTAGTGGTGCCCCCAACTGAAATTAGATTTCGTCAGTGGAATGCTGGGATCCCGGTGAGTAACCTCTCATTTACACTCTGCCTGGGATTCTGCATAGGGAAGGAGGTAGGGAGGCACTCGGGACGGGGAGTGAGCTGCCTTTCCCTCATCAGGTACCTGTGCCTACAGTGCCTTATGGTAAATCAGGTGGTAATCTTTAATTAACTGTTTCCTTATTCTAAATACACCTCTCTGACACCGCAGCTGTCCTTGATAGGTTTTGAGTCTCCATATCAATACATTGCTTAGGGCCCCATGTAAAACTCGCACTGGTGCCCTAAGCTCTTAAGTTACGCCACTTGATACTGAGCCAAAACTATACATAAAGTGTGGTGATAGAACTGTATGAATGAAAAATGTTCATTGCGCTTGTTTTCTTTTTACCAAGCCTCCATTTTTCATTATTTTAATAAAGAAGCCAAGGATCTGGGACCTAAAATAAGTATTTGTTAAAAATGAATGCAATTAGGCCAAGACTCTAACTATATTATTTCCATAAACTGAAATGGCACATCGGAGAAAAAGGAAATTAGTGGTAAGCAAAAGAAACACATAAATGTCATAACTGTTAATTATTTAATTATAGTTGCTTTCGGAATATTCACAGAGTGCAATAAAGCATCTGAAAATACTGGGTGAACCAGAGGGGCTGAACATACTTTCGTAGAGTTAAATATTTTGCATGTCCTAAAGGTGAATTTATATCTGGAAAGTCTCCAAAGCAGCCTACAGTGGATTTTATGATCCTAAATGCAGCTGTTGTTTAACTGTATTAAAGCAGAACGGGAAATACACTCACAGCAATGTATCCTAGTCAGTGACTACTAGATATATCATTATGTACCCTGAGCAGTAGGATATTTTATGAAGGAAGCAAGCAATGTACTTCTTGTAAATGGGAGTGGGTAAAATATGTTTAAAATCTGTTTTTATTCTAATCATGCAGTATTTAGCTCACGTTTATTTTTTCCTAAATTCAATGTTTTCCAGATTATCTCAGATCCCTATTGCAAGCGTGGAAGCGGTTATGGTTCCATTGTGTAACTTCAGCTGTGGCAGACAATGAAGCTGCTGCAGGGCTCAGTAAAGGCTGGTCCATGGTTGATTATAAAGAGTAGGATGGAGCTGTGCTTGTGCTCACTGCTGGTAGACTGGCAAGGACTGAGAAGCAATGACCTCACTTGGCACAGGGCATAGAGGCATCAGGTGGAGGGCCTGCCCAGTATATCACATAAAAAGGATATGCAGTCCAAGGAGATGAGGCAACAGCCTCTGGTGTGAGAATGCCAATATTACACACATGTGCTGAACACCCAGCCAAAAACACAGGCGGTGTCCTAACTAGAGAACATCACTGGTGGCTGCCCAGACCTCATTTGAAGAAAAAGTGAAATACAAGTTCAGCATTGAATTAACAACAGACTACAGTCAGGGTGGATTTCGAGTGGAATTACACTCAAAATTAAATGTTTACCGTAATTCATAAAACACGGTAAAAAAGAATATGAAATGCAATAATGCCTGGTATGCACCATGCAATGCACCATCCCACCAGGTAGATGGATCGAATGGATAATTTCCGACAGGTCCGCTCTTATTTCTGATCGATTTTGTATAGAAGTGATATGGAAATTAGATCGGATCTGTCGGAAACTATCTATTCAACCCATCTATCTGACAGGAAAATGCATGGTGCGTACCAGGCATTAGACTGTTCTGATGTCGTTTCAATGCATATTTACCCCTCACTGAAGAGAACTGATATCATTGCAGGCTGCAGGACGAAATGATCAGACCGACTCCTAATTAAGTAATATGTGAGTCTTTTCTACCTTGTTTACACAGTATATTACACTTCCAAAACAATCAGTAATGCTGGACACAAAGGCATGCTTATCAATTAGCAGCAAAATGAGGTAAAAATCATGAGTTTTAACCCTTCCAGTACCAAGAAAAATAGTCAGATGGTTTTAGCTGTTAATTTTATGCTCTGTTTAAAGCTTTAGACCATAGTTGAAATTTTAACTTTAAACTTTAATACATTTTCACTGTCCAAAATAATCATCAGTTAAGAAACAAGTTATAGAAGCGGAAAGATAGAAGCAGCAGGGAACCTTCAGAAGACCATAAATTGTGTCGGTGGTTCCTGCTGTGATTGTAACAACCCCAGGATCATCTAAAAGAAAAATGGAGACCAGGAGCCCAATGGTGCAGAATCATGTAAGATTCAGAAAAGCAAATGCTAAGGATTTATATACTCACAAAGGTGGGTTGCAAATCCTTGCTGCAACCACCAAAGCAGGCGGAGAATTAACCGTCCCCATTTGGTTTTCCAGGTCTGTGACAGGAACTGGATGGTCGCACTCCGAGTGTTCTTTAGGACAACTAAAAAACTTTCACCTCTAAAGAGCTATGACAAGACACTTAAAGCATCTGTAGGGGCCCAATGCATAAAAGTTAGGCTAATAAACTGTTAATCTTATAAATAAAAAGGTAATCTTACCTCTCTTGAAGTTTTTGCACCAATTTATTGAAAAAGGTATTTTTAATAGAGTACATAAATTAGACAACGCGTTTCGTGGGTGATTGCCCGTTTCCTCAGGTCAATGAAAAAACAGGTGCCTTAAAGAGAGTCTGAAGCATTAAAAAATACCTCTTTTTATTTCAGAATCCTCTCCAGCCTTAAGAGCAAAGATGATTTGCCGCATCCTCATGGCAGTACAAGGTCTTCATCTCTCCTGAAATCCCTGGGGCAAAATCCTCCGGTACTTCCTGGAGGAGGCAGAGCTTTGCACTGTAGCTCTGCCTCCAGTCCATTCAATCACCACCGATCGCCTCCTCTCCCCGCCCCTCTCAGTCTTCTTTCACTGAAAGGGGCGGGGAGAAGCAGAGATCGGCGGTGATTGAATGGACTGGAGGCAGAGCCACAGCACAAAGCTGTGCCTTCCCTGGGCAGCAAAATCTGTGACTTTGAAAGTCGTAGATTTTTCCCCCGGGATTTGGAAGGGATAAAGACCTTGGTACTGTCGCTGGGGGTTCAGCGAATCATCTTTGCTCTTAAGGCTGAAGAGGATTCTGAAATAAAAAGTGTAACGAGCGGTGGGCGCAGAGAGTATCTGATTACCGGTGATCTGCAGTATCACCGGAAATACAGATATATACAAGATTATAAGTGATCTGCAGTCTCACCGATAATCCGATATACAAACTAACCTCTGTTCGCCTGAGTAGAGTGTAGTGTTTTGGTGTAACAGTAACACTAGGAGGCCTAGGCCTCAGTGCAGCAAGGAGAACTGCACGGATTCCTTCCGCAGACCTGAGCTCTCCAAGACGGGAGGAGTCAGACTGACAGTAGGAAGGAAAGTCCGAGAGTGACACTCAGGAAGAAGTGTCACTAACAGGACTGGGAACCGCCTCCAATCGTGAGGTCGGTTCTCGAGGTCGGACAAGCCAGGTCGTACACACACGGACAGATAAAGTACAAATACAGTAGGCAAAGGCGGAGTCAAAGTACAGGCAAGGTTCGGCAACGGGGTATCAGATATATCGGGGTACAAAATCAGGAGGCAGAAACAGAGTCTAGGAACGAGCCGAGGTTCGGCAACAGAGTATCAGAAATATCGAGGTACAAGGTCAGAGTTCAGGAGGATAGTCGAGGCAGGCAAAAGTCATAACAGATAATCACAATCAAACTAGTACTTTAGCTATCAATAATCTAGCTAAGTGTAGGATTACAGCTCCAGCTGGTCCCGGCACACTTAAGGATCTGACTACGGATCTGGGTGCTCCCACATATGTGATCGCACGCCAGACAAAGAGCAAGTGAACAGCCAGCAGTATATATACTCTAGGACCTTTCCAGGACCTCCCTAATTGCTGGTCCAATGAGAGCAGTGGAATTTGTCAGCTGACCCAGCTGGTCAGCCGACACCCTTCTAACTGCTATTTAAACTCTGCCTCTCTGCTCGCGCGCGTGTAAGTCTGAATCTTGGTGGACTATCAGTCCCAGCCACACCAGTACTGTCATGCAATGTATCTAGTGCGGGGGCCGCCTCTGATGAGGATTCCGCCGTTCCCAATGCGGATTCCGCCGCACTGCCTATGCGGCATGCAGCGTTTTTTCCGCGTTGTGACGCCATGCTGGACGCGGAAACAGCCGCCTCACCTTGAGAGACGGCGGCATTTCCGCGTTTCCTTACAGTACCCCCCCCCCGAGGAGTGGACTCCGGACAACTCCTACCAGGTTTCTCGGGATGTAAGGCATGAAACTCCCTCCTTAACTCGTCTGCATGCATGCGTGAACCCGGTACCCACTGTCTCTCCTCAATGCCGTACCCTTTCCAATGTACGAGGTACTGTACCGAATTCTGTACCATGCGTGAATCCAATATCTTTTCTACCTCGTACTCAGGTTGGTCGTCCACCACCACAGGAGGAGGAGGAGTGGGACCCACATGGACTGCTGGTTTAAGCAGGGATACGTGGAAGGACTTTACCCCACGCATGCTGGCGGGAAGATCAACGGAATACGTAACGTTGTTGATCTTCTTGGCCACTGAAAATGGACCCACAAACCTGGGGCCCAGTTTATCTGAGGGCTGTCTCAGGGTTAAGTGACGTGTGGAAACCCAGACCAAGTCTCCTGGCTGGAACTTCCACTCCAATGAGCGTCTTTTGTCAGCCTGACCCTTTTGACTCTGGAATGCCCTTTCCAGATTACTCTTCACCTTCCCCCAGATGACTTTAAATGCCCTGTGCCAGGCTTCCAGGGTTGGAAACGGAGAGGAGGCAACTGGCAAGGGGGAAAACTTGGGCGATCTCCCCGTTACCACCTGAAAAGGCGAAAATCCGGAGGAGGAATTTCTCAAGTTATTTTGAGCAAATTCTGCGAAGGGCAAAAATCTGACCCAGTCGTCTTGTGCCTCCGCAACATAACATCTCAAAAATTGTTCTAGAGACTGATTTATCCTTTCAGTCTGGCCATTAGTCTGTGGGTGGTAGCCGGACGAGAAAGACAGCTTCATGCCCATTTGGTGGCAAAATGCCCTCCAGAATCTAGAAATGAATTGGACTCCCCTATCCGACACTATGTTTTCCGGAATGCCATGCAGCCGGAAAATGTGGATGATGAATAGGTCGGCCAATTCCTGAGCCGAGGGGAGTCCTTTCAAGGGCACGAAATGGGCCATCTTGCTGAAGCGGTCGACTACCACCCAAATGACCGACATGCCTTCAGACCTGGGGAGCTCACCCACGAAATCCATGGACAAGTGGGTCCATGGCTCACTCGGGGCGGGCAAAGGCTGTAAGGTACCGACAGGTGCCAGCCGGGAGGGTTTACTCTTAGCACATACTGCGCATTCCCTAACAAATTCCCTGCAATCAACAGACAGGGAAGGCCACCAGGCACACCTGGCTACAAGATCCTGTGTTCTGGCAACTCCAGGATGTCCAGCATTTTTATGTGCGTGGAACATTTCAAGGATCTGAAGACGAAAGGGCAAGGGAATAAACATGACCCCTTCAGGCTTCCCTTCCGGGATGTCCTGCTGGAAGGGGCTCAACGTCTCCTTCCAGTCTTCCCAAGTCTCATATGCAGCCAGCACCAATTTTCGCGGAACAATTGTCTCCAGGACGGAGGCCTGTGCTGTTTCTGGCTCAAAGCACCTGGATAGCGCATCTGCCTTAGTATTCTTACTGCCCGGGGTGTACGTAATCACGAATGTGAACCTTGAAAAAAACAGGGACCATCGAGCCTGACGAGGGCTTAACCTCTTAGCCCCCTCGATGTATTCCAGATTCTTGTGGTCGGTAAAAACCGTGATAGTATGCTCCGCTCCTTCTAACCAATGACGCCATTCTTCAAAGGCTAGTTTAATGGCTAAGAGTTCCCTGTTGCCTATATCGTAGTTTCTCTCTGCTGTAGAGAATCTCCGAGAAAAATAGGCACATGGGTGCAATCTACCCTGTAAGCCTGAACGTTGAGACAGCACAGCCCCCACCCCGACTTCTGAGGCGTCTACCTCAACAATAAAAGGGAAGGAAGTGTCTACGTGTCTTAGTATGGGTGCTGTGCAGAACAGCTCCTTCAAGGTCGAAAATGCCTGTAGGGCCTCAGGCGACCAGTGAGTAGTATCCGCCCCTTTCCTAGTGAGACTGGTGAGAGGTGCAATAACGGTGGAGTACCCCTTTATGAACCTCCTATAATAGTTTGCAAAACCCAGAAAACGTTGCAACGACTTTAACCCCACCGGCTGAGGCCACTCCAGAACAGCGGATACCTTGGCAGGGTCCATAGACAGGCCCGAGGTGGAGATTATGTACCCCAGAAAGGCGACAGATGTAACTTCAAAAATACATTTTTCCAACTTGGCGTACAGCAGATTTTGTCTCAACTTGTTTAGCACAAATCTGACATGGACCCTGTGCTCGGAGAGGTTGTTGGAGTAAATTAGTATATCGTCAAGGTATACAAGCACAAACCTACCCAACACCTCCCTGAATACCTCGTTAATCAATTCCTGGAAGACGGCTGGCGCATTGCACAACCCGAAGGGCATCACTAAGTACTCGTAATGCCCATCGGGTGTGTTGAAGGCCATCTTCCATTCATCGCCCTCTCTAATGCGGATCAGGTTGTATGCACCCCTCAGATCCAATTTTGAAAAGATCTTAGCGTCTGTGACCTGCGTGAATAAATCGTCTATTAATGGCAACGGATAACGATTCTTCACCGTGATTTTATTTAGGCCCCGATAATCGATGCAAGGTCGAAGACGTCCGTCTTTTTTCTTAACAAAAAAGAAACCGGCCCCTGCAGGCGAGCGGGAGGGGCGAATGAACCCCTTGGCCAGATTGTCACGGATGTACTCCTGCATAGCCACCTTCTCTGGTCCAGACAAATTATACAGGTGACCCCTAGGGGGCATACAACCGGCACGGAGATCGATGGGGCAATCGAAAGGGCGATGAGGAGGTAACCTATCAGCAGCCTTGGGACAGAATACATCCGAGAACTCGGAGTATTGCTCGGGAACACCCTCCACATGTACCTTGGTCTGACCTAATACCACTTTTCCTAGGCACTGTTGGGAACAGAAGTCTGACCAACTGGTTAATTGTCCTGTCGCCCAATTAATCTGTGGCGAATGAAGCTGCAGCCAAGGCATACCTAGGACAATGGTGGAGGTGGTCATATGTAACACAAAAAAACGTACACTCTCCCTATGCAGTACCCCAGTAATGACTTCCACCTCTGGTGTCTGGGACAGCGGACGGTCCCTTTGTAACGGGGAGTCGTCCACGGCAGTAACCTGGATAGGTGGTTTTACTGGGGTGAGAGGAATGTCCAACTTCTCTGCAAATTCGGAACTCATGAAGTTAGCCGCGGAGCCTGAATCAATAAAGGCCTCCGTGGCTTCAGATTTGTCCCCCCATGTAATCGTACAGGGGAGGAGCAATCGTCTTTCTTTCAGGGGTGCGAGCTGGGCGCCTAGGGTGTCACCCCTTATCACTCCTAGGCGGTAGCGTTTCCCGGCTTATCCTTATTAGGCTTAATGAGACAGTCTCGTACCCTATGCCCCCCTTCACCACAGTATAAACATAGTTGTTCCGACAATCTCCGTCTTCTCTCCACTTGGGTCAACTTAGACCGACCGATCTGCATCGGCTCAGGTGGAGGCAAGACCGGAGATGATGAGACAGAAGGAGACGGAGTTACTAGGGGTGCAGCGGGAGGCACTGTGTAAGAGGTCGGCCTAAGCCGATGACTGCCCCTAGTCTGTCTCTGATGGCGTAGCCTACGGTCGATTCGAATGGCCGATGAGATGGCCTCGTCGACTGTTTTGGGTTCGGGTTGGCTTAACATTAGGTCGGAGACCTCATCCGACAACCCAGACAGGAAGTAATCTAACAGGGCATAAGTGCCAAACCTGGCCGTAACTGACCACCTACGAAATTCGGCCGCGTAATCCTCGACTGGACCCCTGCCTTGCCGTAAAAGTTTGAGCTTCCGCTCAGAGGATGCAGCAAGGTCAGGGTCGTCGTAGATTACGGCCATGGCCTTAAAAAATTCCTCTACCGAGGTCAGAGCAGTATCGGTAGAAGGCAGGTTGTATGCCCATGACTGGGAGCCACCAGACAGCAAAGTTTTAATAAAGGTGACCCGTTGGGTCTCAGTACCCGAGGATCGGGGTCTCAACTCGAAATACGATAACACTCTACTCCTGAAATTCCGGAAGTCAGACTTGTGGCCGGAAAATTTATCAGGTACAGACATACGTATGTCAGTACTAGGAGAGGATCGCACTGAATCAACTGACGTCTGGAGGGTTTGCACAGAGCCTGACAGGACATCAATCATAGTCTTGTGGCTACCCAGCACTTGGTTGATGTTTTCCACCGAAGTGGCAAGTGCGCCCAGACGGTCAGTATGTGCGTCCATTTGCATTTTTTGGGTCTGGCGTTCTGTAACGAGCGGTGGGCGCAGAGAGTATCTTATTACCGGTGATCTGCAGTATCACCGGAAATACAGATGCGTACGTTAAAAAGGGGCGATGGGAAAAAAGGGCGCCGGGTTTTTAACGATAAACATGGATTACGTTTAAAAATGTATTTCGTTTAAAAGTAATGTTTTTAAACGTTATAAATCATTAAATAATGTGTATTAAATCGGCAATTGTAAAAACGTTAATCTTTCGTTTAAATAATGAAACGCATAATAACGTTTAAAAAAAAAATTACTAAGTAACCCTCCCTGTACCTACCCCTAACCCCTAGACCCCCCTGTTGATGCCTAAACCTAAGACCCCCCCTGTTGGTGCCTAAACCTAAGACCCCCCTGTTAGTGCCTAAACCTAAGACCCCCCTGTTGGTGCCTAAACCTAAGACCCCCCTGTTGGTGCCTAAACCTAAGACCCCCTGTTGGTGCCTAAACCTAAGATCCCCCTGTTAGTGCCTAAACCTAAGACCCCCCTGTTGGTGCCTAAACCTAAGACCCCCTGTTGGTGCCTAAACCTAAGACCCCCCTGTTGGTGCCTAAACCTAAGACCCCCCTGTAATTGTTTTCGTTTAAAAAGTAATGTAAAAAAAAAAAAAAAAAAAAAAGTAATGTTTTTCGTTTAAAAATAATGTTTGGGAAAAATATTGTACTGGTTTTCGTTTAAAAATAATATTTAAACATGTATAAATCATTAAATAATGTGTAATCATGAGAAACAGTAATAAAACATTAAGTCTCCGGGCGCCGCTTTTAAAACGTTAGTTTTCTCCGGCGCCCTTTTTTCCTACCGGGCGCCCATTAAACGATATTTATTATAGAAGTGAATGGCGGCGCCCGATTTGTCCACTAGCCTCAGGCGCCCGAATTTACTGTTTCCAATACAGATATATACCAGATTATAAGTGATCTGCAGTCTCACCGATAATCCGATATACAAACTAACCTCTGTTCGCCTGAGTAGAGTGTAGTGTTTTGGTGTAACAGTAACACTAGGAGGCCTAGGCCTCAGTGCAGCAAGGAGAACTGCACGGATTCCTTCCGCAGACCTGAGCTCTCCAAGACGGGAGGAGTCAGACTGACAGTAGGAAGGAAAGTCCGAGAGTGACACTCAGGAAGAAGTGTCACTAACAGGACTGGGAACCGCCTCCAATCGTGAGGTCGGTTCTCGAGGTCGGACAAGCCAGGTCGTACACACACGGACAGATAAAGTACAAATACAGTAGGCAAAGGCGGAGTCAAAGTACAGGCAGGGTTCGGCAACGGGGTATCAGATATATCGGGGTACAAAATCAGGAGGCAGAAACAGAGTCTAGGAACGAGCCGAGGTTCGGCAACAGAGTATCAGAAATATCGAGGTACAAGGTCAGAGTTCAGGAGGATAGTCGAGGCAGGCAAAAGTCATAACAGATAATCACAATCAAACTAGTACTTTAGCTATCAATAATCTAGCTAAGTGTAGGATTACAGCTCCAGCTGGTCCCAGCACACTTAAGGATCTGACTACGGATCTGGGTGCTCCCACATATGTGATCGCACGCCAGACAAAGAGCAAGTGAACAGCCAGCAGTATATATACTCTAGGACCTTTCCAGGACCTCCCTAATTGCTGGTCCAATGAGAGCAGTGGAATTTGTCAGCTGACCCAGCTGGTCAGCCGACACCCTTCTAACTGCTATTTAAACTCTGCCTCTCTGCTCGCGCGCGTGTAAGTCTGAATCTTGGTGGACTATCAGTCCCAGCCACACCAGTACTGTCATGCAATGTATCTAGTGCGGGGGCCGCCTCTGATGAGGATTCCGCCGTTCCCAATGCGGATTCCGCCGCACTGCCTATGCGGCATGCAGCGTTTTTTCCGCGTTGTGACGCCATGCTGGACGCGGAAACAGCCGCCTCACCTTGAGAGACGGCGGCATTTCCGCGTTTCCTTACAAAAAGGTATTTTTTAATGCTTCGGACTCTCTTTAACTGCTATGGCTGTGTAGCAAGCATGAGCATCTCAGAGAGGCTCTCATGCTTGCTAGGAGGCGTTCATGCCTGCTACACAGCCATAGCATTGTCAAGTTTATGTGTTCTAATAAAAAGACCTTCTTTCAATAAACTGATCCAAATTCTTCAAAAGAGGTAAGATTACCTCATTTTTTTTATAAAATTAACAGCTTATTAGCCTATCTTTCATGCATTGGATGCCTCCACCCATTTTAAGTGTTCAGAAGATCATGATCAGGTTGAAATAACTGTGTTTTCATAAACCCTTCCCTGTTCAAGTAGCTCACTGGAAAATCTATGTCCTTAATAGAAGGTCTCCGGGTGTTAATGCTGAATGCATCACTTTCATATTGTATCTTTATATAGCACTGACCTCTTCTGTAGTGCTTTACAGAATCTGTAGTTCTGTCACTAACTGTTCCTCAGAGGAGCTCACAAACTAATCCCTACCATAGACATTTCTTTATTTTATTTTTTTAGTGGGGAGCCAACTGACTTACCGGTCTGTGTTTGAGATGTGAAAGGAAACAACAGTGCCTCAAGGGAAATCCCACATAAACAACACATACAAACAAATATACAAACTTCATGTAGATATATCCATTTCTTTAGGAGATCAGTAGTTACAGAAATATTAGTTATACCAGACCATTTGCCAACAATTAAGTCATGGTCAAAATCACAGTGATCATATTTTTGTCTTTTGTGATGTAAATATTAAAGTAAACCTGAGGCAGTGGAAGGGGGAGGGACAGATGGGACACCGAGGCATATTCTATGCCTCATGGCATGCCTCTGTTTCCCCCCCTGTTCTCGCAGGTAGGTAGATGGATTGGGGAATGCTCATTTGCTGGGTGGCGTCAGTGTGGGTTCCCCGATACATTTTCTGGGGGGTACGGGCCTTAAGACAGCTTAAATACTAGTCCATGATCTAGATGGAGGTTGTGTGGCCACCATCATTGATATAGTTACAATTCTGCATCCTGTCCAAGAAACCTAAAGCTGAGTTTAATTCAGAACGTGCTTTTCTAGTTTAGAAATTTGCAATCCGTTCACAGGATTGTTTGCCAAAGAGTATATTGCCTGTGCAACTACTATTACATGTTACTTCATATATTTCTTACAAAATCATTATTGTGCGTTGCTTCCACAGCAAATTAAAAGTTTAAACAGATTCTTTCCGCTTGAAATTGGGAGCAACACAGAACAGCTAAATTAGAAAATGTCAGCTGTGAAATATCAGTTTGCCTTTTCCCCATATAGGAAGCAAGATGCCTTAATGTGCCTCAGTGTAGGTCAGACCACCCTTGTCTCTACATCATGTAACCATATGGCATTTCCCAACAATAATCATTTATTTTAGAAAATCAACCATGAAAAGAAAGGGGTATTTGTCTTTCAGCTGTTGATTTTCTGGAGAAAGGTTGGAATTAGTTTCTAATATCTTGGCTTTTATATTCTGTTGCATTTGACTCTGAAATTCAATTAGCCCGCTCACTAAGTGCCACAGTTTTTTGACATCTTTTTGTAATGAAAAGGAGGTAGTGAAACAAGAAGCAAAGTCCAGGTAATATTCAGGCTAATTATCTAAACACAGTCTGCTGGCAGTTTATTTTCAGAGATCAAGTCATAAGTAAACCAAAGACTCAGGCCCTAAGCTGTTTTTATTTTTTTATATTTTTTTTTTTAAATAAGTTGGCTTTAACCCAATGTGGTTTCCCAATGTACAATATTATCCTTTTGTTTCTCCTGTTATATTTTTCTTATGTGTAATTCAATTTGTTTCACTCCATGCAGTAATGATGAAATCATGCATCTAATATTGCATTTCAATGAAATTCTAAGTAAAAAAAATTTTTATTTTTTTTTACACCACCATTTAAGTAAAACTCTAGTTTTATTAATAAATTAAAAAATGATAACAAAAAATATACGTAAAATTGTCACACACCTACTTGAGCAGCAATTAAAATAGAAAGGGGTACTCGTCAGAGGTGCCCTCTCTCCCCTGCTTTATTTTTATTCTGTGTATGGAGCCCCTTGCCTATAAAATTAGGGAATTATTATAAGTCCTAGGGTACACAATAGGTAATGCCACATATAAGGTGTTGCTCGGCAGAAGAACTGGCTCTTACTGTCTCCAGCCCTCTCACCTCTATGCCTAACCTGTTAAAATCTTTGAACAATTTAAGATGGTATCTGGGCAATCCCCAAATGTTCCTTAATCCTAGCTATTGCCCTGTAATATTCTTATCCTGGTCTCAACTGCTATTGCCTCACAGTTTTGTTTCAAAACACAATTTAAGTATGTGGAATACTTGGATGTTAAAATTACCAGCGATCCTGCTGCTATGTTTCGTGTTAACTACATACAAAGGTAGCCAGGCCCATAAAAAGTCCAACTTCAGGGACCCAGGCCCATTCAAGGAAAATAACTTTCCAGCGATCTCCAGTGATGTTTACTGGAAAATCAGAGGCTGAAAGTAGCAGAGGTTACCATTACCCTAGTCAGAGATGCAGTAACACCCCAGCAGTGAACCCAGTCGCCATTGCTAAGCCCCATTCAGTCACCGAATCGCTCTGCAATGCCCGCTCTATAAACAATAAGACAGCCATTATTGCGGACCTTATTCAGACATGCGATTTTTCATGCATCACTGAAACTTGGATTGATGCCAATGTGGGCCCCACATTGGAAACAACCATCCCATACAATTACTCAGTCCTAAGAGAGGGAAGATGAGACCGCAGAGGAGGGGGTGTAGCAATTTGTGGCAAAACAACCCTGCAGCTCAGAGCCCTGAATGTTGGCTCAACAAAGTCCTTTGCATGTATAGGTGCCCAGATCTCAGCTGGTAAAGGCTTCAAAATTTTAGTGGTTTATCGTCCCCCCGGAGATGCTGACCCATTCCTACAGGAAATCTCAGAACTTCTGGCCATGCTGACTCTGTCGTATCCGAGATGGATCATCCTTGGTGACTTCAACGTCTGGGCTGATAACACTCAATCACAAGATGCAAATGAACTAATAAATCTCATGGGTGGACTAGGCTTCACACAAGTTGTAAAATCCGCTACCCACAGAGGAGGGCATACCCTAGACTTACTATTCCACCTCGGAATGGACATTAGTAACATAACAGTAACCCCAGTGGTGTGGTCAGACCATCACATAATACAGTTTACTATTGAACATCTCCCTATCAAGCAGCTCCCTAAAGAAACAATCAAAATCTGTCCCCTGAATAAATTAACACCGGAGAGGTTAACTGCCAACCTGGATATTACAAATATGCTCCACAGTCAAAAGGACCCCAATACTCTAGTAACCCATTACAACAACACGATATATGAAACGCTTGACAGTATTGCCCCGTGGCGCACCAAATCAGCAACCAAAAAGCAGAAAGCTAATTGGTTTGACAAAACCATCATGGATCTAAAAAAAGAAAGGGCGCAGACTAGAAAGACAGTGGCGTAAATCAGGGTCTGAGAAGCACAAATCTAGCCTAGTTCAACACCTCAGACAATACCAACAAGCAATAACCAAGAAAAAATCAGACTTTATCTCGCACAAAATATCTACAGCCAACAACAGAGCTGCTCAACTCTTCCACACAGTGGAATCACTCTGTAATCCTCCCTGCCTAAAAGCCCCAACCACATCCTCCAGGGAAAGGTGTGAAGAATTCTCTGCCTTCTTCACAAACAAGGTGTCTGCCATCCGTGCCAGCATTACACCAACAACATCAATTGACCACTGGACTTTGCATATGCTTACTACCGTACCACCATGGCAAGTCTTTGACACTCTGAGTGAAGAAGATTTTAGAATTCTCATTCAAAGTCTCCGCCCCACTACCTGCGACCTGGATCCTGGTCCAACTGTATCCTTAATGCAGTGCCCAGAGCTGATCAGGCCAGCACTTCACAAAATCACTCAGTGCTCCTTGCAAAGTGGACTTTTCCCAGAAGAACTAAAGAAAGCAATCATAAAACCTCTCTTGAGGAAACCATCACTAGATCCTGATTCTGTGACCAACTACAGACCTGTGGCGAACTTACCATTCCTATCAAAAGTTATCGAGAAAGCAGTCGCCAACCAGCTAGAAGCCAGGCTTACAGATAACAACATCTTTGATACTTTTCAGTCAGGATTCAGGAAAAGGCACTGCACTGAAACGGCATTAGTCCGAGTAATGAATGATCTACTTACTGCAAGGGAAAAGGGTGATTGTTCAATTCTGATTCTTCTTGACTTGTCTGCAGCATTTGATACTGTGGATCATGAAATACTTATCCAGCGACTGAAGAATTACTGTGGCCTAAAGGGTACTATTCTCAGCTGGTTTCAGACCTTCCTATCTGGCAGGACACAGCAAGTATGTCTGGGCACACATTACTCTAATCCAGTGCCACTTGCCTATGGAGTTCCACAGGGTTCTGTACTATCACCTTTACTCTTTGCAGTCTACATGCTCCCACTGGGCAAAATAATCCAGAACTATGGCCTAGGATACCATTGTTATGCAGATGACACACAACTTTATCTGTCCTTCAAGCCTGGCACCCAAGACCCATCAGCATCTATAAATGCGTGTCTAGTGGATTTACAAAATTGAATGAACACCAGCTGGCTGAGCCTGAACTCTGACAAAACAGAGGTGTTGGTGGTATGTGGTCCACACATGATGGATACAGTTCAAAACGCTCACCACCTCAAACTAGCAATTGGGGGAGATACTGTTCAGTATAAAGACTCTGTGCGAAACCTTGAGGTGATCCTGGATGGAAATCTAAAACTCAGACAACAGGTATCAGCTGTCGTCAAGTCTTCCTTCTTCCATCTAAGAAATATAGCGAAAATCAAACACCTTATCCCAGCTGAAGACCTACCTACCCTGGTTAATGCATTTGTATCCTCCCGCCTAGACTACTGCAGCCAGGGGCGTAGCAATAGGGGGTGCAGCGGTAGCGACCGCATCGGGGCCCTTGGGCCAGAGGGGCCCCGAAGGGCCCTCCCTCAACTACTGTATTAGCTCTCTATTGGTCCTGTGCTCATAATAATCACTTCTATATATACATTGAGTAGTGGTAAACAGTAACAAGCTCTTCCCCATCCCCTTCTTGCACCTCTGACACTGTAGTTGCCATTGTCAGGTTTTGGTGCGCCGTATCAATTGTTATGTATAGTGTGCCTGGGGGGCCCCATTGTAAAACTTGCACCGGGGCCCACAGCTCCTTAGCTACGCCACTGACTGCAGCGCCCTGTTCATCGGATCTACAGAAAAGGTTTTGCGCCCCTTACAGCTAGTACAGAATGCTGCAGCCAGACTCCTAGCCAATGCCCCCCGCAGCTCACACATCACCCCAGTACTGCAAACTCTTCAATGGTTGCCAGTAAAATGGAGAATCAATTTTAAGATCTGCCTGCTGACATTCAAGGCTCTAAACCACATGGGACCCAAATACATAGCAGATCTATTGGAACTTTATGCCCCTCTACGCACCCTCCGCTCTGCCAACAAGATGAAGCTGGTTATTCCCAGGATACACTTAACATTTGGTGCCTGGGCCTTTTCCTATGCAGCCCCTACTCTATGTAACTCACTTCCACAATCAGTACGAGAGGCTCCTTCTCTGGACAGCTTTAAAAAAAGGCTAAAACTCACCTCTTTTCCCTAGCCTTTGAGACTGCATAATGCAGGGTCACAGCGCTTTGAGTCCCCAGGGAGAAAAGCGCTATAGAAATATTATTGTTATTGTTGTTGTTGTTATTGTTATTGTTGTTACCTTTGATTATTTCACTGCAGGCCCTTCTTCAGACTTGGGCTAAATTAACCGTGGCTTTGAGTGATTCAATGCTGACACTGCTACCTAAAATTGTTTAGGTATTGAGGCAGTGCCTGCAGAGTCTACAATTGAACATTTTTTAAGTTCATCTGGAATTACAGACCCCTAGAATCTCTATTATGGTAAGTGCTTTCAGGGCCCTCAGTCCTTGGACTATATAATTATTATGTTGCTGCTCAGTTAGCTCAGGTCCTTCTTACCCAGGCAAAGCATCTTTCTCCCTTGTGGGTAACAACTGAATCAGCTGGCCCCTTTCTCCCTGGAAGCTATGGTGTGATCCTTTCTGGTGGCTATATCTGAATTGGCTTCCCCTACTCCATATGCACACTTGACACACACTATTGATACACCTTCCCCCTAGAGAGTGTTGTTCAGTTCATTGGCTGTTTTGAATGGGTTTCTCTTCACCATGGAAATTATTCTGCGATCACCCACCACTGTTGTTTTCCATAGATGTCCAGGTCTTTTAACATTGCTGAGTTCAACAGTGCTTGTTTCCTTTCTCAGGATGTACTAAACTGTAGCAATATTGTAGCAATTTCTCAGATGTGTTTTTTCTGCTTTCGCAGCTTAAAACCACTTCAGGTCCATAGGTTTAAAACCCCCTAGTGACCAGGCTATGTTTACAATTAAGTGCTCTGCAGCTTTAATAGCTTGCTGCAGAGCGATACAGCATAGCACACAGATGGATCCCCGTCTTTTTTGCCCACCAACAGAGCTTTCTGTTGGTGAGCTCTGATCGCTGCTACAGGCTGTGTTTTTTTTTAAATTAATTTATTTGTTTTGTTTTTTAGCCAATCGTAGGGCATCAACCTATGAGAGTGATCGCTCTGTGGGCCACTTCAGGGGACAGCCGCTGTGATCCCCGGCAAAACCCCGCCCTAGGTCTTTACGCCTTTTGGTGTTACGCGGTCCTGGGGCTGCCACCTTACTGACAACTAGGCGGTTGGGAAGAGGTTAAGGATGGCTTCTTTCACCTACATGGAGAGCTCCTTTGACCGCATGTTTTCTGTTCACAGCAAAATTTTCCACCTGCAAGCACCACACCTTGAAACAAGTCCAGGCCTTTTACCTGCTTAATTGATAATGACATTATGAAGGACTTTGCCACACCTGCCCATGAAATAGCCTTTGTGTCAATTGTCCTATTACTTTTGAGACCCTGAAATTAAGGGATTGTGTTAAAAAATGCTTTATTGACTCACATTTTTATGCAATCATTTTGCTCACCCCATTGAATTTAAGCTGAAAGTCTGCACTTCATCTGCATCTAAGTTGTTTCATTTAAAGGAAATCATAAGTCTAAAAAAAAAGTTTAGCTTACCTGGGGCTTCTTGCAGCCCCCTGCAGTCATCCTGTGCTCGCACCATCCTTTCGCGACACTCCAGCCAGCAGCGGTGACCTTCTCAAAGCTGGCCAACCACGTACCTCCGCATCATGTCCCTGTGCACGGCAGCATTTTGTGCATGCGCAGTACAGAAAAAACACTACTGTGCATGCGCAAAATGCTTCGGGAGCACAATCAGAATGGCGTGGCTCGTGGCCGTGCATGCGCATACCATGACCGGACAGCTTTGGGGGGCTTGCTGCTGCGAAAGGACGGCTCAGGCACAGGATGAATTTTTTTTAGACTTAAGTAGCCCTTTAAAAATCATTGTGGTTTTGTACAGAACCAAAATTAGAAAAAGTTGTCTCTGTCTAAATATTTATGAACCTAACTGTAGCCCACAGCTCGTGTTATTCACTGCCATGGGTGTTTTTACAGTTCAGCTTTTTGCTTCTAGTCTAAAGAAGTAAACATAAACAATATCTAAGCATATATCAATAGCAGAAAGCAGCACAATTTAAATATCCGTAGTCCATACATCAACTAAACCACTTCCATATATCCATCCTTGCCAAAGACCCATTAAACCTGTATGTCAATAATACTGTATTTTGAAGACAAGTGTAAATGGACTTCTAAAGCTTAAAATCCATTCAGTACTCCAAATTGGCTTGGTTTTGAAGTTATTTTCTGCCAGGTATTAAATCATAGCAACCACCACAGTTTATGAGGCTGTCCGTCAAATCCCCTTTAGACGTGTCACCTCTGTTGAACATTGAAAATTGAGCATTCCTCTACTTTTCCAAATGCTCCGTTTTATTTATGTGATACAAAGCAGTAATGACACACCATCCATGCCTGGACAACACCAAAACAACCAAAGCTTATTTTATCTCTTCCATTACATAGATTGCACATGAAATCAGTTCTGTAACATGACAGTTTCCTTCCCCTGAGGTATTTTATGTTTTGGTTATTTTATTTATTGCTTTTAATCTTGGTAGTCTCATTGCAGTTATATGACTAGATCCTTGCTGGTCTACAATTTTACTCAGTGTCTCTTTCTGTTTTTAATAGATGTGTTATCTAGCCATATTAATACCCAGGCAGGTTCTTACTATCTACAGATTTTTTTTGTTCAGCTGTTTAGAGCTGCTAGGACCTGAAATAGTTACAGCACAGAACAGAAAATGAACACTTCTCACCCAGGTTACTACCACTTTTACTTATACTATCCTTGACTTGTAATATCTATACTGTGTGTCCTAGTATTCAGTGCCCGTTTAAGGGGCTCTTGGGCCCTGGAGCAAACTGAAGGGAACATTCCCCCCTTGCAGCCCCTACTCCCCGGGGGCCCTTGTGTGTGAAGCATCAGCAGGAATTACTCACCCGGCAGGTGGTGGCTGCACATTCTGGGCACTCTTAAGGCGCGTACACATGCCAGACTTTTTCAAACTCGGCTCACCGGATCAGTCAATAGGCTTGTACTCACATGCAACTGTCATCAGAACGACTACCCCACCGGCTGGTGGTCTGATGACCCGTAGTTTGAAAAAGGCTGGCATGTGTACACACCTTTAATCATGCTGTCCTTTTCCTTCTCTATGACCCAGCACGTGTTTACACATAAAGCTGCAGCCGCCAGCCCGCCACCTACCGGTGAGTAATTACTACTGTGCAGCCACCGCCCACCAGGTAATTACTGCTGATGCTTCACACGCAAGGGCCCCGGGAAGCAGTGCAAGGACCATTTGACTGATGGGAGAGCTAGCAGGCACTCGGGGACAGCTGTGGATGACTGGCATAAAAGTAGATGCACCCAGTAAAACTATGTGCTCAAGACAGCAAGCAAAAGGTATGCGATAAATAGGAGACAGGAAATGTCTGGCACTGAGGTGTGCACACCTCAGATGAAGCTTGGCAACCGCCCTGTGAAACGGTCGTAAGGACCGTGCACCCTCTGGCGCCCACACAAGCCACCTCCTATGCACCCAGGTACAGCAATGACGTTTTAGTGATGTCCATGTTTTTTGATGTTCAGCATCTCACATGCAACTGCACTTTATATGCTGGTTTTGCCACAGTACGTCCTTTTGCAATGCTGCACTAATAAACTATAGTGCCAGACATTTCCTGTCTTGCAAGCACCATTTGGCAGGGTTAGCTGCGTGGGGCCCCTGCAGAGATCAGGGCCCTGGGGAAATTGTCCCATTTGCCTGTATGGCAGCGGCAACCCTGCTTGTATTGTTTTGTCTGTGTCCCTTAAGCATCTTGTAAGTGTAAATGTAATTGACCAAATTAAATTGATTCTGATTCTGAAATGGCGTACGCATCGCCGGTGAGTTAAGCACTGGGAACGCCGAATGACGGCTGACGCAAAACTCCCCGGCAGCGTGAAATACTATTCCCCCTCTGCGTTGTTACAACTCTGAGGGAGATGTAATTCGGGGTCCAGCAACCATCGGAGCCCTGAATTACCCTTTTGCGCACCACAAAGCATTACATTGCTGCTATGGTGTATCTAGTCAGCGCCGGGCGCCAAAACCACCTGCTTTGCTCATGTTAGGTTAGAGTCCATGTTCAGATTAATGTTTTGTTTTAGATTTTGATACTGCAGAAATGTGTTTTTATTGTCTGTGTTCTCTTCTAAAAGATTATGCATCATTTATCATCCTAACAGGATAAGAGCAAATCCCTCCAACAAGAACCAAGAGAGCACCAAACAGAAACATTTATTGTGGTTTAAAATAAATCTGAGAATCCTGTAAAAAAAAAAATATACATGCCTGGGGCTTCCTCCAGTCCCCTTCAGGCTGATCAGTCCCTCGCTGTCCTCCTCCGCCACCTGCATCCTTTGCTAGGCATCCCAGTAATTTGGCCAGTCAGGGCGTACTGCACCCCCAGTTGCCGGGAGAGTACAGAATGCTCCCAGTCGGGGGAACGCGCATGGCCGGACTGCACCTGCGCCAACTGGCCAACTTACTGGACCTTCTAGCGGAGGATCCGGTTTTTCTTACCTTCATGAAATATCAGTTGATCATATCGACACAACCCAGTTGAAAAAAATGTTTCTATATTATCTCAAAAATATTCAAGAAAGTTGTTTTTGGGAGCCTCCTACCTTTAGAGTTTGTAGTAGTTCACCCCCACCCAGGGGACATACCCCCGGGAACCTCCCAAGGGCGTGCATTTTTGGAGCTGCCACCACCTCTATACTTTCACAAGGCTGAGTGATGATGGTACTTCCCCACATGCGCTTCGGGGTGGATGCCTCACAGCAACCCAGTCTTATGAGCATATCTATATTGTTCACTTACGCTACCCCCGTGACCTGACGATACTTCTCCAGATTGGGTTTCCTTGTGTGCTTTTTCTTCCAAGGCATAAACAGATCTTATTTATTCTCTTTGCTGGTAACTCCCCCTTTACAACTCCCCCCCATAAGTGTTCAGTCCTTGGACCTGTACATTTCTCTCTTTATAGCTTCTCCTTTACCAAACTCGTGCTCCTTTAGCCTACAATTCAGTTTGTTAGCAGATGACACCCAACATTAACTTATCACTTCCTGTTAGCCATATCATTGTGGATAGCTGAAAGCTACCTGAAACGGATCCTCCACTCACATCTAACTGTAAGTACCATAATCATGTTCCTCACTCCACAAGTTTGCTGCCTTGTCCATTGCCCTTACCTTCATTTGTGGCATCCAGGACATATCTAAGTTATGCCATTTCCACCCGTACATTTGCACAACATTTTAAAAATATGCATTTTTCAAATCCCAGACACCATCAGACTGCTGGTACACACACTTCTTATCGCTCACCTTGACAACTGCAACTAGCTCTCGTCATCTGGTATTCTAATAACTCTCACCTCTGCATCTACAATGAATCCTGCAGCTAGACCTATCTACCCTTCTCACTACTCTTTATCTGCTGGTCCTCTTTGCAAATTTCTACACTGGCTTTCTATTTCAAGAATTTTCTATTTCAGAATCAAGTTCAAGCTAATTCGCACCATACTGTATATATTAATCCTTAACTACGCTACCCATTCCACCAATAACGTAATCATGCTGGATATATGTTGCACAGCCAAGTAGACTCTGCTTCTTTATTTATACAGGTTTGCTTGCACCAACTGCATACTCATATGAACTGTTTAGTGGTTGTAAATTTCCTGGTTATAAGCAGAGACCATTACCATGTTTACAGCACTTTTTCTTATGTTCTGCCTGTCTGCAAACATCAACAAGTTGCATTGCAACATGCATCCTCCCAGTGTACCACACTCCATATTAATTTCACATGCTCTGCTTTCCTCACCTTACTCAGCTTCTCATGAACTGTTAGCTCTCCTGAAATCTCTCATCCCCCCAGCAGCTCAAAATCCTCACGAACATTTAAATCCCATTCACATTTGCTTACTCTCTCCCTCCTACTCTTACGTGCAGCTGGTGATATATCACCTAACCCTAGGCCACAGCTTGCTGCCAGACAAGCATCCCCTGCTCGCCTGCTTCACACAGCCCTCTGTCCACAAATAACCTCAACATCCATCCTTGCCCCAACCATATTTCCATCCATCCCACCCACAAACACATGCTCCCCCTACCCTGCGGTCTCTGGAATGCCAGATCCGTCCGCAATAAACTTACAGCAGTCCGCGACCTCTTCCTCTCTAGATCCCTCACCATCCTCGCACTCACTGAGACATGGCTCACCCCCTCTGACTCTGCTGCAGAGGCTGCCCTCTATGGTGGGCTTCACCTCAGTCACACCCCCAGACCAGACAACAGGACCGGGGGAGGGGTGGGTCTGCTCCTCTCCCCATCCTGCACCTTCCGTGTCCACACCCCACCTACCTCCCTACAATCCACATCATTAGAGGCCCACACCAGCCCCCTCTACCACCCCCTCCCTGACATTGTTGCCTCTGGGTTATACACCACAATTTCTTGATGACCTTGCCTCCTGGCTCCCACACATCCTCTCCTCTGACCTCCCCACCATCATCCTCTGGGATTTCAATATTCCCATCGATGAACCCCAGAACTCCGTTGTGACCCGGCTACTCACCATAGCCAACTCACTTGGCCTAGTACAACACACCAACACCCCCACCCACAACGCAGGTCACACTCTCGACCTTATATTCACTAAATCCACCTCCATTGCAGACCTTGACATCGCACCCTTTCCTCCCTCAGATCATCACCTTCTCACCTTCAACCTCCTTACGGAAGGCACCTCCGAACTACCAACCCACCCACCTGGTCGATGGCAGCGAGACCTACACAAGCTCAACCCTAGCGTCCTTTATGACCCCCTCCATGCCCTCTCTTCCACTCTCCCCACCCTAACCTGTCCTAATCTTGCTGCAGCTCAGTATCACCAAACTCTCTCATCGGCCCTAGAGCAAGCTGCTCCACCAATATTCCACCGCAACCGCCCCCGTAACCCCCAGCCCTGGCGCACTACCCACACTCGCAACCTCCAGAGGGAAACACGCACCACTGAATGGAAAGGGAGAAAAACTCGACTTAACCAGGATTTCCTACAGTACAAGACTAACCTGCTGCAGTTCCACACTGCCCTTGCTCATGCGAAGCAGGAATACTTTACCAAGCTGAAGCTCATCGGAGCACAAGCTTCCAACCCCGGCGTCTTTTTGCCACTTTCAACTCCCTGCTTAAACCCACCCCCACCCTCCATTTCCTCCCTTTCTGCCACATATTTAGCCACCCACTTCACCAACAAAATTGACTCCATCTGTCACGAAATATCCAATCTTCACCTCCCACCCCTCCCAACCAGCTCCTCCTCCACCCTATCCTCCCCTCACCTCCTTCACTCCTACTACCACTGAGGAAGTCAACCACCTACTGCAGACTTCCCATACCACTACTTCCCCCCTTGACCCTATCCCTTCTGATTTACTCCAGCCTCACTTAACGGATTTGGCCCCAGTCCTCACTACCCTGTTTAACCTTTCCCTATCCACAGGCACCTTCCACTCAGACTTCAAGTAGGCCACTGTACTACCCCTGCTCCAGAAACCCTCTCTCGACCCCTCGCTACCCTCCAACTACCGCCCTATCTCCCTCCTCCCCTTTGCCTCAAAACTCCTCGAGCGTCTGGTTCACAAACACCTGACCCAGTATCTCAATGCCAACTCACTGCTAGACCCACTGCAATCTGGATTTCAGCCTGCCCACTTAACCGAAACAGCTCACACCAAAGTGGTCAATGACCTCGCCTTAGCTAAAGTTGAAGGTAAATACTCCATTTTCCTCCTCCTTGACCTTTCTGCAGCTTTTGATACAGTAGATCATCCCCTACTCCTCCAGTCCCTCCAGTCCATGAGCATTCATAATCTGGCCCTAACCTGGCTTTCATCCTACCTCTCCAATCGCTCCTTCACAACCTCCTTCAATGAGTCCTCGTCCACTCCAACCACCTCTCGGTGGGAGTCCCCCAAGGCTCGGTCCTTGACCCCCTACTGTTCTCCCCCTACACATCCTCTATTGGCAAGGTTATCTCCTCCATGGGTTTTAACTATCATCTGTATGCAGATGACACCCAGATCTACCTCCACACCCCTGACATATCCACCACTACCATGGACAAGGTCTCCTGCTGCCTATCAATCATCTCCTCCTAGATCTAGACAAAACGGAATTTATGATCTTCCCACCCCGGCCATCCCTGATCCTCCCAGATGTGCATGTCATTGTTAACCACACTACCATTCGCCCTACCTCTCAAGCCCACTGTCTGGGTGTCACCCTGGACTCCACACTTTCCTTCACTCCCCACATCCAAAACCTCACAAAGTCCTGCAACTTCCATCTGTAAGATTCTTCCTTTCCTGACCTCTGCCACCACCAAACTCCTCACCCATGCCCTTATAATTTCCCGCCTTGACTACTGCAATGCCCTTCTGTCTGGTCTCCCTATGACTCAAATAACCCTACTGCAGTCCATCATGAATGCAGTAGCCAGAATTATCCACTCCTCCCATCGCTCTACCACGGCGGCTCCCCTCCGTGAATCCCTCCACTGGTTTCCTATCCAGTCCAGAATCAGATTCAAGATACTGTGTCTGACCTACAAATCTGTGCACAAAACCTGTCCAACCTACATTTCTGATCTTACTCAGAGGTACACACCTAACCGCTCACTCCACTCCTCCAATGAAGTTCGCCTGACCGCTCCCTGCATCACCCAGTCCCATGCACACCTCCAGGACTTCTCAAGAGCTGTTCCATCACTATGGAACTCCCTACCTCCACCCTTTAGGGCAGTCCCCTCCTTCAACATCTTCAAGAAGGCCCTCAAAACTTACCTTTTCACTCTGGCCTACCATCCCTCACAAGTGCTCTAAACCCACAGCTGAACTCTGGTCCCCTACCTTTTGTGTCCCTACCTCTCCCTCTAGATTGTAAGCCTTTGGGCAGGGTCCTCCTCCTTTCGTGTCCTACCTGATCATGCACAGGGCCGGATTTGTACTTTTTGCCGCCCCCCTTCAGTATAGGTAGCGAGATGACCCTTATCCCATTCTTTACAGTATAGGTAGCCAGATGAGCCACCCCTCCTTCCCTTTAGTATAGGATAGCCTGATGACCCCCCCTCCAGTATAGGTAGCCAGATGACCCCTCCCCTCCAGTATAGGTAGCCAGATGACCCCTACCCTCTTAACCTCTAGTATAGGTAGCCTTATGACCCCCTCCCCTTCCATTATAGGTAGCCTAATGACTCCCTTAATCCCTCCCTTTACTACTCCCCCTCTTTCAGTACAGATCACCTCCACACTGCAACAGCCATCAGTGTCACTCACTTCTCTGCTCATCTCCAGTACAGAAGCTTCCTCATCCCCTCCGTCTCCAATGATGCCCAAGTCTGTAGCTGCCTGCCAGAACGCCAACGTGCACAGAGAGCAAGGTGGCCGCTGCCCAAGTGGCTGGCAGCAGGGAGATCAGGCGCTCGCAAATGCTGCACCAGTTTAGCCTGCTGCTTTGGTGCCCTTTCTCCTGTGGTGCCCTAGGCCATGGCTTAGGAGGCCTTGGCCTAAATCCGGCCCTGATCATGCACCTCCATTACTGTGAACCCATGCTATGCATTTGAGTGAACCTGACTTGCCTAATCTCCATGCTCCCCTCCAGTGACTGACTAAGCATTACCTTGTACTCATATTGTGCTGCGTGATCTGGTTTTTCTTTTATTCCTGTATTGTCATATTGCTGTATGCCCCCCCCTAAATATTGTCTGTAACCTAAACTAATGCCCAGCGCTGCGTAATATGTTGCCGCTTTATAAATACAATAAATAAATAAATCATGACTTCCTCACCCACCTCTTCCCATGCATGGCTACACCTACTCTCTTACCCTATTACCTTTAAAACATTTGAACAAGCACTCAAAACTCACCTCTTCAAAGATGCCTACCTATCATGCTCTCTCCCTCTTAAAGCGGTATTGTCACCATAAAAATCAAATTTCAACAACAACTGGTCTGAGTGTATTAAAGTGATAAAGCTGCTAATCCTGCATTCAAAACTTGCAAAACTTTTTCTGCTGTTATGGTTTGGAGTTATCACATACTTTATGAGCACTGGCCCTAGTGCCAAACAGTGCCAAAGAGTTGAATGCTGGGAGTTCTTTTTATCTATAATATATTCCTCCTCTTCCATTTATTTCCCTGCCTGAAACACCTCTGCTCACCTGTGTTTACAAGCAAGGCTGAGGTGACTCAGTGATTGGATGTGTAAATAAAAAAGACAGTGAAGTTGCTAGTATACACCTCAGTGGGAGTGTCTGAAGACTCTGGGAGGAGGGCAGCTAATGAATACAAAATGAGCAAGAGAAGGGAGGGGGGAAAACAAGAGTCAGGGAGGATATGATGTCAGCATTAGCTTGGCAAGATGGCCACTGTCTAGAATAGGATTTTCTGCTTTTCCTTTATAAAATTCACAAGAATCATTACGTGGATAGCACAATACATCTGCTATGTAAGTAGAAGTAGTATTTATCTACTTATATATGTGTTTTTTATTACTAGGTTAGCATGGGTGTCGCTTGTTCTTTAACCTTATATAACTTATTATCTACATTTCCTACCTATGCTCCTCCACCTCCCAGACTACAAGCTTGATTGGGCAGGGTCATCTTCTCGTTCTGTGTGTTTTGTTTGCCCAGGTTATTTGTCATCTGAACCCTTTGTTTATTAAACACCATTGCATGATACCGTATCTTAGCAGTTTATAAATACATGGCAGTCCTAATGAACGTGATTGATGATGATGATGATGTTACATAATAAAAATAATAATGCACATGAATGTATCCAGTCTTCATAGACAATATCTCATTTGAATGTACCTGGATTAATAGAGTTTCTTTATAAATAGATCTCATTTGAATGAAGAGGAATTCACCCAAACGTAATAAATACTTAATTCTGCGAGGACTATAATAATTACCTTCTCTTTTTAATCGGTAAAGCTAATTAGAAAAGTACAATGTTTTGGATCTTCATTCTCTGAAGCTTCTAGACTTGTGTGTGTTGATATTCATCTAAAGAACTATACAATTATGTGCAACCCCCCCCCCCCCCCCCCCCCCCGGTTCTCTGCACCTTTCCTACAAACAGTGTCAGTTCAGTGTCATATTACTTGAGCCATATAATTGCTTGGTAAGTAAAGTAGGTATGGACCACCATTTATATAGGTCAACTGTAAGTACATTAGGCAGAGTCAATCCCACTATTTCTCTTCCTCCTGAACTTGTCATCATCTAGTAGAACTGGCATATATCAGTACTACAGGACTGAAATGATCCTGCAGTAAGAAAGATATCAGGGCTGATAAAGTTCGGAAGGGGTGCACGTAACACGTACTGGTGGGAGTGGGATCAGGTTCCGCAGTTTAGGAACTGTGTACACACTGAGTCATTAGCTTTACACTGAATGCTGGCATGCATGGGCATGCTCCTGAACCTCATCAGGAGCATGCCCAGGCAGTGGCGTACCTACCATAAGGCTGCAGGTGCTCACAGCCCCGGGTGTTGCCATGGCTAGGGGTGCCACTGTGGTGCTCAGTCACTGTGTTCTTCCCCCTGGGACCTTTTTTTCATAGTTTAAGCAACATTCGGGAAAATGGCAGCTAGCAGTGCAGGGGACTGTACTACTTCCTGCACTAGATGTAGCACCCCTCCCCCTTCCTGTCCCGTGGGCAATGTGTCTCCTCACTCACTACACACAGCCTGCAGTGAGTGAATGTGCAGAGCAGCAGAGTGAGTAGAGAGAATGATTGCTGTGCTGCAGCTGGGACATTAGCAGGGAGAGGTGGCAGGATGTGCTTAGTGCTTCAGAAGTTGCCTGTCATTAGTACTCATGTGCACTGGCTCTTGTAATACCAGAGTGTCCTAGACTACTGATTATTTATCCTGATCAGAGTAATTAATCAATGATGCAGGGCAGACTGCTGTTGCAGAAGCCAGTGGCACTAACATCTTCTGCAGCACTGTACAGAGTACAGAGTTTTACAGCTCCGTGCACATCCTGATGACTCCTTTTCCCAAAAAATCCCCCAAAATTTACAGCAACACACTCAGCACCCCAGCCCATCAACCCTCCCATAAAAAAAATGTGTTGTTATTGGGGGGTGTCTGTAAATAATCAGCACCCAAATTCCCTAGGCACGCCACTGTGCCCAGGCATTGTAGGGAGGTCATACACACTACTGAGCCTCATTTTGACTTGTTTTAAGGACATTACATCAAAGTTGGATCAGCCTGTAGTGTTTTTTTCCACTTTAGTTTTGAGTGTGACTCCAAATCCAGACCTCTATGGGTTGATAAATTTGATTTCCATTGACAATTTTTGTGTGATTTTGTTGTGTGATGTCAGGGGGGTTGGGGTTGTTGGGGGTTAAACTTTGACCACCCAGAGAAGCAAGACTGGTAGCTGATTAATGGAAGAGGCTACACAGTCTGTCCAGAGCAACTGCAGCTCTGGGCTTCTGATATAGCTACAAATAAGACGCAATGGCAGCGCAGTGCGATGTTGCGCTGCCCTTGCGATAGCAAGCACTCAGACAGGTACAAGGCAGGACTAGATTGGAGCGTAACTAGTAGCAACCACAGCTCACAGTCACGTCCACAGAAGCAGAGCAAGCAGGCTAACAACAATCACCAGCAAGCATCCACACAGACAAAACTACAGGAAAGAACATAACGAATAGCAACCGCAGCCTATAGTTATGTTCCCAGAGTTAGAGTAGCAGGAATACTACCAGTCACCAATGTGGTAATGGCAAAATCCAAGCTATCAGGATAATGGACTTCACTGACCCACCGTGGATGCAATGAACGTCCATCAGGCATGGAAACTAGGCAATAAACAATAATACAGAAAAATAATAAACTGCTCAACTAATGGATGAATATATATTAGCAAGTCTGCATATATATTTATCAAGAACTACCTAAAGCACAAGTAATAAGAACGCATTGAACTACAATAACAGAACTATACAGAGTAGCACAGTGCCCAGCAGACCAGCATAGTGATCATTATGATGGACGAGGTCTAAAAGGGGAGACAGACTTTTATGCCGGCATCGACCAATGGATGCAAGCATGCAAATCTCCACATAGCTGAATGGTAATCATTCAATCCTGAGCTGGCTTGATTACCATTTGCTAGCTGGTTGTGAATGCAAAGGACTCCCATAGGAAATACATGCAGTGTTATGTAACAACATGCATGCAGGAAATCCAAGGCTATCTGGCCGCAGCTCAGCTGTAGTAAGCAATTGGTGGAATGCAGTGCAGTTTCTAGGCTAAAATGCACCCAGGGCGAGGGTGTAAAAATTGTGCCCCCCCCCCGACACAAGGTATGGTTGCTCGCAGTATAGGTTAGCCAGGTCTAGTTGCACTCAGTATAGATTCCCCCAGTATAGGTAGTCCAGAATAGGTACCCCAGTATAGGTAGCCAGCTATAGGTCCCCCCAGTATAGGTAGCCAGGCATAGGTGAGCCAGTATAGTTGCCTCTGGTATAGGTTAGCCAGGTAGGTGCATCCAGTATAGGTAGCCAGTATAGTTGCCCCCAAGTATAGGTTATATAAGCAGGTGCCCCCGGTATAAGTTAGATAGGTAGGTGCCCCCAGTACAGGTTAGCTAGGTGGGTGCCTCTAATATAGGTAGCCAGAATAGTTGCCCTTAGCATAGGTTAGATAGGTAGATGCCCCCAGTATAGGTAGGTTAGGTAGGTGCCTCCAATATAGGTAGCCAGTGTAGTTGTCAACTGTATAGGCTAGCTAGGTAGGTAGGTGCCCCCAATACAGGTTAGATAAGTTAATGTTCCCACTATAGGTCAGATAGATAGCTGCCCCCTCAGTATAGGTTAGATTAGGTAGCTGCCCCCCAGGTTAGATAGGTAGCTGCCCCCAAGTATAAAGACAAAGACAAACACTTATATAGCACTTTTCTCCTGGCGGACTCAAAGCGCCAGAGCTGCAGCCACTAGGGCGCGCTCTATAGGCAGTAGCAGTGTTAGGGAGACTTGCCTAAGGTCTCCTGATGAATAGGTGCTGGCTTACTGAACAGGCAGAGCCGGGATTCGAACCCTGGTCTCCTGTGTCAGAGGCAGAGCCCTTAACCATTACACTATCCAGCCAAGTATAGGTTAGATAGGTAGCTGCCCCCCAGTATAGGTTATATAGGTAGCTGCCCCCCAGTAAAGGTTAGATTAGGTAGCTGCCCCCCAATATAGGTTAGATTAGGTAGGTGCCCCCCAGTATAGGTTAGATTAGGTAGCTGCCCCCAGTATAGGTTAGATTAGGTAGCTGCCCCCCAGTATAGGTTAGATTAGGTAGGTGCCCCCCAGTATAGGTTAGATACGTAGCTGCCCCCCAGTATAGGTTAGATTAGGTAGGTGCCCCCTAGTATAGGTTAGATTAGGTAGCTGCCCCCCAGTATAGGTTAGATTAGGTAGCTGTCCCCCAGTATAGGTTAGATTATGTAGCTGCCCCCCAGTATAGGTTAGATTAGGTAGCTGCCCCCAGTATAGGTTAGATTAGGTAGGTGCCCCCCAGTATAGGTTACATTAGGTAGGTGCCCCCCAGTATAGGTTAGATACGTAGCTGCCCCCCAGTATAGGTTAGATTAGGTAGGTGCCCCCCAGCATAGGTTAGATTAGGTAGCTGCCCCCCAGTATAGGTTAGATTAGGTAGGTGCCCCCCAGTATAGGTTGGATTAGGTAGCTGCCCCCCAGTATAGGTTAGATTAGGTAGCTGCCCCCAGTATTGGTTAGATTAGGTAGGTGCCCCCCAGTATAGGTTAGATAGGTAGCTGCCCCCAGTATAGGTTAGAGAGGTAGCTGCCCCCACTATAGGTTGGATAGGTAGCTACCCCCAGTATAGGTTAGATAGGTAGGTGCCCACCAGGATAGGTTAGATAGGTAGGTGCCCCCCAGGATAGGTTAGATAGGTAGGTACCCCCCAGGATAGGTTAGATAGGTAGCTGCCCCCTCAGTATAGGTTAGATTAGGTAGGTGCCCCCCAGTATAGGTTAGATTAGGTAGCTGCCCCCCCTAGTATAGGTTAGATAGGTAGGTGCCCCCCAGGATAGGTTAGATAGGTAGCTGCCCCAGTATAGGTTAGGTAGGTGCCCCCCATGATGGAGGGGGGAGCCGCAGCAGCCCGACCTCTCCCTCCCTTCCTCTCCCCACCGCCCTCCGTGCTCCCCCCTCAGACTGAAAAGCAATGGGCAGGGAAGCGCTATGCAAAACTACTCACCTCCCTGGTTCAAAGCAGCGAAGCAGCGTGTGTGTGTATCAGCGTCTATGGAGAGAGGAGACTGGCGGCGAGAGAGCAGCGATTGGAACCAGGGAGGTGAGTAGTTTTGCATAGCGCTTCCCTGTCCATTGCTTTTCAGTCCGAGGGGGGAGCACAGAGGGCAGCGGGGAGAGGAAGGGAGGGAGAGGTCGGGCTGCCCTCCCCGCTGCTGCAACTCCCCCCTCCATCACAGCGCCCCCCTCAAAACAGCGCTCAGGGCGGCCGCACGGGCCACACGGCCCTAGAAACGGCCATGGTGGAATGATGCCAGCATCCTGAGCTGTCCAGGACTGCAGAGCAATTGCAAATGACAATGTGACTCATTGCGAATGCACAACCGAATGCAGGCAGACAAGCCAGAACTGCCTGTTTGCGGCTCCACCACAACGGACAGAACACGCCACAGGAGGAATTCTTACAGGTGGCAGTGGAAGTACCACATGAAGTTGTTCATTATATTACTTTTATAGGTGAAACTCGAAAATCTAGAATATCGTGCAAAGGATTCCTATTTCATATATTAGTTTCACCTTTTTAGTTTAATTGCTGAAATAAATGAACTTTTGCACAATATTCTAATTTTTTGAGTTTCACTTGTAATGTAGCCAGCATATGTTGTAGTACCAGAAAAGCTCTCTTAACTCTTTTAAAGTGTATTTACACCTGCAAGGGAAAACATAGAGGTAGAATAGTTTACAAAAATGCTGCCATAAATGTGTTAAATCTTTCTTAATTTGCTTGTTTGTAGTAAATCATGCGGTCTACAGAATATCTGGAAACTCATCCACCGAGCTCTCCTCACTTCCAGGTGTGAAATTGATACTAACTGCACTTTAGCTCATCTCTATGGACACTTCCCCTTGGGCTGGATCTATATATAAATACACAAGGTGCCATGAAGTGACATATTGTTGTAGGCACCGCCCACATTGATGCAGATATCTAGAGCACCTGGATTGGTTCCCAAGCACTCCACTGTCTGCAGCCAAATAAGCTATCATTTGGAGGAAGTTTACCAGTGTATTTTCCACTAAATGTAGAAAAACACTTTAAGATTTGTCTGTACTTCTGGTACCTGTTGAGTTTAATGTTCAGTTATTTTAAGTTGAATTTCAGTCTTTATCCCTAATGTGGCTAGATTTAGAATAATTTGACATTTATATGAAAAGACTGCAGGTGCTGAGATGAAAAGATTTAGGCGAAAACAAACAGAGAGAGGAATGGTGAAAGATCCAAGCTGATTATTTCACTCTCACTAACAAACTACAAAGTGAGGATTTGCAGGATTATTTATTTGAACAGCAAATATCGTAGCCCGAGGTTTTCTTTTTCTTTTTGTTTCTGAAACCCGAATGCACTCTAGATGTTATATACTTCAGAAAAGTCTTCAAGAAAGATCCTAGCCAATTGACAAAATCTTAAGGCTGTACTGAAGCATCTGAGGACCATGGCGATGGGTGACATAACAGAGGGAAGGACCTACCCCTCCATTCCGTTACCGTACAGTGATTGACAAATGGAAACAATGTATCAGTTCACATCTGTCTTGTTCCAGTGAGCATGGCTCTCCTGTTTACATACTGTACCTGGTTGTCTCCATGTACTGAGTCCTGGCCTGATGATGATATAATGGGGGGCAATTTAATGGAGGCAATAAAAAGAGACATATGGAATGAGGACCTGTAACATGGGCACCATAGCAGAGGGGATTCAAAGGGAATGAAACATAGGGCTATTACGTGTATTTTTGGGATGTGAGAGTAAACCTGGAAGCCAGGAGGCAAGCATGGGGTGAACATATTGTATACATTCTAAACAGATATTGTCTTGGCTGAGATTGCAACCTGGAACTCTAATGCTGCAGTATCTTTATCCTTTATATTTGGATGGTACTATGAATTATTATTATTTATGATTATTATTTAGTATTTAAATAGTGCCATATTATATATTATAGGGGCCCAATCCAATTAACATTTCTTTCTAAGTTTTTTCTTAGGATATCATTTTTCAACTTCTGTTTAAAATAACTTTTCAGCACTCTGAAACTGAAAAAGTACCAAAAAGTAGGTGGAAAAGTACTGTCAAAATGATTCTGAGTATTTTCTTGCTTGCTGGTGTCTTAAAGGGCATTTTATTGATCAGATGTGAAAATATCACCTGGGAGAAAACCACTGGGTTTAAATGAATGGAGGCAATTATTAATGAGCTGTATTTGAGGTAAGGAGACATAGCATGGTAAGACCCTAAAGCAGTGTGGAAAGACTTAAATCAAATGGGCACACATATTTGTGTGCTTTATCATATCAAGTCCAGTAGAGTAAAACAAATGCTTTTTTTTATCCACTGAAATAAATTAGGACAACTTTATGTTTTTTTTTCTGAGCCAGTTTATCAGTATATTACCATATCTTAGAAAGGCCTTATTTCCCCTATACATTTCAGGTGGCCGTGCATATATACCGGTACATCAACACACGGCACTTGTGTTGCTCTCCATTGTAGTAGGGCTGATCCCATTCAGTGACCGTGAATGGGACAGCACTGCGTTGTGTTCCAAAATGCATGCAGTACTGTATTATCACGAAGCAGTGCTGTGCAGTGCTGTGCAGTGCATATGTGGTAACATCAGACAGTGCAATCTAAGCATGGTCATGCCCTGGCGATTAACCCTGGCAGTTTCCTATCTGTGAATCTCATTGCATTGAGGAAAATATTGGTTGTTTTCAACTGCCAAGCAAGCAGCACTTCCCTCTGTGGACAGAACTCTCAGTATACAAACATTCCTCAGAGATCACCTTAAGGGCCGGTTTCCACTACTAAATGATGCGAATGCGGCTACCTAGCCACATCGCATCACTTCCGTCGCCGGCCGCATCACTTCCGCATCTCCCAATGCGGAAGTCAATGGTGGAGCTGGGACGCCATTGCGGACGGATGCGGCCGTGCGAGAATCTGCAGCATGCTGCAGATTCTCAGATCGCTCCGCACAACATGGAAACTCTTCCACTGCTGTGCATGTGTTTCAGGACACCTGCGGTGCGATGCGGCTAAGTAGCCGCATCGCACCGCTCCTAGTGGAAACGGGCCCTAAGATAAATGTCAGAATGTAAATCAGGGAGAGGAAAGATTTTACAAGGGGCAAACACTGACTAAATATTTTATAAATTTATATAGTAAAAAATAAGCAATTTTATTCATTACATTATTTTCATTACAGTACCTCTTTAAGGGTATCTACCTGTATCACCTGTGTGCAGTGATGGAAAGTGCATGTTCTTTACCTTCCACAGGCCATCATCAGTGACCTTGGTGCAAACATCAAGCATCAAGGCATCCAATAAAAAAAATAAGGTAGTGATGGGATTTTCAAAGCAACCTTGCAGCTGCAGTAGAGCAAAGGTTCTAAGAGTGCAGCTTACAGTAGTGTCCACTAGTGGTTCTTTAGGGCTAGAAATGGCCAATGAGATCCTTTTAGTTCCCGCTTGCATGTAAATTGCACGTCGTTCGGAATGATGCCAAACAAACCTGACAAGAAGTTAAATTGACTGGTCCTGTTCCAAGAGACTGCAATTAAATCTGCATGCAAGCCAGAATAATTATCATCTCATTGGTCATTTCCTGAGAGCACCATGTGACCCTGTGTGAGCAGTGACCGTCATCTGGTGTTGAATCAGCACTACCTGCTGCACTATTTAGCGCTGGACATTTTCAGCGCAGAATGATTGCTTTTAAGCCCTAATTAGTTTAGCAACAAAAGAGTTTTTGATGAAAAGCTACTTTCTACACCTGAAGGGATAATCTAGTTTTTAAACAGTGTTTGTGTTATTAAATTGGATTGTGGTAGACTTACTGCAATGAACTCTCCACACTCAAGAGAACAGCTCCCCCGCAATAGTCAGGCATAAATGTGGCTAGCAACTCGGGAGGGAACATTTTGTCCACATCACTGATCTTCAGACATAATTCTGCATTTTGCCTCAAATGGAAGAAACAGCAGGAAAAAGACAGCGAGGATGTTTGGGAACCGGATGGTTGGAGAGCTGGTTTGAGTGTGTTAAAGGCTAAAGGAAATAGTACTATATGTGACACTCTTTATTTTTACATGTAGGGGTGCCCATCAATGATACAATATTTATTGTACAATCCTACTAAACATATGGGGCCTGATTCACAAAGCGGTGATAACTCAGTTATCACGCCTAAAAGACTTTAGGCATGATAACCTTTGCACCACACTGGTGAAAAGCCAGCTTAGGAGTGATAAGTTTAGGTGTGATAAGTTTAGGTGTGATAAGTTTAGGCGTGATAAGTTTAGATAAGTGTAGATAGCGCGCAAAGTCCCGCACGCAAAGCAGCAACATTAAACTCTATGCGAAGTGCACCAGACTTTGCTAGCGCAAAACTTTTGATCAGCTGTGCATTGCGGTGCTAACGCAGTTGGTGCTTAAACTTATCATGCCTAAACTTATCACACCTAAACTTATCATGCCTAAACTTATCACACCTAAACTTATCATGCCTAAACTGAGTTTAGGCGTGATAAAGGGCTTTTCACCAGGGTGCTAACTGTTAGCACCGCTTTGTGAATCAGGCCCATGTAGTAGAAACAGATTAATTAGGTACTCTACAGGATGGTGGAGGAGGCGCCCGCCTGTAGATCCCTCTGCCCCCTTATCTATCATATACCCCATCATAGTCTACATCCCCTCCCACCCAGATTGGGTCTACTCTACAGCATATAGGTCATGTTTTTATGTTATTATTTGATCCCATGGTGGAGTCCCTCCCCCCATACATACGTTCTCCAATTTTCATAGCACAAGTCTTTTGTTTTACATACACACTTCCAAAATCCTGTCATTATTGCCGATACCTATCATATGCTTCACCCCACATATGCTTCACTTATTGCAACATTTCTATATATGCAATGTTAAGGTTATTTATTTGGTTTCCTGTGCTATATACCCTATTGTTTTTTTTTTAATTTAAACAATTTAGAGTTCATGCCATGTCCTAAGTGCCTCATTCTTGTTTTTAAAGGCACAACACTCGACCTGAGGGAGCGGTTTGTATCCGCGAAACGCGTTGTCTTTAGAAAGTGCCAAATAAAGTATTTATCTTTTTTATTACCTAGTGTGGATGGACTGCTTTTTAAGGTAGGACCATACTTTACCAATTATTTGTACAATATTACCATGCAATAAGTTACACAATACTCTCACACCATGGGCGCCTCCTCCACCATCCTGTAGACGACTCTCCCTCAGCTTGGGGTTAACACTTTGGCAAGTGGTTATTTTTGAAAGAGCAGCGACCACCGACAACAAAGGCCGAGCAGATACGGTACCTCCCCGCACGCACATCCAATGGTTGCCAAACTTGCAACCCAATTTTGTGAATATAATAGCTAAACATCTACTCTTTTATTTTCCAAGCTCGACTCTCAATACTACACCAGATTGGGCTCCCGGTTCTCTTCCCGTCCTTTTCTCTACCTCCCCTAACCTAGATTAATTAGGTAGTCCCTCATAGTACATAAAAGATTGTGCAATCAAGATTGTATAATTGAAAAAAAAAAACTGGCTTCCATGTCTCCAAATAATTGAAAATAAGACAGAGAGATATAGTTGAGGCACCAGTGGCGTGTACTTGTGGTATTTAAACCCGGTGCTGATTATTTACAGATCCCCCTCCCCCCCCCAAAAAAAGGAATTGAGTAAGTGCAGTATGCTAAGATCGCCACAGCGAAAAACAGGTGTGACAATTACAGGATGTGGGCGGAGCAAACTGCAGGGCCTGTGTTCCCTCCCACATCACAGCTAGGCAAGGTGACCCTAAAGGTAATTAGACAAGGTACCCCCTCCAAAGAAAAAACCCACACACATAATAGGGCAGTGCCCCCTCCTGACAAAACACATACTGTACACATAAGAGAGTAGCATTTCCCCCATGATGTGGTGGAAAAGAAGATTCAAATCATGGATGTGCAGACAATAAATCTGCAGAGACTGCATGATGCTAAATCTCTAAGGAATGCCATGAAAAATTAAGACAGTTGATGATTCAAAAAAAAGAAAAAAAAACATAAGTGAAAGCGATAAAAGGGCTTATTTCAATAAAAAATAATTATATACACACAATGACAATAAAAGTATAATACTCCATGTTTGCTCATTTCACTCAATCACACACTCACGGGTGGAGTTCCCCTTTAAAACTAGATAACCTATCAGTTTGTGTATTGGTATCAGATTTACTGGCCCGATTTGCCGCCGTTACGACAGCAGATTCGATCACTGGGATCTAATCTGCTGCCAATCGTTCGCGCTACATGCCGAATTTCGATCCATTTCGTCCGATCCCGTCAATCGCTCCGTGCGGAAAATTACCGTCGATCACCCGCGGGTAAGGAGCGCGTCGCTAGCGGCGTTCGAGTGCGCGACGACCGACGCAATAGAGCGGCAATACATTACCTGCTCCGCCGGCACGACTACCCCCGGTCACCGCTGCTCCGTGTCCGCGCTGGTCTCCGGCATGCTTCAGTTCCCCCTGCCCGGCAGGAAGTTTAAACAGTACAGGGCGCTCTACTGTTTAAACTTCCTGCCGGGCAGGAAGAAGTAAAGCATGCTGGACCTGGAGACCAGAGCGGAGACTGAGCAGCGATGACCTGGGGACTGGAGTCGCGCCGGCGGAGCAGGTAATGTATGCGGGCGGGGGGAGCGGCGGCAGCAGCAGCACCACCACCACAACAGATTGTGAACGGTTTCAGGCTGAAATCGGTTCACAATCTGTTTGCAGTAAAGGTAGCCATACGATCCCTCTCTGATCAGATTCGATCAGAGAGGGATCTATCTGTTGGTCGAATCTGATGGCAAATCGACCAGTGTATGGCTACCTTAAGACTAGTTAATCAATCATATTAGAGGTCAAATAACAGGGTTAATCCACTCCAGGTAAAGCAATAGTAAGCAATATGATGGTGATGGATGTAATGAAGACACCAGTCAATTAAAATTAACTAATTCTCTCCATATATTTATTTATTGTATTTATAAAGCGCCAACATATTACGCAGAGCTGGACATTAGTTTAGGTTACAGACAATATTTAGGGTTAATATACAGCAATATGACAATACAGGAATACAAGAAAAAACAGATCACACAGCACAGTATGAGTACAAGGTAATGCTTAGTCAGTCACAGTGTGGAGCATGGAGATTAGGCAAGTTAGGTTCACTCAAATGAATAGCATGGGTTCACAGTAATTATTTGATCCCATGATCAGGTAGGACACAAAAGGAGGAGGACCCTGTCCAAAGGCTTACAATCTGGAGGGAGAGATAGAGACACGAAAGGTAGGGGACCAGAGTTCAGCTGTGGGTTTAGAGCACTTGTGTGGGGTAGTAGGCCAGAGTGAAAAGGTGAGTTTTAAGGGGCCTTCTTGAAGATGTTGAAGAAGGGAGATGCCCTAAAGCAGTGCTGGTCGTAATGGAGAAAGCTACGCTTACGGATCATTACGCGTAATTTTACGCTATTACGCATTACGAAATTATGCTTACGGCATAGACATTCAATTTCGGTACATGTCTATAATTACGCATAGCACTTACGCAATTACGCGTAAGTATACCGTAATTCAGGTTATTACGTTATAGGCTTACGCGTAAAATCCTACTAGCAATTAATGCGTAAGGTCATGCTGCCAAGCGGAAAAGTTGACGCATGGATCAATGTTAGGTAGCCGCCGACTTTAAGGGTTAATAGCAAAGCCCCCTTAAGTGCTAAGAGCCTCAAATTTGGAGAATATATTAAGGAGATCAGAAGGAATAAAAGGAAAAAAAATTTTTTCAAAAAGACCTTATAGTTTTTGAGAAAATCGATGTTAAAGTTTCAAAGGAAAAATATATACATTTAAAAACCCGCCGACTTTAACGGTTAATAGCAAAGCCTGCTTAAAATTTAGGAACACCAAATTCACAGGGTATATTAAGGGGATCAGTGGGAATAAGAGGAAAAATTTTTTTTTCAAAAAGACCTTATAGTTTTTGAGAAAATCGATTTTTAAGTTTCAAGGGAGAAAATGTCTTTTAAATGCGGAAAATGTCAGTTTTTTTTGCACAGGTAACAATAGTGTTTTATTTTCATAGATTCCCCCAAGTGGGAAGAGTTTTACTTACTTCGTTCTGAGTGTGGGAAATATAAAAAAAAAACGACGTGGGGTCCCCCCTCCCAGACCTCTTTAACCCCTTGTCCCCCATGCAGACTGGGATAGCCAGAATGCGGAGCACCGGCCGCGTGGGGCTCCGCACCCTGACTATACCAGCCCGCATGGTCCATGGATTGGGGGGTCTCGGAAGGGGAGGGGCAGCCAAGCTTACCCCTCCCCCTCCGAGCCCTTGTCCAATCCAAGGACAAGGGGCTCTTCTCCACCTCCGATGGGCGGTGGAGGTGGAGGCCGCGATTTCCTGGGGAGGGGTTCATGGTGGCATCTGGGAGTCCCCTTTAAAAAGGGGTCCCACAGATGCCCACCCCCCTCCCAGGAGAAATGAGTATAGAGGTACTTGTAGTACCCCTTACCCATTTCCTTTAAGAGTTAAAAGTAAATAAACACACAAACACATAGAAAAAGTATTTTAATTGAACAAAAAACATAACCACGAAAAAAGTCCTTTAATATTCTTAATTAACCATTAATACTTACCTGTCCCTTTAAAAGCCAGTTCCCACGCAATATCCTTGGAAATATACTAATCAGTTACAATGTAACAAAGTTATTACAATGTAACAACTTTGTTACTTTGTAACACCACCGCACCCGATGTCACTCGCCGCTCACCCGCCGCCGCCGCATACACGCTAGTCCCCGCCGGCTCCCGCCCTCTACTCCGCCCACACCTGTCACTCATATACATGCTGGCACCCATGGGTGCCAGCATGTATATAGGTGACATGTGGGAGAGGCGGGGAGGGCAGCGGAGCCGGCGGGGACTTAGCGTCCCTTCACCCGACAGAGCTCTGAGCTATATTAGCTCAGAGCTCTCGAAAGCATCTTTGTATTTGGGCTCTAAGGAGCCCCATTGGTCCTTAGCAGACCAATGGGGTTCCTTCAAATCAGAAGGAACCCCATTGGTCTGCTAAGGACCAATGGGGCTCCTTGGAGCCCAAATACAAAGATGCTTAGAGAGCTCTGAGCTGTAGCTCAGAGCTCTGTCGGGTCCTGCAGCACAGACGCGGTGGCGGTGGCGGCGGCGGTGGTGAGTGACGTCGGGTGCGGCGTAGTTACAATGTAACAAAGTTGTTACATTGTAATAACTTTGTTACATTGTAACTGATTAGTATATTTCCGAGGATATTGCGTGGGAACTGGCTTTTAAAGGGACAGGTAAGTATTAATGGTTAATTAAGAATATTAAAGGACTTTTTTCATGGTTATGTTTTTTGTTCAATTAAAATACTTTTTCTATGTGTTTGTGTGTTTATTTACTTTTAACTCTTAAAGGAAATGGGTAAGGGGTACTACAAGTACCTCTATACTCATTTCTCCTGGGAGGGGGGTGGGCATCTGGGGGACCCCTTTTTAAAGGGGACTCCCAGATGCCACCATGAACCCCTCCCCAGGAAATCGCGGCCTCCACCTCCACCGCCCATCGGAGGTGGAGAAGAGCTCCTTGTCCTTGGATTGGACAAGGGCTCGGAGGGGGAGGGGAAAGCTTGGCTGCCCCTCCCCTTCCGAGACCCCCCAATCCATGGACCATGCGGGCTGGTATAGTCAGGGTGCGGAGCCCCACGCGGCCGGTGCTCCGCATTCTGGCTATCCCAGTCTGCATGGGGGACAAGGGGTTAAAGAGGTCTGGGAGGGGGGACCCCACGTCGTTTTTTTTTTATATTTCCCACACTCAGAACGAAGTAAGTAAAACTCTTCCCACTTGGGGGAATCTATGAAAATAAAACACTATTGTTACCTGTGCAAAAAAAACTGACATTTTCCGCATTTAAAAGACATTTTCACCCTTGAAACTTAAAAATCGATTTTCTCAAAAACTATAAGGTCTTTTTGAAAAAAAAATTTTTCCTCTTATTCCCACTGATCCCCTTAATATACCCTGTGAATTTGGTGTTCCTAAATTTTAAGCAGGCTTTGCTATTAACCGTTAAAGTCGGCGGGTTTTTAAATGTATATATTTTTTCTTTGAAACTTTAACATCGATTTTCTCAAAAACTATAAGATCTTTTTGAAAAAAAATTTTTTCCTCTTATTCCTTCTGATCTCCTTAATATATTCTCCAAATTTGAGGCTCTTAGCACTTAAGGGGGCTTTGCTATTAACCCTTAAAGTCGGCGGCTTTTTTATATTATACGGGAGCGTAATATTACGCGATTACGGCAGACTGTGTAATTTCAATGGGAGTTTACTGTCTTACGCGTAATTTGTTACGCGTAAAACGTAACCCTACGGTCTACGCGTAATTAATTACGCGTAATACCGTAACCTTACACGTAACGCTTACGGTGCATTTGTAGTGAATTACGATGCGTAATTACGCTAATGCGTAATTTCGGCCCAGCACTGCCCTAAAGGGTGGAGGTAGGGAGTTCCATAGTGTTGGAGCAGCTCTTGAGAAGTCCTGGAGGCGTGCATGGGACTGGGTAATGCGGGAGGCGGTCAGGCGAAGTTCATTGGAAGAGCAAAGTGAGCGGCTAGGTGTGTACCTCTGAATAAGATCGGAAATGTAGGTTGGACAGGTTTTGTGGACAGATTTGTAGGTCAGACACAGTATCTTGGAGTGAAGGAGAGTGCGGAGTCCAGGGTGACACCCAGACAGCGGGCTTGAGAGGTAGGGCGAATGGTAGTGTGGTTAACAGTGACATGCACATCTGGGAGGTTCATGGATGCCCAGGGTGGGAAGATCATAAATTCCGTTTTGTCTAGATTTAGTTTCAGGAACCTAGTGGACATTCAGGAGGAGATGGCTGATAGACAGGAGGAGACCTTGTCCATGGTAGTGGTGGATATGACAAGGGTGTGGAGGTAGATCTGGGTGTCATCTGCATACAGATGATAGTTAAAACCCATGGAGGAAATAACCTTGCCAATGGAGGATGTGTATAGGGAGAACAGTAGGGGGCCAAGGTCCATGCCTTGGGGGACTCCCACCGAGAGGTGGTTGGGGGTGGATGAGGACTCATTGAAGGCGGTCGTGAAGGGCAGTTGGAGAGGTAGGATGAAAGCTAGGTCAGGGCGAGATCGTAAATGTCCATGGACTGGAGGGACTGGAGGAGTAGGGGATTATCTACTGTGTCAAAAGCTGCAGAAAGGTCAAGGAGGAGGAGAATGGAGTATTTACCTTCAGCTTTAGCTAAGGCAAGGTCATTGACCACTTTGGTAAGAGCAGTTTCAGTTGAGTGGGCAGGCCGAAATCTAGATTGCAGTGGGTCTAGCAGTTAGTTGACATATACTATTACAATGGAAAAATTGTCGCTAAAAATAGCAAAGCGGTGTGATGTCACAGTCTAAGAGGGTAGTAAATTGAAGGGGCCCCAGTTAGTAGTGCCTATGCTTATGGCCACTGCTTGTGCTTCCCCCAGCTGACATGTTATGCAGAGTACTGCGAGAAGAAGCACTCTGTTATCTTGCCTGCCTGCTGGAGTCCACCGATGCCACCTCCTGTCACTGCTCAGTTTTACCCTTAGTGCGCGGCATGTCTTCCTGCATCATGTGATTACAAGAGTGCAGGAAGAGATGCCAGCGCTAGGGGGAGAGCTGAGTAGTAACAGGAGGCCAGCAGGCAGGTGAGATGTAAAAGTGCAGCTTCTGCTCACAATACTCTGCTTAAAGAGGAGCTGTTAGGTATAAGGTCTCTGAGAAAAAAAACACATATATCAGTAGCTAAATATTGGCTGTACTTACATTACATATGCATTTCACTGTCCACGTTTGGATTTCACAGAATTTTTATATAGTATTTGCAGAGAATGATGCTCCTGACAGCTCATGGCAGCTCATGGCAGGTTCCATGTTTGTCTGTCTCCTATGAAGCCAATTGTGTCGTCATGTCCTCCCTGCTTCCTGATGATTCGACTCACAAAAGAAGATCCTAATGGTTCATGATCCGGACAACACTACTGTGCAGTGAATATTAATTAGCCATGTGGCTAGGAACAATAGCGGACTCATGCAGTATACTCTAACGGAACATATGCCGTGATTTTTCAGTGCTGTGAGCTGGGCTGAGTTACAAGCTGCTGCAACTTGAGCCTGTAACTTCTCACTAGCAGCCCAGGGGAGGACCCAAGGTGGGAAGAAGCAGCCCCAGAATGCTTTGCAGTATGTTTTGCGGCCTCTTGCACTTTTATGAGCTTGGGAATAACAGCCTTGCTGTTCAGCACACATCAAAAGTAAGAGAGATTTTTAACTTCAGTATTGCCTTTTTGGCTTTCTTCTAAACTGTTTAACACAGGAGAATAGAGGTTTAAACTAGCTTTTGCAGCCTGACAGTTACTCTTTAACATGTCAGCTAGGGGAAGTGAGCATGGATGGTTAACACAGGACTCCGATGTCACCCCCTGCCATGGTGACTCTGGGGAAGCCAGCCCACGTCGCTTCCCCCCCACTGTGAGGCCCCTGCAGCCTACTGCCGAGCATCTCTCCGCACATTGGCAGATTGTGCCAGCAGGGAAAACTCAGTGACCCCACCCCAGAACATCTTACCTAGTGACATCAAACATAAGAAACGTCTTACCCCCTCAGCCATGTACACGCTGCCAGACAGGAAGTGCGCCACCTGACCTTCCCCATATGCACATGCTCATTGCTACTGTGAACAACTTTAAAAATGTTTGTGTTGTCATTGACTTTCATTGTGTCCTATACTGTGCATACTGTGCGGCCATGCGCTGCATTTGCGTCGGCTGGACCACTTCCGCAGCATACTGTGGCATGTCTCATAGACATTCGTGACCACTTCAAGGAGAATACCGTGACGCGACGCTGTAAGTATGATAGGGTCCTTTAGGTAAAAATTAAGTGGCGCATCACAGTGAAACAGTGGGAATTGCCAGATAGAAAATAAGGGATGTGACTAAAACGTGATAGGTGTTTCTTGCTTGGCATACTCTGAAATATTTTATGGAGTAGACAGCTACTATATTCTACATTCTGACTTAAAGTGAACCTCCAGACTAAAAATCTACTGGTTTTTTTTTTTTTACCAAAGTCTTATTTTTAGCTGTACAGAAGCTAAGCTCCATCAAAGAAAACTGCCCAGGAATTTTTCCCCTGATGCTGTGCAAAGCATGATGGGATTTCTGATGTTGTTGTTCTCGTTGTCTAGCTACTGGGAGGGGTGATCAGAACACAGGACAGTTGAAACTATGTCTCATGCTCCCTGTCACCTCATTTCAACCAAAAAGATGGCTGCCCCCATGAAATCACAAACATTTGCCTGTTCTTTAACTTCCTGGCGGTAAGCCCGAGCTGAGCTCGGGCTATGCCGCGCAGGAAGATATCTCAGCCCCTGGTGGGGCGATTTGGCCCATTTAAAGTGCTGTACGCGCAGCTAGCACTTTGCTAGCCGCGCGTACAACTTGATCGCTGCCGCTCTGCGGCGATCGCCCGCACGCAGCGGCGGAAGAGGGCCCCCCCCGCCAGAGCCCTGCGCTGCCCGGACCAATGAGTTCCAGGCAGCGCTATGGGCTGGATCGGAGGCGTCTGACGTCAGGACGTCGGCTGACGTCCATGACGTCATTCCGATCGTCGCCATGGCGACAGGAGAAGCCAAACAGGGGAACATGTTATATACGCGTTCCCCTGTTTGCTATTGAGGCCGGCGACGATCGCACTAGAGGGACACATGCGCCCTCTAGTGGTGTTTCATGTAGCTACCACTCTGGTAGCTTTACATGAAACACAAAAAAAAAATTAAACCGCCAGGAGGGTTAACATAACTAATGTAACTTAATAACAACATGTTTGTTTAGGCTGAAGTTCCTCTTTAATAACACCTGAAAATCTTCTTATGCCACAGCCTTCTGCAACCAGTTCTCCAATGCTCTCTGCTCCAGCTCCACCCATCCCCAATTGCTCCCATATCTCATGTCTACTATTTGGACCTTAATTCACTTTCCTCTGTCCTAATTTCCATTTAGCAAATGTATTTGTCTGTGTCCCCATGAATATGCAAGCAGTATTGAATGCTCTGTTTATTATAGTGTCTAATTGTGCCACCACTACTGAAGCTGGCTTGATTTTACTTCAAACTACATTTTGTGAATGTTTGCTACATTTTATGAGGTTTCACCAAAATGCAAATCTCTGCAATGCAAATATCAGTGGCATTAGAAAGAGGGGATATGTCATACTGGCTGCAACACTTGCAGGTGAAGGGGAAAAGGGTTTCGCCATACACACATCCAACTTTTCCGACCAATTTGTCGCCCAACTTGTTGTTTGAACAACAAGTTGGACGTGTGTATGCATAGTCACGCAATTGATAACAGCTGTTTTGCCCGATCCTCTTGGCCAGGGCCGGATTTCTGGCAAGGCCACATAGGCCATGGTCTAGGGCACCAGAAGTTTAGGGGCGGCTCAGTGAGGGGCAGGAAAGCTGTTCTATGCAGTCATCCCTATCTACAAGAACAGCTTTAACCTTTGAACTCTCTGTCCTGTACTTGTGTCGTCCCTGCAAGACCTGTAAGCTCTATCCTGCAGTTATACATCAGTATAACTCTCATGGTGACGCAATGGGTCCATCATTAATGAGATGGCAAGCATGACATAAAATTTCAAAATATAACTTCTAATCTATACACGTATTACTAAAATAGCTATTGTCTGTGACACCAATGATGGAAAGTAAGGCAAATTCTCATTGGGGCACAAAGAGATAACAACCATACAGATGGTATAATTGGCCTTGGGCGGTAAAAAGTACAAATCCGGCCCTGCTCTTGGCGGATCAGTTGCACCAACTGTCGTTCAAATGACTGTCAGGTCCGTACGCGTGTACAAATGACCGACCGTCTTTTGAGCAACTAATACATCGGGGCATGCGTGTAGAGGTGCAGTATACCAGGATTACTATCAATGTGATGACGCACATCTTTTATGACTGAATGTCCAGTCTGTCAGATGAGGCACCTTAAGGCCTCTTTCACAGTGTGACGTTAAAGTCGCACGTTAGAAAATGTTCCAACGCAGACTAACGCACAGCAATGCAAAGTCTGTGTGACATTCACAGTGCACGCGTTGCGTTGTGTGTAACGTGTAGCAATATTTAGAAAGTGCTGCATGCTGTGCCTTTAGCAATACATTTGCTGCGTTATACGTGTTGCACATGCTCAGTAATGTTTTTTATTTTTTTTAAATGCAACGCATGCGCCATTTTCGTTCCATCAGTATGCAAAGAAAACGGCGCACCAAGAGACACATAACGTAGTACAAAATAACATCCAGTTTTATAACCTACATGCGCTGCGTTAGGGGCACGTTGTGCGACTTTAAAGGGAACCTGTACTGAGTAAAATTATTTAAAATAAACACATGAGGTAACTTCAAATGAACATTACATAGTTACCTTGCTATTAGTTCCTCTCAGAAGCGCACCATTTTCTTCTGACAGTGATCGCTTCGAGTTCTGAAAACATTTTGTCAGAATTGAAATATATCAGTTGCTGTCAGTTATTTATCACTTGCCGTCAGTTATAGCTGAGAGGACAACTGATGTGCCAAGTAATGTCTATGTTTTCCTATGGCTCAAGTGGGCGATATGACAGTTTAACCACTTCCCGACCGCCGTATGTACAATTGGCGGCCGGGAAGTGCACCCCGCAAGGACCGCCGTATTGACAATTGGCGGCGGTCCTTGTAGGGGCATGGGCGGAGCGATCGCGTCATCAGTGACGCGATCCTCCGCCTCCGCCTGGCGCCGCTCACCCGCCGCAACATCCCGCCGGCCATACGGAAGCGCCGGCGGGATGTTAACCCCGCGATCGCCGCATACAAAGTGTATAATACACTTTGTAATGTTTACAAAGTGTATTATACAGGCTGCCTCCTGCCCTGGTGGTCCCAGTGTCCGAGGGACCACCAGGGCAGGCTGCAGCCACCCTAGTCTGCACCAAGCACACTGATTTTTCCCCCCCCCTGCCCCAGATCGCCCACAGCACCCATCAGACCCCCCCCCTGCCCAACCCCCAGACCCCTGTTTGCACCCAATCACCCCCCTAATCACCCATCAATCACTCCCTGTCACTATCTGTCAACGCTATTTTTTTTTTATCCCCCACCCTGCTCCCTGCCCCCTCCTGATCACCCCCCACCCCTCAGATTCTCCCCAGACCCCCCCCCCAGACCACCCCCCCTGTTTACTGTATGCATCTATCCCCCTGATCACCTGTCAATCACCTGTCAATCACCTGTCAATCACCTGTCAATCACCCATCAATCACCCGTCAATCACCCCCTGTCACTGCCACCCATCAGCCAGCCCCTAACCTGCCCCTTGCGGGCAATCTGATCACCCCCCCACACCAATAGATCGCCCGCAGATCCGACATCAGATCACCTCCCAAATCCATTGTTTACATCTATTCTCTCCTCTAAACACACACTAATTACCCATCAATCACCCATCAATCACCCCCTATCACCACCTGTCACTTTTACCTATCAGATCAGACCCTAATCTGCCCCTTGCGGGCACCCAATCACCCGCCCACACGCTCAGATTGCCCTCTGACCCCCCCTTATCAATTCACCAGTGCATTAATTACATCTGTTCTTCCCTGTAATAACCCACTGATCACCTGTCAATCACCTGCCAATCACCTATCACCCATCAATCACCCCCTGTCACCCCCTGTCACTGCCACCCATCAATCAGCCCCTAACCTGCCCCTTGCGGGCAATCTGATCACCCACCCACACCATTAGATCGCCCGCAAACCCGCCGTCAGATTACCTCCCAAATGTATTGTTTACATCTGTTATCTTCTCTAAACACCCACTAATTACCCATCAATCACCCATCAATCACCCCCTATCACCACCTGTCACTGTTACCTATCAGATCAGACCCTAATCTGCCCCTTGCGGGCACCCAATCACCCGCCCACACGCTCAGATTGCCCTCAGACCCCCCCCTTATCAATTCGCCAGTGCATTAATTACATCTGTCCTTCCCTGTAATAACCCACTGATCACCTGTCAATCACCTGCCAATCACCTATCACCCATCAATCACCCCGTCACTGCCACCCAACAATCAGCCCCTAACCTGCCCCTTGCGGGCAATCTGATCACCCACCCACACCAATAGATCGCCCGCAGATCCGACATCAGATCACCACCCAAGCGCAGCGTTTACATCTATTCTCTCCTCTAAACACCCACTAATTACCCATCAATCACCCCCTATCACCACCTGTCACTGTTACCCATCAGATCAGACCCTAATCTGCCCCTTGCGGGCACCCAATCGCCCGCCTACACGCTCAGATTGCCCTCAGACCCCCCCTTATCAATTCGCCAGTGCAATATTTACATCTGTTCTCCCCTGTAATAACCCACTGATTACCTGTCAATCACCTATCAATCACCCATCAATCACCCCCTGTCACTGCCACCCATCAATCACCCCCTGTCACTTCCACCCATCAATCACCCGCTGTCACTGCCACCCATCAATCAGCCCCTAACCTGCCCCTTGCGGGCAAACTGATCACCCACCCACACCAATAGATCGCCCGCAGATCCGACATCAGATCACCACCCAAGCGCAGTGTTTCCATCTATTCTCTACCCTAAACACCCACTAATTACCCATCAATCACCCCCTGTCACTGCTACCTATCAGATTAGACCCCTATCTGCCCCTAGGGCACTCAATCACCCGCCCACACCCTCAGAATGCCCTCAGACCCCAGCCCTGATCACCTCGCCAGTGCATTGCTTGCATCTATTCCCCCCTCTAATCACACCTTGAGACACCCATCAATCACCTCCTGTCACCCCCTAGCACACCTACCCATCAGATCAGGCCCCAATTTGCCCCGTGTGGGCTCCTGATCACTCGGCCAATCCCTCAGATCCCCCTCAGACCCCCTTCCGATCACCTCCCCAGTGCATTGATTGCATCTATTTTCCCCTCTAACCACCCCCTGAGACACCCATCAATCACCTCCTGTCACCCCCCTAGCACTCCTATCCATCAGATCAGGCCCAATACAACCTGTCATCTAAAAGGCCACCCTGCTTATGACCGGTTCCACAAAATTCGCCCCCTCATAGACCACCTGTCATCAAAATTTGCAGATGCTTATACCCCTGAACAGTCATTTTGAGACATTTGGTTTCCAGACTACTCACGGTTTTGGGCCTGTAAAATGCCAGGGCGGTATAGGAACCCCACAAGTGACCCCATTTTAGAAAAAAAGACACCCCAAGGTATTCTGTTAGGTGTATGACGAGTTCATAGAAGATTTTATTTTTTGTCAAAAGTTAGCGGAAATTAATTTTTATTGGTTTTTTTTCACAAAGTGTCATTTTTCACTAACTTGTGACAAAAAATAAAATCTTCTATGAACTCGCCATACACCTAACGGAATACCTTGGGGTGTCTTCTTTCTAAAATGGGGTCACTTGTGGGGTTCCTATACTGCCCTGGCATTTTAGGGGCCCTAAACCGCGAGGAGTAGTCTAGAAAACAAATGCTTCAAAATGACCTGTGAATAGGACGTTGGGCCCCTTAGCGCACCTAGGCTGCAAAAAATTGTCACACATGTGGTACCGCTGTACTCAGGAAAAGTAGTATAATGTGTTTTGGGGTGTATTTTTACACATACCCATGCTGGATGGGAGAAATTTCTATGTAAATGGACAATTGTGTGTAAAAAAATCAAACAATTGTCATTTACAGAGATATTTCTCCCACTTAGCATGGGTATGTGTAAAAATACACCCCAAAACGCATTATACTACTTCTCCTGAGTACGGCGGTACCACATGTGTGACACTTTTTTACACCCTAAGTACGCTAAGGGGCCCAAAGTCCAATGAGTACCTTTAGGATTTCACAGGTCATTTTGCGACATTTGGTTTCAAGACTACTCCTCACGGTTTAGGGCCCCTAAAATGCCAGGGCAGTATAGGAACCCCACAAATGACCCCATTCTAGAAAGAAGACACCCAAAGGTATTCCGTACGGAGTATGGTGAGTTCATAGAAGATTTTATTTTCTGTCACAAGTTAGCGGAAAATGACACTTTGTGAAAAAAAACTATTAAAATCAATTTCCGCTAACTTGTGACAAAAAAATAAAAACTTCTATGAACTCACCATACTCCTAACGGAATACCTTGGGGTGTCTTCTTTCTAAAATGGGGTCATTTGTGGGGTTCCTATACTGCCCTGGCATTTTAGGGGCCCTAAACCGTGAGGAGTAGTCTTGAAACGAAATTTCTCAAAATGACCTGTGAAATTCTAAAGGTACTCATTGGACTTTGGGCCCTTTAGCGCAGTTAGGGTGCAAAAAAGTGCCACACATGTGGTATCGCCGTACTCAGGAGAAGTAGTATAATGTGTTTTGTGGTGTATTTTTACACATACCCATGCTGAGTGGGAGAAAGATCTCTGTAAATGGACAATTGTGTGTAAAAAAAATTAACAAATTGTCATTTACAGAGATATTTCTCCCACCCAGCATGGGTATGTGTAAAAATACACCCCAAAACACATTATACTACTTCTCCTGAGTACGGCAATACCACATGTGTGGCACTTTTTTGCACCCTAACTGCGCTAAGGGGTCCAAAGTCCAATGAGCACCTTCAGGCTTTACAGGGGTGCTTACAATTTAGCACCCCCCAAAATGTCAGGACAGTAAACACACCCCACAAATGACCCCATTTTGGAAAGTAGACACTTCAAGGTATTCAGAGAGGAGCATGGTGAGTCCGTGGCAGATTTCATTTTTTTTTGTCGCAAGTTAGAAGAAATGGAAACTTTTTTTTTTTTTTTTTTTTTTTCACAAAGTGTCATTTTCCGCTTACTTGTGACAAAAAATAATATCTTCTATGAACTCACTATGCCTCTCAGTGAATACTTTGGGATGTCTTCTTTCCAAAATGGGGTCATTTGGGGGGTATTTATACTATCCTGGAATTCTAGCCCCTCATGAAACATGACAGAGGGTCAGAAAAGTCAGAGATGCTTGAAAATGGGAAAATTCACTTTTTGCACCATAGTTTGTAAACGCTATAACTTTTACCCAAACCAATAAATATACACTGAATGGGTTTTTTTTATCAAAAACATGTTTGTCCACATTTTTCGCGCTGCATGTATACAGAAATTTTACTTTATTTGAAAACTGTCAGCACAGAAAGTTAAAAAAATCATTTTTTTGCCAAAATTCATGTCTTTTTTGCTGAATATAATAAAAAGTAAAAATCGCAGGAGCAATCAAATAGCACTAAAAGAAAGCTTTATTAGTGACAAGAAAAGGAGCCAAAATTCATTTAGGTGGTAGGTTGTATGAGCGAGCAATAAACCGTGAAAGCTGCAGTGGTCTGAATGGAAAAAAAGTGGCCGGTCCTTAAGGGGTAGAAAGCCCTAGGTCCTCAAGTGGTTAACAGTGTGCTGACCAGAAAGCTGTTATGGGGTAATGGCCATTTTCAAAATGGAGGACAGAGAATTCCATTGATCACAGTGGACATACAGGACGCGGGACAGGAGAAAGACACTGAGGAGTAGACTACATGGGAGGTAAGTATGACTTGTGTATGGTTATTTTGACTTTTAATTTTCAGTTCAGGTTTTCTTTACCGTCGCATCAAATGCACTGTCCTACTGTGAAAGAGGCCTAAAGTAAGGACAGTGACAATGAAAGCTGGGTGGCAGGAGCTAGTCCTGCTGTCTGCTCATGATATATGCAAAAACTGCTTCAAAATATTTAGAAATCCATTTTAATGTCTGAAAATAATTAGAATAGACTAAGTGTTCAATGTTATTTATGTAAACTATTGTTTGTGAATTCAGGTTGTGATTTATGAAATAAAAATTACGTTTCAGGAATAAAGGTTGGATGTTTTGAATATAAGTCCAGGAATGCAGCACACTAAATGAATAAGCCAATGGAGTGTAAATACAAAGGTAAATGTTTTTCTTAAACTAAAGAAGATTAAAGCAGCGCCGCTACAACAGCTGCAAAAGTGTAGTTAACCCGTCTAAGCCTTCCTAATCTGATCAGCTGTCCTCATGGCGACCCATTACCGTCTGTCCCAAGGTTTTATTCTTGTCTTTGTACCAGATTTAATGCTAATTAAAGACTATGGAACTCTTATATGTAGGTAATATGTTTAGACATGCCACGCAGTGCAGCAACCAGACGAGGATTAATGACTGAACCAGTCCAAGTATCAAATGCACAGCAAAGTGGATTATTTCAGTCAATCTAAAATCAGAATTATACACTGAAGGGATTTGGGCTGAGTAGGGGAATCATGATCCCATATTGTGTTGTAATAGAATGTTCAGAGGTATGTGAAAACGGAAAAGTAATTTACTGGCTGAAGAGATGCACTGTGTAGAAGACATTCAGGTCTCTTAGACACACTATGTGCAACAAATATTAAAAAGCATAACAGAACACTATTCCCACATTACTGTATAATAGCAACAGTAAGCTTATTTAGGCAGGAGTGGAGTATGAAAGAATGAGCGATATGATTATTAAGAGCAGCAAGAAAATATACTGAAGGTTGTGTACTGATTTTGCATTGGTTTGAGTGCACATTATTGTTACCTGTAATATGTGAAATAGAGACAATATGTGGATTTAGGCGTGTGTGTGTGTGTGTGTGTGTGTGTGTGTGTGTGTGTGTGTGTGTGTGTGTGTGTGTGTGTGTGTGAGTGTGTGTGAGTGTGTGTGAGTGTGTGTGGTGTGTGGTGTGTGGTGTACGTGTGTGTGTGTGTGTGTGTGTGTGTGTGTGTGTGTGTGTGTGTGTGTGTGTGTGTGTGTGTGTGTACGTGTGTGTGTGTGTGTGTGTGTGTGTGTGTGTGTGAGTGTGTGTGAGTGTGTGTGTGTGTGTGTGTGTGTGTGTGTGTGTGTGTGTGTGTGTGTGTGTGTGTGCCAGTGTGTGTGTGTGTGTGTGTGTGTGTGTGTGTGTGTGTGTGTGTGTGTGTGTGTGTGTGTGTGTGTGTGTGTGTGTGTGTGTACGTGTGTGTGTGTGTGTGTGTACGTGTGTGTGTGTGTGTGTGTGTGTGTGTGTGAGTGTGTGTGAGTGTGTGTGTGTGTGTGTGTGTGTGTGTGTGTGTGTGTGTGTGTGTGTGTGTGTGTGTGTGTGTGTGTGTGTGTGTGTGTGTGTGTGTGTGTGTGTGTACGTGTGTGTGTGTGTGTGTGTGTGTGTGTGTGTGTGTGTGTGTGTGTGTGTACGTGTGTGTGTGTGTGTGTGTGTGTGTGTGAGTGTGTGTGAGTGTGTGTGAGTGTGTGTGTGTGTGTGTGTGTGTGTGTGTGTGTGTGTGTGTGTGTGTGTGTGTGTGTGTGTGTGTGTGTGAGTGTGTGTGAGTGTGTGTGAGTGTGTGTGGTGTGTGTGGTGTGTGGTGTGTGGTGTGTGGTGTACGTGTGTGTGTGTGTGTGTGTGTGTGTGTGTGTGTGTGTGTGTGTGTACGTGTGTGTGTGTGTGTGTGTGTGTGAGTGTGTGTGAGTGTGTGTGTGTGTGTGTGTGTGTGTGTGTGTGTGTGTGTGTGTGTGTGTGTGTGTGTGTGTGTGCCAGTGTGTGTGTGTGTGTGTGTGTGTGTGTGTGTGTGTGTGTGTGTGTGTGTGTGTGTGTGTGTGTGTGTGTGTGTGTGTGTGTGTGTGTACGTGTGTGTGTGTGTGTGTGTACGTGTGTGTGTGTGTGTGTGTGTGTGTGTGTGAGTGTGTGTGAGTGTGTGTGTGTGTGTGTGTGTGTGTGTGTGTGTGTGTGTGTGTGTGTGTGTGTGTGTGTGTGTGTGTGTGTGTGTGTGTGTGTGTGTGTGTGTGTGTACGTGTGTGTGTGTGTGTGTGTGTGTGTGTGTGTGTGTGTGTGTGTGTACGTGTGTGTGTGTGTGTGTGTGTGTGTGTGTGAGTGTGTGTGAGTGTGTGTGAGTGTGTGTGGTGTGTGTGTGTGTGTGTGTGTGTGTGTGATGTGGACAAAATACACAATCAGGGGGATGACTAGAACTCTAGAACTCACCCCCCCCCCCCCCCCCGCCCACCCAATCTGAGTCGAACGGGCCTCTTACAAGCCACTTTTCTCTGATATTTGTCAACAGGCTCAATAATTTTGATAAAAACTACCATTGATTTTTTGACCATAAAACATTTGTTTGATAAACTTCCAATCACATTTGGATAGTTTATTGAATGAAAGGGCTCTGGGTCCCGATTTTTGAGTGGTTTCATTACTTTCTGTCTAGAGGAGACATACATGTTGCGGGGCACAAAGGTCACCTTTTGATGGGTGACCTTTTGACGATGATGTATACTCAGTATTGCTACCATTATTTACACTGGTATTGCTCATGCTTCTCATGAATCTGTAACTGTCAATACTGAATAGATTCAGCTCAACTCTTCTTGTTTTACTTAAAGGAGAACTGAAGTAAGAGGTATACGGAGTCTTCCATATTTTTTTTCCTTTTAAACAATACCAGTTGCCTGGCAGCCCTGCTGATTTATTTGGCTGCAGTAGTGTCCGATTAATACCATAACGAGCATGCAGCTAGTCTTGTCAGATCTGACAATAATGTCAGAAGCACCTGATCTGCAAGCTTGTTCAGAGTCTATGGCTTAAAGTATTAGAGGCAGAGGATTAGCAGGATAGACAATAACTGGTATTAGTTAAAAAATATATAAAATGTGGAAGCCTCCATATATCTCTCGCTAAAGATGGCCTTTAAAATGAACCGAGGTGAGAGTGATTACGTTTTGATGTTATGCTGAGAATGTTATATGTTTTGATATTGTGTTGTGATAATCTTGAATTGTTAAAATAGTTCTTAGCCACACACAAACCAGCGTTCAGAGGAACAAGTGAAAATCACTCATACGGTTAAAACAAAAATAGAGATTTTTGTTTTAAATGTTCATTTTCTTTTTTTCTTGTAAGTAGAGCCCCTGCTAGCAATATTTAATCCAGCTGGAGCTTTAGAATAATTGACAAAGGATTCGTGCATTCAGAGGAACTTGAAGAACTTCCGTTTATCCAATTATTTCATTAACAATTACAAAGATGAACAATCTGTCAATGATTACCAACTGCCACCGGTGAAAATAGTGGGAATAATAAAACCTCTTGATACTGCATGCATGCAACAGCACACAATGAGGGTACATTACTAAACCGAAGGATTGCAATTTGTGCTCCCTCGGCTTTATATGCCTGTTGTGATCACGATCAAGATCACCAAACAGGAATCAGTTGCATCAGGCCCAGATAATAATGTGGCCACAACATGCAGAAACTACGGACTTGTGTGGCTTTCTTCATATCAGGAGCTGTAACAGCCTTTATCGAAATGAATAGGGATAAGTGGAAGTGCATGCAAGCTTCCGTATTCATCGTTGGTTATCATGCCACCTGGATGGATCAGCTGTATGGACAGTTTATAAAATAACTATTCTGTGGCCCTACAGTTTCAGTTTGAAGCCCGCTGAACAGTTTTTTTTATTTTAGTTTCAAACATGTTTTTATTTCAGAAGGAAAACAATATGCAGCAAATAAAAATTGACAAAGTAAGGCACTTTCAATGACACAAGTCAAAGCTATACATATGTGAAGCAGAAAAAAAAGGCGCAGGAGCCATTTCGGAAAAAAAAGGCGCTGTCATAGGTGTCTATCATAAAAGCCGCTATTAGCAGCAAAGGAAGGTAATTTGGGCACATGGCAGCAGCTGCTAGCCTATCAGGCGCCTCTGGGCACCGAAATACCTACCTACTTTTACCTTTTACCTACTTTTACCTACTTTTCTGCATATCGCTGCTTTGCAGTAAAGGGGAGAGTAAAGGTTTAGGGGGGTTTAGGGTTAGGCACCACCAAGGGCGTTAGGTTTAAGAACCTTCAGGGATGACCTTAGGGTTAGGCACCACCAGGGCAGTCTTAGGGTTAGGCACAACCAGCGACGCACCACCGGGGGGTCTTAAGGTTAGGCACCATCAGGAGCGGTCTTAGGATTAGGCATCGTTACAGGGAGGGTTCTATGTGAGAGTAGGATTAAGTTTAGCCATATTGGAAATTCAGCAGTAGAATATTGCTAATTTTAGCGAGATTCTATTTGTGGCAAACCTCTGCGCTCTTTTTTCCAGGTGCCTTTTTTCAAGTAAGCATACACATGGCATCTTAACAGGTCATTTGTTTGGAAATAGAGATATCTAACCAGCATTTTCCGATAAGATACCTAGATAAGATACCTAGAACATTACATATATTTTCAGCCCAATAATTTCTATGTATATGGACTGTGTGTATCTTAAAGAGACTCTGTAACAAAAATTGCATCCTGTTTTTTATCATCCTACAAGCTCCAAAAGCTATTCTAATGTGTTCTGGCTTACTGCAGCACTTTGTACTATCACAGTCTCTGTAATAAATTATTATTATTATTATTTAGTATTTATATAGCACCGACATATTACGCAGCGCTGTACAGTGTATATATATATCTTGTCACTAACTGTCCCTCAAAGGAGCTCACAATCTAATCCCTACCATTGCCATATGTCTATATTATGTAGTGTAAGTACTGTAGTCTAGGGCCAATTTTTTAGGGGGAGCCAATTAACTTATCTGTATGTTTTTGGAATGTGGGAGGAAACCGGAGTGCCCGGAGGAAACCCACGCAGACACGGAGAGAACATACAAACTCTTTGCAGATAGTGCCCTGGCTGGGATTCGAACCAGGGACCCAGAGCTGCAAGGCGAGAGAGCTAACCACTACGCCACCGTGCTGCCCAAATAAATCAACTTATCTCTCTCTTGTCAGACTTGTCGGCCTGTGTCTGGAAGGCTGCCAAGTTCTTCAGTGTTGTGGTTCTGCTATGAACTCCCCCTTCCAGGCCCCTCTCTGCACACTGCCTGTGTGTTATTTAGGATTAGAGCAGCTTCTCTCTTCTCTCTTATCTTTTACAAGCTGGATAAATCGTCTTCTGAGCTTGCTGGGCTTTCACATACTGATGAATTACAGACAAGGGCAAAGCTGTTTGCAGAAGGAAAAGAGCAGCCTGAAACTTCAGTGCATGAGAACAGGGGGAAAGAAACACACAAATGATCTCTTGAGATTCAAAAGGAAGGCTGTATACAGCCTGCTTGTGTATGGATGTATTTTCTATGTGTGGACATACTGTACATCAACCTACTTCCTGTTTTGGTGGCCATTTTGTTTGTTTATAAACAAACTTTTTAAAACTGTTTTTAACCACTTTTAATGCGGCGAGGAGCGGCGAAATTGTGACAGAGGGTAATAGGAGATGTCCCCTAACGCACTGGTATGTTTACTTTTGTGCGATTTTTAACAATACAGATTCTCTTTAAAAAGCTAGAGGAGGAGCTTAAACCCCAATAATCATAATAATGATTTATCCTGTCAGATGAAACCAGTACTGGTGGATCATTTGACAGCAGTCTCTCTAAATACCACTGTGTTAATCGAAATAATTCAATAATTTGTTTTTTTATGGGAGATGCCCGGGTATCTATAAAGCTTTTCCATACCTCAAAGAAACATTTGGTATGGGTATCGTTTTGCAAGGACATCTCTATCCAGTCCATAAGAAATGCATGACATAGTTTTAGTTTAAATTGTGCCAAAGTGGGGGGATTAGGGGAAATTCAGTTGTGCAAGAAGGACTTTCGAACTACTGCTGAAATGATGTCAATGAACATTGGAACAAGAGAACATTGCAAAAGAGGGAAAGTCTTGCTGCACTCTTCTAATTTTGCCATGTTTTTCAACAAAAATGGGTTTTTCATTTGCAGTCAGACTACTTTGAACAGGGCCGGCCCGCTCATGAGGCGGGGTGAAACTTTTGCCTCAGGCGGCAAAATTCCAGGGGCGCATCCGCACGTCCGTGGGTGCGGGGAGCCGGCCGCCGAGCTTGAGGGGTAGCTGGCAGGACGGGGGTATTGGGCCTAGCGGCGGGGAGGGGGGTCAGACCCCCCCCTCCCTCACCTGGGTCCCCCGTGCTCCGCTCCCCTCCAGCCTTAAATACAAGCAGCCGCTATGTGTAAGAGGCACGGGCGGGTAGGACTCACCTCTTCCTCGTTCCAAGCGTGCGCTCCACTGACGTCACTTCCTGCAGCGTTGCGGAAATTTTTTTTTTGCCTCAGGCGGCAAATAGTCTAGGGCCGGCCCTGACTTTGAAGCATAGCAGTATCATCCACAAGGCAACCTAGGCAACTTCCTGGTGCCTAGTGGGCATCAAGGGACCCAGCCACGCCTTCTCTTACCATTCACCCACCTTAGTTTATCAAAAAAAACTGTGAGAAAGCAATGTCTAGTACCTTGCCTTGGGTTCCATTACATCTTGATCCTTTTCTGCTGTGGTGAGGATGTTAAGGTTTGTGTTTATGGTGGTCAGAGTTTGACATAGGTGTATACAGTACTGGAAGCAGTCCCTGTTGTGCCAGTTAATAAAGTTAGGAAGTTTCAGATAGTTCATTAGATATAGTTAGGATACCAGGGTTACTCATTCCACCTGGATAGACTGCACTCACTTTAATGGGGTCAAGATACAGGTTCTAAAATCAAATAAATAAGATGTAGAAGCCTAAGTGTTTTCCTTACGATGGGCTTTATATGAATAATAATGTTATGTAGTAATTTATTATTTATTAATTAATACAGTGAACTGGACAGTATACATGTATGTAGAAAAAGGCTATGGTGCTCCTTCCATTGCAGCAGAGACAACAAATCCTACCTAATAAAACACAAGTGTCTATGTGTCCCATGTCCCTGTTGTGTCTTTTTTTGTTGTGCGCATGTGCAGGGAGGGACGCAGAGACACTGAGTAGTGCTGGGGGAATGACGGGGCGGGGGGCCAGGAGGGGCACGAGCGCACGACGGGTGTGCGCGTGCACGTGAACGTGCGGCGGATGAGAGCTCACAGACCTTGCTCGTTTTTAAACAGGCTAAGGTCACTAGTATTATATATTGAAGAAACATAGATGAGAGTCAGTTTGTATAGAGCCTCAAATGTGAGGCATGTAATTGAAACAGCATATATGAAGCAGTACAGTTCTGGTTTACACTGAGCTGTATTGGAGATCAAAATCATTCTGGGCAAATCCACTTAACGCCAGTGGATATAAGCCTTGGCAAGGTAATTTCAAATAAATATGACATGTATGTTATAAGAGAAATTCAACCGACTCAGAGCACCGATGCTAAGAGTAACAGGTCCTTTTCTTCAATGTCCCGATGACCTTCAGCCATTACTGTCTCTTTGCTCTATAGATTCCTCAATGAACTGAGTGTTTATGATATTCTATGCAAGTTGTCTGAGGTGAACGCTATAGATTGCTTATACCTGAACATATTGAATCCTGCCTTCATATATTAGTCTTGCACAGTTAAGTGGGAAGCAAAGGGAAAATTAGCAGTGGGGCTTTCAACCATCTGCATGAAGGCTTTTCTTATAGAAACACAGGCTTTGTTCCTGCGGCTTCCAAACACACCTCCTTGTGTGAGACTTGGCTGCTCTGTGTGACCACAGGTGTTCAGCCACAGCTGGACTGGAAATCCTAGAGAAGGGGAGAAGAGGAAGTTGTGGGGGATTACCATTTATCAGCCCTTGTCCCCGCAAAGTGATGCAGTTTGACCTTTATACATTTCTTCTCAATGTGTAACTAATTGTGAACGCTTTAGCATCCATCATTTTGAGAAACAACACAATTTAAAGAAGTGTATGCCAGGGAAATATAATGAAAAGCATGACTACCGAAGGCTCTGGTATACATTATAGCGACAAGGTTGTGCCATGCTCTCAGTCTTGTTAACTGTGCACAAGATCTATTAGCTGACAGGGAAATCTATCGTTAAAACGGCAGCCAAGATCCAGGGACGGTTATGAATTTTATACCTGATTTGAACAGTGTTGTCTTGAGGACATATAATTTTTTTCATGCATAAACAAGTGATGGAATCATTATTGGAATACATTTAATCAGCTCTGATTCTCTGACCAACTTTACACACAGCTGGTAAATTTGCTAAAGTAGCATAGTGAAATGAAGGGGTGTTTTAAGTTGAAAGAGACTCTGTAACAAAAATAAGTTCCTCTGGGGGGTACTCACCTCGGGAGGGGTAAGCCTCAGGGTCCCAATGAGGCTTCCCCCTCAGTGGCGCACGGAGGGGGTTGTTCTGAGTGTCTAGAACAACCCCCTGCACCGGGACCGGAAGTGGGGCTGCCGCATGGCCCGGCCGGCTGGGGAGAGAAGACAGAAGAAAATGATGGAGGCGCCAGCCGCGCTAATAAGGGATGCGGGAGCTTTATTCCTCCCTCCCTCCCTCCCTCCCTCTGAATGCCCCTCACCTGCAGTGAATGTGTGCCCGGCTCCCCCATGAGTGTGTGCGCAGCGGAGCGGTAGGTCCTCTTACCGCAGATCAGGCGCACCAGCAACTGGAGTCTCATGCTTCCTGTTTACCATGACGTCACAGGAAGCATGAGACTCCAGTTGCTGGTGCGCCTGATCTGCGGTAAGAGGACCTACCGCTCCGCTGCGCACACACTCATGGGGGAGCCGGCACACATTCACCGCAGGTGGGGGCATTCAGAGGGAGGGAGGGAGGGAGCGAGGAATAAAGCCGGTTCCCGCATCCCTTATTAGCACGGCTTGCGCCTCCATCATTTTATTCTGTCTTCTCCCCCAGGCAATCTTCTCCCCACACAGGGGGCGGGCACCTTCCTTCACCTATCTTATACTGGGGGGCATATACCTATCTAATCTATCCTGGGGGGCATATACCTATCTAACCTATACTGGGGGGCATATACCTATCTAATCTATACTGGGGGGCATATACCTATCTAACCTATACTGGGGGGCATATACCTATCTAATCTATACTGGGGGGCATATACCTATCTAACCTATACTGGGGGGCATATACCTATCTAACCTATACTGGGGGACATATACCTATCTAACCTATACTGGGGGACATATACCTATCTAATCTATACTGGGGGGCATATACCTATGTAACCTATACTGGGGGGCATATACCTATCTAACCTATACTGGGGGGCATATACCTATCTAACCTATACTGGGGGGCATATACCTATCTAACCTATACTGGGGGGCATATTCCTATCCAAGCTATACTGGGGGGCATATCCCTATCAAACCTATACTGGGGGGCATATCCCTATCAAACCTATACTGGGGGGCATATACCTATCTAACCTATACTGGGGGGCATATACCTATCTAACCTATACTGGGGGGCATATACCTATCTAACCTATACTGGGGGGCATAGCCCTATCTAACCTATACTGGGGGGCATATCCCTATCAAACCTATACTGGGGGGCATATACCTATCTAACCTATACTGGGGGGGCATATACCTATCTAACCTATACTGGGGGACATATACCTATCTAATCTATACTGGGGGGCATATACCTATCTAACCTATACTGGGGGCAACTATATGGGCTACCTATACTGGGGGGGACCTATAGCTGGCTACCTATACTGCGGGCACCTATACCTGTCTCCACGTTGGGGGCGCATTTTACGCCCTCACCCTGGGTGCAATTTAGCCTAGAAACTGCTAGTATTTGGCTCCACCCACACCATATTTTGGCCACGCCCACACGCCACTTTCAGGAACCCCCCCCTTGGAAATCCTGGATTTGCCCCTGCCCCTCCTCTGTAGCTGCAGGCAGTCCAGCGCTGGCTCCCCCGAAGTGTCCCGGAATCCTCCCTCGACAAGGCTGACAAGCGCTGATTTATTTACCTTTCCTGTCTGCAGCGGGGGCGCTGTTGCAGCTCTCCGCACGGAGATAGGCGAAAATAGCCGATCTCTGTCGGGTCCACTCTACTGCGCAGGCACAGGAGTCTTGCGCCTGCGCAGTAGAGCGGCCCAACAGCGATCGGCTATTTCCGTCTATCCTCAAGCGGAGAGCCGATACTGCACATGTGCTGGAGCCAGGAAGGTAAATATTTACATCCCCGCTGTTCGGGGAGCTTTATCGCCGCCGCCCTGGGACCGAGGAGGATGGGGGAAGCCTCAATAGGATCCGGAGGCTTCCCCCACCCGAGGCGAGTACCCCCCAGGGGAGGTTTTTTTTTTTACAGATTTTCTCTAAGACTACCTCTGGCCAAAAAAAATTTGAATGGCAATACATATATGTAGTCTATGCACTGTGTACAGATAGATGAACATATACAGTGTACATCTGGTACATCCTAGTGGATAGAACAGACTCACATTTATATCTGTAGTAACACCTCCATCTTTTTCCTCATGCTGATGTCTTGCAAGTACACCCTCATCATTGTGTCCTCTTCTCTAGCCTGGTGCCCTCCCCTGCTCCTCCCTCCCCTGACCTCTGCCTCCCTGGATCAAATCACATCTCCTGTAGGAGAGAGAAGACATAGCAGAACAGCTGAAGCCTGTCTCATCATGTCTGTTTGCAATAATTCTTATTTCAGATGTCTTGTCTGCCTGCCTGGATTAGATTACATCTCTTTTCACAGTGTTTGTGGGCTGAGAGCAGGGCATGGGGGTGGAGTTATGACATCAATCCCCCAGCATCCTTCGCATCTATGATTTGGGGGAAAATTGCCAGGCCTTATTTCAGACAGGAGGCAGGGATTTCAAGACCATATGTGGAATACTTTTAGATTGTAAACTCACAAGGGCAGGCTCTCTCACCCTTAGTTTTTGTTGTTAATTTAATAGCTTGCACTCTGTTCTACATTTTATTCATCATGCTATATCTGTCATTGTAATCACCAGTTCTATATTTTGTACCAGTGCCCATATTTGATGTATATCATTGTCTGTATCGTTATGTACCCCTTGTTTGTTGTCCTACTTTGTACAGTGCCACGGAATATCTTAATAATACAATAATACAATAAAATTTGTAAAGCGCTTTTCTCCCATGGGACTCAAAGCGCATCGTTGTGTCTCAGATTAATACAGGGTTGCAGGCTGGGTTGTGTTACAGAGGAGATAGTCAGATGTTCATGAATGCCAGACTAAAGAGGTAGGTTTTCAGTTTAGACTTAAATGCTTCCAGGGATGGAGCTGTCCTGATTAGGTGTGGCAAAGTGTAGGGGCAGCATGACAAAAGGCTCTGTCTCCAAAGGTTTTGAGGTGGACTATGGGGGTGACCATGGTGTTACGTCCTTTTGTTCTGACGCTTTATAAATCAAAAATAATAATAATACTGACCCTGGGGGTGAGAAAATCACACTATATTATGATTTAATATATCTTAACAACTTATTAGGTTTAACACAACAGAGGAAAGAGGCGCCCTGGGATAATAAAAGCGTTTAAAAACAGCTAAAAACAGTAGGTATTATGAGGTATCTTACCTCAATGACGAAATCTCTGTAAGTTGTTACAAAAGATTTTTATTAGCACAAGCGGCAACGCGTTTCGCGGGTCACAGCCCGCTTCATCAGGCCAATTGCAGTGCCTATAACAGCAACAGGAACTCCTTAATATGAACATGCATTGGAAATCTTATCAGTACAATCCTAAACATTTTATATTAAATCAGATCATTAGCAATTTCCGGAAACGCCTCCTCCTCTCTGGCGAGCGCGTCGATTAGCGGCAACCAGAGACGCTTGAGATGTCATATGTTATATATTGTAGTTCCGCAGAGCCCCTCACAGAGGCTCCCTATGCTGAAGGAATTTTTCTATTTGGTAAGTCCATCGCATCTCTCTATATATGCCAATAGACCACCCAATGCTCCCCCTGCTGTTTATCTAGTATAATCATACTTAGCACCACGCAGTGTTGTAAATTCGTTTATCCAACTAGTGACCAGTCTATTTTTAAAGAGCAGCTAATACTGCTATGTGTTGCATGTATGTGTATGTATGTTTATATATATATATATATATATATACACAATTGCTGGCCAAGTCTGCATGACTTTTATTATGTGTTATTTATTATCAATTACGATATCTTTATTCATATATACTTATGACTTTTATACTTGCATTTGGATAGTTTTAAGTGTGTCAGTAGTATACACATACATGTATACGTGTATATATATATGTGAATTAAAGTTCACATTTTATCAATAGGTACAACGAAGAGATAAGCTATATTGTTATTATTAATTATTTATTACATTATCAATTGATTGTGTGTTTTACACAGTACATTTATCTATCTTTTAATATTCATAACTAAGAAATTGAAGATTAGTCTGATAATCATGCTGTCGCATATGTATGTGTGTGTATATATATACAAATGGATCCGGAAATATGTTATAGAGCCAAATCTGATCTGATTTAATATAAAATGTTTAGGATTGTACTGATAAGATTTCCAATGCATGTTCATATTAAGGAGTTCCTGTTGCTGTTATAGGCACTGCAATTGGCCTGATGAAGCGGGCTGTGACCCGCGAAACGCGTTTCCGCTTGTGCTAATAAAAATCTTTTGTAACAACTTACAGAGATTTCGTCATTGAGGTAAGATACCTCATAATACCTACTGTTTTTAGCTGTTTTTAAACGCTTTTATTATCTCAGGGCGCCTCTTTCCTCTGTTGTGCTAAGTATACCCCCGAACAGCTACTGTTCGAGGGGCGGTGATATACCACCAGTGGGGTTCCCACAGTGGTTGTTTCAACCTTTTTTTCCATTAAGAGAGCGACCATCCTTCCGGTCCTGGCTAGGACCACCCCGAGTGGAGTCGGGTTTATTGTCTCCACCTGCTTTCTGCGGTTGGTTGCCCCCAGCAACCCTCCTTTGTGAGTAGTGCCTTTATTATTTTATTCACATTGTGGTTTCCAACATATTGCACTACTGGGCTCCCGTTTTTGTCTCCTGTGTCTTTTCCTATAGGGTGTTGCATCACCCCTACCACTATTGATGCATACAGTAAAAAATGGCGCGGAGGAAATAATGGCGCACCGTTCTGCCGATTATAAAACGCTATTTACCGTTTTAATGTACATACATTAAAATGGTAAATAGCGTTTTATAAAACAGCAGAACGGTGTGCCATTGAACCATGCAGGGAGCTAGCAGAGGGGGTCGGGCTGGCAGCGGAGGTCGGGCTGGAGAGACAGCGGGCTGGCAGCGAGGTCAGGAGGATGGAGAGGCAGCGGGCTGGCAGCGGGGTCAGGGTGGAGAGGCAGCGGGCAGTGGGCTGGCAGCGGGGGTCGGGCTGGAGAGACAGCGGGGTGGAGGGAGGATTATGTAGCATTGGTATACATTACCTCGTCCCGGCCGGCGATCGCTCCTTCACTTCATAGCTTGCACGAGTCCTGCATCCAGCCAATCACCATGCGGCTTCAGTTTCCGCATGGTGATTGGCTGGATGCAGGACTCGTGCAAGCTATGAAGTGAAGGAGCGATCGCCGGCCGGGACGAGGTAATGTATACACATGCTGCGTAATCCTCCCTCCACCCCGCTGTCTCTCCAGCCCGACCCCCGCTGCCAGCCCACTGCCCGCTGCCTCTTTACCCTGACCCCGCTGCCTCTCCAGCCCGACCCCCGCTGCCAGCCCACTGCCTCTCCAGCCCGATCACTGCAAAAAAAATATTAACATATAAAACGATAAATATCGTTTTAAATGCAGCGCCAGCGCCGTTCTGACACTATTGGCGCTGTGCGCCATTTTTGCCTGTCCCCCTATTGATTATTAGGTTTAAAGCAAATTGTAATTTATAATTTAGGTACTCTTTAAGCTGCAGTAACTGCATTTTTAGTCATGGTTCTAATTCATCTGCTGATAAACTGGATGTTAGACATGTGCAAAGCTATACTGATCTTTAGCCTCACCCATTCCCACCCTCACTACCACCACCACCTCATCACACCAACCTAACCCACTCCGTTCCTCCAAGAAGTACCCCACATTAATTATGAAGAGCACAAATTACTTCACAACTAATGGAATACAGGACATTACTTCAAGAGCTATACTGAATGTTGGATTGGTGTAGCTCTGTAAAATGTATAAACTGTAGGCTCACTATAGACTATTGGATCTGGATGTGTGCCTGGCTTTCAGGGGCACAAAGAGATGCTTTGCATATTTGGAAGTGATGCCTCATGGGAAACCATACTTTCTCACATAAAGCAAATACCTTTTGTTTTGAAGAGGAACTGAAAGGTCCTAAAAAATAAGAGTTTCACTTACCTGGGGCTTCTGCTATCCCCCTGCAGCTGATCTGTGCCCACGCCGTGACATACCAGTCCTCCGTTTCCACGCTGCGGGTCACTTTTCTTCTTGTAGTGAAAGCCAACTTCTTAGTCGGCCTCCACAGCGCCTGGCCACATGTATCCAGGAGCAAGGAGCATCCTGCGTAGGTGAAGTATGAGAAAATCTCTACTGCGTCTGCGCAGTACGCTCCAGTCGACTGGAGCATGAACAAGGATGCACGCAGCCAGGGCCGCCAGGCGCAGTGGACATCCACTGCGCAAATTGAAAGTGAGTCGCGGCGTGTGAACGGAAGATCGGTATGTCATATCGCGGGCTCAGGTCAACTGCAGGGGGCGCTTATTGTTTTAGTGTATGCGTGTGTAGTGTGCTTCACATTTGCGAATAAACAGTTCAAGCAGTGCCAGACAGTCTTTTCCTTTATGTTGGGAATACACGTTATGTTTTTTGCGAAGAATTGTTTCGATAGATGCCTTTGATGATAAAATTCTGATATGTCCGATTTTCCGCTCGATTCTGTCCCACTTGATTTCTCATAGAAGTGAATGGAAAAAAGATAAGAAAAAAACGAGTGGAAGATAAGAGAATCGAGCAGAAAATCGAATGGCTAATAGATCGTGTGCAAAATCGAACAAGAAAAACGTAACGTGTATTCCCAGCATAAGACTTGTTCTGTTGTGCTATTGTATATAATTCTTAAACAGCACCTACTAAAATTATACTCAGTCTACGGTAATCACTTGATAAGAAGCAGGTTTGCATTTAAAAAGAAAAGGTAGTAGATACCGTATATACTCGCATATAAGCCGACCCGCATATAAGCCGACCCCCCAACTTTTCCATGAAAAACCAGGGAAAAATGATTGACCCCCATATAAGCCGGGGGTAGGAAATGCTGGCCGCGTGATCCCCCCAGTGTGTCCCAGTATAGCTAGTATAGTGCCCAGTAAGGGTAGGTAGTGCCCCAGTATAGCTAGTATAGTGCCCAGTTTAGCCAGTATAGTGCCCAGTATAGGTAGGTAGTGCCCCAGTATAGCTAGTATAGTGCCCCAGTATAGCTAGTATAGTGCCCCAGTATAGCTAGTATAGTTCCCAGTATAGCTAGTATAGTGCCCCAGTATAGGTAGGTAGTGCCCCAGTATAGCCAGTATAGTGCCCCAGTATAGCTAGTATAGTGCCCAGTTTAGCTAGTAAAGTGCCCAGTTTAGCTAGTGTAATTCCCAGTATAGCTAGTATAGTGCCCCAGTATAGGTAGGTAGTGCCCCAGTATAGGTAGGTAGTGCCCCAGTATAGCTAGGTAGTGCCCCAGTATAGCTAGTAAAGTGCCCAGTTTAGCTAGTAAAGTGTCCATTTTAGCTAGTATAGTGCCCCAGTATAGGTAGGTAGTGCCCCAGTATAGGTAGGTAGTGCCCCAGTATAGCTAGTAAAGTGTCCAGTTTAGCTAGTATAGTGCCCAGTTTAGCTAGTATAGTGCCCCAGTATAGGTAGGTAGTGCCCCAGTATAGGTAGGTAGTGCCCCAGTATAGCTAGTAAAGTGCCCAGTTTAGCTAGTATAGTGCCCAGTTTAGGTAGGTAGTGCCCCGGTATAGCTAGTATAGTACCCAGTGTAGGTAGGTAGTGGCCAGTATAGTGCCCTGCTCGCCCCCCTCCCGCCGCCTTTCCAGATACAGATCGCCGCTACAGGGAGCCGCGCTCTTTCCTGCCCCCTGCATCGTCACAGCAGCAGCGCCGAGCGCGCTGCTGTGATCTCTTCAATTCATACGGGCATGAGAGCGCAGAGCGGGGAAGAGGAAGCGCCGGGGAAGAGGAAGCCGCTGCAGGTAAAAGCAGCGGCGGCGGCGGCGGGAGGGGGTAGCGGGGGCCGTGGACCACGGACCACCAGGGAAGACTCGCATACAAGCCGACCCCACAACTTTTGACCCCCTTTTTGGGGTCAAAAATTCGGCTTGTATGCGAGTATATATGGTACTTTCTTCAGTAGAGGAAAGCTTCTCAGATTCCTCTTCCACCCCAACACAGCTTGCAGCCAGCCTCATCTGCTTTGCAGCCACGCTCCCATCCATGTCATGGCTGCCCTGAACAGCAATGTACTCGGCCATGGCTGAAAAGTCAAAACATTTTAACTCCTGCTAGTTTTAGATAATTACACTATGTGGCTGCAAATGTAAATGTAAATACAATTTACATTATATTAGATCACAAAATGGCCATTATAGCACTGGAAAATGTATTGTTATTATGTATTATCGTGCAGGAAACCACTTGTGGGGAATAGTCTGCGATTCCTGCAGATACAAGTCTGATCCGTACCTGAATAATATAACAATGGCTTGCAAGTATTCAAAACTGAACAAGGAACAGGGCAAAGGTAATTACATTTTACTAATGACGGCTAAACAATAGATTACCTGTACTTGTACCTATACTCATGCACATGTGTGTCTGGCATGTATAGTGTAGTGATTTCCTAAACCTAAACTCTATCTAGTCTTTTCATTCTTAACCGGATCTGGACCAATGTAGTATGAATCTATGTCCAGCAGGTGGTGCTGTTCCTAAACCTAAAATCTATCTAGTCTTTTTATTCTTAACCGGATCTGGACCGATGTAGTATGAATCTATGTCCAGCAGGTGGTGCTGTGCCCCTGACTGGACGTAAACTCTACGTCGCATTGACTGCGCGTACCCGCCGTTTACTACCGCTCTTGCCGCTCTGTCCCCGCCGCAATTTTCTCGCCCTGCCGTTTCTATGATGGCAGAGCACTGTGAGCTGGGCAGGAGCCGTTTTCATTGGCTCCTGGCCCTGTCATCACTGTAAGCCAATCCCATTGGCTTATATTGATTGACAGGGTCAGGAGCCAATGAAAGCGGCTGGAAGCCAATGAAAGCGGCTCCTGACCGGCGCACAGTGCTCTGCCGTCATAGAAACGGCAGAGAGTGGAGCCTGCGGTGGGGACAGAGCAGCATGACCGCCGGGAGCAGCAGTGATTCGTTGGGAAGAGCCGCTTTACTGTACCATCAGCCTCTGTTCCTTAAGGGGGCAGAGACTGCTGGTACCAAAGTGGTTAGTAAAACTTATCAAGATAGTCTTACAGTAAACAAAAATCCTACTACTTATGCATAACCTGATCCTCTCCATTGAGGACTTGGGGCCTGATGAAGTTGCCATGCACAGGGAGTACACAGCACTTTTACCGTTACTAGCGCAGGGGAAGCACCGGCCATTAACCCTTAGTGCCGTGTGCGCTACCAAGTCAATGCGTGCGTCCATGTGAGCGCATGTGGAGTAACATGCATTACCATGGAAACTACAGCACTACAGCGATTTTACCTGGAGTTTACTGTATCAGGCCCATGGTTTATTGTAATATCTGCTTTAGGCTCCCTGCACACTGCAAATCCGATTTGCGATTTCGATTTTCCCTGCATGCTATGAAAAGAAAAACGAAGAAAAAACGCAGCATGCAGTACCGATTAATAATCAGAATCACGTGTGATAATCGATTAAAAATCGGAATTGCATGTAGTGTGCAGGGAGCCTTAGGCCTCTTGCACACTACGTGCAATTCCGATTTTTTTATACTACCCGATTTTTGATTCAGATTTAAAAATTACTGCATGCTGCTACGTTTTTTCATTGGGATAAAAAATCGGATCGTATAAAAAAATCAGAATTGCATGTAGTGTGCAAGAGGTCTTTGGAAAAGACTTTTAGCACATCATGCTTACGAGCTTATGGCAGGGTTTGATCCATAGTGCTGCTGAAGATGCTGATGCTATATAAATCTGAAGTACTATAATAATTTTAATACTAGTAAAAAGATATATATAGCAAAAAACTGAAAAAACTTGAAGAATTTATATGCAAAAATACAAAGGATTTTTTATTGAAGACAACACAAAAATGTTTATAAAAAGTATCCGTCAGGAAACATTTTCTATAGCAAAGAATGGCAAAAATGCATCAGTTGTTAACATCAAGATTAGTGCAGTTGTACACATTGAGGTGACAATCCAAATTTCAGGGTAGCTGATGAGGGCCCAGGGAAGCTGATGAGTGTTCTGTGAAACATGCAGTACCCAAATAGAGAGTGCTTCTATTAAGTAAAGATACATTTAACTCAATGGGTATCATTCATAAACAGGCTGTCGGTAGTGCGGGAAAACACCGTTCTTCTCCGCAACCGGTAATTAAGACTTCTGGGTGGCCATTCATAAAGAAGTCTGCCTGTTGCGGAAGAAGTGCGGAGGTTTTCTGGAGGAAGCTGGCGGCAGCGTGGCGGAAGACATGCGGAAACTTAAAAGCTGCCCGATTCCCTCCCTGCGCTGCTCTGTCTGATGCTGCTTGGGAGGTCCCTCCCATTCATTTATATGTATTCCGCCCGCCTATCGCTACTGTCGAGCAAGCGGTATTTTCCTTCCGGATACCGCTTGCTCTAATCTTTATGAATGGATGTGTTTGTTAATTTTTCTAGATTAATCTAGAAAAACTCCGCACAAGGCGGAAATGTATCGCTCTGTCACCTTTTCATGCGGAAAGAGCCTTTATGAATGGGGCTTATGCTGAGTGGTCGGGAAAGTCACCGGTGTTAAGCATTTCCGCATGCGGAAATTCTTTATGAATGATACCCAATGGTTATCATTCATAAACAGGCTGTCGGTAGTGCGGGAAAACACCGTTCTTCTCCGCAACCGGTAATTAAGACTTCTGGGTGGCCATTCATAAAGAAGTCTGCCTGTTGCGGAAGAAGTGCGGAGGTTTTCTGGAGGAAGCTGGCGGCAGCGTGGCGGAAGACATGCGGAAACTTAAAAGCTGCCGGATTCCCTCCCTGCGCTGCTCTGTCTGATGCTGCTTTGGAGGTCCCTCCCATTCATTTATATGTATTCCGCCCGCCTATCGCTACTGTCGAGCAAGCGGTATTTTCCTTCCGGATACCGCTTGCTCTAATCTTTATGAATGGATGTGTTTGTTACTTTTTCTAGATTAATCTAGAAAAACTCCGCACAAGGCGGAAATGTATCGCTCTGTCACCTTTTCATGCGGAAAGAGCCTTTATGAATGGGGCTTATGCTGAGTGGTCGGGAAAGTCACCGGTGTTAAGAATTTCCGCATGCGGAAATGCTTTATGAATGATACCCAATGTGTAAACTAACCGGATTCTGCTTAAAAGTTAATTCATTCACCACAATTTTTTTTTCTTAAATCATTCAGTACTAAGTATGTTTTGACACCATTACTTGATTTTATGTTTCAGATAATAATCAATAATCATTGTTCTTTCAAGCAGGTTTTTGCAGTCAATAGCTCACCGCAAGGTCAATTGTATTCTGAAGTCCTTGTACTAATGTATCATCATTAGGATTCATACAAGAACACTTATGTCACAGAAGATTCCATTACAGCACCTCACAGAAGGATGGAGCATCAAAAGACTTCACACATTTGTAGTGTTACCAACCCAGAGCTATAATGCGTTTAAAGGGGGGTTTAAGTCTTTGATCTGCATCTTACTAAATAAATAACTGAAAGGATTCATTCACTTTATCATAGAACCCCTAATTAAACTTAGGTGAAAAGTCACCTAATTAGACGATGATAGGTGATCACCCATGTGCTGTTCTGCAAGACTACATAAATATACTAGTTTCTGAAAAGACTAAAGGTAGCCATACACTGGTCGATGTGCCATTAGATCGACCAGCTGACAGATCCCTATCTGATCGAATCTGATCAGAGAGGGATCGTATGGCTGCCTTTACTGCAAACAGATTGTGAATCGATTTCAGCCTGAAACCGATTCACCATCTGCTGAGCTGCTCCTGCCGCCTGTCCCCCCCCCCCCCTGTATACATTACCTGATGCTGGCTCCCGGGCATCTTCTCCGCATTGCATGGCTCTGTTCCGGATCCATTACGGCGCTTTCTGTGTTACTCCGTGACCAGGAAGTTCAAATAGAGCGCCCTCTATTTGAACTTCCTGGTCACGGAGTAACACAGGAAGCGTCGGGATGGATGGAGCCGGAACAGAGCCGTGCAGCACGGAGAAGACGCCCGGGAGCCAGCCTCAGGTAATGTACACCTGATCGGATCGGCCGCCGCTAGCGACGCGCACTTTACCCGCGGGCGATCGAGGGTAATTTCCCGCACGGCGCGATCGACGGACCGATCCGATTCCGGGAGGGAATCGGATCGGCGGCTGCGTTTACCGCGAACGATTGGCAGCAGATTCGATCCCAGGATCGAATCTGCTGTCGAAACGGCCGGGAATCGAGCCAGTGTATGGCCACCTTAACAATCTGTCAAAAATATATATTACTGGTAATTCTAAAAAAAAGTCCTAAAGATCAGCAAAATGTTCTGCAGTCTAAAGAAACCAATATTTTATTTTTGAAGAACGAAATGCTACCTGTGGCAGAAAGACAGCAATGGTAAGTAAACTAGAGAGTCACGGCACTGTTATATTTCTTAATGTTGCTTGAAGTCTACAGGATTCTTCTCCTCTATCGTCTTGATCCACAGCTTCTGCAGCGTTCCTAGAGGTCTAGCCGAGCTTAGCCGAGGTGGCAGAACTTTAGTAAAGCAGAAGAGAACAAATCAGAAAAATAAGGGGTACAACATCTCCTCAGTCAAGATTACAGTCAATATGGAAATGGCGCTGTAAACCAGCTGACACCATTCTAAAGCTTCGTACACACACATCAGATGGAAGTGAGTCCAGGGCCAGATTTAGGCCAAGGCCGCCTAGGCTATGACCTAGGGCAGCACATGGGCAAAGGGCACCAAAGCAGCAGATTAACTTGTGCAGCATTTGCAAGTTTGCAAATGCTTCAATGCAGGGAGATCAGACAAGCGCCTGACCGCTGTACTCTGCTGCTAGCCACCACCTTGCTGTCTGTGCACGTTTGCATTGTGGCTGGCGGCTATGGACTTGGGCAGCATTTGAGACAGAAAGGAAGAGGAAGCTTCTACACCGGAGATGAGCTGATGGCTGCTGTGGTGTGAAGGCACACTGGCTACCTATATTGAAAGGGGGAGGGGTTTAAAAAAGGAGGGCTTATGGGAGTCATCTGGCTACCTATACTGGAGGGAAAGGGGGAGGGGACATTCGGCTACCTATACTGGAGGGAGGGGTCATCCTGCTACCTATACTGCAGGGGAGCGGCTGGTGACCATGGCCTTGGGCAGTAAAGAGTACAAATCCGGCCCTGAGTGATTCAAAATGAATGACGAACCACAGATCAGTTATTGTTAAAGAAAATGGAAGCAAACGACTGAAAAAGGCAACGGTAAGCAATGGTTCTCTTTGGTCGGTCTGTCCGACGGATCATTACGGTCAACAATTGTTCATAATTAAGAAGAGTGTGTATACAGAAATTGATAGATCATGAACGATGCATCCGCAAAGTGCGGCTACATGAAAAAAGGAGAAGTGCAGGTTCCAGCTGCGAACAAAAATGATCTGACGATTCATCAGTAGTCTACAGTGCCATGTGTACAAGAACATCACTAGTGACACGTCACTCACATCTGGGTCTTGCATCGGTCATTGATCATTTTCAACAGCTCCCATCTGACGTGTGTACAAAGCCTACTCTTCAAGCTAGACAAAAGAAGACTTCTGGCAAAATCTCTAGCAAGATAGAAAACTTCAAACGATACCAAAGAAGTGATGGATAAAAGCAGGGATTGGGAAATAAAACCTGAAGATTTCTTGAAGAAGTAAAATATTGCCACAATTATCTTTTCTTATTTTATTTTAACCCTCTCTGGTAAATAGGTAAGGAATCTGATGAAAGATAGGTGGGGAAGAACATCTAACCCTTGTAAGTCGGTATTGGTCAGGAGCAAAGCGCAATGTTCTGGTTTCCTGGACAATATCAGCCTGCATGGTGGATGAAGGAGTATAAAGAGGAAGGGGGCCTTATCGTTTGTTTTTGCTTTGCAGGCCCACCCATGATAAATAAAGTGAGTGGCCACCTGGCCACCAAACAAAGTTATGCTTGGCAATGAGATGGGAAACGTGAGCGCACATGCATTTTCTATTCATTAAAATACAGCTGGGTGCAGAAGACAAAGGTAGTCCATGGTCTCTGCACATGGTGGTCACTGGCCGGTGGGTGGTAAGCTATCACAAATGGCAAATCCTCACCTTCATATATCAGGCTATTACTCTGCCGGGTCAGTAGTAGCTGCCAAAGTGGTGCTGACATCAGTAAAATGCTGGGCCAGCCATACGATTTACATATTCTGCCTCACTACATGCCCAGGCAGAAGATATCTAGGTATTTAATTTCCATTTGTAGGTTCCTCTATCATCTGCCAGTGCGGCAGCTGCATGTGTGTGAATCAGAAAACTAATTGAATTGAATTATAATTATTTTTGCAGAGAAAAACTGTTTGGCTTTTTCTATACCTGGGGACATTGTCTGCAGATGAGAAAGTAACCACTCTTCCCACTCTGAGACACAAGCTGAATAACTTGTATGAGAACACAGAAGTATGCTCCGCAACCCCTGGATTCTTGTACAATTTGAATGCTTGAGCATTGCAGTATCATCTATAAACATAATTTGTGTTGCAGAAGGTTTTTCCTAGTCTTCACCATCCAGCAACAACTGCTGTAATCACCTGCTTTAGATCCTACTGTACGGGGATATTGGAAGCCGCACATATAACCATCACAAGTGATGCAAATGGCTAAATGCTGTCATGATTTAGAGGCGATGCACAAGGGGACCATGGTGTCTCCGTATTTATACACAGGTGGGGTTAGTTATAGTCCTGAAGCTCCCACCGCAATATTTCTGCCACCCTCCTATGCATTTTGTTAATTCACAAAGATCCGGTAATTTATAGCCTTATGTTTGCAAGATACTAAACAGAGGAAGGTAAAATTGAGTTACAGGGAGGCATTAAGTCATATTTAGCCTGATGTCTATCTGGCAGTATCTGAAAGGTGGTTCGCTTGCACAGTTTTGTTAATGAATGTTCATTCCCTGCATTATCTCTCCTGGCTTTTATCTCTACTGTACGCCAATAACACGACTCAACCACTGGACAGCTATCAAGGTCTTTCAATATTTGATGAATAGATCAATGTAGGTTTTCTTGCCTTCCAACGCTACTTAGTTGATTCCCTGTAAAGCGAAATGCTCACTAGATGTGCCATTCCTCAAAAAGGCACAAAATAATAAGTGGGGAAAAAGATATCAAGCAAGAAAGTGTGGTTTGCCTTCTTAAAGCAAAAGGTATTTTCGATAATTCAGATTTAAAGGACAACTGTAGGGAGAGGGATATACAGGCTGCCATATTTAATTCCTTTTAAACAATACCAGTTGCCTGGCAGCCCTGCCGGGGATCTATTTGGCTGCAGCAGTATCTGAATCACACCACAAATGAGCATGCAGCTAATGTTGTCAGATCTGACAATATTGTCAGAAACACCTGATCTGCTGCATGCTTGTTCAGGGTCTGTGGCTAAAAGTATTAAAGGCAGATGTTCAGCAGGACAGCCAGGCAACTGGTGTTGATTAACAGGAAATTAATATGGCAGTCTCCATATCACTCTCGCTTCAGTTGTCCTTTAAGTGTGTAACTGTGGTTACCCACAATGCTCCACTACTGAATATGCAAATTATCTCCTTATGCCCCTGAAGCCAGGCTTACATCCAGAACCGCTGGTGTGTAGCAAGCCTGTAGCTCTTTAAAATTTAAAGGGAACCTAAACTGAGAAGGATATGGATTTTTCCTTTTAAAATAATACTGATCCTCTGTCTCTAATAATTTTAGCCACAGTCCCTCAAAAAGTATGCAGATCAGGTGCTCTGACTGAAGTCAGACTGGATTAGCTGCATGCTTGTTTCAGGTGTGTGATTCAGACACTACTGCAGCCAAAGAGATCAGCAGGACTGCCAGGCAACTGGTATTGTTTAAAAGGAAACATCCCTATCCCTCTCAGTTAAGGTTCCCTTTAAAGCTATAGGCTTGTTATACACCAGTCGTTCTAGATGTATGCCTGACTTTAGGAACATAAAGAGATAATTTGCATATTCTGTAGTAGTGCATTGTGGGTAACCACAGTTACACACTTAAATCTGAATTATCGCAAATACCTTCTGTTTAAAAAGGCAAATCAAACTAAGTATTGCTTTTTTAGTAGATGGTCTTTTTCTGTGTGTTTTGGTCCCCTATACTTTCCTAGTGGTTTTGGGTCACCCCGAGCTGCTTGGGTATTCTGTTGTAAGTAAGAAAGGAATACAGAGCATCCTTCATCGGTTAACACAAGACAGTGGCAGACATAGACACGATACTGCGTAACTGCAAATCTCATCATCTTATGCTAAAATTCACAAGTACTTAATGACAACCTTTCACATAACCTCCACATTTCAGCTCTGCTGTCTGAGGAACATGTTAGATGGAGGCTGTCAGTACAACAACGCCCGTGATTTGCCACTTGTTGCTAACTGATATTTTAAAAAAGGAAGTCATCACAAATTAACGCAGCATTTGGAATGAACATTCTCTCCCCCGCTGTGAATCTAAATGCATCTAATGCTTTGTTATGCTTTGCTGTTTCCAGCCATTACATCCCATATAAAATATATTGCTTTCAAGAATTCTGTTTTAATTGGCCTGGCTTCTCCTGCCTGCAGATACCTGTGCCAGCATCAGACACTCAGGCTTGTTTGCTGGAGAGGTGCAAAGAGCATGATGGATATACAAATTGCACTACACCAGATTTCAGTTTAATGGTGAATTTTAACCACTTTACTGCTGAGCACTTTATGAACACAAGTGACAGTTATCAGCCAAAGAGCCATATGAAAGCAGTGCTTAGTTTAGTTACCACCATCTAATGAGTTACCTGCTGCTAAATGGTGTTGGGACTTGCTGTCACTCTGCCAGTGAGTATTGTGGCTGTCACAAAACCAGCCAATCAGAGCTCTCCAAGTAACATAATTCCTCTGATTATTTATTATTTATTTATTGTATTTATAAAGCACCAACATATTACGCAGCGCTGGACATTAGTTTAGGTTACTCACAATATTTAGGGGTGACATACAGCAAAATGACAATACCTGAATACAAGAAAGACCAGATCACACAGCACAGTATGAGTACAAGGTAATGCTTAGTCAGTCACTGGAGGGGAGCATGGAGATTAGGCAAGTTAGGTTCACTCAGATGCATAGCATGGGTTCACAGTAATGGAGGTGCATGATCAGGTAGTACACAAAAGGAGGAGGACCCTGCCCAAAGGCTTACAATCTAGAGGGAGAGGTAAGGACACGAAAGGTAGGGGACCAGCTGTGGGTTTAGAGCACTTGTGAGGGGTAGTAGGCCAGAGTGAAAAGGTGAGTTTTGAGGGCCTTCTTGAAGATGTTGAAGGAGGGGGCTGCCCTAATGGGTGGAGGTAGGGAGTTCCATAGTGTTGGAGCAGCTCTTGAGAAGTCCTGGAGGCGTGCATGGGACTGGGTGATGCGGGGGCAGTCAGGTGAAGTTCATTGGAAGAGCGGAGTGAGTGGCTATTATTATTATTGATTTATAAAGCACCAACATTTTCCGTGGCGCTGTACAAAGTAATAAAACAAACATGGGGTACATAATAATACAGACAATGGTGTACACCAATATACAAGATACATAATTAGTGACAAAATAAAAAGAATGATACAAAATATAGAATTGGTAATGACAGTGATAAAAGTAACATGATGAATAAAATGTATAATGATTTCCAAGACACAAAAGGGGAGAGAGTCCTGCCCTTGCGAGCTTACTTCTGAGTAAGATCGGAAATGTAGGTTGGACAGGTTTTGTGGACAGATTTGTAGGTCAGACACAGTATCTTGAATCTGATTCTGGATTGGATAGGAAGCCAGTGGAGGGATTCAAGGAGGGGAGCCGCCGTGGTGGAGCGATGGGAGGAGTGGATAATTCTGGCTGCCGCATTCAAGATGGACTGCAGTGGGGCTGTTTGGGTCATAGGGAGACCAGACACAAGGGCATTGCAGTAGTCAAGGCGAGAAATTATGAGGGCATGGATGAGGAGTTTGGTGGTGGCAGAGGTCAGGAAAGGGCGAATCTTACAGATGTTGTGAAGGTGGAAGTTGCAGGACTTTGTGAGGTTTTAGATGTGGGGAGTGAAGGCGAGTGCGGAGTCCAGGGTGTCACCCAGACAGCGAGCTTGAGAGGTAGGGCGAATGGTAGTGTGGTTAACAGTGACATGCACATCTGGGAGGTTCATGGATGGCCGGGGTTGATTAACCGATAACAGCATACAGTGAGGGAACAAACACAGCTGGAAGCTTTCTCTTCAGAATGTTTGTAATAAAAGGAGATAACATACTGCTGGGAACTGTCTGTAATGCTAAGTACCCACGTCACGATTTTGCAAAACGATTGTTCCAGCGGCCAAAATTTTTTTTTGCATCGAGGGGTCATTTCTGCAAACTTGTGACATGGGTACGTGTGTGTGATTACGCGAATTATGCTTTGAGACGCATGGCGGTAATGACCGTCATGGCAGATCAGATCTTTAAGATCCCTGAATACCCCTGCACAAAGTGCTGCAATCGTTTAACTACTGGATGACCGATCCACGCCAATGGGACGCGGCCACGGCGGCAGCCCCAGGACCGCCTAACGCCAATTGGCGTCAAGTCCTGGGGCTGCAGTTTGCAGGAGATCGTGCGAAGGCTGCGCGCACATTTCCTGCTTGGGGGGCGGAGCTCCACCCCGCCTTCAGTCTCCGAGCGGCGATCGCTATTTTCTGTTAGTACAGCGCTGCGATCAGCAGCAGCTCTGTACTGGGGACAGCCATGTGACACGGCTGTCCCCCTGGGGCACTTGAGAGCGATCGGCTCTTATAGGCAAAAGCCTATGACAACTGATTGCCATAGTTTGGTCGGAAAGCAAAATTTATTAATAAAAATGTCATGTAAATTAAAAAAAAAAAGAAACACTGTGGGAGGGATCAGACCCCACTAACAGAAAGCACTGTTGGTGGGGAGAAATGGGAGTGGGGAATCACTTGTGTGCTGAGTTGTGCCACCCTGCAGCTATGCCTTAAAGCTGCAGTGGTCAATTATGTAAAAATGTACCTGGTCTTTCGGGGGGTTTAACACTGCGGTCTTCAAGTGGTTAAACTCTCATTCGTGCCCATGGTGTGCCGCCACGTGTTCCCGCCGGTAGGAAGATAGACCGTGGAACACTCGTTCGTCCGGCCGTGTCACTGGGACTTTAGGCTTGGTTCCCACTACAGCAGAAAGCGGACTTTTTTTTTTGTACATTTTACCACATCTAAAAACTGAAAGCGAAAGGATCCTATTTTATAAATAGTCAATTTACACTTGTCAGTCTGCAATGGATCCATTGGATCTGTTGCAGTAAAAAGACCGCACTTCTGTGCTGCCCGTGACTATTCCAAAAGAGCAAATGCGTTTCCCATATAGCCTATGGATAAAACACATAAGCCCCGGTTTCCAGCCAGACCACAATGGACCTTTGAAGTGGACACTGCACTGTCCACTCCCGCTGGCCATTCATGGTCCAGCTCAAGTGGTAACCCGCACCTTACTCTGCATGAAAAAAATGCTTAGTAATACAATTACTAATATCAATATTATCATTGACAACCTACTGATTTAAAAAAAAACAAAAAAAAAAAACAATACTATACTGCATATCTAATGTGAACAAATACTGTTTAGTTTGTCCTATCCCTCAGGAGTTGCCCCCACTATCTGCATGGAGTTTGTACGTTCTTCCTGTTATGTATGCGGGGTTCCCTTAGGTGATCAGGTTCCTCCCACATCCTAAAAACATACTGATAACTTGATTGCTTTTCCAAAAGTGGCCTCAGACTATGGTACAGGCATAAAACTATCAATCTGGTAGAGATTAGTGTGTGAGCTTTTCTGAAAGCAGTGAGGGCTCGTTTCCACTATCGCGAATCCGCATGCGTCCAACGCATGCGGATTCGCACATGTAATGCAAGTGGATGGGCCATGGCGATAATAAAGATGATTCTGTTTCTGATTCTGATTCTGAATCTGATTCTGATGATTCTGATTCCACTGTAGCGTTGTTGAGGTGCGTTTTTTTCAGCGGTGAAAAAACGCACAAAAGACCTGCAGAATTCGCCTGCGAGTGAAATGCATGCGAATCGCATGCAATGTATTTAATAGGGAAATCGCATGCGGTTTTGTCATGCGGTTTTCCCCGCAATTTTGCGTGCGATTTTGCATGTAATGGTATGGAAATTTACACAGGCAGTGACATGGTTAAATTCGCCTGCTTCTTAGCCATGCGAAATCGCATGCGAAATCGCGGGGAAAACCGCATGCAGAAATGCATCCGCATGCGATTTCATCCGCGGTGGAATCCGGGCGATTCCGCACCGCAACAGTGGAAACGAGCCCTTAGTGACATGACTATATAAAGTGCTGCAGAATAGGTCAGTGTTTTTATTCGTAAATACCTGATGAGAATGGTATTTGTGATTTTCTAAGTTTATGTGTGTTATTTAAAGTGTAACAGTCGGGCATAAAATAATCTGGTAAACAAGTAATAAGGATGCTAACCAGGCAATCCAAAAGTTAAAATCCCTATTACTTTTCTTGTTGATAAATAGTCATTCCCTATTTTACCTGACTGCTATTTGGTACACACAAAATTTGGTACACAAAAAGGAAGTTGCAGGGCATGCTGGGTTGTCCTTTTTTGCTTCTCTACTTCCCCTCAGACTTAACTAATACAGCCTGATTGGCTGAAGCCTCTTTCCTTCCTGTTTTCCCATCCCACACCTCTGTTCCTCCCAGATTGGCCAATATTTCTCATGCTGAGACAATGCACTTTCTATAGTGAAGGGCGGGCAAATCAGGCAGAAGAGAGTAATGGAAGAAATTACATCAGGATTGGCTTCAAAATAGCCACAGTTAAAATGGAAAATGCTAAGAAGGATTTTCTCTTTTTTACTGTGGAAAAATCACTAAAATCAAAATGTGGACAGTGCAATACATAGGTTATGTAAGTAGAGCAAGTATTTATCTACATATATGTGTTTTTTTTCTGAGATAGTATGGCTGACAGCTCCTTTTTTAAGCCAACAGTCTGCACCACAAACAATTGTTGCATCTACTGATGGACATTGTATTTATTCATGAAACTCAATCATTTAGGGTGTTTTTTTTGTCACTATCATTGAGTTAGTAGTATCATAGGTATACAGAAGTTTGGCACACCTGCAAATCGCCTTCTACTTGCCTGAATATAGTCTGCAGAAATAGAGCCACTAGGAATTGTTTTAACACACAGTCGCCTGAAATGTCTTTGAGCAAGCTGGTACATTATAGACAAGCCAAAGATGTTTGCTGTACTGCCATCTGCAAACAGAAGCCTTACATTTCTGGGTCTTTTGACTAGTATTTAAACAAAGACAGATTTGCATTTAAATTCTATTTGGCTTTCCTTTCTCCGTGGAAAGAAATATGTATAATATTACTGATTGGGAATCATACTATATACAGGTGTTGTATTGTGCGAGCACTATAGACATCCAGTATTTACATATCCTTCTCGGTACTGGATAGAAAGACAAAATTGCACGGCTGCCTTCAGAATCGAGCAATATTTTGCATTTGATGAGAGTTCCTGCAAAACAGACCTTCAAGCATGAATATATCTTACATTCTTTAGGGACTCATTAAGATGCTGTGAAAACAGGTTCAGTTTTGTGCAATGTAAGAAGTAATGGGGCGCTTATTTGGACGAGCATGTTTGGTGGGCTCATCTAGAATTCATATGAAGCTGAAACAACTTTGAAATATTACAACAGGTCCTGAACTCGGGAAGCCAGAGAGATGCTAAGGTTAAAAACGATTAAGACTACAACACAACTTGAATGACATAAAAAGCCGTTCGTAAACAAGCACAGACACAGCTGAAAGGGATGCATTTCAAATATTTGTAATTGGAATCTATATTGTTTTTATACATAATACATGGCTCTTTATCAGTCAAGAATAATAATAATAATATTTCAGTTATATTCAGGGCCAAATTTCTGAAAATGCCACAAAGGCCCAGGTCCTGAGCACCTGCAGCCAAAGGGGGCGGCTGGACATAAAAGAGGGGTGGCTGAACAGGGAAGACAAGGATATAAATTGCAAAAGGAGGCTGGAAATGGGAGTAGCACATGGAACAGGTGTGCGTGAAAGAGAGATGCTGTAGTACATGGATAGTATACATGGAATAAGGAGACTGCACATGCCAGGGGGAGGTGCTGCTGCACATGGAGGGAAAGTAACAAGAAAGTTGGCCTAGGGGTGCTAAAATTATAAATCCGGCCTTGATTGTATTCTGCTATATAGAATGTTGTAAACACCTCATATTTATAATTTGTAATCATTAACTAGCACTACAAATAAGCCACATAATTCTTTGGACAGATTTTGAACTGTTATCAGATTGCATCCCGCAGCACACTGAACAACACAGGGGTCCATTCTGGGATTGAAATAAGCTCAGTCTATAGGTAGAATCATCCCTCCCTTCCTACATTTTCCCTCTTTGTAAGACACATTCTAGCATCCTTGTAACAATCACATATTTTCCAGACTGAAGTAATGAGTTTCCATGTTCATCTTCTTCTCTTCCAACCCTTTCTGTTTCTATTATACACCCCTGTGTAATTTCAAAAACAAATTAACTTGGCGGATCATTTGATAATTAGTATAACTAACCTAAGCTTAATTCCCTCATTGTCATAGATTTTGAGGCAAAAAAAAATGTCTCAATTACAGTTAAACTGTTCCCTTTGCTTCAACATATTTGTCACACCATTATAACTTTTAAAAAGAGAATCCTGTTTTGTTATAAACCCAAAATGGTTAAAATATTTACTTTCAACTAACCTAGAGCCTTATCAGCACACAGAACAGGTGCCACACTAAGCTTTGTTGGATTTTAGGAGATTTTACTTTGAGGGTTGAAAGAAGATACATTTCTGTTTGCTAGTTTGGTCCTCTTTAGCCCCTTTATTCCCCTTAGTATATTACCTAAGTACAGATAAGCCCACCCCCTCCACTTTTACAAACTATGGGTGTAAAAAAAGATGTGGTGATACTATTCAGTATGTAATATACATCTTTTAAAGGGCCACTACAGCAAAAAAAAAGTAACCAGTTAAAACTAGTCCATTTCCTCATCGGGTATATTCAGGGTTTTCTTTGTTTTCAAAAGCATTCCCTGAATGGCGGTTGCTAAGTCAAAATAGGGTTCAAGCAAGTAGAGAGACTGGCTGGTATCTTACTATTTTGGCAGTTAGCAGCAACTGCCATTCAGGAAATGCTTTAGATAACAAAGGAAAGCCTGAGAACTCCCCATGAGGAGATGGACTAGATCATAACCTGTCAGTTCTGTCAGATTTTAACTGTTTACTTTTTTTCACTGTAGTGATCCTTCAAAAATATGTAAAGGATACCTGAGCTCAATTTTTTTTTGAGAAACAGGGGGAGCAGGCATATAGCCCCCTGTAACTCAACTAACAGCCCCCAGGATCCTCTTCCAGTCGGCTGGGTCGGGACTTACTGTGCAGGTGCCTTCCGGGCTGCGCGCGTCCTCACTAAGCTCCTTTGTCTTAGTCTTGACTGTCCACAAACCAACTGCAGAGAGCTGCTGCTTTTCACCTAACCTATTGAGTTGATTAAAACAGCTGTTCTCAAATAATCAGGGTAATTAGGATGCTATAGAACAGCTTGGACTATTTGGAATGGTATAGAGCTTTGGATTTTCCCACAGACAGTTTGGGAAGGGTATGAATAATTTTGGACTGGACACTTTTTGCTCAAATGTAAATAAATGCTGAGAAATTTTTTTTTCTTCCCCACAATAATGCCTCTTGTACATCATCTTATTATCTTTTGGGAGACACCTATGTCATTTATTGTCAAAAAATTACTTGCTGGTTATGGGCAGTACTATATATATATCAAAAAATAAAGGGAACACACACTTACATGTGTTGTTTAAGTGTTCTTTATTTTTTATTTTTTTAAGCAGTATATATTTATTTTTCCCCACCCACCAAATATAAACTACTAAGTGATGGTCAAGTCATGTTGGACTGTGGAGAGTGGTTTATTTTCTGGCAGACAGTGAAAGTATTGACCTATAGACCTGTTAGAGATAATCCATTTCTGCTCTCTGGAGATCTGGGGGACATTAGCTTGAAGCAATTATTCCTGGACATCCAGATGCTGGAAAACTTTCTAGGGCATCTCATATTTCTCCAGCCAATGTCCATCTGGACACTGATTGTGTCCAGAGCAGAAAGACAGATTGCTTTGGTTGCATTGGTCATGACCTCTAACATGGACTTTGGATGTTACTGACATGCTATTATCAAAAACATAATGACATTATTTCCCAAACTATTTACACTCATATTAATGTACTGCACCTAGACATAATGCCTAAGTTCACAGGCGTGTTGGCGTGTTTCCTATTTGCACAGTCTTTATTCATTAATTTTAAATAGCACTGATTAGTGATGAACACAAATTTTGCATAGTAATTTCATCTGTAATTGTAATCATTAGTCATTTAAAAATTCATTTTTCTGAGTTTAAAAACCATTTTTCTTTGCATTTTTAAAATTGATTTTCTCAAAAACTACAAGGTCTTTTTGAAAGTTATTTTTTGACATATACCCCACTATTCTATTTAACATGTGTAGCAAGTTTGGCAACAATAGCATATATGGATGCTTTACTATTCACCGCTAAGGTCGAAAATTAAGCAAAAATGTACGCAAAATTACAATTGATTATACAAAATCAATTAAATTTAAAAGTCGTAATTATGTTTAGGAGTGATTGCAAAAATTTACGTGAAATTTTGCACAACTGTAATTAGCTGATTACAATTATTATTATTACTGATTTATAAAGCACCTACATATTCCGTGGCGCTGTACAAAGTAAGAAATGAACATGGGGTACATGATAATACAGACAAATGGAATACACTAATATACAAAACACGTAATTGGCGACAAAATACAGAATCGATACAAAATTGGTAATGACAGTGACAAAAGTAACATGACGAATAAAATGTATGATAAATTCCAAGACACAAAAGGGGGAGAGAGCCCTGCTCTTGTGAGTTTACAATCTAATGGAATAGGGGGGGAGGGAAAAAGAGGAGGGGAGGTATACAATAAACAAACCTAGAGGCACTGTGTTTTACAATATCTAGTAGGAGAGCAACTTGGCTGTAGGATAAAGGGGAAGTGGCCTAAGGTAGAGCGTATGCTTGTCGGAACAAGTGAGTTTTGAGAGGGCGTTTAAAGGTAACAAAGGTTGGAGAGTGACGGATGTGTTGTGGGATATATATATACATATATATATATATATATATTATATATGGATATATGGATGGATATATGGATATATATATATATATATATATATATATATATATATATATATATATATATATGGCATGAGACGACAATCAGCTGTACTTGCAGGAAAGACATTTAGAGTGTTGACCATGGTGTGAATGACTTAGACCTGGCTGAGTAATGTCCATATTGCAAGTGGTTACTGAGGTCGTGTCTAGGCCACAACATTGCTGCTTGAAAATTTCATCATAGTCTCCGGTTCTATATATATAAATTTTTATAATGACCTCCAAACTAAGGCTGGCTGCTGTGTGTGATAAATGTGAGGAAGTTAATATGAATGAACAGTGTATTTACGCTAGCATCCTCACATGAAGTGTTTGAATGCGTTCTTATTTTTTTATACAACGGTGTGTTCCAGGATCTCATGAAGGAAGGTCATACTCCCAAAAGCTAATCCTTCAAGAAATGACTTTTAGTGTAAATAAAAAGAGCATTGAATACGGCAGGAAGCTTCTCCTATGATGGTAAAAGCACACTAACACAGCTCTAATCATTTTCCGTAAGTTAAAATGAGCCATAGTGCTCACCACTGACTTCTGTTCACTAAGAGCATTACTTGGAGGAGAGAGTCCGATGCCGTTGTTGTGAATATAAGCTTTAATGTGAACCAAACACCATTTTAAGCACACAGGGAATCTCAATAGCCCATTAACCATTTCAGGATCACAGGCTTATACCCACCTAGTGACCAGGCTATTTTTTACAATTTAGGCCACTGCAGCTTTAAGGGCTTGCTGCAGGGCCGGACAACTCAGCACACAAGTGATTCCCCCCTTTTCTACCCACCAACAGAGCTTTCTGTTGGTGGGCTCTGATTGCTGCTGGTATGTTTGTTTAATTTTTTTTTTACTTATTTAATTTTTTTTTCAATAAAATTTGACTATGCCTGATGACAGAGCAGAGCTCCATCATTCAAGCGGGGATGAGCATGCATCGGTGCACGCAATCCCCTGCAATGTCCACCCCAGGACTTAACTCCATTTGGTGTTACGCGGTCCTGGGGAACTGCCGCGTTCACAACTATCAGCGTGACACAGTCGTTAAGAAGTTAAACATGCATGCCAACAATGTGGCTCATTATTAATAAAATACCTTACATTTTACCTCATCTTTTTACATTTAAAAGTTTAGCAGAGGCCTTTATTATCCTATTACCTCCTACTTCCCAGGCCTGCCCATCCCCCAGAAGCATCAGGCAGATGAGGACTGCTGTTTATTGTACACATTAGCAAAAAGCTTTCATCAGCAAGGGGGGGGGGGGGGTGGAGATATTTGTCACTATGCTTCAAAGAGTTTAGAGAAGTCACAGATGCTATCTTCACACCTTCCCTGTGGATAAATAATGTGCAGCTAGAAGGGGAGGGGGCAACAGGGCAGCTCCTATATGAAACCAGGACAAACTGCATAAAAAAGTAGTGCTCGATTCCTTTAAAACAAGGAGTCTGAACATGGGCATATGCTAACTGTAAAGGATGATTAAAGGCTAATTTTACAAGTAATAGCTAGTAGAGATGGTTAATGAGATGCAAATAATTTCAACTTGCATGCAAGATTTATATAAGCTAACTACATCCTTTCAGTTTGGGGCCGATTGCTGTACAGACGCTTCACTAGCCTAGAGGCTAAGCTCGCTCTCCATTGCTATCTGGGTAGGATGACTAATGGCATGTGACGGAATGGCTTGGACTAGGTGGAGTGAGTAGCAGAGCAATGGCTTCAGCAAATTCTCCAGCAGTTCAGATCCATTAGCGATGTATCAGAGAAGCCATACAACCTGCCGCATGTTCAAAGCCCTTCAAGCCCTGTACATTTAGTAGATGAAACTCGGCACCCCAGTTAACAGCCTCTGCTTATAATTGAGCGTGTTTACAGCAGACCCAAAGCATTCCCAGCCTGCCACATGAAGTCACTCGTGCACCCCGTCAGCCCTCCTCCACTCTGCATATAAACAGAACACAAGTTAGCCTAGAGGCCAGTGATGCATCTGTACAGTGTCGGTCCGCACTGACGCTCAAGGGATCGGGCAACAATCCTTCGCTGGTGACATTCCTCCTTCATGTGTGTATGAGGCTTAGGGCTGTGTAATAAGGTAGACCTGTGAGAGATTAATGACCATAATATTCTGCAGTAGTTAGTTGTAGTAGTAGTTCAGAGATAAAACACATACTGCTAGGGCTGGGACCCATTAGGAGTGCTTTTTACTGCGCTTGCCAATCAGCGGCGATCGGCAAAGCGCTACTCCAATGGATCCCTATTGCTGTGGACTCACTAGCAGTGCGATCATGTAGCGATTTCAAAATGCTGCTTGCAGCATTTTGGTAGCGATCCCCGAGCAATTGCTTCAGTGGCTACATAAGGTCTGATTGCGATCTCTTCAGGAATAGCAGTGAAATCATGGTGATTCCGCAATTTGCTTATTCCCAGGGGCTTTGGGATTGCCACAAAGCGCCCGTAGTGGGTCCCAGAACTCATAGCCTCGCTGGGTATATTTGGTGGCATAATTATTGTAGGGAACATATACATCCCAAGGAATGTGTGGTACACAGGGCCTGTTTCTGTATATTTCCTACCATTCGCTAATGCAAGCTTTAGAATTTGCCTGCCAGGTAATCTGCTGTTACTGCTATCTGCACAGAAGAGCAGAGGTCACATGTTACTGATAGCCAGTGGAGAAAATAGAGATAAGCAGTTGTTAAGTGCGAAATCTATAATACAGCACAGTCCAGGGGATACTTCAGTAATCATTTCCATGTAGAGGCAGTTATTGGCAAAGAGTCACATTTTATTTCAAGTCCATTAGGGGGCACCAGTTAGAGGTTGGAGGCATCTCCCAGAATACACTAATCAGGACATTGTTTCTTATGTCTTTGTTAGGCATGAGCCTAGCTTTGCATGATAGTGACATCCTGCTGTGTAATGCGCCTTCTGTTTGCTCACAAATGAAACAAAAGGTGACAGCTTGTTTGTGAGTTTTCCCGTAGTTTGCATTCTGGTGATTTGTTGGAGGATACTGTGGTAAGAATATAATAACATTCACTCAGCCCAGCTGTTTGCCCAATGTAGCAGAAATCTTGTAATGTGTCAAGTTATTTTTATTTTTTTTCCCTTAAACAATTATTTCTAGTTTATTTTAACTACATTTAGAAAGAGGCAAATACTATATCAATGTTCATCAATCTTTGTGCAGAAATACTGCCTTTGTTGGTATGTGTCAATCCCCACGTGACTTTTTAAGTTTTGCTGACAGCTCTGTAGTAGACTGGTATCATCAATGTATTCCTGCCATCTTACAACATGCTTTAATTATTTATACTAATGTTTCAGCGTATTTTCCATCACTTAATTAGTATGTCTTCCTTCTCTCTGAAATAATAGTGGTAACTTTGGAAAGAATATCCAGACTCTCTGCAGCCAAATCTGGTAGTCATAACAAAATGGATGTGACATGTTCTTTTGTTTGCTTGAAACTTGATATAGCGCTGTTACATATTAAAATGAAAGTGGACAATAATACAACACAGCATAAGCACAGCCTTACTTGACCCACTGCATCTACCCCCCGCCACACACATACACCACCACCACTAACTGGTTTCCAAAAGAAGTAACTTGTGAGCCCTGCTGAACACATGGACTGCATGCCAGGTTCTTTGGCCACAAGCTCAGTTTCCTGTATCCTGTTAGCCATCAGTAAAAGCAAGGAGTTTTGAATCACGATGATACCATTTATTGGCTAACTTAGAGGTAAATAAAAAGTAAGCTTTCGGCTAATAATAAGCCTTCGTCGGACTTGGTTTCTTATATATGCAGGAACCAAGTCCGATGAAGGCTTATTAGTAGCCGAAAGCTTACTTTTTATTTATCTATAAGTTAGCCAATAAATGGTATCATTCTAATTCAAAACTTCTTGTTTTAAAAGACATGGCTGTAGGAGACCTTGTGCCTCTGCTAGAAGAATCACACAAGTAGTTGAAGGCAGTGCATTCAACATCTGTCTGCTACTCCTGTGGACATTCAAGGGCTTGGCATGGGCGGTGGGGCACATCGGAGCTTGGCAGCAGCCACACTCGGATGGGACATGAGCCGGTTTCTTGTTCATGTAGCCATATCATATGTGATAACAAATGCTGTCATGTGGCTGGATCAAACTGCAGCCTTATTGGCCTGGCCAGTGGACTGCATTTAAAAATGTGCTGCTACTAAGTTCCAATAAGTTGCAACCCTAAGGCTACATTCACGCTGGCACATTGCAGTGTGTTGCTGTAGCAAAAGCCATTGCGTGTTAGCAGTGTCATGCAACAGAATCTGTTGGAATAAGGCAAGACATGCTGTGCAGTATTGGACAACGTGTGTGCTTACAGTTACAAAGAAGCATGCTTTTCATAAACTGCATGCTGCATCACATGCATCGCATAATGCGCGTAGCACACTACATGCATGATAAGTTTTTCCCACCGCTTCCAGTTCTCCCCTAGGTAAAGCTCCCTATAAATATATATCTGCCCTCTGGTCCTCCAATGATGTTCGCCAGACGGCCCCACGCATTTCTCACTCCCATGCATGCCTACAGGATTTCTCAAGAGCCGCGTCCACCCTATGGAACCCCTTCTCCCCCCCCCCCCACCCAACTCGCGCCTTCTTTCAACACTTTCAAGCAAGCTTTCAAAACACACTTCTTTAAAATGGCCTACTCCCCATCTACCACACTTTAACTCTCTCAGCTGAGCACCTTTTCCACAGCCTTATCTTATTTGTCACTCCCCCTACCCTTTAGATTGTAAGTCTTTGGTAGGGTCCCTCCCCCCCCCTTCCTCCCCCTTAGTGTGTCTTTGAAATGCTGGGTCTCTGTAAAATCGCACGATCATGCATCTTATAACCTGTTTGCATGGACAATCTTGCGTTATGATGTATAACTGTAAAGAGAATGTACACAAGTGCTCACAGGAATAAGCAAACAATTAACTTAAATATAGATCCGCAAAAACTGACAACACCAGTCCCAAGTGGTGGAGCGCTCCCAGGCTATCAGTGAATAGCTAATGGGAATAAGACAAGGAGATGGGTAAGCGCTCAAAAGACAGTCAATGCACAAATATTCACAGGAGGCAAGTTTAAATGACAAATCTTCAGGCAATTACAGCCCGCCCCTCAACATAGAGAGACTCACCAGATGGTGCGGCCAGAAGGGCCCGACAACGCCTTAGGGGTATAGGCCACCCCTCAGCCTCCTAGGCAACCTCCGTAAAAGGATAAAAAGGATAGGATCCGCTCCTGGTCCCTCCGTGGGTAGTCACTTGCTGTTACCTCCAATCAAAAAAAGACGCTTCACATAGCGTAAAAGGGTAGGACTCCTGTTTTTAATGTTAAAAAGTTAAAAACTTGATACAAGCGTTTACATAGGCAGCCACATCCGGCTGGGAGAGTCAGGCAGCTGTATGCAAAAAGCCAGGCCAGCACCCACCACACTACCCCAGCCTAAAGTATCAGACACGCCGCCGCTAACACTACAGAAACGCCGACCAGTCACTGCGCCCAGTGACGTCAGACGTTAGCGCCGCTCCGTAGCTCCGCCCTTTGCGGAGGTTGCCTAGGAGGCTGAGGGGTGGCCTATACCCCTAAGGCGTTGTCGGGCCCTTCTGGCCGCACCATCTGGTGAGACTCTCTATGTTGGGGGGCGGGCTGTAATTGCCTGAAGATTTGTCATTTAAACTTGCCTCCTGTGAATATTTGTGCATTGACTGTCTTTTGAGCGCTTACCCATCTCCTTGTCTTATGATGTATAACTGTGTGCTACCTCTCTGTCTGTCACCCCTTGATTACATTGTATGGATCCCTATTTTTTGTTCAGCACAGCGTAATATATTGGCGCTTTATAAATACAATAAATAATAATAGCACACAACAGCACACAATGCGACTTCTCCCCTCCATTGTCATGCTATGAGTGCCCGGAGGAAACCCACACAGACACGAGCAGAACATACAAACTCCATGCAAGACAGTGCCCTGGCTGGGATTCCAACCAGGGACCCAGCACTACAAGGCAAGAATGTACGGGATGTTTATTGAATACTGCACAGAGCAGCAACAGCTGAGCCTATACATAACGTTCCTAAAGCATCGCATGTTGCAGTGAAATCCCATTTGTTGTTAGCGAAACAAGCTTCTCGGTCTGATCAGGTGAAATATTTACCTCTGACAACATGATGAAGGCCCATTACACCCGTGTAGCATCTGTTGCTCATTAAGACTTGTTCTTTCCGCAGTCTCCAAACAAAATGTTGGATGCGTGTTCTACTTTATATTTCGGGACGCAGAAAAAAAACTGACAATCCTGGCTGGCGTGATTATAAATTCAACCCTTAAGATTATTCTGTCTTGCTGCTCTATTTGAGTCTTGGATAGACAATCATTATCTTACATCTGCATATTAAATTCAAAACATTAAACAAAACAGACATGTGTAATCGTTGCTGTATTTCGCATCTGTATAAATCACTCAGACATTTTTTTTCCTCTATTAAATGAGGTTTGACAAAAATCATATGTTAATAAAATGTATAATTAATGATAAAAATAGCAACATCTGTTGCCCTGTTATTACAAACTGATTTGAACGGACTACTTTCGCTGCATTGCTATTAACGTAAATTATAGTAGGACCCTTAAAATACAAACTGCACTCATTAGTTGCTAATTTAACTTGGCACATGCTGTACCAAACGGGGAAGGTCATTTTTATTTGCTTTATCTCAGCCAAACGTAATCTGTTTTTTTACATCCCAAAATAACCAAAGTGCCTACTAGCAGATGGATCCAATTTTTTGTAGAATGACACAAGACTTTGATTGATTAACCCTGCGAGTTGTTGCTAACTGACGTTAAAGCGCAAGAAACTTCTTACGGAAAGAGGGGAAAAAATGATGTTCCTACCTTGGAAACAGGATGATGCCTCATTCTTGAACAGTGACCTATGTGTCATGTTTACTGTATATTTAATAGAGTAGTGATATTTTTGCTGGTAATATATGCATATCATCTGAGTCATAAATCATTGAGGGGGAGGAGGATTGTAGACATCAGTTCTTTATCAAAATTCTACAGGATCGTATATGACACACACTTTTTTTTCTTCTAAAAACTTGAAAATAATGTTTATTTTAGCATTTTTCCTTAAAAGCATGGAAATGATATTCTAATGCTATGCATTCCAGGTTACACTGTTCACGCTGTTTATAAATAATGATTTAGAAGACTGAGGCATATGATCTTTTAGGATCATATATTGTCTTCATAAAAAATGCGCCTGTCAACCTTTCGGGAAGATTCAGCCCTCAGATGCAGCGTGGTCGTTTTGTTAACTGCATTTTGTGCATACAAGGACTCTTTAGATTCCATAGTGTCCATATAATGACATTGGACTGCTCCAGAAATGTCCTCCATCGCACAAACGCAGGCTGTCAGCAAAACAATGGAGTCTTTTTTTTTCTGTAACTGTGCTGCAAGGAAAACTTTGATATGTAGTAAGAAAAAAGGAATATAATAAACATCTGAGAAACCAGTAATAAAAAACTACCTATTAGAGATATAATGCAAACTTTCAAAAAGAAACTGCTCCCTCACCCCAATCTTCATCCAGACTTATGATAATTGGACAGCTGGGGTCAGCAGAACTTTATTATTATTATTTGTATTATTATTATGATTAATAAACTTGTTTTATTATGTGCCAACATATTACAAGGCACTGTACTCTAGCGGAGGCATATGAGCATTAAAGAATATTACACAGGGACGTTACAACCTTACCTACTTAACCTTAAAGAGAACCCGAGGCGGGGTTCTTCCATCGCAATCCATATACAGAGGCTGGGTCTGTCTATAGAGCCCAGCCTCTGTTGCTAGTTAGTTTCTTTCAAAGCCCCCCCTGTGCGCTGTCAGACCCCATAAAACACAGCCACGCTGGCGACACACAGCGTGTCGCAGCCGGCTGTGTTTAGCTCACTACTGTCAGTCTCGCCGCTCCCCCGCCTCCTGAATCGCTCTGGTCCCCACCCACATCCCTTCCCTCGCCACTGATTGGAGGGAAGGGACGCGGGCGGGGACCGGAGCGATTCAGGAGGCGGGGGAGCAGCCGAGACTGACAGTAGTGAGGTAAACACAGCCACGTGGCGCGGCTGTGTTTTATGGGGTCTGACAGCGCGCAGGTGGGGCTTTGGAGGGAACTAAATAGCAACAGAGGCTGGGCTCTATAGACAGACCCAGCCTCTGTATATGGATTGCGATGGAAGAACCCCGCCTCGCTTCTCTTTAAGGACCAGAGACCGCTGGTACAGAAATGGCATAATCCCAACAAATTGCCGTTTCTGTAAATTGCGAAGAAAATAAAGTAATTGCTGAAAACTTTACCCCCCAAAAGCCTAATTTGTAATTTGTAGCAAAAAAAAGAGAACAAAGGGAGCGGTGGGTATCAGGACATCTCACCATACAGGCCTGCTCCCCCTGTTTCTCATCATCTTTTCAAAACTGGTATCCTTTAAAAGGAAAAAAATATGGCAGCCTCCGTTTTCTTCTCACTTCAGTTGTCCTTTAAGGCTTGCTTGCTTGAATGAGTTGAAGGTGGGGGCAAGCCTGATGGCAGGAGGGCATTCCATAGAGTAGGAGCTGCTCTGGAGAAGCCTTGGAGTGCTAGAGGAGTGGAAAGAGCAGGTTGGGGTCGTATCTCTGGATGAGATCAGATATGTGCAAAGCAGAGGTAAGGTGGATGGATTTGTATGCCAGGACCATTGTAGCCCCTCACACACTCCAATGAGTTCTGTTTCACCATGAGCTTGCTGGTTAGTCTATGCCAGGCAGAGAAGAATAAAACTAATTCTGAGGGAGACAGAGAGCTAGTGAAGAGACTTGTTAAGAGGTACATCTGTACAGGAGAGGTGGTTGGAGTGAATGAGCCTGGCAGCTGCATTCATAATAGTTTGCAAAGGTTGGAGTCTGGTCTTAGGAAGTCCAGAAAGGATGGCATTACAGTTAGAGATGGCTTGAACGGTTCGCCCGGCGAATAGTTCACGGCGAAAAATGCATGTTCACATCTATTCGCGAACATATGGGGCTTGATTCACAAAGCGGTGCTAACCTAGTTAGCACGCCTAAAGACTCTTGGGCGTGATAAGCATTGCACTAAGTAGTTTAGCACCGCTTTAAGGGTAAAACTCAAAGTCCGATGCGCGCAAAACGTTGCATAGGGTTTAATGGCGTTGCACGCGTAAACTTTGTGCGCGTAAAACTTTATGCGCAAAACTTTGCGCGCAACTTTATTTTATCACGCCTAAACTGAGTTTAGGCGTGATAATGGGCTTTTCACCAGCGTGCTAACAGTTAGCACGGCTTTGTGAATCAAACCCATGGTGTAAAAACAAGGAACACCAAGAGCTCCAATAGTGTAATATGTACTGGTAAATGGTTACTAGATAGAGTAAATATTAATACTCACAAACCAAGGTTACCATTAGGCAACCACTGTAAAGGCAGGTGGGGAGATTTTCCTGACCCCACTCAGGAATAAGAAGTCGCTCTCTGTAGATGAGAAAAAGGGGGTTCAACCCTCCACCCAGGGTGGAATCAATATTATGCAGGAGAACAGAGGCGCCAAAAGGATAAAAAGAAGCTAAATGAGCTTAAAAACCAAATTCTTGGTAAATAGAGGAGGTAGTGGTGGACTTACCTCCTCCAAGTAGACACACAACGACTGTAGTAAACACAGTCAATATATTTTATTTATGAACTCCAAATATGCAACGCTTTTTTCAGGTTAGATCCCGCTTCATCAGGCAATAACAATGGAGCAATAGCATGTGTGGTCAGTAGAAGAGCCAGGCACCTCTGTGAGACCATGGTGTGTTCGATTCACCCCCCATACATTATAATGGAGCCAAAAATTGATCCCTCTTCCCAGAGTCAGCAGACACATGGCAGCCAATCAGCTATTCCTCCCACCTGGACCACCCCCGCCTATCAGAAAGCCAGCACAGCAGCCATTTTACACTCTGACTGAAGCTACTGTGAAGGAGACTAGGGACAGAGCATTTCTGCAGATAGGAAAAGTGTTCGTTAGGCCTGTGTTCTATGTCTCCAGTGAAGTTTCTTGCTGCTACAGTACCAATTCACCATCTACATAACCCCAAGAGCCCTTCTAAAGGCTGTGTTTTGATCTTGTGATATTGCTGTTCTGTGTGTCCACACCGTGCACTTTAAAGAGGAACTCCAGTGAAAATAATGTAATGTACAATAGTTATGTATAAAGGATTTAGTCAGTGTTTGCTCATTGTAAAATCTTTCCTCTCCCTGATTTACATTCTGACATTTATCACATGGTGACATTTTTACTGTTGGCAGGTGATATCAGTGGAAGTAGCTGCTCCTTGCTTGTTGTCAGTTGGAAAAAGCTGTAAACAGTTATTTCCCACAATGCAACGAGGTTCACAGACAGGAAACTGCCAGGACCATGGTCCTCACAGTGGGAGGGGTTTCACCACAATATCAGCCATACAGAGCCCCCCCCCCCCTGATGATCCGTTTGTGAAAAGGAATAGATTTCTCATGTAAGAGGGGGTATCAGCTACTGATTGGGATGAAGTTAAATTCTTGGTCACAGTTCCTCTTTAACTGTTGCAGACAGGTTCAGTCAGTGCTTAGTGCTACAGTAGTTCACTCTTCGAAAGGCTGTTTTTCTTTTTCTTGCTATTGATATATTTCAGTTATGTATGTCCAGTGTACCCATTAGCTGTTGGTAACAGGTTAGTGCACCAACTTGATAAATCAATTGCCCTTGTAAGGGTAGTGCACTGACCATAACCCAATAATCCTTCACCAACACTACTGGCATCTAGTATCTACTAATGCCCCCTGTATAAGGCATCAGTACTGAATCAGTGGGTTTTTTTTTTTTTTTTTTTGGTCACTTACCTGTCATTGAACTACCTCAGCCTGACCATAGGGGCTGGAAAACTGTGATCGCCTGCACTTACAGGCAGAACGTACGCACAAGTACAGCGGCCACTACCCGTCACTACACAAAGATTGCCACCGAGAGGACTAACATTTATGTCCTGAAGGTGTCAACTAGCAAAAACAAAGATTTGCTCACCTGATGTTATCACTAAAGCTCTTTGCGATTGTTTGCGGTGCGTTAAATGTGGCATTTCGTCTGTCAGTGTGAACTGGGCCTAACCCTTACACTACCTTATCGCTGTGAACGCACGCCAGATGTTTAAAAAGCACTTAATTCCACAAATTTAGGAATGTACTGTGATTTCTGCCCTTTAGAGATTAAAATACGACTCTGCACCAACTACACAATTTTTGGTGGGACTTTTGCGATGGATCCCCCTCTCCGGCATGCCACAGTCCAGGTGCTAGGCCCCTTGAAACAACTTTTCCATCACTTCTGTGGCCAGAAACAGTCCCTAAAAGTTGTAAAATTTGCCTGTTCACAAACTTTTGCAGAAAATTGGTGTTTGCGAATCAAAAATTTTATATTCGCTACATCACTAATTTCAGTAGTACAGACAGGAGATTACCAGAGTATGGACCAGAAGTTTGTCAGGGGTAAATTTTGCCAATGTTGCAGAAAGGGAAGTGGCTGGACCTGAAGATGTTCTGGATGAGGGGGTGAAGGAGAGTGCTGAGTCAAGTCTGACATGCAGGCAGCTGATTTGAGGGACAGGGCAGATGAACATGTGGTTGATAGATGTATTATAAACTGAACAGAGGCACCAAAAGGATAAAAACAATATTTAAAATATTTAAAATTGCTTAGGAGGCAGTGGTGGACTTACCTCCCTCAAGCAGACACAGGACAGCTGTGTAATTCAATATAGGAAAACTAAATGGTACACTCCAATGGTTTGGTACAACGTGTTTCGCAGGTCTATACCCGCTTCATCAGGCAGTAAAAAGTAGGAGCACACAGCAGCGTAATGTCAGAGTAAAGGTAGCCATACACTGGTCGATTTGCCATCAGATTCGAGCAACAGACAGATCCCTATCTGATCGAATCTGATCAGAGAGGGATCGTATGGCTACCTTTACTGCAAACAGATTGTGAACCGATTTCAGCCAGAAACCGTTCACAATCTGTGGTGGTGCTGCCGCCGCTTCCCCCCATCCCGCATACATTACCTGCTCCGCCGGCGCGACTCCCGGGTCTCCACTCTTCTTCTCCGCTCTGGTCTGGTCTCCAGCATGCTTACCTTCTTCCTGTCTGGGGGAAGTTTAAACAGTAGAGTGCCCTCTACTGTTTAAACTTCCTGCTGGGACAGGAAGAAGGGAAGCATGCCGGAGACCAGACCAGACCAGAACGGAGAAGAAGAGCGGAGACCCGGGAGTAGCGCCGGCGGAGCAGGTAATGTATTGCAGCTCTATTGTGTCGGTCGTTGGGCACTCGAATGCCGCTAGCGATGCGCTCTTTACCCGCGGGCGATCAACAGTTATTTTCCACACGGCGCGATCGACGGGATCGGACGGAATGGATCGAAATTCGGCGTGTAGCGCGAACGATTGGCAGCAGATTCGATCCCAGTGATCAAATCTGCTGTCGAAACGGCGGCAAATAGGGCCAGTGTATGGCCAGCTTAACACCTGGCGCCTTTTCACGTCTACAGAGAGCGACTTCTTAATCCTGAGTGGGGACAGGTCAATCTCCTCACCTGCTTATACAGTGGTTGCCTGGAGGTAACCCTGGTTTGTGAGTATATATTTTACTCAACAGTTCAATATATACACGCGAGCGGGGTTTTATTCATGAACCAAAGTTCTCTTTTATTCTCCAATTTTCTCTTCAGAACGCAGGTGATAAGTGTAGATACAACATCAGACCTTCACTTCACATAAAAATGCCTGACACGTGTTTCGCAGCCATAAGCCGCTTCCTCAGAGGCACATCGCAAACAACACATCTGTCAAAAAATACATAAATATGTACATACCATTAAAGATCCATGCACAGATCAGGACAAACGTCCACGATATACAATAGTACTATATCTATCTTACTTATCTATATATTTTACTCGTTTTACATTGTACGAATTGCCTTGACTTACTACACCATATTGGGCTCTCGGTTCTCCCTTTTTTTATACGTGGTTGATAGAAATAGGGGAAAGGGTTTTGATGAGTGGGGTTGGAAGATCATGAGTTCAAAGGGTTGGGGAGATCATAATGAAAGACCTTTGTTTTCTTTGGCTAATTCACTTTGATGATTAAATGCTGAGTAAAGTGTATTTGCAAAGCAATGCAGATCAAAATGTACACTGGAAAGGAAAGTGTACATTTGCATTATTGATTCTGTCTCCCCATACTATGGCAGCAGCAGTGTATATTGACATAGAGGGAGCTGACTGTATATGTCAGTTAACCACTTAAGGACCAGGGGTGGTTTGCCTGATCTTTGCTGCGTGGACTCTCCAGCCCGCAGCACAGATCAGGATAGAGCCAGGGCGATCAGACTTACCCCATTTTTTCCCCACTAGGGGGATGTCCTCCTGGGGGGGTCTGATCGCCGCCGGCTTGCTGCGCTTTGCGGGGGGGGGGGGCTCTTCAAAGCCTCCCTCCACAGCGTTTTCGGCGATCTCTCCCTCTCCCTCCCTCCCCCTGTGAGCAGCACAGGACGGATATCCGTCCTGAGCATTGTAGGATAAAATGACGGCGATCTCCGGCCAATCAGAGGCCGGGGATCGCCGATCTGCTCTACGGCGCTGCTGTGCAGCAGCTCCGTATGATGTAAACAGCGGGGATTTCTTCCCCGCGTGTTTACATTTTGCCGGCGAGCTGCGATCGGCAGCTCTCCGGCTGTTCACAGAGACACCCTCCGTGAACTGACATGGAAAGGCCGCTCGATCGAGCGGCCGTTTCCATGGTAACCCACTTAAGACCTGCTGACGCCTATGGGCGTTAGCTGGTCCTTAATATCTAAATTGTGTCCAGTGGTGATGGAGGAGTGTGGATTCAAAGGCCCACTGAGGTGTCCAAAATATAATTACAAGTGCACCAGTCTAGTGCTTAGCTGCCTGTTAATTAGAGTAAACAGTACTGACTCATAAATAGCTGTCATTCTAGTTTCCATCTACACAGTGGCGTAGCCAATGCTGGGTACACACGATGCGTTTCCGCGTTCGATGCACCACTCGATTCGCTTCGATTATTCCCGACATGTCCGATTCGCGTTTCGATGGATTGTTAGGTTGATTTGCCAGACTTTACATGGCATTCGACCTAAAAATAATCGAAATGCACTCGGAAATGCTCAGAAATAATCGAATCGAGCGACGCATTCGACGCGGAAACGCATCGTGTGTACCCAGCATAAGAAGCTATGGGCCCCAGTGCAAGTTTTGCATTGGGGCCCCCTAAACATGCTATACATAACAATTGATACGGCACACCAAAACCTGCCAAGGACAACTACAGTATTAGAGGTACAAGAAAGGAATGGGAAGCAGTGTGTTAAGGTAGCCATACACTGGTCGATTTGCCATTAGATCGACCAACTAACAGATCCCTATCTGATCGAATCTGATCAGAGAGGGATCGTATGGCTGCCTTTACTGCAAACAGATTGTGAATCGGTTTCAGGCTGAAACCGATCACAATCTGTTGAGCTGCTCCTGCTGCCTGTCCCCCCCCCCCCCCCCCCGTATACATTACCTGAAGCTGGCTCCGGGTCCTCTTCACCGCGCTGCACCGCATCCCAGCGTACACTGTGTCACTCCGTGACCAGGAAGTTCAAATAGAGTGCCCTCTAGTTGAACTTCCTGGTCACTGGAGTGACACAGGAAGTTAATGTACACCGGGATGGAGCAGTAACAGAGCGGTGCAGCGCGGAGAAGATGCCCGGGAGCCAGCGTCAGGTAATGTATACCTGCATCGGATCGGCCGTCGCTAGCGACGCGCTCCCTACTCGCGGGCGATCGACTGTAATTTCCCGCACGGTGCGATCGACGGACCGATCCGATTTCGGGAGATAATCGGATCGGCAGGTGCAATTAGCGCGAACGTTTGGCAGCAGATTTGATCCCAGTGATCGAATCTGCTGTTGAAACGGCGGCAAATCGGGCCAGTGTATGGCCAGCTTTAATGATTACTACTATTCAAAGCATCTATAGAAGTGATTATTACAAGAACAGATAAAGTGTAGAGTCACTGAGGCGCTACACCTGCTATTGCTGAAATTCTGTCTTGTCCCCACTTTTATTGCCTGATGAAGCGGGCTGGGCCTGTGAAACGCGTTACACTGTTTTGGGGTACTAATTAATAAATGTGACTACTATTCAGACAGTCTTTCGTGTCTGCTTTATGGAGGTAAGTCCACCACTTCCTCCCAGCAAATTTTAAAGTTTTTATCCACTTTTATCCTGCTGGCGCCTCTGTTCTCCTACTGCTATTACAAGAACAGGGCTTTTAGTTTGAGGTAAAAAAAAATCCTCTCCTTAACCAGCTGGGCGGTATGGACGAGCTCAGCTCGTCCAGTACCGCCGGAGCCTGCCGCTCAGGCCCTGCTGGGCCGATTTGCCCCAAATAAAGTGCAGCACACGCAGCCGGCACTTTGCCAGCCGCGTGTGCTGCCCGATCGCCGCCGCTCTGCGGCGATTCGCCGCGAGCAGCGGCGAAAGAGGGTCCCCCCAGCCGCCTGAGCCCTGCGCAGCCGGAACAAAAAGTTCCGGCCAGCGCTAAGGGCTGGATCGGAGGCGTCTGACGTCAGGACGTCGGCTGACGTCCATGACGTCACTCCGCTCGTCGCTATGGCGACGGTGTAAGCAAAACAAGGAAGGCCGCTCATTGCGGCCTTCCTTGTTTATTCTGGGCGCCGGAGGCGATCGGAAGAACGCCTCCGGAGCGCCCTCTAGTGGGCTTTCATGCAGCCAACTTTCAGTTGGCTGCATGAAATAGTTTTTTTTTAATTTAAAAAAAACCCTCCCGCAGCCTCCCTGGCGATCTTATCAGAACGCCAGGGTGGTTAATAAGCAACTCATTTACTCATTTACTGCCAAGCAATATACCAGTAAGGGCCGGTTCACCCTTGCAGTGGTTCAAATGGGATCCAATTAAAATGGATACTTTAAAAAAAATGGATCCATATGTTTCCAGTATGTTTTAACATATGGTATAAAGGTGGTGGGTGTTTCTATTATGGTAATATACGGTACTTTTTTTTTTGACCAGTAGAAAGGAATTGGGGGTGGTTATGCTGTACCTAGCAATTTTTGTACCCATACGGCCTTGTTTAATGTACCACTTCATTCTGTATGTACCGTGTAATGTGGGATCAGTGAATAATGGCGCACAGCGCCTATGCATACAAATGGCGCCGCATTAAAAAGAGACGTTTATCACTATTTATCGTTAGTACTGCATATTAATGGCGCACAGGGAAAAAAGAAGAAAAACGGCACACAGTAACGTTATTTATCTATAGCACCGTTCATATGCCAAACAGCAGACGTTATTATGCACAGTAACATTATTTACCAATATCGTCCTACATAAGCCAAACTGCAGAAGTTATTTAACTGCAAAACGGTGAATGGATTTAATGTAGCACTGTCAAGGTTAGGGTTAGGCACCACCAGGGGAAATTTAGGGTTAGGCACCACCAGGGGGGTCTTAGGGTTAGGCACCACCAGGAGGGTCTTAGGGTTAGGCACCACCAGGGGGTCTTAGGGTTAGGCACCACCAGGGGGGTCTTAAGGTTAGGCACCACCAGGGGGGTGGATAGGGTTAGGCACCACCAGGGGAGTCTTAGGGTTAGGCACCACCAGGGGGGTGGTTAGGGTTAAGGTCCGTACTCACGCCGGACTGCAGGCAACGACGGGTCCGTCCACACCTCCCGCTGGGTGGGCGTTCCAGCGACAGTCCGGCGACTGTACACACGCCGGACTGTCGCTGGAACGCCCACCCAGCAGGAGGTGACGACGGACCCATCGTTGCCAGCAGTCCAGCGTGTGTACGGACCTTTAGGCACCACCAGCGGGGTGGGTAGGGTTAGGCACCACCAGGGGGTCTTAGGGTTAGGCACCACCAGGGGGGGTCTTAAGGTTAGGCACCACCAGGGGGGTCTTAAGGTTAGGCACCACCAGGGGAGTCTTAGGGTTAGGCACCACCAGGGGGGTCTTAGGGTTAGGCGCCACTAGGGGGGTGGTTAGGGTTAGGCACCACCAGGGGGTCTTAGGGTTAGGCACCACTAGGGGGGTCTTAAGGTTAGGCACCACCAGGGGGTGGTTAGGGTTAGGCACCACCAGGGGGGTTTAGGGGTTAGGGATAGGTACAGAGAGGGTTCTGTGTGTTAACGCTAAATAACAATAAGGCTTTAACGCTAAATAACAATAAGGCTTTAACGTTAAATAGCGATAAGGGACAAACGGATTAGCGGCAACACCGTGCGCCATTATTCTCAGGCGCCATTTTCAGATGGACCCGTGTAATGTATCGTTTAATGTTATGTACCATTTAAAATATTTACATTAATGTACCGAATGTTAATGTGAGACTGCTGGTATGCAAGTAGTTAATGAACCACTAAAATATCATTTGGTTGACATGTTTAAAGCCCTGCACGAGCCCTGATTTTAACAGGCAGTATGCAAAAATGGTGCTGAGGGGAGGAGCAGAAATTTAGGCAATACGCTTTGACATACAGGGGCGTATCTACAGGGGTGCACATAGGGCACCTGCCATGGGCGCCCCTCCCCCCTCACCTGGGGGGGGGCGCATCCCCATTAATCATTACATCACCCCTTTAAGTCTGTTTCCTGCCACCCTGCGCCGAGTGCTGTGCTGGCATGCATGGATGTGCCTTCCCAAAGCCTGGGCCTGGGCTGGCTGAGCCTGGCTCACCGGTCACCGCCAGCGCTGTTTTGTATTGTGCCGCCCGCCCGGCGCCCACAGAAGGAGAGAGCGAGGGGGACTTTTTCAGCGTGGGCTTGCCTTCACTTCCGCCGGTCTGATCCTCCCCGCTGCGCTGCCGGCCCGCCCGCAGCATCTGTGGTTGCCATAGTAATGTCGGCTCCACAGTGAGTCTACTTGTGCTGCCAGATAGTGCCTCGCAATCCTCCTCCTCCATTCGCTGTGGCTGCCAAGCTGCTCCCAGACCAGATCCTCCCTGCTGGCTGCTGCTCTCTTCTTCCCAGCGTCTGATAGTCGCCATAGCAACAGCGGCCGGGCCAGTGCCACTTGCTGCGTCTGTCATCCCCTGCGATCCCCCTCCTAATTGGCTGCCATACCGCTGGGGCTGATGGGGTGGAGAGAGGAGGAGAGACAGTGCGTGTATGTAGCACTGCAGCAGGCGCCAGGCAGTCAGGTGACGCAGACAGTGAGTGCACATAGATTAAGTGCACACCACTAATTGTCTGTGTGTGTGATTGTGAAGCAGCTAGGTGGCCAGCCCAGCCCATCACTACAGAGAGCGATCATAATTTCATCAGGCTGCTGGCTGCACAGTGAAAATAAGTTATATATGGTAATATACTGTATATTAAGTGAGTGATTCATCAATCATTCACCCACTACTGTCCAACTTAGTAAAGTTCTTTAGATACCATTTGCAGGTTAAATAGGCACTACTAGGCAGGCATATGTTGTGGGTACAGTGTGTGTGTGTGTGTGGGGGGGGGGCGCAATTTCAGTGCTTGCCATAGGCGCTGTTCTCCATAGATACGCCTCTGTTGACATACGATTTGTGTGTAAAGTTCTGTGTGTGAAGGAAGGTTCGTTTTTGCATTAGCTTTCATTGCCTCCATGAGGATCTACTCTCCAGAAAAAAGGGGAAAGTTCGGACTCCACTCTCAGTTTTCATGAACATATCCAACCGATCGTTTTTTAAGCAAGTCAAGATGACCAATATATTTAACATTGGGATCCGCAGGGGCAAACCCAGGATTTTCAAGGGGGGGTATTCCTGAAAGGTCTCCCTCATCAACGCACAATGCAGTATAACAATAAGGTAGGACATCATGCTGGGTACACATAATGCAATTTCCCGTCAGACCGACAATGGGACAGATCAGGAGCAGTATGGATACAGATAATAATGAGGACAGCTGACATTGCTAACTAAGGGGAAAGTGAAGCATTCACACAGCAGGGCACAGGGCTGTGCTCATACCTGACTCTGTTAAGTTCCCCAGAGCTGTTCCATGCTCTGTACACACGCTGTTGCTCTGTCCAAAGTCAACTGTAGCAGGGAAAGAAAGGGAGCAGTGCTGTAGATATTCTGGTGTCTCAACTTGTGCCTGTCTCCAGACACTGCACCGGCCCTGGTCTGAGGGGGGATTCTGGGCAGTTGTAATCCCCCCCTGCAGTGGCCACTGATCTGCTTCTCCGTTTTTGTCCACTCTAAAATTTGTACCAACGGGTAAGTTTTTAGTGCAAGTGAGAACTAGCCCTAATAATGGAATGAAATGCCCCTGAGACTGCCAGGGAATCTGAGATTAATGAATGTGTCACTGGAGTGAGTCATCCTAAAGCTAAGTACCCAAAGCCAGATGGATTAGGGAACTCCTCCTCTAATGCTGGGAATACACGGAGCGATCCGGCGGCTCGATTAGCCACCGGAACGACTCCCGCTACGTCCCCGCTCGTCCTCGCGGCCGCCCAGTTCGATTCCCGCTCATCCCCGCGGGCGCTTCCTTATCTTCCGCTCGATTCCCCGCTATTGTCCGCCCGCGGGGATCAAGCGGCAAATCGATCCGCACGGTGCTCGGACCTGATATTATCACCGTGTATGCCCAGCATTACAGTTGTTCCCTGATCTATCTCACCTAATCTGCAAACAATTGTGTAAACAATTATTTACATGATCATGGAAACTGCCACAAGAGTCAAAGGTGATCTTAGCAATCACTCTCCAGTGATCCGTCATGACGGTTGTTTGAACATGCTGGCAAGATCTTCATTAAAAGTAATTGATCTGGTGTGCAGTGGTAACGGCGTTCAATATCGCAACAGACCCCTTGGTCGAACTGCCCATACATTGCTACATGTATGGGCACCTTTACTCACATGCTCAAATCCTCTCTTTCTAATTCCTCCCAATGCCCTATAGTTTCCCCAAAAGGAAAACTATTACTATGCTATATAATAAGAGACAGGTGTCCATCCATACACCTGTCTCTGTGCCGCTGGGTCCCTGCTTTTAGCTACTGCGCATGTACGCAGCACGGACCCAGACAGCTGTTGGGACTTGCGGATAGGGCCAGTGAGCCAGGAAGGTGTGTGCGCGGGTGGACGGGTCCGTGCACACGAGCGGCAGGTGTGCACAAGCAGCGGGTGTGCACGCACGTGAGCGTCTGGTGTGCACTGCGCAAAGACAGACCTCGAGCTCATTCTTAAGGCTTGGGTCAACTAGTTATTTATAAAGCACTAACATATGCTGCCGTGCTTTACAGAGTACATTGTCTTGTCAGCGTCCCTCAGAAGGGCTCATAGTCTAATCCCTTCCATACCTATACAGTATGTCCATCATAGTCTAGGGCCAACTTAGGGGAAGCAAACTGACTTATCTGTATGTTTTTTTAGATACACCACCATGCTATTAAAAAGCATGTTTCCGTTTATACTTTTTTCCTTAATAAATAAAATTGTAATTTCAAAACTGTGTTTTGTGTTTACTTGGTTTTGTATTTGTCTATTATTTAAATTGTGATAGATGATTTAAGATTTAAGTGTAACAAACATTTAAGTGTAACAAACATAAAAAAAATCAGGAAAAAGGTAAATACTTCTTCCCATCGCACTGTAGATAAAAAGATAGATAGATAAATGAATAGATGATAGGCAGATGGATAAACAGAATTCTGTCACGTTCAGCTAATACCCTGGTTGAAGTCGGTATAATGAATTATTTCCCAGAACTGTTAATCAGAACAGTCATGAAACATAATCCGCTGTAACCCTGTCTACATCCTCCAGAAGGCAATGGACCTCTTAAATGTATTTTCCTTCTGCTCTTCATAAAGTTCTGACCTCATTACTTGGCTCAAGGAGCCAGTGTCTTCTATTTCATTTCCAGTCTGTTCCCTGATGGCTTATGCATCAACAGTCCACCCCCAGGTTTTCAAATAATTAATACCAAATATTTGATTACAGAGGAAGGATGAGACTGGGAGCATATTGCCTGTGAGCCTGTCTCTTCCAGTGAACCTGTGCATGGCATCCTCCTTGCATGCAGAGAGCTCATTTTGCGACTAAGGCCATGTGTGTTTATAAATCAATAGCATCACCACATAACACAATCTGAAGCAAGCATGACCACAGGCCAGATGTCCAGATGAGGAGCAGAACATTGCCTATATTGCTTTATTTCCATACAGTAACAACAATATTAGGTTCTGTAGCTACAGGGACATTTGGTCAGGATAAATACACAGGAGCAGCAGATGAAGACTCCTGCATTAGCCAGCACACCATCTGTGGGGAACACATGGGGTTAAGTGTGAGGAATGGCTGAACAGGAACCTGGAAAGGAAGCTCCCTCCCCTTTTAACATGCAAATTAAAGTCATTTGTAGTAATCTTAAACTCAGTGGGAATTCACACTGACCAACTAAAAAATCTCCTAAACCTCCAAATAACCTGACCTTTTCCGAACATCTGGCCTGAAATGAAGATCTCACAAAGAGCTGCACCATACTGACAGTGCCAGCTGATCTTGAAAGCGTTTTGTCACTTCTCTGTGGTGTTTAAACTTTTGCTAGCCTGAGATTATTCCTTTCTGTTCCATTCCTCCCAAATGTTATTCAAAGGCATTTGCAAGCGCAGCTGAGTCAGCATATAAATGGCTCTCAATTAGGGGCATACAAAATATCTTGCAACTTTAATTAAAAGATAAGAACAACATGTTTTTACTAAACAATCGAACTTCAGGAATGTGTTTTTCTTAAGCAGCTCACCTTGGAATATTGAGTGTCTTTGTGTTCAGCAGAGGATTTCAGCCATAGATTGTGTTACACGCTGTTTCATTTAGACCTGGTATGGTTAAGACTAAATGTGGGCTCTGAAATCACTAGTGAAAGGAGAAAAGAAATCCAGTCAGTGGCTTAAATTAAGCTGTTGCAGGCTACAAAAGCCAATACGAATCAATGCTGCTATACATCTTGAGTTAAGAATTTCACAAAGTCCCAAACTAATAGTACCATACTAATATAAATATTACTGTTATTGTGTTTTATGTTAACGTGTTTTCTGCAGCACTTTACATAGCACATTAACTACCTGTGGACCGCGTTGGTTGAAATCTACATCCTGCAGGTGGCTGCATGGCTCAGCTTCAACTGCCTTGCCGCGCACTCCTGCTGCTACTGGCGATTGCACCGCTCTTCATCTGCCGCAGGCCCTCTCTCTGCCGTATCTATGATGGCTCTATGACGGCAGAGCACTGTGAGCTGGTCAGGAGCCAATGAAAGTGGCTCCTGACCAGCTCACAAGACAGCAGAGATAGGGACCTGTGGCGATGAGAAAATGGCATGACCAGTGCGAGTGGCGGTTATGTGTGGCAATTCGTTGGAAGGTGCCATTTTATGGTACCAGCAGTCTCCGGTTCTTAAGGGGCCAGAGAGACAGCTAGTATGCAAGGGGTTAAACTACTCAACTGTTCCCCAGCGGAGCTCACAATCTATGTTCCTACACTGTATAAGACAGATGTGTGGAGGGAAGCAAGTTAAAGGTGCACTATAGTGAAAAATGAGAATATTTTAAAAATAACCGTACAGTAATATAGGTGTAAGATCAATAATAGTACATACAAAGTTTAAGAATAAGCCACTTAAAATGTTAAACATCTTTAAAAATTCTCTCATTGACCGACCTTGGTAGAGTTCATTATGCCTACAGTGGTGGAAATATGCAGTTGTCAGTGATGTGTTCTGCACGTGTCACAGAATGGCACAGGTGCCTTCACTATGTAGCTGCGTACTCCATCTCAAATATCTTACTTAAATATCTCAAATATTTTGCTGCATATAGGCCGTTCTGTGACATGCACTGTACACACATCACGGGTGGACCTGTGCAGGAACAGGTAAGTTGATATTGCTCACATCACTGCAGGGGTCCCAGGGATTGCATCCTTGACGCAGGAAAGACCGGGGTGGAGGGGTGGTCGGATCGGGAGCCCCCCCCAGGTTAATTTTGCCCCTGGACCCCAGCTTTAACCAGTCCTGACAATGAGTCTGTTTGTGGCTGAGTCTGTTATTATGAGGTCTGAGGTTGGACTATTTTATAGGTTTAAACATTTTAAAGGACAACTGAAGTGAAAGGGATATGGAGGCTGCCATATTTATTTCCTTTTAAGCAATACCAGTTGCCTGGCTATCCTTCTGATGCTCTGCCTCTAATACTTTTAGTCATAAACCCTGAAAAAGTATGCAGAAGATCATGTGCTGACAAGATTAGCCCCATGCTTGTTTCTGGTGTTATTCAGACACCACTACAACCAAATAGATCAGCCATCAGGAACCTGGTATTGTTTAAAAGGAAATAAATATGGCAGCCTCCATATTCTTCTCACTTCAGTTGTCCTTTAAGTGGCTTTTTTTACTTTGTATGTAGCATTATTGATCTTACATCTATATTACTGTACAGTATGGTTATTACTATACTACTTCTTTAATGTGTCAGTACGTTTTGGGTTGTGGGAGGATACCAGAGTAACAGGAAGAAACTCACACAGATATGGGTAGGATCATTCACAAATGTTGTAAGGTTGGTGATAGAGAAATACAAGTATTACCTTATTTTTGCAAACTATAAGACGCTTCTGACACACCTAGGTTTAGAGGACAAAAACCAGGGGACAAAAAACCTATACTAAACCTGGTGCATCCATGGTGAAGTGGCATCTTGTGGATTATGCCCATTTTGTACCTCATGCCCCCTCGTACATCTTGTGTTTCCCTGTGTCCTCCTCTGTCCCCCTTGTGCCCTCCTGTGCCCCTCATGTGTCCGCCTCTGTCCTCCTTTATGCCCCTTTGTGTCCTCCTCCATGCCCCTATGTTCCTCCCTTGTGTCCTCCTCTATGCCCCTCTGTATCCCCCTCCGTCCTCCTCTATGCCCCTGTGTCCTCCGCTGCATGGACACAGCACAGGGAGTCCCCAACATTGTGGTAGGGTGGAGGTTCGTATTGGCAGGCGTTCACAAGTCAGGAATTCCTGCATTTGGACTATAAGACGCAGTGACCCCCCCCCCCCCCCCCACACACACACACACACACACACTTTTGAGGGAGAAAAAGTGAGCCTTATAGTCCAGAAATTACAGGAACTAACTGAATCACAGCCATCTGCAATAATGAAGCCCCAGGTAAGTAAAACTCTTTTTTTAACATCTTCAGGTCTGCTTTAACCTCTTGTTCACCATATACAGTGGCATAGCAATGGAAGGGCAGAGGTTACAAATACAGAGGCTCAACAGAGACCCTTCTTCAACTGCTGTATTAGCTCTTCACTGGTACACCTCTCTTACAAACCAGCAATCTCATGCGGACGGGACCCCTGATACAGAGAGAATGGAGGGCACACTGCAACTCTTAACCAGTACACTATCCAGTTGCAGTGTGCCCACCATTCTCTCTGTATCAGGAGTCCCATCTGCATAAGATTGCTGGTTTGTAAGAGAATGGAATGTAATAATCCAGTGGCTGGATAGTGTACTGGTTAAGGGCTCTGCCTCTGACACAGGTGACCTGGGTTTGAATTTCAGCTCTGCCTGTTCAGTAAGCCATCACCTATTCAGTAGGAGACATTGGGCAAGTTTCCCTAACACTCTTACTGCCTATAGAGTGCACCCTAGTGGCTGCAGCTCTGGCGCTTTGAGTCTGCCAGGAGAAAAGTGCTATATAAATGCTCCGTGTTTGTTTGTTTTTTGTGTACAAAAGAAAAGAAGACCAAAATGCATGACTTTACATTTTTCAACATTGAATTCCATCTGCCATGTATGTGCCCATATAGCCATCCTATCCAGATCCTGTTACAGTAAGTCACTATTCCTGTGAGTTGATGATTCTGCACAATTTTGTATCATCTGCAAAAATAGCAACATTGCTTTCTACTTCATCTACTAGATCATTAATAAATAAATTGAAGAGCACTGGACCCAGTACAGACCCCTGTGGGACCCCACTGCTAACAGTCACCCATTTTGAATAAGATCCATTGACCACAACTCTTTGTTTTCTGTCCATTTGCCAGTTCCCTATCCATGAACACAGACTCTTCCCCAGTCCTTGCATCCTCAACTTTTGCACCAGACTTCTGTGGGAAACAGTGTCGAGGGCCTTTGCAAAGTCCAAGTATATCACATCTACAGCATTCCCAATATCCACATTACTGTTCACTACCTCATAAAAGCTGAGTATGTTAATCAAACAGGACCTGTCTTAAGTAAACCCATGCTGATGCTGAGAAATAAGATTATTTTCTACTATGAAGTCTTGTATAGTATCTCTTAGTACCCCCTCAAATAGTTTGCATACAACTGATGTTAAGCTTACAGGTCTATAATTTCCCGGATCTGATTTCTTGCCCTTCCTAAATAATGAGAAAACGTGTGCTGTACGCCAATCCACTGGAACTCTGCCAGTTGAAAGAGAGTCACAAAAGATGAAATAAACGGGTTTATCGATAACTGAACTTAATTCCCTTAGAACCCGAGGATGTATGCCATCCTGGCCAGGTGCCTTGTCTATTTTTAATTTATTTAGTTTTGCCTTCAATTCATCCTGCCTTAAGTATTTAATATTACAATTGGAAGATTGAGACTCTTCTGCATCTGTAATTTGCAACAGTGTTGTTTCCCTTGTGAAGACAGAGGCAAAGAAAGCATTTAATAACTCCGCCTTACCTTGGTCATCCACCATTTAGTTCCCACCCTCATCCTTTAGGAGTCTAATACAGTCAGCCTTTCTTATTTTAGAGTTGATGTACTTGTAAAACTTTTTTTGGGGTTAGAGTTGAAATCCCTAGGGATATGATTTTCAGCTTCGATCTTTGCCAGCCTACTTTCTTTTTTACAACTTTTATTGCACTCCTTATAATTGCTTAATGCAGCCTCAGTCCCCTCCTGTTCCTTTGACAGTACATGCTGCTTGCCTATTGTCAATCAAAATGTCTGTACAGTGTCTTTTCCCAACAATGCCGCCCTAAGAACCAAGTTGCGTAATAGTTAATATTGACATTGCTTGAAAGTGTGTATGCAGGTTACAACTTTAAGAGTACAGTCAGTCACTGACTAAAATATATTTAATAACAGATTTTAGTCGACATAAGATACATTGCTTTAACTGCTTTCTGTGTCCCCTTTGTAATTAATTTTCTGTCAAGGTAACCAAAATCATTTTGAGAGAAAGTAAAGGGAAATCTCTTCTTCAAAAGAGAAAAATCAAAATCATCTACGAGTCCCTTATTTAGTGCCAAACTGCTGCCTTACATTTCAGTTTAAATAATAAATTTGAGTTAAAATGGTAACCAAGGGGCAGCATGATGGCTTAGCAGATGCTACTTGCCCTGGAGTCCTAGATTCAAATCTTTCCAAGAGTTTCCTCTGGATAGTCCAGTTTTCCTTAACCACTTTGCATCCAGACCTTGTTTCCCACTTATGGACCAGAGCAGTTTTGACAGTTTATCTATGTCCTAATTTAATCAGAAATAATTTTATCCCGACTTATGACACAGAAATGAAATATATATTGTTTTTTTCAAGGCAAACTAGGCTTTCATTGTATGCCATTTTTTTCCCTTGAACAATTTTGTTTTCTATGAATTTTAATGGGAAAACAAGGAAAAAATAGAAAAAACACATTATTTCTCAGTTTTACCAATTCCAATTTAAAAATAAAAAGTGCTACTGTAGATAAAAGAACAGACATTTTGTTTGGCTATTCTTACCGCTTATCACAAAACTTTTATATGATTATGTTCCTGTCACAATTTATAGTGAAGATATTAGATTCTGAAATAATGCTACAGAGTGTATTTTTCACTATGAACTGAGAAAATAAAAGTATTTTAATGGTAAATATCTATCTCATTAGCTCAGGGAACATATATTCCCATTCACCAATCAGTGCTGCATCAGATAGTGCCAGTGCTGTGCAGGAGCAAGCCCAATCCTGCACAGCACTGCTTCTGCTACAAGACGTATATCTACTGACTCGTGGCATAGATGAAGTCACAGAGGACTTAGATGTACTGTAGTGGTGGATAAATTGGTTAAGAAACATGCTGGTAAGTTAATTGGTTCTCCCCAAAAACTGGCTTCATACTGTAGTAGGGACATTAGGCTATTATGACTATACAAATTATTTGTTTGTCAGCTCCTTTGAGGGACATCAAATGGCATGACTATGTGTTATGTAAAGAGTTGCAGAAGATGCCAGCACTGTACAAATAGAAATAAAAGCCAGCTTAAAATAACATGAAATGAGACTCTGACTGATAATGCAACATCCTTCTACTACTGATTGTATTTCTCCTCCATCATACAGATTATCTCCTGCTTCTGTTGACAGGAGAGAAATGACTCAGCAGCAGCCCATCCTCCAGTCACTCTGTTTACAGATGTTATCAGCACTTCAACAGAAAGAGAATTATAAATCAGTTTAACCCTGTAGAGCCACTGGGAAAAGTTTACCAGAGATTACTCAAGCAGAAACCACCACAATCCCTAGCATGATTACCATCGATGAGAACACATTTCACATAGTTGTAATTTTGCATCGTAATGCAAAATTTCAAGGAAAATTGTAATTAATTTTGTCTGTAATTGAAATCAGAACCCATAATTTCACATTTTCGGGTAATTTTCTCATAATTTTGGGCTGACTTTAGTGGTTAATAGCAACCTTCCCCCCATCCCCCACATGCTATTGTCACCACAGTTCTCACCGGTACCCCTATAGAAGTTCCCCCAGGAGGGTGCCTCCTGCTCATCATCCAATGTTTCAGTCATCAGAAATGCTACAGGCCCCAAGGATTTTTTTTTCATTGAATAGAGTTTCGTCAGTAAGGGGGCTTTTAGGACCATTGTAGTCCCTTACACACTCCAATGAGTTCTGGGTCACCATGAGCTTGCTGGTTAGTCTGTACCTCTCGGTTTACAAGCCCTACTCCATAGAGCCAAATGAATCCATGCCATGCACTGATGAGGATCAAACAATCCGAAACAGTCTGTATGCATGTTGGATTATTATGGCTCTGTACAATTTAACAAGCTGACACATCATTGCATTCCAGCGGTTCTGGAGGTGTGTTTAGCTTCTAAGGGTACAATGGTTAATTTGCATATATTCAGCAGTGGTGCTCTGGGAGACATCTTGAGCTCACTCTAACCTGAATTATCGCAAATTCTTTCTGTTTTAGGAAAGCAAATTTTTGTTTTTCTTAACATCTTAGTAAGGGGGCTTTTAGGACCATTGTAGTCCCTTACACACTCCAATGAGTTCTGGGTCACCATGAGCTTGCTGGTTAGTCTGTACCTCTCGGTTTACAAGCCCTACTCCATAGAGCCAAATGAATCCATGCCATGCACTGATGAGGATCAAACAATCCGAAACAGTCTGTATGCATGTTGGATTATTATGGCTCTGTACAATTTAACAAGCTGACACATCATTGCATTCCAGCGGTTCTGGAGGTGTGTTTAGCTTCTAAGGGTACAATGGTTAATTTGCATATATTCAGCAGTGGTGCTCTGGGAGACATCTCGAGCTCACTCTAACCTGAATTATCGCAAATTCTTTCTGTTTTAGGAAAGCAAATTTTTGTTTGTCAAACAGTTGCAAATGGTATTTGTGGAGCAACAATATAGATGCAAGGAGGGTTAGCATAATCACAGTATGTGAAGCACAAGCCAGAAAACATTCTATGCCAAGTACATAGAGCATACAACATATGCAACCCATCTGTTTTATGGGTGAGAATAATCTACCCAGTTGAAAACATCTAATAGGCAAGCTTATAATTTGCACTGTATAGTGAGGATACAAGACCAGAGGCCCAAGGTTACAGTCGCTAATTCATACACACAAAGGGGGAGAGGGGCCTCTCGTGTTTGTCATCTACTATGGAACTACAATGCACAGTATACTCAGTAAATGGCTCAGGAGCCCCAGGTTGCCACATTCATTCAGAGCATGATTCACTGCAAGACTCTGACAAACTACACAAATTACATTGTCATGTCAAAGTAGCTTTTCATGGTACTATTCCCAGTATTAAAGATAATGACAACAGGCACAGGAAAGTGACTCACTAGGAAATGGAAGGGCTGGAAAGCTTTGTCTTGTCAGCAGGAGTTCTTGGGGATGGAACAAAGAGCTGCGGCTAACACATACCTTAATAGACTCAAGAACTTTAATCTGGTGTCCATTTTCTAGGATTAGCCCGAATATTACAATATCTAGTAAATAAGGCTTTCTGATTCAAGCCTCTGAAACTACATTTGCTCCACCTTGGAACCAAAGGCTTCTTTCTTTCTTTCTTTCTTTCTTTTTGTAGTTTTACCCACATCTTACATTTGCCATTGTCTTTTATGCCTTCATAGATTTTACATTGTATTATGCACTTTATTGAAAGGGCGCCTGGACTGAAAATATGTCTGTAAACTACACACACTAGTATAAGGGGTGCTTGTGCTTAATAATAATAATTATAATAGTAATAATGTATATAGCTGCCAGCATCTTTCATGGTGCTGTACTAAAAATACAAAATTTAACAATACAATATAAACAATACAACTATTAACAATACAAGTCAATGATAGATTACAGCTGATGCAGTTAATAAAGCAAATACAGATTTATACATAGGGTACATACTTACCTGTTTATTAATTGTGTTTAACGTCCCGCCTCGCGCATAATCAGCATTACTTGAGTACACATGCCTAGAATGCGCCCAGCTCCTGCTACTGTGCACAGCGGGATGCGAGTTTGACTGCCTCCAGTCGGAGCAAAGGTCAAAGGAGGGCATTCCAACTACACTGATAAACTGGTAAGTATAAGTACCCATATTACATACTTAAAGAGGAATTCCAGTGAAAATAATGTAAGAAAAAAGTGCTTCATTTTTACAATAATTATATATAAATGATTTAGTCAGTGTTTGCCCATTGTAAAATCTTTCCTCTCCCTGATTTATATTCTGAAATTTATGACATGGTGACATTTTTACTGCTGGCAGGTGAAGTCAGTGGAAGGAGATGCTGCTTGCTTTTTATTGGCAGTTGGAAACAGCTGTAAACAGCTGTTATTTCCCACAATGCAACAAGGCTCCCACAGTGTTATGTCAGAACCATGGTCCTGACATCACACTGTGGGAGGGGTTTCACCACAATATCAGCCATACAGAGCCCCCGATGATCCGTTTGAGAAAAGGAAAAGATTTCTCATGGGAAAGGAGGTATCTGCTATTGATTGGGATGAAGTTCAATTCTTGGTTATGGTTTCTCTTTAAGCTGGCCAAACACTATTCAATTATCACTAACTCTTCACTGGTTGCCAGTAGAAAATAGAAACATTTTAATATCCACCTGCTGCCATTGAAGACTCTAAACCACATGGGACCCAAGTACATAGCAAATCTATTGGAACTACCGTATATGTCCCTCCACGCACCCTCCGCTCTGCAAATAAGATGAATTTTGTTGGTCCCAGGATTCACTTAAAAACATTTGGTGCCCGGGCCTTTTCCTATTCAGCCCCTACTCTATAGAACTCACTTCCACAATCGATGCAAGAAGCCCCTTCTCTGGACAGCTTTAAGAAGGCTAAAAACCAACTACTTTTCCCAAGCCTTTGAGACTGCAGAAAGCAGAGTCACAGCACTCAGTCACAGCACACTATATATTATATATATACTCTGTGTGTGTATATATATATATATATATATATATATATATAAATTAATTACCAAGGGGTGAGCAGCACAAACCAAATTTTTTTATGCAATTCTATGCAAAGCATGCACGCAGCGCTGGAGGTCCCCAGACTCCATAAGAAATATATAAGTACAGAGGGGCTGCAGCACACAACAGGAAAACAGTGACAGGGGCTCTTGGTTACGCTTTAACGCGCTTAAGCTCACCAACTGCGCCAAAGTGTCCCCAATCTGGTGAGTCCTACTCTACCATGCAAAATGCCAGTTTTTATAAGCAGTCTAGTGGGAACTAAACCAAACACCCTTTGCACATGTTAAGAGAGTTCGTTTGGTAGCTAGGTGAAGGGTGAGGTGTTTTTAATTTCCTTTTTTCCCATCTAGTTGACATTTTAGGGTTTTTGGTTTAGTTCCCACTAGACTGCTTATAAAAACTGGCATTTTGCATGGTAGAGTAGGACTCACCAGATTGGGGACACTTTGGCGCAGTTGGTGAGCTTAAGCGCGTTAAAGCGTAACCAAGAGCCCCTGTCACTGTTTTCCTGTTGTGTGCTGCAGCCCCTCTGTACTTATATATTTCTTATGGAGTCTGGGGACCTCCAGCGCTGCGTGCATGCTTTGCATAGAATTGCATAAAAAAATTTGGTTTGTGCTGCTCACCCCTTGGTAATTTATTTATAATTTTCCCCTGTGAGCCTGCATGACCACGCCCACCTCTAGCACAGTTAAGTATATAAATGAGTGCTTTGCACATGTTAAGAGAGTTCGTTTGGTAGCTAGGTGAAGGGTGAGGTGTTTTTAATTTCCTTTTTTCCCATCTAGTTGACATTTTAGGGTTTTTGGTTTAGTTCCCACTAGACTGCTTATAAAAACTGGCATTTTGCATGGTAGAGTAGGACTCACCAGATTGGGGACACTTTGGCGCAGTTGGTGAGCTTAAGCGCGTTAAAGCGTAACCAAGAGCCCCTGTCACTGTTTTCCTGTTGTGTGCTGCAGCCCCTCTGTACTTATATATTTCTTATGGAGTCTGGGGACCTCCAGCGCTGCGTGCATGCTTTGCATAGAATTGCATAAAAAAATTTGGTTTGTGCTGCTCACCCCTTGGTAATTTATTTATAATTTTCCCCTGTGAGCCTGCATGACCACGCCCACCTCTAGCACAGTTAAGTATATAAATGAGTGCTTTGCACATGTTAAGAGAGTTCGTTTGGTAGCTAGGTGAAGGGTGAGGTGTTTTTAATTTCCTTTTTTCCCATCTAGTTGACATTTTAGGGTTTTTGGTTTAGTTCCCACTAGACTGCTTATAAAAACTGGCATTTTGCATGGTAGAGTAGGACTCACCAGATTGGGGACACTTTGGCGCAGTTGGTGAGCTTAAGCGCGTTAAAGCGTAACCAAGAGCCCCTGTCACTGTTTTCCTGTTGTGTGCTGCAGCCCCTCTGTACTTATATATATATATATATATATATATATATATATATATATATATTACCCTGATTGTAACTGATTGACAATCTCAGACAGAAGGTATCATTTGGAGCCAGCAGGAGGAAAGTAATGTACTTTACACACAAAGGTCAGGTGACTACATGGAGACGCCTGCAATCAGATTTTATGTATATTGCACTTTTTTGTCAAAGTTAAGCCAAAGTCATTGGTGCTGCGACATGAGGATCCTGGCTTTTGTGTCACTGTCCTGTTTGTATAAATTATTACTGTGTATAGATATATATAGCTGCATTACAATTTACCAGTCACATCTTTGCAATTCCAATCAATCTGATACATCAGTTATGCTATTTTCTTGATAGATGATCAAATCATTTTACGGGAATCCACGCGGCTCGGATCTTTCCACAATGATTTGCATCATGACTCAGAGGAATTGGAATCATTTTCCAGTATAAATTAATTTGATGTTGGCCATTTCATTCAGATTGTCTTATGAGAAATTCATTAGGATATTTGTAATGGCTAAGATGTACTGTATGCAATATAATGACTGTCAACAAAAATAAGTCAATAGAAAAGCATGAGTGTCTAACATCATCATCTCCCAGCATTTCTTTGTCATTTTCTTGACTTATTCTTGTTACCAACCTATAGATCTCATTATTTTTCTACATCATCTTAGCCTCTAGCAAAATGCTCAAATGAATGTCCGTCATGCAATAGATCAACTTATAAACAATCTTTATCTGGGGCAGAAGGGTACGAGTAACAGACCCCTGTAAATACAGAACAAAAATATGGGAAATTGTAATTTACCTACAAAATAATGTGAACTGGAAAGTGACTCCAAAAGTATCCTTTGAGATAGTACCAGTTCACTGTAAAGTGTAAGCCTGTGATCTCTGCTATCACCAGGCCCGGATTTACCTCACAGGAGCCTATAGGCATAGATGTCCTGGCACCCTAAACTCCAACCTCTACGAACCTACAAACTCCCGCTGAACTGCACCACAAGTGTACTGGCTGTCCCAGCTGTCACCTCTCCTTTACTTTCCTTGCCTGTCATAGGTAGCTACAGTGTCCCTTAGCACTAGATAGCCAGAAGTAGTGTTGGGCGAACAGTGTTCGCCACTGTTCGGGTTCTGCAGAACATCACCCTGTTCGGGTGATGTTCGGGTTCGGCCGAACACCTGATGGTGTTCGGCCAAACTGTTCGGCCATATGGCCGAACTAAGAGCGCATGGCCGAACGTTACCCGAACGTTCGGCTAGCGCTGTGATTGGCCGAACGGGTCACGTGTAGTGTTGGGCGAACATCTAGATGTTCGGGTTCGGGCCGAACATGGCCGAACTCCGAACATAATGGAAGTCAATGGGGACCCGAACTTTCGTGCTTTGTAAAGCCTCCTTACATGCTATATACCCCAAATTTACAGGGTATGTGCACCTTGGGAGTGGGTACAAGAGGAAAAAAATTTTTAGCAAAAAGAGCTTATAGTTTTTGAGAAAATCGATTTTAAAGTTTCAAAGGGAAAACTGTCTTTTAAATGCGGGAAATGTCTGTTTTCTTTGCACAGGTAACATGCTTTTTGTCGGCATGCAGTCATAAATGTAATACATATAAGAGGTTCCAGGAAAAGGGACCGGTAACGCTAACCCAGCAGCAGCACACGTGATGGAACAAGAGGAGGGTGGCGCAGGAGGAGAAGGCCACGCTTTGAGACACAACAACCCAGGCCTTGCATGAGGACAAGAAGCGTGCGGATAGCAATTTGCATTTTGTCGCCATGCAGTCATAAATGTAATACAGATGAGAGGTTCAATAAACAGGGACTGGAAACGCTAACCCATCACAGATGTTCATTGTTCATGTTACTTGGTTGGGGTCCGGGAGTGTTGCGTAGTCGTTTCCAATCCAGGATTGATTCATTTTAATTTGAGTCAGACGGTCTGCATTTTCTGTGGAGAGGCGGATACGCCGCCGATCTGTGACGATGCCTCCGGCAGCACTGAAACAGCGTTCCGACATAACGCTGGCTGCCGGGCAAGCCAGCACCTCTATTGCGTACATTGCCAGTTTGTGCCAGGTGTCTAGCTTCGATACCCAATAGTTGAAGGGTGCAGATGGATTGTTCAACACAGCTACGCCATCTGACATGTAGTCCTTGACCATCTTCTCCAGGCGATCGGTGTTGGAGGTGGATCTGCACGCTTGCTGTTCTGTGTGCTGCTGCATGGGTGTCAGAAAATTTTCCCACTCCAAGGACACTGCCGATACCATTCCCTTTTGGGCACTAGCTGCGGCTTGTGTTGTTTGCTGCCCTCCTGGTCGTCCTGGGTTTGCGGAAGTCAGTCTGTCGGCGTACAACTGGCTAGAGGAGGGGGAGGATGTCAATCTCCTCTCTAAAGTCTCCACAAGGGCCTGCTGGTATTCTTCCATTTTGACCTGTCTGGCTCTTTCTTCAAGCAGTTTTGGAACATTGTGTTTGTACCGTGGATCCAGAAGGGTATAAACCCAGTAATTGGTGTTGTCCAGAATGCGCACAATGCGTGGGTCGTGTTCAATGCAGTCCTAGGCCGAAGAGGTCATAGCCTAGGGCCACAAAACCTGTTTATTGGGCAATTTCAATGGTGGCGAGTCTGACGTACATAAATCGCAGCAATGGCCGTTAGCAACGTCTGAATCTCACGAAATGTCTCATGCAGGTAGAAGACATATTGTTAGACTTGGGCTCCAAAGATGGGTTCCCTACATCTCTGCAAACCAGAGTTACAGGGCTCCAAATTTGGTAAAATCCCCCATAGGCTTTCATTGGGCCTCCTATTTACAGTTCCAAAATCTCACATCTTTTCAAAGGGCAATTACTCAGCAGTGGCAAATTTTCTAGCATTGTAGGGACCCTTAGGGGGAACATGACTGGTGAGTTTCGGGCCCCTAGGCCGAAGAGGTCATAGCCTAGGGTCACAAAAACCTGTTTATTGGGGCTATTTCAATGGTAGTGATGGTGACGTACATAAATCGCAGCAATGGCCGTTAGCAAAGTCTGAATCTCACGAAATGTCTCATGCAGGTAGAAGACATATTGTTAGACTTGGATTCCAAAGATGGGGTCCCTACATCTCTGCAAACCAGAGTTACAGGAGTCCAAAATTGGTAAAATCCCCCATAGGATTTCATTGGCTCCCTATTTCACTTTCCAAAATCTCACATCTTTTCAAAGGGCAATGGCTCAGCAGTACCAAATTTTCTAGCATTGTAGGGACCCTTAGGGGGAACATGACTGGTGAGTTTCGGGCCCCTAGGCCGAAGAGGTCATAGCCTAGGGTCACAAAAACCTGTTTATTGGGGCTATTTCAATGGTAGTGATGGTGACGTACATAAATCGCAGCAATGGCCGTTAGCAAAGTCTGAATCTCACGAAATGTCTCATGCAGGTAGAAGACATATTGTTAGACTTGGATTCCAAAGATGGGGTCCCTACATCTCTGCAAACCAGAGTTACAGGGGTCCAAAATTGGTAAAATCCCCCATAGGATTTCATTGGCTCCCTATTTCACTTTCCAAAATCTCACATCTTTTCAAAGGGCAATGGCTCAGCAGTACCAAATTTTCTAGCATTGTAGGGACCCTTAGGGGGAACATGACTGGTGAGTTTCGGGCCCCTAGGCCGAAGAGGTCATAGCCTAGGGTCACAAAAACCTGTTTATTGGGGCTATTTCAATGGTAGTGATGGTGACGTACATAAATCGCAGCAATGGCCGTTAGCAAAGTCTGAATCTCACGACATGTCTCATGCAGGTAGAAGACATATTGTTAGACTTGGATTCCAAAGATGGGGTCCCTACATCTCTGCAAACCAGAGTTACAGGGGTCCAAAATTGGTAAAATCCCCCATAGGATTTCATTGGCTCCCTATTTCACTTTCCAAAATCTCACATCTTTTCAAAGGGCAATGGCTCAGCAGTACCAAATTTTCTAGCATTGTAGGGACCCTTAGGGGGAACATGACTGGTGAGTTTCGGGCCCCTAGGCCGAAGAGGTCATAGCCTAGGGTCACAAAAACCTGTTTATTGGGGCTATTTCAATGGTAGTGATGGTGACGTACATAAATCGCAGCAATGGCCGTTAGCAAAGTCTGAATCTCACGAAATGTCTCATGCAGGTAGAAGACATATTGTTAGACTTGGATTCCAAAGATGGGGTCCCTACATCTCTGCAAACCAGAGTTACAGGGGTCCAAAATTGGTAAAATCCCCCATAGGATTTCATTGGCTCCCTATTTCACTTTCCAAAATCTCACATCTTTTCAAAGGGCAATGGCTCAGCAGTACCAAATTTTCTAGCATTGTAGGGACCCTTAGGGGGATCATGACTGGTGAGTTTTGCCACTGCTGAGCCATTGCCCTTTGAAATGGTGTGAGATTTTGGAACGGTAAATAGGAGGCCCAATGAAAGCCTATGGGGGATTTTACCAATTTTGGACCCCTGTAACTCTGGTTTGCAGAGATGTAGGGACCCCATCTTTGGAATCTAAGTCTAACAATATGTCTTCTACCTGCATGAGACATTTCGTGAGATTCAGACTTTGCTAACGGCCATTGCTGCGATTTATGTACGCCACCATCACTACCATTGAAATAGCCCAAATAAACAGGTTTTTGTGACCCTAGGCTATGACCTCTTCGGCCTAGGGGCCCAAAACTCACCAGTCATGTTCCCCCTAAGGGTCCCTACAATGCTAGAAAATTTGGTACTGCTGAGCCATTGCCCTTTGAAAAGATGTGAGATTTTGGAAAGTGAAATAGGGAGCCAATGAAATCCTATGGGGGATTTTACCAATTTTGGACCCCTGTAACTCTGGTTTGCAGAGATGTAGGGACCCCATCTTTGGAATCCAAGTCTAACAATATGTCTTCTACCTGCATGAGACATTTCGTGAGATTCAGACTTTGCTAACGGCCATTGCTGCGATTTATGTACGTCACCATCACTACCATTGAAATAGCCCCAATAAACAGGTTTTTGTGACCCTAGGCTATGACCTCTTCGGCCTAGGGGCCCGAAACTCACCAGTCATGTTCCCCCTAAGGGTCCCTACAATGCTAGAAAATTTGGTACTGCTGAGCCATTGCCCTTTGAAAAGATGTGAGATTTTGGAAAGTGAAATAGGGAGCCAATGAAATCCTATGGGGGATTTTACCAATTTTGGACCCCTGTAACTCTGGTTTGCAGAGATGTAGGGACCCCATCTTTGGAATCCAAGTCTAACAATATGTCTTCTACCTGCATGAGACATTTCGTGAGATTCAGACTTTGCTAACGGCCATTGCTGCGATTTATGTACGTCACCATCACTACCATTGAAATAGCCCCAATAAACAGGTTTTTGTGACCCTAGGCTATGACCTCTTCGGCCTAGGGGCCCGAAACTCACCAGTCATGTTCCCCCTAAGGGTCCCTACAATGCTAGAAAATTTGCCACTGCTGAGTAATTGCCCTTTGAAAAGATGTGAGATTTTGGAACTGTAAATAGGAGGCCCAATGAAAGCCTATGGGGGATTTTACCAAATTTGGAGCCCTGTAACTCTGGTTTGCAGAGATGTAGGGAACCCATCTTTGGAGCCCAAGTCTAACAATATGTCTTCTACCTGCATGAGACATTTCGTGAGATTCAGACGTTGCTAACGGCCATTGCTGCGATTTATGTACGTCAGACTCGCCACCATTGAAATTGCCCAATAAACAGGTTTTGTGGCCCTAGGCTATGACCTCTTCGGCCTAGGACTGCATTGAACGCGACCCACGCATTGTGCGCATTCTGGACAACACCAATTACTGGGTTTATACCCTTCTGGATCCACGGTACAAACACAATGTTCCAAAACTGCTTGAAGAAAGAGCCAGACAGGTCAAAATGGAAGAATACCAGCAGGCCCTTGTGGAGACTTTAGAGAGGAGATTGACATCCTCCCCCTCCTCTAGCCAGTTGTACGCCGACAGACTGACTTCCGCAAACCCAGGACGACCAGGAGGGCAGCAAACAACACAAGCCGCAGCTAGTGCCCAAAAGGGAATGGTATCGGCAGTGTCCTTGGAGTGGGAAAATTTTCTGACACCCATGCAGCAGCACACAGAACAGCAAGCGTGCAGATCCACCTCCAACACCGATCGCCTGGAGAAGATGGTCAAGGACTACATGTCAGATGGCGTAGCTGTGTTGAACAATCCATCTGCACCCTTCAACTATTGGGTATCGAAGCTAGACACCTGGCACAAACTGGCAATGTACGCAATAGAGGTGCTGGCTTGCCCGGCAGCCAGCGTTATGTCGGAACGCTGTTTCAGTGCTGCCGGAGGCATCGTCACAGATCGGCGGCGTATCCGCCTCTCCACAGAAAATGCAGACCGTCTGACTCAAATTAAAATGAATCAATCCTGGATTGGAAACGACTACGCAACACTCCCGGACCCCAACCAAGTAACATGAACAATGAACATCTGTGATGGGTTAGCGTTTCCGGTCCCTGTTTATTGAACCTCTCATCTGTATTACATTTATGACTGCATGGCGACAAAATGCAAATTGCTATCCGCACGCTTCTTGTCCTCATGCAAGGCCTGGGTTGTTGTGTCTCAAAGCGTGGCCTTCTCCTCCTGCGCCACCCTCCTCTTGTTCCATCACGTGTGCTGCTGCTGGGTTAGCGTTACCGGTCCCTTTTCCTGGAACCTCTTATATGTATTACATTTATGACTGCATGCCGACAAAAAGCATGTTACCTGTGCAAAGAAAACAGACATTTCCCGCATTTAAAAGACAGTTTTCCCTTTGAAACTTTAAAATCGATTTCTCAAAAACTATAAGCTCTTTTTGCTAAATTTTTTTTCCCTCTTGTACCCACTCCCAAGGTGCACATACCCTGTAAATTTGGGGTATGTAGCATGTAAGGAGGCTTTACAAAGCACAAAAGTTCGGGTCCCCATTGACTTCCATTATGTTCGGAGTTCGGGTCGAACACCCGAACATCGCGGCCATGTTCGGCCTGTTCGGCCCGAACCCGAACATCTAGATGTTCGCCCAACACTAGCCAGAAGTACACTCAATATTAAAGAAAACCTGAACTGAAAATTAAAAGTCAAAATAAGCATACACAAGTCATACTTACCTTCCATGTAGTCTACTCCTCAGAGTCCTTCTGTCCTGTCCCGCGTCCTGTTTGTTCACTGTGATCAAGGGAATTTTCCGTCCTCCATTTTGAAAATGGCCATTACCCCATTACAGCTTTCTGGTCAGCACACTGTTAAACTGTAACATTGCCCACTTGAGCCATAGGGAAACATGGACATTACTTGGCACATCAGTTGTCCTCTCAGCTATAACTAACAGCAACTGATAAATAACTGACAGCAAATGATAAATAACTGACAGCAACTGATATATTTCAATTCTGAACTGGAAGGGATCATTGTCAGAAGAAAATGGTGAGCTTCTGAGAGGAACTGATGGCAAGGTAACTATGTAATGTTCATTTGAAGTTACCTCATGTGTTTATTTTAAATATTTTACTCAGTACAGGTTCTCTTTAAGTAACTATAGTTGCCCCAAGTATTAGGTAGATAGAGGAACCTCAGTATTAAGTAGTTAGAGATGCCCCTGACTGAAGAGAATCTCGTCAGTGGAATGCTGAGAGCCTGGTGAGTAACCTCTCATATACACTCTCACCAGGACTCTGCATAGGGAAGGAGGGAGGGAGGCACTCAGGGAGGGGAGTGAGACGACCTTCTATCATCAGACGCTTGTAGGCACGTGCCTACAGTGCGTTATCGTAAATCTGGCCCAGGCTATCACACGTCCTCTTACCAAGTGAATCCTGTAGATATATGGCTTTTATACATTAGTATAACAGGAGATATCAACCTTTGGGTCTAATCCGCACATAATTTGTGGAAGGTTGTGAGGTGTTTTAAAGTTAAAAAGATTTTCTCCTCATAATTGCTTTAATTGCAAGTAAAATGTCTCAAATGCCTTCAGGTTCCTAAGGGCTATTGTAACGATTTGTGTCAGCAAGAGACAGAATTCTGATTATTAGGTGATCTGCAGTATCAACTATAATGCTGATATATACCTGATTATAAGGTGATCTGCAGAATCACCTATAATACTGGTATATCAGAAGCTGATGTGACAACAAATACAGATGGTGTTTGGTGCAACAGTAATACTGATCAGAGCTATACCTCACCAGAGGAGCTGGTGGGTACTATCAGTACAGTGCCTCTCACCAGAGTCAAGGGCCCTCTGGTGAGAGTAGAGTAGTCACACAGATCAGGTTTGGCAACAGACAGACAGATGCAGTACAAAATCGGAAGGCAGAGTCAGGAAGATATAAACAGGCAGGGTTGGCAACTTGATCAGATGAGCAAAGGTACAGAATCACTTAGCAAGAGAGCGGTCAGAACGAGCCAGAGTCATGTACAAATAATATACAGTAAAGTAATGCTTAAAGAGAACCAGAGATGAAGCACCCTCATGTATTTTATTACATTTATCAGTGGGAACATGACAGTAAACACCTACCTTGCTTTTAGTTTTATTCTTCTCAGTCTAATGTATCTGTTTTCAACTGTGATAAGAATCCACCGACTATTCAGTCGAGGTTTGACCTGGAATCATTATAGCTGAGTCACTCTTCTGTGGAGTCTTTTCAAGCCCAAGCCTTCCCCCTCCTGGCTCAGATTTCATACTCAGAGCTGTTGACATGGGAGGGGCTGCTGCTGCAGAGAAAGAAGCTCTGACACACACAAGTGTATCTGTGTGCAGTCTGTCATTATCTACTGTATGCAGTTTCATTTCTATGAGAGACACTTCCTACAGGCAGCCACACAGCATACCAGAATAATAAAGTTGAAAGCAGACAGATGAAAGCCTGCTGCAGCCCTGCAACAGTTTATAACCTGGAAGCAGAAGAGATATGAGCTGGCGGCCATATTTAATTTTTCCTGGAGCAATAATGGATAAAAAACACTCAAAAAGGCACTCCAGAGTGACGAAATTATCAGGTAGAGCATTTATTCTTTACAAGATATCAACTGATATGTTTATTTTGTGTGAATCGTTCATCTCTGGTTCCCTTTAAGGCTATCAAACAATTCCTATCTTGTGTGAAATCCCCGGTTTCCTCCTGGATCAAAGCACACCGGAACTATCTAAGGGTCTGAGTGCTAACACGAAGTATTCGCAAAAGCAGATAAGTTGCGAGTGACACAGCAAGGCTTATGAAGCAGAGGAGACCCTCCAGGCACGCCCCCTGTGATCAACCAATGAGGAGCCGCGAGCGTCTCCTCTGACGTAAGCCGACCAGCCGGTCAGCTGGCGCGCCTCCTCCCCGCATAAAGGTCCTGTCTATGCGTGACAAGGCAACCCTATGTGCAACTGACAGTTCCGTCCTCGGCGTGCTAGATGCCTGAGGCCCGGACATGCTGCTAAACAGGGAGCTGGAGGCAGCTGTGGTGGTAGCGCTGTTCACCGCGGCTGCCTCTCCAGTGTTTGTTGCAGCTATGCTAAGTAGACAACTCAGCTACTAGCAGTTAGTCACAGCAACTAGTTATCAATCATAGCAACTAAGTGCTGTAACTAATCCCTAGCACTAACAACCAGTCACTGTGAATAGTCAATAGTGCTAGAAACCAGTTGTTGCCTCTGGCAACACCACTGAAATGCATCAAAATCTAATCACAGCTATTAGGCTCTAGAGTAGCTCATATTTAGTAAAACTCATTGAATGGCATGTGACCATTTTGATCAGGTGATAGATTGGTAAGGTTCTGATTTGCTGGCCATGATCATGTGCCTCTGCTGTTTCTTGTACAGGTTATAGTAGGAAGTGATCAAAGTAGATCAGAGCCTTACAAATCTATTGCCTGGTCCAACTCCATGAGTTGTGAAACACACAACCAACTCTACTTGTTGCTGCAATGAGTTGCCAATGTCATTTGGGCCTGATTGCTTAACTGGCATATCTCAAACAGTTCTCACTATCCAGCTGGAAATAATAACTGTCGTTTCAAACTGCTTCAATCTGTTTCTGAATTCAAAACAATTCTGATATAATGCTTCTATCATACACTTACCTCAGCTACGTTCCCGCGGTGACTCCAGGAGCCGGTCCAAACAACTGGCTCCTTCCTCCTCTAGTCGCAGCTCTCCCAGAGGTCGTGTGTGCTTGCAGGCGCACACAGCCAGACATTCCCAAAGACTGGCACGAGTGGCCACGTGCCCGTCTTATGCACTCCGGCAGTCCTGCTAGATACAGGAGGGCAAGATAAATTTAAAGTGACAGAGTGACCAATGAGTCGCTTGTTGTAGCAGCGGGTGCTGCTGGGAGGTATAAGTTGGTCCTGATTAGGGAGCCTATATAAATCTGCCTCTCACAGAGTCCCTCACCCATGATAGCGATAGCTGTTTTGTGCTACTCCGCTGGGTGTCATATTCTTGTGAAACTACTGTGTACGACCTTGCTTTTGCCTCTTGACCACTGTTATTGGAGTGTTGCCTGGACTGACCTTGGAACTGTTTTGACTTGATTTTGCCTCATCCTCTGGTGCCATATTATTCTGATCTACCATGACCCCTGGATTGTTGATGGATTAGCTTACGTTTTAAGATTCTGTACCTTGCTATTCTGATCACCTGATTCTGACCTGGACTATTTGAACTTCCCATCTGCACCCGTCTAGTGTGGTTCTGGTGCAACTCCTGTCTTCCCTGCCTCTGTCCTTATATCCTGCAAGCGTAATTGGGTAAGCATAACTCTGTCTCCTGTTCAAAAGGGTCTTGCCTATAGGTGAAGAGCGTAGGGTCAGATTGGGGCATAAGGACTGAGGGAAGACAGGAGATCTGCCAGGCCTCACAACTTCTCACTCGTTGTCAACTTAAATAGTTATCATTAACAATAATCCTGTAGCCCACAGTGGCTTGGGGGTTACATAGTATGATGTTTACATCTCCAAGCAACAGTAATCTCAAGGCTGGAAATCGCCCATTCCACCACTTTATAACAATCACCAGACAGGAGAAATTATTTAGATAGCTAAAGAAAGGATAAGGTGCTGTTAAAGAAAATCGCATATGAACTGATTGAAGAGCAACATTTATTAGCTCAAAAGTACAAATATCAGAATAAAAACAAACTTTTTTTTATATTAACAAACCAAAGGTAAAAGTGGGCCTTCATTTCAGAAGAGAATGGGCTACCAGTTTTTGAGTATGCGGAACTGGCAAGGTCAAAAGGATATCGCTCTTTCAGCTCACTGTGTGAGCCATTCACTGGGCCTGTAGATGGGTCTGTGCCTAAAATCCACAACTTGCACCCATTTTCTCCAGGTTGAGGCAGTTCATTTATAAGTCCTGGTCACAGTGGATAAATCCATTTAATACTACCATGTACCCAAATGGGTTTTTGGGAGAACTTTTTTTGTGAAGGCCACATGGCGTTGCATTTACCCACCCCTATGATCAGCAGAACCATCTGCAAAGAAAAACGTTTTAATAAATCAGTCAGGACAAAGCACCCATGATTATTAAGGTTAAATGGGGATCTAAACCGAAGAAAAAATGTTAATTTATAACAATAATTTCCAAGCTGGCCACAGTGTGTCTGTATGTGTAACGATTGGTGTCAGCACGCAGAGAGAATCTGATTATTGGTGATCTGCAGTATCACCAAGAATGCAGATATATACCTGATTATTGATGATCTGCAGAATCACCGATAGTGCAGATATATTGCTAACCTCTGGACACCTATAGGTATGTGAGTGTTTGGTGTAACAGTAATACTTTGAGTAACGCACCTGCTGAGCAGGTGTTTATTGACAGTAAAGAGACACTGCTCTGAGAGCACAGGAACCTTCCAGCAGCCTGAGACTCCTCAAGGGGAGGAGTCAGGCTGAGGATAGGGAAGGCCAGAGAGTGAGTGACACCTCACGGTGGATGTCACTATCTGGTCTGGAGACTATCTCTTAACAGGAGAGATAGCTCTCAAGGTCGGCCTCGCCTGGTCGGCAACACACTGACAGATGAGGTACAAAGACAGAAGGCTGATTCAGTATCCTAGGCAAGCATGGTCTGGCAACGGAATATCAGATATGCGAGGTACCGAATCAGAAGACAGAGGAGTAGTCGGAAAAGCTATAAGTCATAACATATAACAACAATGCCTATTCTGGGTGCGAGGTCCTTAGTCTCAAGACCCCGGAACTAGACTGAAGTATACACAGATGATAATACAGTTCCCTAGACTGGGTGCGAGGTCCGTGGTCTCAGCACCCTGGAACTAGTCTGAAATATAACACTGATGGTAGTACAGTTCCCTAAGCTGGGTGTGAGGTCCTTGGTCTCTACACCCTGGAACTACTCTGAAGGTATAACACAGATGATAACACAGTTCCCTAAGCTGGGTGTGAGGTCCTTGGTCTCTACACCCTGGAACTAGCTTAAGCATAAACAGAATAACAATTCAAATAATCTGGCTAAGTGTGAATTCCCAGGTCCACCTGGTTCAAACACACTGAAGGATCTGACTAGGTCTGAGTGCTTCCACGTAGTGATCGCAACGGCAGACAACTTGCAAGTGACCAGCAGAAACTATATATAGAGTAGTGCTCTCCAGCACCACCACTAATTGCTCAACCAATAGTATCCTGCTCTGGAGTCAGCTGATCGGCGTGGTCAGCTGACTCTTCCTGCTTAGTATTAGAATTCTGCCTCTCAGCGCGCGCGTGTATTCCTAAGCCTATGTGCACTAACAGACTCAGCCACACCAGACACGCTGCTGCGTGCAAACCGCCACGCTGGACGCGGAACCAGCCGCCTTACTGTTGTTGCATGCAGCAGCTTTTCCGTGTTCTGCCCTGCTACCAGACACCCGCTTCCGCGTGACTGCAAACCGCCGCACTGGACGCGGCATCAGCCGCCTCCTCAGTAGCACATGTGGCGGGTTTTCCGCGATCTCTCACAGTACTCCCCCCCCTGAATCTTGAGAAGAACAATGACCTGGCCTGTCGGGGGCTAAGTCTCTTAGCGCCCTCAATGTACTCCAAATTCTTGTGGTCAGTATAGACAGTAATGGTATGTTCTGCACCCTCTAGCCAATGTCGCCATTCCTCAAAGGCCAACTTAATGGCTAGAAGTTCCCTATTGCATATATCGTAGTTTTTCTCAGCGGGTGAAAACCTATGTGAAAAATAGGCACAGGGGTGTAACTTTCCCTGCAACCCAGAATGCTGAGACAGCACAGCCCCTACCCCTACCTCTGAGGCATCTACCTCCACGATAAAGGGGAAGATGGTGTCAACATGTCTCAAAATGGGTGCAGTACAGAACAATTTCTTTAGAGTGGAGAAAGCAGCATGGGCCTCAGGGGACCAGTGGTGAGTATCTGCCCCTTTCTTTGTGAGACTGGTGAGAGGTGAGATCACCGTAGAGTACCCCTTTATGAACCTTCTGTAGTAGTTAGCGAACCCCAGGAACCTCTGGAGAGCCTTCAATCCCACAGGCCATTCTAACACAGCTGAAACTTTCCCAGGGTCCATAGAGAGGCCAGAGGTTGAAATTATGTACCCCAGAAAGGCGACAGAGGTCACTTCAAATATGCATTTCTCCAGCTTAGCGTACAGCATGTTTTGTCTCAACTTCCGTAACACAAACTTGACATGATCTCTGTGCTCTGAGAGGTTGGACGAGAAAATTTGTATGTCGTCTAAGTATACCAAGACAAATTTGCCCAATACCTCTCTAAAGACCTCATTGATCAGTTCTTGAAAGACGGCCGGGGCATTACACAACCCAAAGGGCATCACTAGGTACTCGTAATGCCCGTCTGGTGTGTTAAAGGCGGTCTTCCATTAATCGCCGTCCCTGATCCGCACAAGGTTGTAAGCACCCCTCAAATCCAATTTTGAAAAAATCTTAGCATTGGTGACTTGAGTAAACAAATCGTCTATTAACAGCAAAGGATAGCGATTTTTTACTGTGATTTTATTTAAGCCCCAATAGTCAATGCAAGGGCGTAGGCCACCATCCTTCTTTTTCACAAAAAAAGAACCCTGCCCCGGCCGGAGATCGAGAAGGGCGAATAAAACCTTTAGCTAAGTTTTCTCGGATGTATTCCTGCATGGCCAACTTCTCTGGCCCAGATAAGTTATAGAGATGACCTCTAGGGGGCATACAACCAGACCTGAGATCAATGGGGCAATCAAAGGGACGGTGTGGAGGAAGTTTATCTGCTGACTTGGGACAGAACACGTCTGCAAATTCTGAATAGTGATCTGGCAATCCTTCCATGTGGATCTTGGTTTTACCAAAGGTTACTTTCGCAAGACAATGATGATAGCAGTGGGCAGACCAGCTGGTTAGCTGACCCGTGGCCCAATTGATCTGAGGCGAGTGAATTTGTAACCATGGCATGCCAAGAATGATCGTGGAAGTTGCCATTCGTAACACAAAAAATGATAAACTTTCTTTATGCAAGACCCCTATTGTGACCCCCAAATCTGGGGTCTGGGAAAGAGGGTGATTACTCTGCAGAGGGGAATCATCCACCGCAGTGACCCGAATCTGTTGTTTTAGTGGGGAGATCGGGATCCCCAATTTCTTAGCAAATTCATAATCCATAAAATTAGTTGCTGAGCCTGAATCAATAAAGGCCTCAGTAGTCTCTGTCTTATCTTGCCAAGATATAGTGCAAGGGAGAAGAAAACATTTGTCATCTAGAGGTAACGACTGCGCGCCTAGGGTATTACTTCCGACTACACCTAGGCGGCAGCGTTTCCCGACTTCTTGGGACAATTCTGTACCTTATGACCCCCTTCTGCACAGTAAAGACAGAGCTGCTCTGTTTCCCTGCATCTCCGTTCCACCTGAGATAATTTCAACCGACCAATCTGCATTGGTTCCAGTGGGGGTGGATCAGGTGGAGATGGAGCAGAAGGAGACGCTGCGTAGGACAAGTACCTCACATTGTTCCTACCCCGGGTCTGTCTTTGATATACGACGATCAATTCTGATGGCCGATGAAATGGCCTCATCCATGGATTTGGGCTCAGGATGACCCAACATTAGATCAGAAACTGCGTCTGATAACCCTGATAAGAAACAGTCTAATAGAGCAAATGAGTCCCATCGAGCTGACACTGCCCACTTTCTAAACTCCGCAGCATAGTTTTCTACCGGACCTTTGCCTTGCCGCAATAACTTGAGTTTCCATTCAGCGGTCGAGGCAATATCCGGGTCATGGTAAATTATAGCCATCACTTTCAAAAATTCCTCTACCGAGGTTAGGGCCTTATCCCCCGTGGGAAGGTTATACGCCCAAGTCTGGGAATCCCCTGACAATAGAGTCTTAATGAAGGTTACTCTCTGGGCCATGGTTCCTGAGGAATTAGTTCTTAACTCAAAGTATGATAACACTCTATTTCTAAAATTCCGGAAGTCAGATCTGTGGCCAGAAAACCTTTCAGGTACAGGCATACGAATGTCTGTGCTAGGAGGAGATCGCACGGTATTCACAGCCATCTGATAAACTTGTACAGTCCCAGACAAAGCGTTGAGTTGAGTCTGGTGACTGTCCAGTACTCGGTTGTAATTCTCCACCGTAGTGGTGAGTACATCAAGGCGGCTGCGGAGTGCGTCCATTTGGGTTTGGTCTGCCGTTCTGTAACAATTAGTGTCAGCATGCAGAGAGAATCTGATTATTGGTGATCTGCAGTATCACCAAGAATGCAGATATATACCTGATTATTGATGATCTGCAGAATCACCGATAATACAGATATATTGCTAACCTCTGGACGCCTATAGGTATGTGAGTGTTTGGTGTAACAGTAATACTTTGAGTAACGCACCTGCTGAGCAGGTGTTTATTGACAGTAAAGAGACACTGCTCTGAGAGCACAGGAACCTTCCAGCAGCTTGAGACTCCTCAAGGGGAGAAGTCAGGCTGAGGATAGGGAAGGCCAGAGAGTGAGTGACACCTGACGGTGGATGTCACTATCTGGTCTGGAGACTATCTCTTAATAGGAGAGATAGCTCTCAAGGTCGGCCTCGCCTGGTCGGCAACACACTGACAGATGAGGTACAAAGACAGAAGGCTGATTCGGTATCCTAGGCAAGCATGGTCTGGCAACGGAATATCAGATATGCGAGGTAATGAATCAGAAGACAGAGGAGTAGTCGGAAAAGCTATAAGTCATAACATATAACAACAATGCCTATTCTGGGTGTGAGGTCCTTAGTCTCAGCACCCCGGCACTAGACTGAAATATACACAGATGATAATACAGTTCCCTAGACTGGGTGCGAGGTCCATGGTCTCAGCACCCTGGAACTAGTCTGAAATATAACACAGATGGTAGTACAGTTCCCTAAGCTGGGTGTGAGGTCCTTGGTCTCTACACCCTGGAACTAGCTTAAGCATAAACAGAATAACAATTCAAATAATCTGGCTAAGTGTGAATTCCCAGGTCCACCTGGTTCAAACACACTGAAGGATCTGACTAGGTCTGAGTGCTTCCACGTAGTGATCGCAACGGCAGACAACTTGCAAGTGACCAGCAGATACTATATATGGAGTAGTGCTCTCCAGCACCACCACTAATTGCTCAACCAATAGTATCCTGCTCTGGAGTCAGCTGATCGGCGTGGTCAGCTGACTCTTCCTGCTTAGTATAAGAATTCTGCCTCTCAGCGCGCGCGCGTGTATTCCTAAGCCTATGTGCACTAACAGACTCAGCCACATCAGACACACGCTGCTGCGTGCAAACCGCCGTGCTAGACGCGGAACCAGCCGCCTTACTGTTGTTGAATGTGGCGGCTTTTCCGCGTTCTGCCCTGCTACCAGACACGCTTCCTTGTGCAAACCGCCGCACTGGACGCGGAATCAGCCGCCTCCTCAGTAGCACATGCGGCGGCTTTTCTGCGATCTCTCACAGTATGTCCTTCCATCCTGCAAATCCTTCCTCCTGCCCCACCCCTGATTTGCTGCGGCACTGATTTGGTGGTGCCCTGACTTACTGAATCAGCAGGTACAGAACTGGAAGAGACTAGACTCAATAACTAGCAAGTATGCAGCACAGCAGTAATTTCAAAAAATACACTATGCTTACTTATAAGCACATTTCTTTTTCTTTCTCTTAATTTTTTTTCACTATCGTAGCTCATGTCCAGCCGCTCTAGTTTATTTTTTTCTCCAGTCTTCCACTCATGGAAGGTCATGATGTGCTTAGTTAGTGAAGTTCTGAAAACGCATTAGGAGGTGAATCTCTTATAAAGGTCATTATGTTAAGGTCAGTGTTGTGGCTGGATTAGTACCAGCAGCATGTGAGATTCAGAAAAGATAAAACGATAAGAAGAAAAGAGCAAAGATGTGACAGTTATTTTAGATATGAGTTAGTCTCAATATCGAGTGTTAAGCTGAGGTGCTATGATTGCCATCTGTTTTGCTGCTATATTGAAATTTTACGTTAAAAAAAAATGTCAGATAATTCTGCACAGAATAGTATTATTGTTTACTGTAGTGTGCTCTGTCCTCTTTTCTACAGTCACAGGTGATCTTCAATTAGCTGGACTGAGTGTTATATTATGGCTATAAGAGGGCACACCAGCCTGAATCAGGAAAGAAGGGTGCAGGACCCCTTACCCCCAAAAATTGCGCCACCATAGGCGCCTATTATATTCGGCGCACAGTAGCACCTGTTCTCGGGCACCTGCGGGAACAGAAATTGACCTTCTTTGTGGCACATCACGGATTTTGTCATGGCCACAATTTGCGACAAAGAAAGTAAATTTCAGCACTATAAATGTGGGCGCCAAGGCATGCGGATATGCATGTCGCAGCATTGCATAATATGCAATGCCGCAATCTGTATATCCACATGCCTAGCCACTCGCAATTCTAATTGGGCACCTCTGGGCATCGAAATTTACCTTCTTAATCGCAACTTTACAGCAGGGGGTTAATGTTTAGGCACGAAGGTTAGGGTTTGGCACTGGGTGGTTAGGTGCCACCAGGGAGGGTTAGAGGCCGTCGGGAGGGTTAGGGTTAGGCATCAGTAGTGAAGGGATCTGTGTGAGAGTAGACTTTTTTTAGCCATAGTAAAACATTGGTAAAGATTACTTAAATTTTCAGTAGTAGAATATCTCTAGTTTTATGTACACTACTAGTGACAATCCCCTGCGTCCTTTTTTCCAGGTGCCCTTTTTCATGTATGTAGCAAAGAAATAAACAGCGCTACTTAAAAACAGATGAATGCTTACCTGCAAAAAAGTGCAGACCCCACTCATGGGATACAAATACACAATGAGCACACATACAACCTGTCTACCACTTGGAGGATGTTAGTTTCCACTAACAGCTTGCATGCAATTTGTTAGGTACTCGTCCCTCCCACTATCGAAGAAGTCTTTCCTCCATGGGAGGGGACCTAACACTAACTAAATCCTACCTATGCATATGCATAGCCTGGGCGCGCTACCAGTAAAATTAAGAATTGCGCAGAAAAAGTGGGATCAGCGCATCACCAGGCCGCCTCTGAATGGCCTCAGCTCAGAGATGCGCTGAGCCCCCCAGAGACTACAAACGCACCTTGAACCGAAACAGAGGCTCTGCATATGCACCATAGAAAAACTAACAAGTGGGAGCAGCTGACCAGAATTAAATCAAACATAGCAAAGAAATGAACAGCGCTACTTAAAAACAGATGAATGCTTACCTGCAAAAAAGTGCAGACCCCACTCATGGGATACAAATACACAATGAGCACACATACAACCTGTCTACCACTTGGAGGATGTTAGTTTCCACTTTCATGTATGGATACCAGCCAGCTACTGATCATCTTGGGTTTGCAATGATATCTAAGGGCTGATCACTTCCTGTGTGATCCTGATGAGCTGCCTAGGGGTCCAGGAGCAGCGGCAGTCAGGGGGACAGTCCAGGCAGGTTGTACCTTGAGAAAGTGGGTATTGCTAACCCACAGCATCGAAATTACACAGCTACACTTTCTCTACTCCTCTCCATCTTGTGCCTGGTAATTATTGGATATAACACATGTTTATGCAACAGTTATTATGTAGCCTCCAGTTTGACAAGAAGAATATTTATGCATATTGCACATGAGCCTGTGCTTCATTATTATATTTTATTTCAGCTCATGTACTCTGGTCTTCCACTGTCACATTGTATGGAATTGTATGCACTGTTAGAAATACTTTTGCTCCCCAGATATGTAAACTCATATAAACATTAATGCAGGCTAATTATTTGCATTGAAAAAATGTATCTGTATTTCTTTCTCTTGTGTCATGTTACACATATCCCAAAGGCAGAAATATGGCTTTTATTTACAGTGCCTGGGGAAGTTAACTGCAGGTGGTGCAATGTGCACTGCAATGACATCAACCACTACTGCCTATGTGGAGTATGATTTGTCTCTTTGAAGGTAAACACACCTCCTAAAAAAGTTGTATTTTTTGTAGTCTCAAATTTGCGGCCCGCGAGCCATTTGCGGCCCTCGGTACAATATTTTGTGGCCCATGCCGGCAAAAGCAAAAGAGACACGGAAGCAAACTATTTTACCTTATAGTTCGCTTCAGTGCTCCCAAGTAATCCGCCGCATCACCGCCGCTAAACGAGGGCTGCAGAGCCCCCAAATCCCCGGGCAAACATCCACGACTGCACTAAGGGGCTTCCAGCTGTAGCTCTGCCCCTCCTGACGTCAATCGCCGCACGGATAGCCACCTCTCCCCGCCCCTCTCTGTGAAGGAAGAGTGAGAGGGGCGGGGAGAGGCGGCGATCCGCCGCGATTGACGTCAGGAGGGGCAGAGCTTAAGCTGAAAGCTGAAAGCTCTGCCCCTTCCAGGAAATGCTGGCAGAGACCCCCCCGGACGATTTGGGGGCTCTGCAGGCCTCGTTTTGAGGCAGGGATTACTTGTAATGGAAGCACTGAAGCGAACTATAAGGTAGGACACTTCATGTTCAGAAGAAATAATTAAAACTGTTAATAATGACATTTGAGGACTTTTTTTGTGAAATCCCTTATGCGGCCCAGCCTCATCCTGACTTTGCCTCCTGCGGCCCCCAGGTAAATTTAGTTTGAGACCCCTGCTGTATACATTCCTAGCTCGTATCTATTATTATGTTTTTGCTATTGGGCCCTAGTTGGAGGGTCATAAACCTTCCCTCCACAATAGAAGTTCCATCAGGGTTTGACTGCAGTGAGGGGCAGGGGTGTAACTACAGGGGAGCAGTACCTGTAACCGCAAAGGGGCAAAGAACTGTTAGGAGGCCCTAACTACTACCTGACTCCCTACAATAGAGGGGTTGTGGCTACACTTGTGGCTACACTTGGGTGTAAGGAATATGATAGCCACACTTTTTTTTATGACCCTTGCAAGATGGGCCCCCAGGCTGTGAGGGTCACAGGGGTAGGCAAAGGACAAAGTGTAAACATTGGGAGGGGGGGGGGAGGGCTCATCAATTTATTGCTGGGGGACCCCATGATTTGCAGTTACGCCCCTGGTGGGTAGGGGGTGTAATGTACTTCTTATAGAGAGTGACCCATCCACTCTATTTCCTCTGTAACACAGTCCAGCCCACAGCCATGTACTGATCTGAGACATACAGTACCTATTCACTTTGAGTCCTATGGTAGAAAAGCGCTTTGCGAAGGTTATTGTGTATTGTATTATATCCATAGCCGCTATAGGATCCAGAGGCTTCCCTCTTCTTCTGGAAGTAGGCATTTTTTACGTATGTCTTTAACTTGGGTGCACCTTAAAATCTCTCACCCCCACCCCTACCTCTCAATCTCTCTTACTTATTAAAGGAAGGATTTCCCCAGATTTTCTCTATCATCTGTCAGGGATTAGTGGCTGGGAAGTCAGGCAGCATGGGATTCCCAAATAAGATGATACGGCTCACCAACTAAAATAATAGGGGCACACAATCTTTTTACCCGCTAATCTGAAGTGTGGATCAACTGTACAATATATTTGTGATCCTCAATTTGGTCACTGCAAATCATCTTGAGGTCATCTACTCATCACTAGTCAATGCAAGTCAGTCTATGTATTTAGTCCTGATGGACACCAACCATATCATACATAGACACTAACCATATCATAAATGTGATTTATGTAGGTAAAGAGGTTTTAAATGTATGGAGATTGCTAAAAAAAAAGAAGCTATAAAATCCTAGCTCTGAGTTCCTGTTTTCAGTTTTTGGTGTATTTCCACAAGTATATGGACCAAAATAAGAAAGCAAGGGGGGGACCAGGACAGCAAAGTAACCCAATATATATGGCCTATAAAAGACTAATTAAATGCACAATTATATATAATATTGGTGTTAATATATATTCACACATGCACCATGTCAGCAAAGACGCTTATCGCTTAGACGCTTATCTTTGAAGAGGCCGTTATGGAGACGGCGAAACATGTCAGATGACATTGCTTGGAGCTCGTCTATGATCACCTGGACAGACCAGACTCTTACGCCAGGATCCTCCTACTGGACTTCAGCTCAGCATTCAATACCATCAGCCCCAAAATACTGCAAGACAACCTTGCCGCGATAGGAGTCCACCCAACCCTACGTTTGTGGATCACAGACTTCCTCTCCAACAGGTCCCAGGTTGTTAGGCTGGGCACTATCTCCTCACAACCTAGGATCACCAACACAGGAGCCCCACAAGGCTGCGTCCTGTCGCCGTTTCTGTTCTCTCTATATACAAACAACTGCAAAGCCATGTCAGACTCTGTAAAAGTAATCAAATTCGCTTTCGACACGACCATTGTCGGTCTCATCACCAATAACGATGAGAAGGAGTACCGCCACCAGGTCGAAGGCGTCTGTCACTGGTGCAGAGAGAACTGATTGGTCCTAAATACAGCGAAAACTGTGGAGATGATTGTTGGTTTCAGGAGATGTGCCTCCACCCCGCCACCAATCTGCATCGATGGCAAGGAGGTGGAAAGTGTCCCCAGCGTCCTCCTTCTGGGCACAACCATCTCCAATAACCTGAGGTGGAAGGCCAACACTGCCTCCACACAGAGGAAAGCCCAACAGAGACTTTTCTTTCTCCACCAACTAAAAAAGTTTGGTATGGCCCAAAAACTTCTGACAAACTTCTACTCCGCTACAATCGAATCTGTCCTATGCTCTTCCATCCTGGTTTGGTACGCCAGCTCCTCTGCCAGCGACAGACTCAAACTGCAGAGGGTCATCAGATCAGCGGAGAGGATCATCGGGAGATCCCTTCCCTCACTGGACCTCCTTTACCACTCCAGGCTGCACTCCAGAGCTTTAAAGATCACCAACGATCCTTTACACCCAGGCCACCGCTTCTTTAGTCAGCTCCCCTCGAGCCGGAGGCTCCAGTTCCGGTCCATCTTCACCATGACCTCAAGACATAAAAACAGTTTCTTTCCCTCGGCTGTCAACCTTCTGAACTCTCTCCACGTAACTGCCTATCCCCACACCACAACACCATGTCTGCACTGAGGCACTCTGCATGTGGATAAACGATGCCCTAGCTCAAGCTGACTTTTTTGGGTGTTTTTTTGGGTGTTTCTTTGTGTTATAACTTATGCTACATTGTCTTCCTCTGCATCTGGTATAATGTTCTGTTCCTTTCTGACTGTTTGACTTGTCCTGTATCCTTACCTATATCCTGTATCAGTACCCTGTACGTGCCAAGACCAATTCCGTGCACGACCCAGTCATGCTTGGCGATAATAAAGATTCTGATTCTGATTCTGATGACAGTATCCTAGCCACATACTATACCCCAGAATCATCTTACGGGCCATACAACTTGCTACATTGCCGAGATATCTCGGGGTGGTAAATATGAACCTTCAATCCCATTCAAATTGCTGCCTTTGCTGCACTGCTTGAGTGGAAATGTATTATGCTATTGCATTGCATGGCTTCATAACAGCTGCATTCTGCTTGCCTGCTATTTAATTTTCGATGTGTTGGAGCATATATCCTCCTGTTGGTGGAATCATCACACATTCAAGGAACTGTTTTGTATTTATGGTTGATGGGACTGCGATTGAGTCCAAAACTATTTTGATTCATCAGCCTATAGACTTTGTGATGCCTGTTCTGTGATTGAGTCCAGGATCAAGTCTTCTTAAATTGCGTGAGATGGAATTGAAGATGCTACAAAGTCCCAGCGCTCACAGTGAGGAGTATATACAGGCTGGCGAGTGTCAGGCTTAAGAGGCCAACTCAAAGGCCATTTTACATCCAATCTCACTTGATCGCTTTCCATTATTGCTAGTTAAAGGATACCCGAAGTAACATGTGACATGATGAGATAGACGTGTATGTATAGTGCCTAGCACACAAATAACTATGCTGTGTTCCTTTTTTTCTTTCTCTATCTGAAAGAGTTACATATCAGGTATGTAAGTGGCTGATTCAGTCCTAATTCAGACAGGAAGTGACTACAGTGTGACCCTCACTGATAGGAAATTGGCTTCTGAGAGCAGGAAAGAGATAAAAAGTGGATTTTCTTATCAGTGAGGGTCGCACTGTAGTCACTTCCTGTCTGAGTCAGGACTGAGTCAGCCACTTACATACCTGATATTTAACTCTTTCAGACAAAGAAAAAAAACAGAAGCATAGTTATTTGTGTGCTAGGCACTGTACATACACATGTCTATCTCATCATGTCAAATGTCACTTCAGGTATGCTTTAAAGAGGACCTAAACTCTTCCACAGGAGAGAAGGAAAACACAGAGAAACCCACCCTATTTGAATTTAGAGATTACAGCCAGTTTAACTCTCCCTTATCTGAAAGTAATGAGCCACGGTAATTTGAGCTGTCAGCCCTGTCTGATCTATGCCATGGTGTGCCTTTCAGGCTATATGTAAACACAGGAGTTTTAAAGGCTCATACACACGCTCAACAAAAGTATTTTGTATGCACGATTTTTAGATTATTGAAGAAGTTGGACAACTTTTGTCAAGTAAAAGGCATGCAAAAGACAAGGTGTTATCACTGATAAGAGGCTACCAATGACTGATAGCAACAGTTGGATTGACTTGAGCTGCATCTTATCAATCCAACATACAATCAGAAGGAGAAAGCAATATTTTTTTTGCAAATATAAGTGTCATCCACATACATTAATTACAAGGGATTTTGCAAGGATTGTGAGGTATTTATGGCAAACAGATGAGACCCTTCATTTACTTAACGTCTGCATAGACTTAGGCTGACATGGATAATGTTTTACAGACCCTGTTCACTGTACAATTCTGGAGCCTGGAAACAGTTAACCGTATGCTACGGGGGGTGGGGGGGACACAGTGATTCCCAGGGGGAGCCAGTGCCCCAGCATGCCCCAGTGTAGCGCTGCCCATACTGCTATAAGCTGGTCTAGCCTACCTCTAGAGTATTATCTGAAATGTTTTATATAGTCTATAACAGTGGTACAGAATATGTTGGAACAAATAAACAAACCAACCTATTTGTAGTAATCAAACATTTGTTTAGAACTTATCAATCTCTTTCCAGTTGCCAACTTCATTTAAACTAAAATAAAAACGATTAAACCTATTCCTATAAATAAGCTGATAGAGCTAATTAATGGCCACATTTTATGACACTGCTTTATTTTCCCCACATCAAGCATGCAGCTCTTACGTCTAACTAGCATCTAATAATTGTTCACATTTCATAGTTGTACGGTAGCTGCTTCCCAATCAAGCAAAGTGAAATGTAATTATACTGTTATGGCCAGTGAATCATATATTCCCCAAACTACAAAGCTGTGGACTTATTGTCTGGATCTTTATTCCATCGCATATGTATTCCTGGCTTAAGGGATGCCCAAAGCACAGATTGCAGTTGTGTTGTCTTCTGGCTGAATCATAAACACGGAATGCACTTTTTACGGGGCTTGCTATTTAGTGAAATGGATCCAGTTCCATCAGAGGATTTTAATCTACCATGAGTCATTAAAAGTGCTTGTCCAGAAAGGACATATTGGAGATTATAAAAACTGTAATTGTGAGATTCATATTCCCTTTACTGCTGGGGGAACTGATTTATAGCTTTACTCTCAGCAAAGTGTTCGTCATTAAAAAGGAAATACATTTGTAGCCTTTTGCACATCATATATTGTATATTGTATTGGTTTAACTGCATAGATTCTTGATAATTACTTTAATTCTAGTATACAGTATGGAGCTTAGTGGACAGGATAGTTTACTGTAGAATCTTCCATTACAATGTCAATTCCCACCACTGGAAGTTAAATAATTTCTGTAGGCATTGGCCAGTAACTGGCCACAAACGGCATATGTAGCACACCAAGCAGAGAATAAACATGATGAGGGCATATCCTATTAGCCTCCTCCATTAACACCCACCACCGTTGGTTTAAAACCCACACCACATGATAACATAAAACCTGAACAAAAACAAAGGACTACTTTTAACGTGGTAAATAAAGGCCAGAGCAGCCTTTAAACTTTATTGATTAACAACAGAACAGTATTGAAAATAATAATAGGGGGAGGAATCCGGAGGTACCACAGATAACATATACCAAATATATATATATATATATATATATATATATATATATATATATATATTGGAATGCAGCCCTTTTGTATAGGCCCCCAGCCACGAACACCGATTCAGGGACAGCTGCATTCCGCTCAACATATCCATCTCTCAAAGACGTTGACCTTCTTCAGAGGTTCCGCACCAAGGCGAAACCTCACCTTCCATTACTTTTTCAACCTCCGGATGCCGCACCCCCTCTGGCTGCAATGACAAGAAAAACAACAACACAAACAACAACAACACAATACAAAGGGAGGGAGGGAGGGAGGGAGCTTGTCGCGTGGCTGAAATTCCCTGGAAGGTAAGGCTCCACCCACCCCTTATAAATCCCTCTTTCACGCTGATTCAAGCCCTTACGCTCACCCATTGGCCAGGCTGAATGCACCCATATCGCAGGCCTGCAGTTAACCCTTTTCTTGCCGGAGGCCAGTCTAGCCCCATCATGTTAGCCCTCCCCATGCCCTTTGTGCACCAGTCCGGGCCTTCTGATAAACAAATGAGAGTTCACGGTAATCAAACCCCTCCTTAAAGGGATACTTAAGTAAAAAATAAAAAATGATTTTTACTCACCTGGGGCATCCCTCAGCCCCCTGGGGCATCCCTCAGCTGAAGCTTTTTGGCAGATAGATGGATCGATAGATAATTTCCAACAGATCCAATCTGATTTAAATCGTTTTTCTGATGGATTTTTTCATAGAAGATCGATCGTAGAATCAATCAGAAAATCGATCGGGCAGTAAATCTGCCCAAAAACTGCATTGTGTATTCACAGCATTACTCTGTCTCGCTGCAAAGGGATTTCAACCTGTTATGTAATGTATTCCTAAAGGCTCGTACACACGTCTGACTGAAGCCAACGACGGGTCCATCGGCACCTCCCGCTGGGCGGGTTTTCAGCAGACAGTACAGCGTGTGTACAGTCTGTTGTCGGACTGGTAAGGCTGTTTCTGAATGATCCGCCAAGCGGATCATTCAGAAACAGCCTTATCAGTCCGCCGACAGACTGTACACATGCTGTACTGTCTGCTGAAAACCCGCCCAGCGGGAGGTGCCGACGGACCCGTCGTTGGCTTCAGTCAGACGTGTGTACGAGCCTTAAGTCACAGAGATGCATATCTTATCAGTTTGTTGTTTGCAGAGGAAAAAGGGAGGTAAACTAAAGAGAAACTGTAGTGAAAACAACAAAATTGACAAAATTGCTTAATTTGTACAATATTTATTTATAGATTATTTAGTCAGTGTTTCCCCAATCTTTCCTCTTCCTGATTTACATTATGAAATGTATCACTGGTGGCGACATCTTTTGTCCTGCCAGGTTGTCGAGATTTCCATATGGCGGAATATCGTTTTTCCGATAAACTGAACTGTGTATGATCAGATACACATAGACCTAATAATTTCCTTTCCTTAGGTTACAGAAGACAAAGACTTCTTAATGTAGGGTGATTATAGGTTAATATATACATTGATCATTGAGAAAGGCAAAGCATATTTTCAAATGGCGTTATAATATTGCCAAGTAATACCGAATTGCACAGTCTGTGCCCTCTAGAAAGATTAGTTGGGAATAACAGGCAGTCAGCTGCTGTAATATTTGCAATAGGTAATCCTATGCAACTTGCAGGAATAATGATATCAGGTTGTACCTTGCTAGGACAAACAATGGCCAAACAAGAAGTTAAGTAACAATGAAAAACAGACGAACCTTCACTAACTTTTGTTTATAAATGAACCAGTTTTTGTGTGCAATTGCTCAAACCCCTTTGTGTTGAGTGTCTACATCTTAATCCAAGTAAATCCAGATGTCCTCATTGTGAAGGGTAGACAATGTCAGCTGAGAAACACAGGTTCCTTAGTTAATGGATAAAACGAAGCTTGGGAAATATATTGACTGTGCTGTCAGCAATAGTTCATATTAAAAAGCATAAAGTTATATTACAATTCCCCATCTAGGTTAAGAAAACAGACAGCACATGTATGCATTATTGCATAACAATTAAGAATGAATATAAAAAAGGTTATGGCATTGTATATGTATTAATATAAAGATTATTTGAATGAATATATCCAGAATGATATAGAAATGCTATATGTTTACCAGTGTTGTATGTTAAACAATGATGTTAGAGATATAAAACTCTGCAGACAGCACAATGTGTTATAATGAGAGATCCATGGTGGTTTTAAGCATGCCAATGATTTTTGGATCAAATCCAATCTATCTTGGATATGATAGAAAAGGTCACTGTATACTAAATAATAACCAGTGATTCCAGCAAGGTCAGCTATCCATAGAGGAATTATAACATTGATTTATTCACTGTTGGGTTATAATAAAACATGATTTTTGTTTTTAGTTTGCCAAATATCCCAGTAAGTCTGTGATTAGTTAGCCAACAGCACCTACAAAGGGTGAAAGCCAGTATTACACTTGGGTTAAAGATTAGTCACAGAAAGCTCCCATTGATCACTCCCACTGCCCAGTGATAGGCTAGAAGATTTAATCTCCTGGGCAGGACCATAGGTAGTGAGGGGAATAAGATGAGAGGGGTCATTCAATGAGAGAGGATCAGACCATCAGGAGATCTGAGCAGACCAGGACATAGAGGATTCATGCCATCTGAACGCAACCACGCCTAAAAGGAACACGCCCAGAGGCCATCTTGGTGACTATATTTGAAACCAGTTCTGATTTTTCTTTTTAAGCATATGGCTTATCACAGCACAAATATCTGAACGTTTGATTTATTGACCATTGTCTTTCTTAAGTTTATAGTCATTTATAGCCAAAGGGAGTGCGTTCTTCCAGTGCACAGGAATTACTCATTCCGCATATTTGATAAAACCCATTCAGTGGGTATATTTTTCTTTAGATTGACACAATCAATCGTTCAAGAATCGCTGACTGTGAAATCCATAACTTATTTTTCTTTTTGGATAAAAGCTAGACCTTTCAAGCTACCTCCTCTAGATATTTTGATACTTTGCCGCAGCATGTGCAAGCCACACCTAGCCAAATTTAGGACGACTCAATAGATATTTTATTCCAAAATTATATGTATTTTACCCGCCTGTTCTGTGTAGTAACACAGGCCAGCGGAGTTTAAAGTGTAGACAGAGGGAAAATTCCTGTCATTTATAGTTGATTGCATAGCGATTGTGGGGCAACGCCCAGTCGTCAGATCCACTGAGTCATCCTAAATTTGTTATATTGAATGGTATAGCTGACATCAGCCAGTTTATTTTGGATAGCGCATTTTTGATTTTGGACTGCGCAATTTTGATTTTTGATAGCCACCATTTTGTTTTTGATAGCCACCATTTTGTTTTTGATAGCCACCATTTTGTTTTTGATAGCAGCCATTTTGATTTTGATAACAGCCATTTTGTTGTCGTTCAATTCATCCATTTTGTCTCCAGAGACCCTGTGGTAAATTGAGTAACAGGGCCGACGGCCATATTTGATGAGTCATAACTCTGCACTGTATTTGAGTTGACTGCTAATTGGTTTAAGCCTTTTGTATTGGTGAATAAGTATAATAACATTTTGATGTTTTACTGAAATTATTATCCAGCTCATTGCTTATTGTAAGAATGACCTTATAAGTTTTGTTTGATATCAAAAGTGCAATTTTATATTGTTTTGATATTGTAATATTTATTCGATATTAAATTGATATTTTTATAAATTGGTCCACATTTATTTGCATGTTTAAACCAGTACTGTAAAACCTCGGAAAACAAGCTCACACAGTTAGGCGTATGTTTGTATTTTAGCTCCTCCTATTTTCCCAGGAGCGTTACATTTACATTTTTGATTTTATATTTATTTTTAAACAAGTTATACAAACATTGACAAAACGCCCGACATAAGATTGGAGGCCCCAGTGAGATCCGTTTACTTTCCATTACTGGTTTAAACAGTGTAAAAACGTTTTATTGAGCTGGTTTTATTGCATTGGCTATTGAATCATGAGTGCTACAGGTAGTGATTCAGAACTGCATTTGGAACAGACGTTCCGAAAAATTGTGGAATTTATATTTATACAACTGAAATATAATGAGGAAGTAGATGAATGGATAAGCGGAATGAGGAAAAGTATAAAACAGGAAGCTGATCATATATTTCAATCTAAGGGTCTGGTGGATCATTATCTTTCATGTATGACCACAATAACCTCGGATTCCGAACTGAAGAAGAGGTTGTTAGGCGCCCTACCCTCTGTTCTATATGGGTTATTAGAGGTAGATATCCTTGCACAGTCTAGAAAAAAAGAGATTGTACAGTTGAGATCCCAATTGCAAGGAACAGAGGGAGACGTCCAATCATTGAACTCCCAGTTACGGGATGTGGAATCAGATCTTCAAATTATAAGGGCTGATAGAGACCAATTAATGATTAATATTTCAGACAGGGAGGTAGCGATCAAAAGTCTGGAAAGAGACGCCGAACGGAATCGTGAAGCGCATCGCAGACTTAAACAGGATTTTGAAGAACTACAACAGCAGTACTTCAAAATCCAACAGGCAGGTAGACTCGATAGATCATCCAGCCCTTGCCCGCCAGTACTCACTCCATATGACCTAAAATGGCAAGGCATGTTGGATCGTATGGAGACGGTATGTAAGACTATGAATACCATAATCGATGACAGTACAAGGGTCCCTAAAGATCAACATTTGGATTCCTCTCCAGAGAGAGATATGCAAATGAGGGCCCCTAGGCATGATGATTCCCATAAAGGTCACGACTCCCTTGCTGATATTGATTCAGATGAATTGGAGGCTGATGAGAGAAAGCGAGAATCCAGCCCTATCCCAAGAAGGGGGAAAGGTACGTATAGGGGGGAGTCAAATAGGGGAAATAATCAGTACCCCCAAGAAAAACAGAGCTCGGCCAGCATCATAAAATTCTTAAACACCGCTGTGCCAAAGTTCACTAAAAAGGGTTCAGCGCAAATAGCATCCCACATGGAGTTGTATGAATCCACTATGGACTCTTTAAATCTGTCTGAAGCAGACAAAATCAGATTTCTCCCATGGGTTTTTGATGACAGATACCGCCACTATTTCACCTCATTTAAGGAGCGAGGTATCATTAGATGGCAAGCAGTTTCACACGAAGTGAAGCTGGAGTTTGGGCCGTATCGCACTATCTCAGAAGCAAAACGAGATGTGTATCGACTTACTTGTCGACCCGATCAGAGCCCCCGAGAATTCCTTTCTGTGCTAAAAAACTCTTACAGTTTGGCATATCGGAATCCTAACTGGGAGTCTCTTGATTTTAAACAGGCATATTACGATGCATTGCCTACCCAAATAAAGTTAAGCATGGCCAATGAGTTAGACTTCGGAAACTCCCTAGAGAAAATGGTTACCTCAGCGACACTGCTGTTCAATATCAGTGGGAGTTCCAACGTAAGTGGGAGGAACACCAGAAAGTACCCAGAGCACAGAGTAGAAGAAACCAAAGTGAAAGCGGACCTAAACCTTGAATCCCAACAGAAGAAAATACCTCCTGCAAAAGTACCTATCCAGCAGAGCCAAAGACAGCAACAAAACCCTAATCAAAACAGACCACAAAATCCTAAAGGGTCAGATAGGGATAGCTCAGGTTCTGAGAACCAGGTCTACCGTCCTCGGTTCAATCGCAGGTATCAAGGATACCAGGGTTACCAAGGAAACCAGGGTAGTCAAAGGTATAGAGGTTACCAGGGATATAGAGAACCCCAGGGGTACAGACGACCCCAAAGATATAGACAATGGGATAACCGACCCAGGCAGCAGTGGGAAAGGAGACAGCACCCACCTAATTCACCTAGGGGTAGATCACCACCTAACTCACCTAGGAGTGGATCACCCGTAGGGAACAGATATGATCCCAGGAACCAGAACCCTCGCCGACCTAATAGGTTTGATCAGCTTGTTGATCAAGTGAACAAATTGAGTGACATGATGGGTAAGTTGGCTCAGGGATCTGCAGGAAGACAGCATGAGGATTTTTTAGCTGGGGAGGCAGGGCCCAGCTCTGCCAATTAAAGGAAACCGAGATAAATCACTGCACGGAGATGGATATGGCAGTACTCAATACGGTTAATGAAAATGATGTGCAATGTACCGACCTACCCCAGGTCGAGGAAGGGAAGTCTAATGTGCTTGATATTTCACCACAAATGTGTGATACTGTGTCATGTGAGCCAGAGCGTGAAGTACCCTCTGTTCAGATTGTCCCATTGGTAGAATCCATGGGAACACAAATGTCTTGCAGGCAGGATCAGGAGGAACAAGTTCCTAATACCCTGACGCTGCAGAGAGATCATTCTCTGAAGCAACGAATGGAAAAACACTCCAATTTCCTTTGCAATCTTGAACAGGTAGATGGCCGGTATTTTATCGATACCCATCTACAAGATGGATGTATCGGACCGATCCCAGGTTTACTGGATACCGGTTCCCAGGTTACTATTCTGTCTTTTAACTATTACCAGCAGATCTTGGATTCATCACAAAGGAAGCCAAGATTAAAAGCCTTTGACGGTGCGCTGATAAGCGTTGGTGGTAATAGTTTACAAGTAAAAGGCACATCCTGGCTGACATATAAGATCGGTAAAAAGATCATTAAACATCCAACTTTGATTGTTGATCTTCCATATGATAGATTAATCATTGGAATCGATTTGCTCAAACGACTAAATTCCATAATTGACTTCATAAATGAAGCAATATGGGCTCAAGTCAATACTCCAATTGATTTTGAGCGCTCCAGCAATGCACAATTGCAACGCAGCTGCCATATGATTGAGGAAAGGCCTAACTCTGTTGAAATCCATTTCCGGAACAGTCAGATACCAGAAGTCACGATCCTGAAAAACGGTAAACCCGAGGAAAATGCTAACACTGCTTTTCACATCATAAATATCCGAAAGGATAAGATTGAAAAGATAGTCCTTGAAGAGGATGTGTTAACTATTTCCTTTAAAGGGGGAAACCAGGAAGTGGCAGGCATAACCAAGCATACACAGGCATTGGTTGAAATCGAGAAAATCAATGATACTGTGCTGGTTCCCGTGCAGGTAGATGATATTGCTCGGGTAAAATATGCCAAGTTGGACCTCAAATCTGAGGCCAGCTACATAAGCCTAGGACTGTTGAAGCAGGTTACCGACCCTCAGGTAATCAAATTTATCTCTACACAGGAATGGATCCACGATCTGGATAACGATAACCAGAGTCATAATGTAATTGCAAAATGCATCTTATCTGTGTCTCTAGGAAACAAATCTGCAAAACATGTCTTCAGTGTGTTAAAGGAACCACAGTACCAAATGTACTTAGGAAACGACATTATTCACCGATTTGCCATACAGGTTGATCTGGTTAATGATGTTCTGTGGTCCAAATTATCCGGAAACCCAGAGGAATTCCAGGATAGAGAACAAGCCTTGAGATGGGGACAGCGAATACCATATGCAGTGGATATCACTGTCGCTGAAAAAGTAAAAGTCCCTGAAGGTTGCAAATCATTTCTTTTACCCATTCAAGTAAAGAAGGGGCAAAAGATGAGAAATGCAGATGCCTTGATTTGTTTATCCAATCGGATGCAACAATTGGGGTTGAGGGTAAAACCAATTCCCCTAATAAATATTCATCAGGAACCATTATATATGGTCATGCAAAACATGAGCCCTCATAGTATCACGTTACAGGAGGATACAATGATTGGCTTAGCCATTGACTCAGAATATTACACTTTTGGATTCCAAAATGAAGTCATTGGATTAATACCTGATGAATATTTGACAGAAGAACAAATAGTGGACCAACAATATTTCTCATCACCTGAAGGATTGTTCAGCATACATTCTGTTTATCCTTTCAGTCCTGAGGAAGGTACATGTCATGTCGAGGAAACATCATTGATTTTTAACCATGAAATCAATGAAAGTGAGTATCAATCACTCCAGCAGGGTAAGGATCAAGCATGTTACACCCCAAATGACTTAACTAATAGGCTTGAAGAAGCTTATGAGGTAGGTCAACCTGAGATTTTCCCAGAATTTCAGGAACGGGTAGAAGAACAGCTCTCTATAGCTGATGGATGTTCTAATGAATCAGAACGACAGCAGCTAAGGCAACTATTCTGGGATTTCCAGGACATGTTTGCCAAGGACTCTTATGACTGTGGGGAGACTAACCTGCATGTTACGAGAATCCTGACTGATCCAGATGCACCCCCTGTGTTTATCAAACAATATCGACTTCCGCTAGCAGCCTACGAGTCACTATCGGAAATCGTTAAGGACCAGGTAAAGGAAAAGAAATTCCTCCCTTCATGGAAAGGTCCATATCCAATCACCGATAAGTTGTCCCCTGTAGTGTATAAGGTTAAGATCCCTAAGGGGGATGACTTTGTTGAAAAATGGGTGCATATTAATCAGTTGCGTATATGTCACCCCAGTTCACAATTGCGGAGAATTGAGCAATCTTGAAATGTGTCCTAACAAATTATTTTTCTCCTGACAGGTATACCTAATGATGTGTTAATCTCTACTAGAATCCATATTGACACAAAGATTTCATACCGGCGCAAAGATGCCCCACCTGACGATTGCCATCCTTTACGCAGTCCTAATCTTGGGGAAGAGTGCCGAGCCAAGTGTGGTGCCAGATCCAGCATCCGTGATGTTACCGGATACAGCGGAGTTCATCATGACCAGATAGATGTTCCTATCCTAGAGGGTCCAGATGAGCCTAAACCCGCGATGTGTCGTTAAATGACGAGCTGATGTATCCGAGGTCCATTTGATGGAGATGCAAGTCTGATACCTGTTGCACACCAGATACTCACAGGAGTGAGTTATTCAAATCTTGAAGCAGATCCGGAAAATCCTTTTGTTTGAACCAAAGGCCAAAGCAGTTCATCGCTGTTACAGTTGCTGTTTGCTACCTTTGCAGCAAGAGGAAACCTGTTTGTTTACAGCTGGAGTATCATTTGCCAAGTTTATTTTTCTTGAAGCGTGAAACATGAACTTCAATGTGATGAAGACAATGTTTAAAGTCCATTTCCCTTTCATACTTGGATTACAAATACAAAACATAAAGCTTCGTTCGCAACGCGTTCCCCACAGGAATGAAGAAAACGTAAAACGTTTAATAATCCTTGTTGTTCTTTTGAAATGGTCACACCCTGGAACATTCCAAAAGAAAAGGGGGATGTGTCGAGATTTCCATATGGCGGAATATCGTTTTTCCGATAAACTGAACTGTGTATGATCAGATACACATAGACCTAATAATTTCCTTTCCTTAGGTTACAGAAGACAAAGACTTCTTAATGTAGGGTGATTATAGGTTAATATATACATTGATCATTGAGAAAGGCAAAGCATATTTTCAAATGGCGTTATAATATTGCCAAGTAATACCGAATTGCACAGTCTGTGCCCTCTAGAAAGATTAGTTGGGAATAACAGGCAGTCAGCTGCTGTAATATTTGCAATAGGTAATCCTATGCAACTTGCAGGAATAATGATATCAGGTTGTACCTTGCTAGGACAAACAATGGCCAAACAAGAAGTTAAGTAACAATGAAAAACAGACGAACCTTCACTAACTTTTGTTTATAAATGAACCAGTTTTTGTGTGCAATTGCTCAAACCCCTTTGTGTTGAGTGTCTACATCTTAATCCAAGTAAATCCAGATGTCCTCATTGTGAAGGGTAGACAATGTCAGCTGAGAAACACAGGTTCCTTAGTTAATGGATAAAACGAAGCTTGGGAAATATATTGACTGTGCTGTCAGCAATAGTTCATATTAAAAAGCATAAAGTTATATTACAATTCCCCATCTAGGTTAAGAAAACAGACAGCACATGTATGCATTATTGCATAACAATTAAGAATGAATATAAAAAAGGTTATGGCATTGTATATGTATTAATATAAAGATTATTTGAATGAATATATCCAGAATGATATAGAAATGCTATATGTTTACCAGTGTTGTATGTTAAACAATGATGTTAGAGATATAAAACTCTGCAGACAGCACAATGTGTTATAATGAGAGATCCATGGTGGTTTTAAGCATGCCAATGATTTTTGGATCAAATCCAATCTATCTTGGATATGATAGAAAAGGTCACTGTATACTAAATAATAACCAGTGATTCCAGCAAGGTCAGCTATCCATAGAGGAATTATAACATTGATTTATTCACTGTTGGGTTATAATAAAACATGATTTTTGTTTTTAGTTTGCCAAATATCCCAGTAAGTCTGTGATTAGTTAGCCAACAGCACCTACAAAGGGTGAAAGCCAGTATTACACTTGGGTTAAAGATTAGTCACAGAAAGCTCCCATTGATCACTCCCACTGCCCAGTGATAGGCTAGAAGATTTAATCTCCTGGGCAGGACCATAGGTAGTGAGGGGAATAAGATGAGAGGGGTCATTCAATGAGAGAGGATCAGACCATCAGGAGATCTGAGCAGACCAGGACATAGAGGATTCATGCCATCTGAACGCAACCACGCCTAAAAGGAACACGCCCAGAGGCCATCTTGGTGACTATATTTGAAACCAGTTCTGATTTTTCTTTTTAAGCATATGGCTTATCACAGCACAAATATCTGAACGTTTGATTTATTGACCATTGTCTTTCTTAAGTTTATAGTCATTTATAGCCAAAGGGAGTGCGTTCTTCCAGTGCACAGGAATTACTCATTCCGCATATTTGATAAAACCCATTCAGTGGGTATATTTTTCTTTAGATTGACACAATCAATCGTTCAAGAATCGCTGACTGTGAAATCCATAACTTATTTTTCTTTTTGGATAAAAGCTAGACCTTTCAAGCTACCTCCTCTAGATATTTTGATACTTTGCCGCAGCATGTGCAAGCCACACCTAGCCAAATTTAGGACGACTCAATAGATATTTTATTCCAAAATTATATGTATTTTACCCGCCTGTTCTGTGTAGTAACACAGGCCAGCGGAGTTTAAAGTGTAGACAGAGGGAAAATTCCTGTCATTTATAGTTGATTGCATAGCGATTGTGGGGCAACGCCCAGTCGTCAGATCCACTGAGTCATCCTAAATTTGTTATATTGAATGGTATAGCTGACATCAGCCAGTTTATTTTGGATAGCGCATTTTTGATTTTGGACTGCGCAATTTTGATTTTTGATAGCCACCATTTTGTTTTTGATAGCCACCATTTTGTTTTTGATAGCCACCATTTTGTTTTTGATAGCAGCCATTTTGATTTTGATAACAGCCATTTTGTTGTCGTTCAATTCATCCATTTTGTCTCCAGAGACCCTGTGGTAAATTGAGTAACAGGGCCGACGGCCATATTTGATGAGTCATAACTCTGCACTGTATTTGAGTTGACTGCTAATTGGTTTAAGCCTTTTGTATTGGTGAATAAGTATAATAACATTTTGATGTTTTACTGAAATTATTATCCAGCTCATTGCTTATTGTAAGAATGACCTTATAAGTTTTGTTTGATATCAAAAGTGCAATTTTATATTGTTTTGATATTGTAATATTTATTCGATATTAAATTGATATTTTTATAAATTGGTCCACATTTATTTGCATGTTTAAACCAGTACTGTAAAACCTCGGAAAACAAGCTCACACAGTTAGGCGTATGTTTGTATTTTAGCTCCTCCTATTTTCCCAGGAGCGTTACATTTACATTTTTGATTTTATATTTATTTTTAAACAAGTTATACAAACATTGACAAAACGCCCGACAAGGTGATCTGTACGGAATGTTTGTTACTGAGAGTTCTATGCAGAGAGGGCAATATTGCTTACTTGGCAGATGGAAAAAGGCATTATTTCCCACAATGCAATGAGGTTCACAGACAACTAACTGTCAGGATCAAGGTCATGACATCACGCTGTGGGAGGGGTTTCACAATACCAGCCTCACAGCTTTATCTGCCTGCTCTTTCTGGGGACAGCAGGTCATGGAAGTAGAGCAGTAAAAGTCTATAACATTTAAATGTAAAAAGAAGAGGTAGAATGCAATTTTTTTAGTAATGAGACACATTTTTAATATGCATAATGTGCTATTGATATGCCCTAGGTGCTAAAAATGGTTCTCGGTTCATGTTAACATTATGGGGGTGAGCAGCAATAAGCATCAGGAAAAGGGTTTAGCTTGAGTGGATTGACTGGGCAATCATCAAGCTAAAAGCACCGAAAAAAACAACAGGTAGGCCCACTGCACACCAAAAACCTGTAGCAGATCCGCAAAACGCTAGAGGTTTTTGAAGCAGATTTTTAGAGTGATTCTAGGCATGTTTAGAGAGGTTTTCTAAACATGCCTAGCGTTTTTTGGAGCGTTTTTGTGTAGCAGATTTCATATATTGTTACAGTAAAGCTGTAACTGAACCAGGGGCGTAACTAGAAATCACTGGGCCCCCCTGCGAATATTTGGATGGGGCCCCCCCCATAGGTGCCAAATAATAATAATGGGGCAGCGTTTCACTGTAAATTAATTGTAAAGTGGGCAGCATTTTACCAGACAATCGTAATGTGGGCCAGAAAATCGTAATGTGGACAGAGTTCACCAGAAAATCGTAATGTGGGCATCAGTCACCAGAAAATCCTAATGTGGGCAGCAGTCACCAGAATATCGTAATGTGGGCAGCAGTCACCAGAAAATCCTAATGTGGGCAGCAGTCAGTCACCAGAATATCATAATGTGGGCAGCACACACCAGAAAATCCTAATGTGGGCAGCAGTCACCAGAAAATCCTAATGTGGGCAGCAGTCACCAGAAAATCCTTATGTGGGCAGCAGTCACCAGAAAATCCTTATGTGGGCAGCAGTCACCAGAAAATCGCAATGTGGGCAGCAGTCACCAGAAAATCGCAATGTGGGCAGCAGTCACCAGAAAATCCTAATGTGGGCAGCATACACCAGAAAATCGTAATGTGGGCAGCAGACACCAGAAAATCGCAATGTGGGCAGCAGACACCTGAAAATCGCAATGTGGGCAGCAGACACCTGAAAATCGTAATGTGGGCAGCAGACACCTGAAAATTGCAATGTGGGCAGCAGACACCAGAAAATCGTAATGTGGGCAGCAGACACCTGAAAATCGTAATTTGGGCAGCAGACACCTGAAAATCGTAATGTGGGCAGCAGACACCTGAAAATCGTAATTTGGGCAGCAGACACCTGAAAATCATAATTTGGGCAGCAGACACCTGAAAATCGTAATGTGGGCAGCAGACACCTGAAAATCGCAATGTGGGCAGCAGTGACCAGAAAATCGCAATGTGGGCAGCAGTGACCAGAAAATCGTAATGTGGGCAGCAGACACCTGAAAATCGCAATGTAGGGAGCAGACACCAGAAAATCGTAATGTGGGCAGCAGACACCAGAAAATCGCAATGTGGGCAGCAGACACCAGAAAATCATAATGTGGGCAGCAGACACCTGAAAATCGTAATGTGGGCAGCAGGCACCTGAAAATCGTAATGTGGGCAGCAGACAGCAGAAAATCGTAATATGGGCAGCAGACACCTGAAAATCGTAATGTAGGCAGCAGACACCAGAAAATCGCAATGTGGGCAGCAGTGACCAGAAAATCGCAATGAGGGCAGCAGTGACCAGAAAATCGTAATGTGGGCAGCAGACACCTGAAAATCGTAATGTGGGCAGCAGACACCAGAAAATCGCAATGTGGGCAGCAGACACCAGAAAATCGCAATGTGGGCAGCAGTGACCGGAAAATCGCAATGTGGGCAGCAGTTACCAGAAAATCGTAATGTGGGCAGCAGTCACCAGAAAATCGCAATGTGGGCAGCAGTCACCAGAAAATCCTAATGTGGGCAGCATACACCAGAAAATCGTAATGTGGGCAGCAGACACCAGAAAATCGCAATGTGGGCAGCAGACACCTGAAAATCGCAATGTGGGCAGCAGACACCTGAAAATCGTAATGTGGGCAGCAGACACCTGAAAATCGCAATGTGGTCAGCAGACACCTGAAAATCGTAATGTGGGCAGCAGACACCTGAAAATCGTAATGTGGGCAGCCGACACCTAAAAATCGCAATGTGGGCAGCAGACACCTGAAAATCGTAATGTGGGCAGCAGACACCTGAAAATCGCAATGTGGGCAGCAGTGACCAGAAAATCGCAATGTGGGCAGCAGTGACCAGAAAATCGTAATGTGGGCAGCAGACACCTGAAAATCGCAATGTGGGCAGCAGACACCAGAAAATCGTAATGTGGGCAGCAGACACCAGAAAATCGCAATGTGGGCAGCAGACACCTGAAAATCATAATGTGGGCAGCAGACACCTGAAAATCGTAATGTGGGCAGCAGGCACCTGAAAATCGTAATGTGGGCAGCAGACACCAGAAAATCATAATATGGGCAGCAGACACCTGAAAATCGTAATGTAGGCAGCAGACACCAGAAAATCGCAATGTGGGCAGCAGTCACCAGAAAATCGCAATGAGGGCAGCAGTCACCAGAAAATCGTAATGTGGGCAGCAGACACCAGAAAATCCTAATGTGGGCAGCAGACACCAGAAAATCATAATGTGGGCAGCAGACACCTGAAAATCGCAATGAGGGCAGCAGTCACCAGAAAATCGTAATGTCGGCAGCAGACACCAGAAAATCCTAATTTGGCAGCAGACACCTGAAAATCGTAATGTAGGCAGCAGACACCAGAAAATCGCAATGTGGGCAGCAGTGACCAGAAAATCGCAATGAGGGCAGCAGTGACCAGAAAATCGTAATGTGGGCAGCAGACACCTGAAAATCGTAATGTGGGCAGCAGACACCAGAAAATCGCAATGTGGGCAGCAGACACCAGAAAATCGCAATGTGGGCAGCAGTGACCAGAAAATCGCAATGTGGGCAGCAGTTACCAGAAAATCGTAATGTGGGCAGCAGACACCAGAAAATCATAATGTGTGCAGCAGACACCTGAAAATCACAATATAGGCAGCAGACACTAGAAAAAAAAATGCACCTGTGAAAAAAAAACAATTCACTTACCTGACAGAAGTCTTCTCCTCTCCCGGCATCTGGCTCGCAGCTCCCCGAGTCCTCCTGCAGCACATCTCCCGCGCTGACAGGCAGAGTGCAGGGCTACGGCAAGATGGCTGCCGAAGCCCTGTACTAGAGACACAAATAGTTTCCAGTGTAGGGCTTCTTCGGCGGCCATCTTGCCGTAGCCCTGCTCTGCCTGACGGAGACTATGCAGGCTGCTGGAGCGGGGCTGCGGGGAATGAACTGGCGCAGCGTCTATTAGACGCTGCGGCTAGTTGAGCACCTTGCTGGGGGGGGTCCAGAGCAGCGCTCCCCCCACGCACAGTGAGCGGGCCCCAGAGCAGCCCCAGGCCCCCCTGCGGCTGAGGGGGTCGCATCCCCGGTAGGTACGCCGGTGAACTGAACAGCTAATGTAACAAAAACGCCTGGAAAACCGCTCTGATCTGGCGTTTTTCAGAGCGTTTTGTGTTTTTCCTATACTTAACATTGAAGGCAGAAACTCCTAAGAGATCCCAAAAATTCAGCAGCCCCTGAGTTTGCGTTTGGGGAAAAAACAAGCCGCTCTGGTGTGCACCAGCCCATTCACTTTCATTAGCCAAGCGGTTTTCCCCCTGTAAGCGTTTTAGACAAGACAAGACAAGACAAATAACATTTATATTGCGCTTTTCTCCTTGCGGACTCAAGAAAAAAACGTTTTAGAACCGTTCTGGTGTGCACTAGCCCTAACACAGTTAAAATCCCAAAACGGCAGCATATTTGCTTTGCTGATATTCTGCTATATGTACTCTTTAATCATGTTGTTATGCTAGTTACACACGATAGAATTTTCTGGAAGATTTTCCTACCACATCAATTTTTTCCATCATGTCTAATTTAAATTTCGGTCGATTTTCCAATTGTTTTTCTGATCGATTTCTGTTCACTTATATGGAAATCTGCTGGAAAATCGATTGGAAAATCCATTGAGATTCAGATCGGAGATGCTGGAAAAAAATGATCCGGCAGGTAAATCTGCCAGAATATTGTATCATGTGTACCTATCATTACTTCCAATCCGCCTGCAAAACAGGAAGTAACACCTGATGCAGCACAAATGTCCCCTTCTGCTCCTATTACTGGCTGTGGGATTTCATATAGATAGCATGGTGCTCTTCTGATGTCCCTGCAGCAGATGCATCACTCCCAGCTGGGGCACTGAGGAGTTTGCCCTCAGAATAACTCAAACATTAAAGTGGATCCGAGATAAACTTTTACTCATTGCATAATTGTGCTCCTTTCATATAGTTTATAGGGCATTCCTCAAGCCAAATGCTATTTTTGTTTTAATACTCTAATTCCCTGTAAACTAAACACAGCTTCTCCAGAGTGCCTTGGCACTCCAAGAGCCATGTAGCAAGGGCTTATGGGAGCTCAGTCTGGGCAGGAGGAGGAGGAGGTTAATAGCCAGAGATTTCAGAGACGGGGGGAGGAGGGAGGAGGAGAGGGAAGTGAAGTTTTCACAGGCTGAGGGCTGGAGATGCAGATCAGCTTGCCTGTGTGTAATGTGACAAACAGAACATGGCCGCTCTCATTGTATCACAGGAAGAAATAATCATAAACTGTTGAAGCGGTTTGCAGCTAGATTTGCTGTGAAACCTATCTAAACTTTAGGTAAGATATATAGACAAGTTACTTGTTATAGTTAGTTTTTTTGTCAGTTTTGTGGGAAGTGGAAGATTTTACACAAGTTCAATCAAGCCGATAAAATCAGTCAGGACTGCTACTTTGTGGCTGGCGGCTATGCTTAAGCACCACTGCTGTATGTTGTACTGTTTAGTAAATCAGACCCCACCTTACAGGTAATTAGACTCGTGAGACTGCTGTCTGCAGTGAGAGATGCCTTGGAATTTGTTTTGTGGTTGCTTGTCTTGGAGTAATATCTCCTGTAAATTGCCAGAAGGGGTTAAACTCTTGTTTAAATGAATCTAATTACATGCAGCATGCTCAGGGCTGGCTTTAAAATGTATGCCGCTCCAAGCCATTGTGACATTTGAAAGATAAGAAAACATTATGCTAGATTTTGGGGATTTCTGTGTTCTGCTGGTAATACACCATGAGTTTTTTTGGCAGGTAGATGGCCCTATAGATAATTTCCGACGGGTCCGATCTGATTTTGCTCAATTTTCTCATGGAAGTGAACGGAAATTGATCAAAAAAAGGATCGGAAAAACGACCAGAAAGTAGATCTGTTAAAAAAAAAAAAAACCCAACTCATTGTGTATTCCCAGCATTAGTTGAAGACCTGGTTTCTGCAGACAAACACATTGCACAATGTATGGCTAACCTTAACCTTAGCCATTTTAGTTTTCACTTAAAACTGACAAATGACTTTTAGATCTACTATATAATATATACTGTAGAACATTATAGAATTATTTTACTGAGGCCTAGTGCACACCAGTTACGGATGCTGGATGCGAGCGCTGTTAAAACAACACAGGAGATTTGGGCGCAGTCGGCGCCACCATAATCCGTAAAATGAATTACCGCTGTAGCGGCGTACAGCGAGTAACTTCGGCACTGTCAGAAGACGGAGCTTAAAGAGACTCTTAAGTCTCTTTTTTTACCAGTTTTTTAAATTTAGTTCTGCTCAGCATTAAATTATAAGTGGATTCACCGCATTCCCGCAGCAGAACCAATGTTTTATACCAGAGAAATAGCCCAGCAAATTTCCTGGGCTGTGCAGATCCTCCTTCCGGGTAGAGGCAGAGCTGTATGCAGTAGCTCTGCCTCTACTCCAGTCAATCTCCGCCGGTTTCCGCCTCTCCCCTCTCAGTCTTCTTTCACTGAGAGGGGCGGGGAGAGGCAGAGGTAGGTGGTGATTGACTGGATAGGAGGCAGAGCTACAGCACAAAGCTCTGTCTCCCCAGGGCAGCAGAATCTGCGATCTGCAAAGTCGTGGAACTTTGCAGATCTATTTCTGTGATATAAAACACTCATTCTGCCATGGGAATATGGCAAATGCACTTAGAATTTAATGCTGAACAGGACTAACTTAAAAAAAAAAAAAAACTGGTAAAAAAAGACTTCAGAGTCTCTTTAAAGGGACACTGTAGGGGGGTCAGGGGAAAATGAGTTGAAGTTACCCGGGGCTCATCCTGTGCCTGCGCAGCCACTCCCTAATGCTCTGGCCCCGCCTCTGGTTCACTTCTGGAATTTCAGACTTTAACCACTTTACCCCCGCCCGTACGAATTTCTCCGTCCCTTTTTCCATCCTTTAACCCCCAGGGACGGAGAAATCCGTACTTTCCGCGTACCCGACGCTGTCCGCGCTCCCGCTCGTAAACACGCCGCCCGCCGCTAGTAAACACGCCGCCGCTCGCTCGCCCGGAGATCAATGAACGGGAAAATCCATTCCCATTCGTTGATCTAAGCCCCACAATGATCCGCTGCTCTCCTATGGGCAGCGCGATCATTGTGAGAAAAAACTCACGTGTCCAGCCTCCTTATACTTCCTCCAAGCTTCCGAAAGGACGCTTGGAGGTCGCATTAAAACAAAAAGTTACTGTGGCCATCTTGTGGCCAAATAGTAAACTACACCCTACACATTTTTCACATACAAATAAATGATTTTTACACAAAAAAATAACTCATTACCTCCCACACTCCCCATTTTTATTTTTTTTTGTAATTAAAAAAAAATTCAAAAATTTACAATTAAAAAAAATACATAAATAGTTACCTTAGGGACTGAACTTTTTAAATATTTATGTCAAGAGGGTATAACACTGTTACTTTATAAACTATGGGCTTGTAATTAGGGATGGATGCAAAACTGAAAAAAATGCACTTTTATTTCCAAATAAAATATTGGCGCCAAACATTGTGATAGGGACATAATTTAAATGGTTTTATAACCGGAACAAAAGGGCAAATAAATTTCATGGGTTTTAATTACAGTAGCATGCATTATTTAAAAACTATAATGGCCGAAAACTGAAAAATAATTATTTTTTTCCCCACATTTTTCCTATTTTCCCATTTAAACACATTTAGAAAAAAATAATTCTTGGCATAATGTCCCACCTAAAGAAAGCCTAATTGGTGGCGGAAAAAACAAGATATAGTTCATTTCATTGCGATAAGTAATGATAAAGTTATAGACGAATGAATGGAAGGAACGCTGAAAGGTGAAAATTGCTCTGGTGCTCAGGGGGTAAAACCCCTCAGTGGTGAAGTGGTTAAAGTCTGAAAACCACTGCATCTGCTTTGCCGTGTCCTCACTCCCACTGATGGCACCAGGAGCGTACTGCGCAGGCCCAGTATGGTCTGTGCCTGCGCCATGCGCTCCTGGTGACATAAGGGGAAGCGAGGACACTGTAACGCAGGCGCAGTGGTTTTCAGACTTTAAAGTCTGAAATTCCAGAAGTGAACCTGAGGTGGCGCCGGAGCATCGGGGAGTGGCTGCATGGGCACAGGATGCCTGCGGGGGACCATTAGAAGCCCCGAGAAACTTCAACTCATTTTCCCCCGACCCCCCTACAGTATCCCTTTAAGTTACTTTTAGAACACTGTAATTCGGCCACCAGCAATAGCTGTAAGCCGAATTACATAATTCCCCACTATCTACCTGGACCTGGAGGGGGAATAGTAATTTACGCCGCTGGGACTTGTGCAGGAGCAGGGTGAGCCGTATATCAGCTGTATCCTGTGCCCAAGTGCATATTCATACATACGCTGCTGGATGTGCTGGAATAATTTGAAAGCTGTCAGCAGTGACTAACGCCAGCAGAACCATGTGTACTCTGCTCTGCCAAGCACGCTGCAAGGTGAGGTGAGAGCGCTAACCACTATGCCACCAAGCTGCCTGTGCTATAAAGGTCTACATATTATATACAGTGGCTTGCAAAAGTATTCAGCCCCCTTGAAGTTTTCCACATTTTGTCACATTACTGCCACAAACATGAATCAATTTTATTGGAATTCCACATGAAAGACCAATACAAAGTGGTGTACACGTGAGAAGTGGAACGAAAATCATACATGATTTCAAACATTTTTTACAAATCAATAACTGCAAAGTAGGGTGTGTGTAATTATTCAGCTCCCTTTGGTCTGAGTGCAGTCAATTGCCCATAGACATTGCCTGATGAGTGCTAATGGCTAAATAGAGTGCACCTGTGTGTAATCTAATGTCAGTACAAATACAGCTGCTCTGTGACAACCTCAGAGGTTGTCTAAGATAATTTTGGGAGCAACAACACCATGAAGTCCAAAGAACACACCAGACAGGTCAGGGATAAAGTTATTGAGAAATTTAAAGCAGGTTTAGGCTACAAAAAGATTTCCAAAGCCTTGAACATCCCACGGAGCACTGTTCAAACGATCATTCAGAAATTGAACTAGTATGGCACAACTGTAAACCTACCAAGACAAGGCCGTCCACCTAAACTCACCGGCCGAACAAGGAGAGCACTGATCAGAAATGCAGTCAAGAGGACCATGGTGACTCTGGACGAACTGCAAAGATCTACAGCTCAGGTGGGGGAATCTGTCCATAGGACAACTATTAGTCATGCACTGCACAAAATTGGCCTTTATGGAAGAGTGGCAAGAAGATAGCCATTGTTAACAGAAAAGCATAAGAAGTCCTGTTTGCAGTTTGCCACAAGCCATGTGGGGGACACATCAAACATGTGGAAGAAGGTGCTCTGGTCAGATGATACCAAAATGGAACTTTTTGGCCAAAATGTAAAACGCTATGTGTGGCGGAAAACTAACACTGCACATCACTCTGAACACACCATCCCCACTGTCAAATATGGTGGTGGCAGTATCATGTTCTTGGGGTGCTTCTCTTCAGCAGGGACAGAGAAGGTGGTCAGAGTTGATGGGAAGATGGATGGAGCCAAATACAGGGCAATCTTGGAAGAAAACCTCTTGGAGTCTGCAAAAGACTTGAGACTGGGGCGGAGGTTCACCTTCCAACAGGACAACGACCCTAAACATAAAGCCAGGCAACAATGGACTGGTTTAAAACAAAACATATCCATGTGTTAGAATGGCCCAGTCAAAGTCCAGATCTAAATCCAATTGAAAATCTGTGGCAAGATTGGAAAACTGCTGTTCACAAACGCTGTCCATCTATTCTGACTGAGCTGGAGCTGTTTTGCAAGGAAGAATGGGCAAGGATTTCAGTCTCGAGATGTGCAAAGCTGGTAGAGACATACCCTTAAAGACTGCCTGCTGTAATTGCAGCAAAAGGTGTTTCTACAAAGTTTTGACTCAGGGGGGCTGAATAATTACGCACACCCCACGTTGCAGTTATTTATTTGTAAAAAATGTTTGGAATCATTTATTATTATTATTATTATTTAGTATTTATATAGCGCCGACATATTACGCAGCGCTGAATCATGTATGATTTTTGTTCCACTTCTCATGTGTACACCACTTTGTATTGGTCTTTCACGTGGAATTCCAATAAAATTGATGCATGTTTGTGGCAGTAATGTGACAAAATGTGGAAAACTTCAAGGGGGCCGAATACTTTTGCAAGCCACTGTAGTAGATCTAAAAGTCATTGATCAGTTTTAAGTGGAAACTAAAATGGCTTAGGTTGAGGTGACATGTGACATGATGAGATAGACATGGGTATGTACAGTGCCTAGCACACAAAAAAACTATGCTGTGTTCCTTTTTTTCTTTCTCTGCCTGAAAGAGTTAAAGCAAGAAGTTTTAAACCAGGATGATACCATTTATTGTCTAACTAAAAATGAATAAAAATAAGCAAGCTTTCGGCCTTGCAGCCTTCGTCTGGCTTATATCCTGTTAGTTTGCAAACTGGTGGTACAGACAGCTTATATACATGCAACATCAAAAGGGAAAACAGATATTTTTTCAAGCATAAATACATGTCATTAAGATGCCTTAATTCACACAGACCATCGAAAGAGTTAAATATCAGGAATGTAAGTGGATGACTCAGTCCTGACTCAGACAGGAAGTGATTACAGTGTGACTCTCACTGATTAGAAACTACAACTATAAAACACTTTCCTAGCAGAAAAAGAGCAGGAAAGAGATAAAAGATTCATAGATTTTAGCTCTGGCATACTTCAATGAATGTGTCATTGAGCAAAAACAATAAAACAGTTAAAGCTTAAAAAGTAGATTTAAACATACAATAAAACTGTGAAATATCTTAAAAAGTCATTTTTAGGAGAAGAAAGATAGATACAATTGTTTATTTCATTAGTTTATTTTCACCACGGGTGGCCTTTAAGGTTAGCCATACGTTGTGCTATGTGTTTGTCTGCAGAAAGCAGGTCTTCAACTAATGCTGGGAATACACGAGTTGTTGTTCTTTAATAGATTTACTTTCCTGTCGATTTTCTGATCATTTTTCTGATCGATTTCTGTTCACCTCCATGAGAAAATCAAACAGAAAAACGATAAAAATTCTGCCAAAAATTGTATCCGGTGTACCCAGCATTACTCCTCTCTTCAGCAGTGAGCAACTGTGACCCGTAATCACAGCAGCAAGCCCCGTACTGACACAAGTACGGGGTACTGGCTTGTTGACATCATCAAGCCGGTGTTGTGTCTGATTACGCTGCCTGTGGATTTGCGCTGCCCCGCATGCGCAGTAGGAGACTGTGCAGTCACATTTCCTATTTCATAATGCTGCTGATGGTAACATAATAAATATCTCCGCTTCCACACATCCTACACTCCCCATATTTTCAGGGTAGTGAGGGGATCCCCCGGACTACCTCTATGCCAAATTGCAGCCCCTGAGCCCCACTGGTTCCCGAGATAGGTTTCTCTAATCTATCTCCTGAACCAGCGGGGCTTGGGGGCTGCAATTTGGCATTTAGGTAGTCCGGGGGGGTCCCCTCCCTTCCCTGAAAAATTGAGGAGTGTAGGATGTGTGGAAGTGGAGATGTTTATTATGTTACCATCAGCAGCATCATTAACGTCACACTGAGCATGCGTGCTACTCAGTGTGGAGGGGAGCTTCCGGGCAGCGAAATCAGACATTACACCGGGACCCGTAATTTATCCAGTACAGGGCTGGATGCCAGGGAGCGGTCAGGCGTTGCGCCTACGCAGTAGCACCCACTCAGGCTTCTGCAGATAATGTGATTCCAGTCAGATCCATGCTACTGCACAGGCACATGGCTTATGCATGCACAGTAACACTGATCTACTAAGGCTTTGGCAGAAAGGCTTGTCAATGGTTTAGCAGAGGGGACATCGCTGGAACTGGTCAGTGGAGGAGGACAGGGGAAGCCTCTAGATTATCTCGAGGTTTCCTTCAATAAGTAAGTAGTGAGTAAGTAGTACCCTTTAGGCTTTGTTCACATCTAAAATGGCAATTGCTGAGGCCAGCATTTGCAATTTTGTTAGTGATTCCCCCCCACCACCACCTCCCGGTGCTTACCTGCGCGCTACGATGTTGTGTACAGCCCTTTTCAAAGCGGTTTTGCAGATCGATTTGTTTTTTCACTTCCTGACGTCATGAAGTTAACTCTTTGACGGTACAACGCATTTATTCTTAAAAGCGCAAAAGCAATCGCCACATACAGCACCACATATAGCAAAATCGCCCTAAAAATGGTACAGGCAGTGCTTTGCTGAGCGGGAAGCAGACGAAATGCGATGCTATGAACTATCCCATAAGGATTCATTGCACAAGCGATTATAGGGCATTTTTTTAAAAAAATACGCAAAACGCCCTAGGTGGGAACTAGCCCTTAGAGGGATTTTCCCTACAGGTACACTTTAAATTATTAATTTTCAAGTCTAGTCTGTACAATGATACCCCGTTGTTCTGGGCAACATGAAGAGTAAACTTTAGTAACGTTTTCATAGATGAGGCCAAACGTGACTTTCACATATTGCCTAACAACAGCGGGAACATATTGCTGATCTTCTTGTAACTAACAGTAAATGTGAGATGTGGATGCAGCCTTTGCGAGAAGTGTAGGCTTAGAAAATGTCACTACAGAGTGCACGTGGGAGAGAACTGTAGGAACATGTATTCAAATGAACAGTATGCAAGAGATGCAAATGATCATGATAAGCTATGACAGACAATAGGAAACACAGTATATTAAAACTTTGAGCAACAATCTAGCAGCTGTTTCTTCGAATTTCTCGAGCTATAGAGGAGGAGGGGCTTTGCAGCTGTTTGTGCACAAGCCTCCACAAATATCTGCATCAACAACTCCCATCATGCTTCTCATTCAGCCTGACCCTTCAACTATTTCAAAAATGTGTTTTCAGTCCATTTGTTCTCACAGAATGCTTGTGAGTGTGGGCTGGCTTCTGTATTCCTATTACGCTCTTCATTAATATTTACCAACTTTCAAATGTCACAGTGAAACCATTCCTGAAATATCTGTTGTGATATTGCATCATCATCATCAGGCCAATTGTCTGCAGTCTCCCGTGAGCTGCACTTTGCAGGAATTCGGCCACTAATCAGTTACATAACCGTCTTCTCGGGATGGTGCTTAGCTTGCTAATTATTAACAGCTGCTGAAAAATATTAGGATAGTTATACAACATAATATATTTGAAAATGATCCAACAGATTTGTGGTGCCTGAGATTGAGTATGCAGTGCTTTTACCTCACCTAACCCAGGGTGTCCAAACTTTTTAGACCAAGCCAAGGGCCATGCCGACCATTCTTGAGAGTGCTAAGGGTCCAAACCAGGACAGTGAATCACAATTTTTGCTGTGGGTATGCTATGCCATTTGACATTTTGTCAAATAAAACCTTTCCACAGGAAATAACCCATATACTGTATGCAGCTGGCACAGTGGCAGCTTCTAATCAATGACTGGTACTGCCAAAGCCGGGTCAAGGTCCTCCAGCACCCAAGGCTGAGACTTTGATATGCGTACCCCTCCAGCCCTCAAGCCCTCCCAACACCTTAATCCCCTTTTCTTATTTCTTTCTGCTTCAAAGGGGAATGATAGCTGAGTGAGTTGTGCACCCCCTCCTACACTGCGCCCTGAGGCTGGAGCCTCTCTTGCCTCTGCCTCGGTCCTGCCCTGGGTACTGCTGCTGGCCGCTGCATTCAGAACAGCTGCGGCCTGCAGGCTATATGGAAATAGCAACTGAGAGCTTTGGGGGCTACAAGAAATGTCTAGGCAAGCTGCATTTGGTCACCGGGATGGACTTTGGACATGTCTGACCTAACCCATCCAGGTAGCACCATAACACTGCAGCATCCAGCCGTGGACAGAGGGTGTGCTGTTCAGACACTCATGGCTGATAGCACTTGGTCTCAGAGGGCACAGTGCCAGGATCACAGCATAGGTGCACGTTTATAATCCAGGGATAAAGTATGATACAGTGTCAATAACAAAACCAGGACAGTAGAGGGTGAATAGTGCTAACAAGGGTCAAGATAGAGGATCTTTAACAGAGCCGGGTGGAGAAAGGAGAGTCAAGGTTCAACATGCCAGCCAAGGCTTTATCAGTGCTACAAAGGAAATGTGATATTTATTATATTTTTATACTATTTAATGGTTACATTACATCCAGGGTGTGGATAGTGGAGGGTTAACAGTTTCAGGCTGGGCAGTATAGTGGAGAGTTAGTGTGACAGGCAGGGCCAGGATTTTGAAGGGTTAATGTTCAAGTGACATGCTATACTTACATGCAGAGTGCATAGCAGGAAACAATGGTGGTTGTAAAGTCTATGCCAATTTCAAAGGCTGTTTCAGTAGTAATCTCATTGTGGCCTGTGAAGTCAATTTCTGTAGGGAGATTACTATACAAGCTTTCTTTGTGGGGGCTGGTGTTAGACATGAAAGAGCGCCCTTCCTGTCACTGGTACAATGGTCATGTGACTGTTATGACCCGTAACCATCATACTGTGGAGAAAGATGGACAAACATGGCAGGCCAAATCTCAGGATACATGTACAATGCATGGAGAGGATATAAAGAAGTCAAGCAGGTAACTTTAACCAGTGTTTCCATGCCCATATCTGCAAAAGGTTGTGGCTGCACATCAATGAAGTGTGCTAAAATTACATTATAATTAGAGGGCATGATAAAAGGCAACACAAAAAATATGATCGGAGATCAGTATAATAATGCACACTGTAACAAAGAGGCCTATAGAAAGGAGCACTAAACTGGGGTAAGTATAAAAGGAAATAAAATATAATGAGGAGCACTATAGTAGAGGGCAGTATAGTACAAGTGAAATTTGAAAGCATTAGAATATTGTGCAAAAGTCCAATTCAACTTAAAAGGTGAAATTAATGTATGAAGTAGGAACCCTTTGCAAGTGTTTTGGATTAATTAGCTGATTAGAGTCTGACACTTTGAGCCTAGAATATCGAACATTTTCACAATATTCTAACGGTCTAAGATTTTGATTTTGGGGTCTTCAGAAGCTTTAAGCCATAATCATCAAAATTATAACAGATAAAAGCTTGAAATATCTCATTTTGCATGTAATGAGTCTATTTCATATATTATACAAGGACAAACCAAGGCGCCAACAGGATAAAGAGGATTAAAATTCTTAAAAATACATATAGAGAGAGAGGAGGCAGTGGTGGACTTAGTAGACACAAATACCTGTTTATTTGAACCAGTGCTGTCCAACTTCGCAGGCATGCAGGGCCGTTTTTTTCTTCAGATCACATGGTGGAGGGCCGGCAGACCTCAAAGTGCAACCAGATTGGCCGCAGATTTCCCCACAAAATGCAGTCAGATTGGCCGCAGATTTAACCCACAGAATGCAGTCATATTGGCCGCAGATTTCCCCACAAAATGCAGTCAGATTGGCCACAGATTTCCCCACAAAATGCAGTCACCACCTCCCCTCGATCTCCCCTGTGCTGCCGCCTCTAACACACCTCAGATCGGCGGTGGGCAGGAGATCAGAGCCAGTCAGACCGGCGCATTGCAGCCGCGTGGTGAATTTAAATGCAGGAAGTGACATCATCGGTCATGTCCAGCACTTAATGTCCATTGTGCGGCTGCTATACGCCGGTCTGGCTGGTTCCTATCTCCTGCCTGCCGCCGATCTGAGGTGTGTTAGAGGTGGCAGCAGCACAGGAGAGAACGAGGGGAGGGCTGTAAATATTTACAGTCCAGCAGCCACAGCATGGGGAAAGGTGTTTAAAAAAAATCCTCTCAGCTCTGGGGACTCAGGGGCCGCAGCAGGAGGCCTGGCGGGCCACCAGTTGGACGGCACTGATTTGAACAGTCACAGAACATGTTATTTACACACTCCCAGTTATTGTGCAACGCGTTTCACAGGCATGACCCTGCTTCATCAGGCAGTAGGAGTATATAACTGTAGGGTCAGAGACAATGGCTATGTGAGATGAATGCTATTGTTTTGGTACATAAAAGTACATAAAAAACATCTAAAACCATATAAAATGAATCTTATACTGTAAATAATCATATAAATACGTAAAAGAATAACACAAGGACAAATGTATACATCAAGAACAGAAACAAGTATATGTAGTTTATGTGTATGCGTACATGCATGCACATACGCATGCAAATGCACGCATGCATATATACATGCACGCACACACATCATCATATATTTCATATATCACTTTCACCTTTTAAGTTGAATTACTGGTATTCTTATTTTTCACATTTCACCTGTAAGGAACAGTATTATAGTGAAAATTTGGGAATTACAACAAAAAATATTGTGATGCAGGCCACAGGCCACTATAGCATGGAGCGCTGTAAATGGAGCACAGCAGGGCCGATACTAGCAAAAATGCAGCCCTGAGAGAAAGTAAAATTAAACCCATCCAAGATAGCTGCATTAGGTGGACCCTTTGTCAGCATCCCCCAAGTGTTAGATTTTAGTATATCCCCCAGGGCCAGCTGACAGGCCAGGTCACAGACAAGAGGTTCTCCGCAACTGTGACTCTAGGGTAAAAATAGATTGAGTCTCTTCACACTGTAAACCAGCTGCACCACACCACCAAAAACAGGCCTTCAGGGAACATTGCGTTAGCCCATGGTGTTCCCTATCTGACCACCAGCCAAGCAGGAAGTGATGCGCGCTTGCAGTTACTTCCTGCTTCAAGGTATGCAGAAATGCATAGAAGCGTATTGTTAAAATATGCTTCCGCTTATGCGCGCCGCTACGTCAACTGCTAAAAAAACATCGTCGCCATAGACTAACATGACTTCCGGGCCGACGCAGATCACCGCAGAAGAAACACAATAACGCAGTTTTGCGCTAGCGTTAGAGCACTTCCGGCGCAGCATACCACAACGTGGGGAGTGTGAACTCCCCCTTAGGGATACATTAGGCTGCAGTAGTAGTGTGGCAATTTTGCCGCACCGCGCCACTGTGAAAGGGCCCTGAAGCCTCTTGCACACTACATGGGATTCCGATTTTTTTTATATGATCTGATTTTTTATTCCGATTTTTAAAAAGTACTGCTACGTTATTTTAATTGGAATCAAAAATCAGATTGTATAAAAAAAATCGGAATCGCATGTAGTGTGCAAGAGGCCTGAGATAGGCTGCTCTAGAACAATCAGTACAGTTCATGTGACTTCTTTTTCTGAGGGGAAATGATATATGGGCTGTTATTTCTTGCATAAGCAACATGCACTATATACGTTATACCATAGGTAGAGAACTATGAGCCTGAAGCCTTCACCTGTACTATATGCTCACTGATCTCTCTGAGAATTTGTATGCACAAGCTGTGATCACACAAAAGTTTCTTAGCTTGAGATGGAGGGAAACAGGAAAATACAATGAGTTGTCATTACACTAACCATTAAGTAGCCCTTTAAGCATAGTCTGGATAATTCAAGTCTCCACTATCAGTTTCCATATCAGTTTTAGCCTGAAGGTTCCAAGAAGAAACTTCCTATGGCTTGTTCTATCTTGATGCTAAAGATATATTTTATACCTTCTTTGTAATGTCTTCTTGTCAATTCCAGTAGCGGTACAGTATTCAATGCGCTCATAATTACTTCCAGCATGTGTCCAAAATGTGGCGAAAATATCTTATCTTTCCTTTTTCGGAATGCAAAGGCAGTTAACGCGTGACGTTCTATTTATCTTGTCTGCCACACAACAGATGGTTATGTGCATTATGTGTAGGGTTGCTAATCAGAAATAATCTGCCTCCTGAAAGGTAGGAACAAATCCATGCACAATTATATTCTGCGTATGATAGGAACAATTGTACTGCTTCCAAATGGGATTCAAGGCGAGAATAAACTTCTGTCTGAAAATTAAATAAATAAACTAAAAGTCATTGTGACGCAAGGCAATCTAAGCCCCACAGAGTGATTTTTCACAGTATAGCAAGACTAAAGGTGGCCGTACATTAGGCAACTTGGCAGCCGATCGACCATCCGATTAGGTTATTATAAGCGGATGAAAATCAATGCCGCCAAGAGCATGCCCGATTGACGATGTGATCAATTTCGGGCAGACATTTGTCGCATGTATCAATCGGACATGCTGCAAGATGTAAGGCCGACTTGCTGGATTGGGTGCGTGGCGGTAACAGCGCGCAATATCGGGATGAGCGTTAAACACAACGGAACCCTTGGCACTGTTCCCTCTAATGTAAAATGGTTCTTCTCCACCTATTGGCTTTGCTAACTTATACCTCACAATCACCCTACTCTACTTACGCCTAACACTAACCCCCCCCCCCCCCCGCCACACACACACACACATACACACACACTATGCCTAACATTATCCCCACCACCTATGCATAACACTAACATTGCGAGCACAGTTTCACAGCCAATCCGAGGATTAGCTACATAATGGCTGAGATCTGGGTGCCTGATTAATCACCCCACTGCTGTCTCCACTGGTATCTGGAGTTTGGCTGCATGATAGCCAACTCCGGAGGCTGCTTACTAATATCTAGATTTTGGCTACAGGAACTCTCTGCATTGCTAAGTGGCTCCCACCTCTGCCTCCTCTGGTAGCCGGAGATTGCCTATATAATTGCTGAACCCCAGCACCCAAATTACTGTCAGCAGGGCCGGAGCTGCAAATGACATTGTGGTCTATGGCGGCAACCAATACATCAAATGCACCCTATTTATCTACTTTGGAACAAGGGTGGTCAAAAAGAAAATTAATGTACAGCCAGCAGTGGTGGGAAAAGGGTCTAGCCATGCAGCAGTTTCACAGGGGCAGAAATTACATCAATCAGGATCTCTCCTTATCAAATACAGAAGACATTTATTAACCAAGGTACAAAGAAAACTACATAAAAAATACAGCCATTGCTTAGCAAATAATTAGAATCGTTGGTTCAGTAAATGGCTTAAACCTGATTGGTTGCCCTTGTCAATTGTTTCCCATGTGCTCCAGATTTCAATAAACCTGTCTTGGTAAACCAGTTCCACAGAGTTTTCCCTGAATTAGAAAAGCAAAGTGGTAGGATCAGCATTCATCCAAGGATTCCAGTGCCATGAGCTAGCCTAGTGTGAAAATTGCATGAAGATCTTAATAGATATTCTGGTTCCTCTATATTTGGGGAATAAACAACGCACTGCTGATGATGAGTCTCCTAGGCTACCGGTAATCAATTATCACCTCCCGAGGAGAAACCAGTAAAGGAATAGTCCTAGACTTTGCATCTACAAATCAGGGAAGGAGGAAAAAGCCATGAAGCATGGTGACATGAAAGTGTCTGGAATCATAACTCACTTCCAAACATCAGAAGCAATATACTTTATCACTCATGAAATTATAAACATTACTTGTGAGGCGAGGGAAGTTATTCCTTCTGATACTATGAAATTTGTGCAGCATGCAGATACAAAATGGCACATCATTGCCTTATAGGACAATCTAGGGACTGGCTTACATGGATCCTGCCTAAGGCAGTTACATTTGTCAATGGACTCTTTGCAATCAGGATTATTTAAAGGGGCCTTTTCCAGAGGTGTAAAAATACTCCTGTGACCCCCGCTGTTGTAAGTGCATGGTGGCGTAGTGGTTAGCGCTCTCACCTTCTAATGCTGGGTCCACGGTTCAAATCCCAGCCAGGTCAACATCCCTGTGTCTGCGTGGGTTTCCTCCGGGTACTCCGGTTTCCTCCCACATCCCAAAAACATACAGATAATTGAATTGGCTTCCCCCTAAATTGGCCCTAGACTACAATACATACACTACACAATACATACATCTACATATGACAATGGTAGGGATTAGATTGTGAGCCCCTCAGAGGGACAGTTAAGTGACAAGACAATATACTCTGTACAGTGCTGCGGAAGATGTTGGCGCTATATAAATACTAAATAATAATAATAGTCCGGTATGCAAGTGAAGAGTTAACTGCAAAGTGGTGGCCATGGAGCATATACATTATCTGCTCCCAGCGGCACGACAGGTCCTCTTCACTACTCTTCAGCTCAGTGTATTATGGTGCCTGGAAGCCAATCAGCATGCAGCCCACCCAGTGAGCCGCATGCTGATTGGTTGCCAGGTGCGCAGTTACATAGTCCTGGGAAAAACTTTTGAAAATGGCACAAATACTAGTTTTCCCAAAGTCTGTTGCTTCAGTGTTTTAGATCTTTTTGTCTGTTGTTTCTGTATAATTACAAGCCTTTCATACGTTTCAAAGACTTTTATTGACAATTACATCAATGTAATGCAAAGAGTCAATATTTGCACTGATGACCCTTCTTTTTCAGGATCTCTGCAATTGGCCCTGGCATGCTGTCAATCAACTTCCGGTCCAAACCCTGACTGATGGCAACCCAATCCTTTATAATCAATACTTGGAAACTGGCAGAATTTGTAAGTTTTTGCTTGTCCACCTGCTTCTTCTTCAGAGGATTGACCACAAGTTCTCAATTAGATTAGGATCTGGGGAGTTTCCTGGCCATGGACCCAAAATTTCAATGTTTTGTTCCCTGAGCCATTTATTTATTACTTTGGCCTTAATTACAGAGGGGCTGCAGCACACAACAGGAAAACAGTGACAGGGGCTCTTGGTTACGCTTTAACGCGCTTAAGCTCACCAACTGCGCCAAAGTGTCCCCGATCTGGTGAGTCCTACTCTACCATGCAAAATGCCAGTTTTTATAAGCAGTCTAGTGGGAACTAAACCAAAAACCCAAGAGTCAACTAAATGGGAAAAAAAGGAAATTAAAAACACCTTACCTTTCACTAGCTACCAAATGAACTCTCTGAACATGTGCAATGCACTGATTTATATGCTTAACTGTGCTAGAGGTGGGTGTGGTTATGCAGGCTTACAGGGGAAAATTATAAATAAATACCAAGGGGTAAGCAGCACAAACCAAATTTTTTATGCAATTCTATGCAAAGCATGCACGCAGCACAGGAGGTCCCCAACCTCCATAAGAAATATATAATTACAGAGGGGCTGCAGCACACAACAGGAAAACAGTGACAGGGGCTCTTGGTTACGCTTTAACGCGCTTAAGCTCACCAAATGCGCCAAAGTGTCCCCGATCTGGTGAGTCCTACTCTACCATGCAAAATGCCAGTTTTTATAAGCAGTCTAGTGGGAACTAAACCAAAAACCCAAGAGTCAACTAAATGGGAAAAAAAGGAAATTAAAAACACCTTACCTTTCACTAGCTACCAAATGAACTCTCTGAACATGTGCAATGCACTGATTTATATGCTTAACTGTGCTAGAGGTGGGTGTGGTTATGCAGGCTTACAGGGAAAAATTATAAATAAATACCAAGGGGTAAGCAGCACAAACCAAATTTTTTATGCAATTCTATGCAAAGCATGCACGCAGCACAGGAGGTCCCCAACCTCCATAAGAATAATACTAGTAATAATACTAGTTTTCCCAAAGTCTGTTGCTTCAGTGTTTTAGATCTTTTTGTCTGTTGTTTCTGTATAATTACAAGCCTTTCATACGTTTCAAAGACTTTTATTGACAATTACATCAATGTAATGCAAAGAGTCAATATTTGCACTGATGACCCTTCTTTTTCAGGATCTCTGCAATTGGCCCTGGCATGCTGTCAATCAACTTCCGGTCCAAACCCTGACTGATGGCAACCCAATCCTTTATAATCAATACTTGGAAACTGGCAGAATTTGTAAGTTTTTGCTTGTCCACCTGCTTCTTCTTCAGAGGATTGACCACAAGTTCTCAATTAGATTAGGATCTGGGGAGTTTCCTGGCCATGGACCCAAAATTTCAATGTTTTGTTCCCTGAGCCATTTATTTATTACTTTGGCCTTAAGGCACGGTGCTCCATCATGCTGGAAAAGGCATTGTTCTTCACTAAACTATTCTTGGTTGGTCAGAAGAAGTTTCTGTCGGAGAATGTTTCAGTACCATTCTTTATTCATGGCTGTGTTCTTAGGCAAAATTGTGAATGAGGCCCACTCCCTTGGATGAAGAGCAGTCCCACACATGAATGGTCTCAGGATGCTTGTTTGCTTGTTGGTGTGAGACAGGACTGATGGTAAAGTCCTCAGCAGCCAGATTGTGATTTTCCTGCGCTCCTACACATTGTCAGAAACTGACGGACTATTGCACTGTCACTGCTATGCAATTTTCCTGCGCTCCTATACTTTGGGTTAGACCTGACCACTGCCAGGACTGGATTTCTGGGAAGAACACAAAGTCCTGGGCCTTGGGTGGCTGCAACCCAAGGGGGCAGCTGGACATAGGAGATTGGCAGCTGGACATGGAGGAGAAGGATGCAAACAGGGAACAACACATGGAAGAGGGGTGCTGCTTCCAAAAATAGATGTACATAAAGGAGAGGAGCTGCTGTTCATGGACATTACATATGGATGAGGGGGCTGCACATGGCATGGGGGACACTGCTGCACATGAAAGGGGATCGACAACAAAATTGGCCTAGGGGTGCTAAAAGCACAAATCCGGCCTCGGCCAATACTGAAAGCTTGAAGACTGTAGATTTTTACCTCACAAAAACTAAATGTTTTGCTGTATAGTTTTAAATGCACAATTTTATATATTTACATTTCTATGTAATGCAACGATTAAAAATAGAACTTGAAGCAGGGCTTTAAAAATTTAGTGGAGAATAAAACAACATAGGACTGAATTTAATTCCAGGAGGAAGAAACTCATCTGGCATGAGTAAAATTATTGGCATGCATTACACACACTTTACCGCCTGATTTCATTACAAATATAATCCTTACAATGCCAGTGCAATGCTCATGTGAATACTAATATGTCTGGTGCATTAGAGTATTTGGCTTGAGCATCAGGATGCTGTTTTTACACATATTCTACAGAGATTTATTTTTCTTTTCCTTCTGCTGACTTTTCTTAAAGGGAACATGAAGTGTGAGGATTACAGAGGCTGCCATCTTCATTCCATTATACACAATGCCAGTTACCTGGTTGTAATGCAGAGCTTTTGCATTTAGTTGCTTCTGAGTCACACTTGCAAGCATGCAACACCCCCTTTCAACACCGCTGCATTACTTGTCGCTGCTGCTGTGCTTTCTCTGTGAGTAATACTAGTTTCAGTAAATCTTTTGATTTTTTTAGCTTTTTACTTAAAAAAACAAACATTTAAATATAAAAAACAGGCCCCAAATATTCTTTTAACCCTTTGTCTCCGATATAGATAGTCAAAATTGCTACAGCAGCCAAAGCGGGGCTCCTCAATTTGAGCAATAGCAGCCCACACACCTGTAGACATGGGGTTGTTCTTCCCCCTTGCTCTGCAGAACACCCTTGTCCATGTGACTCATCCTTACCTTGGTGCCTAGCTACCCCCAGGCATGTAAATACAGACCCAAAGGGAGGGAGAGATTTCATGGTGGAATTTGGAACTGTCCAAATACCCACCTCCCCCACCCAGGGTCTTCAATAAGAAAAGGCATATAGTGTTTTTCTTTGCTAAAAAGAAAATATATGTATATTTCCTGTAAAGAAGAAACAACATAAGCTTCTCCAAACAAACTGTCCCAATTGTAATTTTCTCAAAATCTTAAGCCTTGTAAACACGCTAGAGATGAAACTCGGCCGAGGTGACAGATAACAACTGCCTATACCACAAATCAAGCATGTGTCCAGCTCCCCCGATGCCTGATTGATTAGACCAAGCATTAGCCAAGAGCACTGCCCTCCCCACTCATCCCGCTCGTCATTCCTGCGCTGCTGCTTTGTACCTCCACCCCCCAATGGCAACAGAATATATCACTAGTCTATAGGCTAGCCACACACCTGCACAGTGTCGGCACTGCAATGTCGCGCCAGAGATGGGATCGAGTCCTGATCCCTTCCTGGGCAACATGCTTCAGATGTGTGTAACAGGTTTTAGTTGTAGAACCTCCCCACTCCTCCTTCCCCCTTTCCCAACAACACATCTGCTTACCTGTGTACAATGGATCTCCCATCCAGTCTTCTGCTTCCATCAAGTGCACACAAATTAGAGATGGTCAGGGAGCAGGGCAAGAGCAGGGAGGAGAGCTGGAGCCAGAATTACTCACTAGCCACTTCCCACCCATATCACCTGCTGCAGGCCACATAAAGCCCACATCATCAGCCACTTCCACCCCCATCAGCAGCCACATCTTCACACCTAGTCAAAGTATGTTGTTGCTCCCCTTCCATGTTTATCAACCATGTACTGCAGCACACCTCACATTCCATGTGAAGCCACCTCTTTCATGTGTATCATCCATGTACTGCAGCCCCTCTTTCATGTCCAGCTCATCAGTTTCACCTTTTCGTGTGTTACCCCCATTTACAGCCTTCTCTTTCATATGTAGCAGCCCCTCTTTCACATCAAGGTGCCCCTTTAGGCTGCAGCCACCCAAGGCCCGGGCCTTGCTGGCCTTTTCCAATAATAGACAATTTTGACATTTTGAGCGGATTGTTTTATTGATCAGGAGTAAATATTGATTGGTATCTTCAAGCCCTAAAGGTGGCCATCCATCAGGCCGACTTGGCGGCCGATCGACCATCCATTTTGATTATTATAATCGAATTGGATGAAAATTGGTGCCGCTAAGTGCAAGCCCAACCGACAAAGCGACCAATTTCAGGACGGAGATTGGTCACATTGTCGATCGCGCATGATGCAAGATGTCAGGCCGAAGTTGGTTGGTCGGTGTGTAGCGCATACTAGTGCATAGTGTGGTACATAGTGCGGTACGGTAACCAATTTTGGAACGAGCGATGAAATGATGAAACCTCTGCCACTAACTCCACAATGTATAAATATGCCCCCCAGTGTGTGCATTTATATATTACCTGTCCGGTTGCAGGCTCCCCGCGGTGTCCGTTCATCTCGCCGGGTTCCGCATAAACTCATACACGTTAGCAGCACATAGCATCTCACGTTAGATGCTATGCGCCACTAGTGTGTACGCATGTATGCAGCTGTTAGAACCCGGCAAGATGGACGGTCATCGCACAGAGGCTGCACCAGGACAGGTAATGTATAAATGCACACACACCGGGGGGAGGTGGCACATTTATACATTGGGGCAGAGGCAGTGCAGACACGGTGGGCTCAGCAGATTCCCTGAAGATTTCATGCTGAAATCGGACGGGAATCGGCCTGTAGTATATGGGCAGCTTTGAATAGAGACAAATTTATCTCTAATCAGATTCGATTAGAGATAAATGTGTCTCTTTGTCGAATCTGCCCATAATCATCAGGTCTATGACTACCTTAACACTTGGAAGGAGTGGGATGTACCAAGCATGTTGGTAAAGATTATAGCCAGCTTTAGAAATGCTATGAGCAACCAGAAGAAAGAAGATGGGTACCCAAACTCAGAAGTGGAACTCCATGGGAAGGAGATACTGCAAGCATTTGGAAAATACAAGACACTTCTTCTTGTGGTTTTAGGTGTTGTTGTTTTTGTTGTTGTTTTAGCCCGGAGCTTCACTTTAACATGCATTGTTCACACAACAACTTGAAAACTGTAGGTACCCTCCAGGGTTTCCTACTGCCCAAGTTTTTCATGTAACCCCAATTATCTAAATACAGTACGGTAAGCGTAATGTTTATTTTGTCTAAATACAGAACAGTAAGTGTAATGTTGATTTTGTCTACATGCATTATTTAACAGTGGTGTTACTGATGGTCTTTGGACACAAGAAAACAAAAGCAAAGTTAAAAGAACAAATAAGGCCAGTAAAGCCCAGCGGGACCATAAATAATGGATCTTCCATCATGGTGTGTGAATCGAGGTCTGCACAAAATTCCTCTTTGTTATTTTATTTTCTTGACGTGTCTCATATCATGTCGCTCAGGAGACGAAAGTGCTGAGGTTGTAAGTTGTTCCGAGGTGTAAGTAATGTATAATCTATAGAGAGGAGCGAGACAGAGAGAGAGGATACTGTGTGCATGCAGATTTATCCCTCAATCATTCACTTTGCCGGATATTACTGGTTTAAAAGTGAAGTTGTGGGGCGCAGCTTTAGTTTAATGACTTCTAATTGTTAAATAACCACCTCATTTGTGACTAATTACGTGCTATTCAGATGCTAATAGTGCTTAGCTGTGCTTCCTGATTACCTGCAAGTAACTACCCTGCACACAGAAAGCACCTATGCAAAGAATACACTTTATTTGCTTTGTGTATGTATACACACATAACTGCTTCCCCAACTCACAGTGGAGTCTAGGGGATTACTTAATAGAGCATTACAAAGAGAAATGACTATGTACAGAATGCACAGATGTACACAAGTACCTCTTCAGTATAATAATAGTTCACATAACTACCATCTTCAGAGTGCTTGAATACTTACGTGTAACAAAAATGTTTTAAAATGAGGCAGTATGCTTAAATTGCTGATGTTCTGTTTTAGGGCTAGTTCACTGCGGTCAGTTGTGTTGCAGAATAATTCTGCATGTCTACTCACTGCCCAAGTGCCCATACAATTCTATGGGGCTGTTCACAGTACTGCGTTGTAACTTATTGCATCAGTCTAACTCGCTGCATGCAGGCTTTGTATTAAAGGAACCCTGAACACAGAAAATAAACGGAATCTGGACTTACCTGCCCCCCCGTAGCCTGTGAGGTCCCTTGGTGTCCTCTCGGTCCCCTCCGTGGTCCCACTGGCAGCTCTGTTAACTTGGTGATTTAAGCTGAAGTTGTGCATTCATGGCTTGTCCGCGCACCCGGCGCATCACCGTGCCGGTCGCCATAAGCACCCTGCGCATGCGCGGTTCTTGAAGCCAAAGTCTTCCGGGTTAACAGAGCCTCCAGCGGGACCACAGAAGGGACCCAGGGGACACCGAGGGATCTCACGAGCTATGGGGGGCTGGGGGGTGTCCAGATTCCATTTATTTTCTGTGTTCAGAGTCCCTTTAAAGGAGAACTGCAGTGAGAGGTACATGGAGGCTGCCATATTGATTTCCTTTTAAGAAATACTAGTTGCCTGGCAGCCCTGCTGAGCTATTTGCCTGCAGTAATGTGAATAACACCAGAAACATGCATGCAGCTAATCTTGTCAGATCTGACAAAAATGTCAGAAACCCTAAATATGCTGCATGCTGGTTCAGGGTCTATGGCTAAAAGTATTAAAGGCAGAGGATCTGCAGGTTAGCCAGGCAACTGGTATTGCTTAAAAGGAAATAAATATGGCAGCCTCCATATACCTCTCACTACAGTTCTCCTTTAAAGTCTATGTCCAGTCTCCATTGCAGTTCACAGTCATTGTAACACATGTGTGTGTGTGGGGCTTATTATACTCTATTTAAACCACATTATATCAGGCAGGGCAATTGTTACACTGTTTTCCTAATCTTGTTGTCATTAAGTTGTTGCTATAAAAAGAAAAATGCTATGAAGCTAGGTCAATTACATTGCTATGGTACGAAAGAAGGCAGGGAGTTGAATTGCTTAATGGGAACCTGAACCAAGTAAAATGATTTTAAATAAACACATGATGTACCGTATATACTCGAGTATAAGTCCAGAAATGTAGGTTTGATTCACTTTATAAAAGTATAGGGGTCGACTTATACACGAGTCACGGACGACACTGAGCACACTGAGTAATGTGTGTACTGTTAGTGACATTCCCATTTGCAGCAACTTACTCAGTGGTAAGTGACACTTTCTTGATAAAGGAAATGCCAAGAAAACACTGGTCTGAAAGTCCTGGCCACAACAATTAACAAGGAAAGGGCGGGGGGGGGGGAATACTGGGCTGCAGGAAGAGGAGTGAATCACATGAGGGCTTAATGGCTGCAATAGTGTAATGCACTTGGAGCCCCTCCTAGGCTCCAAGTGCAGCCATTAACTTTGCTGCATAGACTAATACTTGAGTCAATAAAAAAATCCAGCTTAAGAGGGTCAAATATTGGAGCCGACTTATATACTGTACCAGGTATTTGAGTATATACCTGGTATATTACTGTATATACTTACCTTGCTGTCAGTTCCTCCTCTCAGAAGCTCAGCATTTTCTTCTTACAATGATTGATATATAAAAGGACAACTGATGAGCAAAGTAATGTTCATGTTTCCCTATGGCTCAAGTGTGCGATATAACAGTTTAACAGATGAGAAAACTACACAGGAGGTAAGTATGATCTATGTATATTTATTTTCACTTTTAATTTTCAGTTCAGGCTTGTCATAAGATTTTTATAACGGTGCAACAGTGTAATTGCTAAGATTCAAAAAAGACTACTGTAGAAGTTACTCTTATTGTAATTTTAAAAACTATAAGTATATCTTCTACTTGTTTCAATACATTCTCTCTAGTTATATTTAAAAAAGGTATTACTTTTACAAACTGTGTTTTTTTCTACCTACATCTAGTTATATTGTGATACATTGGTGGCTGTTTTCACTATTTTCTGTTATTGCTGTTCAAACAAAAAATAGCTAAATATATTTTACATAACAACCTACTATAATGTTCATTTCTGCCTTTTAGCTTGCTGCTATCCGTCCAGTGGTGGCCACACAACCCATACAATTGTTTGTATTTCTTTTCAGTTCAAGAATTACAATCAGTTTTTCAACATTTGAAAATCGGACCAATGTATCACCTAATGATGGAAAACAATATTTTTAAAAATTGCTTGGGTCCGCAGATCAGGTAATGGACAATCTATCCTACATTATTTAATTTTCACAAAAATTCCTCAGAAAAATCATAACTCCAAATTGACTTATAGTGATTAAAATGAAAAATGTATCTAATTACTCACTCGAATAAAAAAAAAAAAACATTAGATTTTCTTTTGTACAACTAATCATTTTAAACAAACTGCTGTAAAATGGATTTGTATAATTGTATTGTTTGTGGCCACCTCAACACCTACTTTTGCCTACTGAGACAGCTGACATAATTCACCTGAATACTCCTTCAGGACTCCTTGTGAAGCTCGGAAGTACTCAAATCCCAGAGTACTTTCAGGGAAGAGAGGTCTGTACTGCACACGTGCAGGTCCGGGCTCCCGCTTGCGCAGTACAGATGCGTCCATCTTAGGAAGCACTCGGGGACGCAAGTGTTTACAACGTCTTTCAAAGACTTCCAAACTTGCAAAATTTCAACAGGGGACATCAGGGCCAGATTACCATAAGGCACTGTAGGCACGTGCCTACAGGCGCCTGATGATGGAAAGGCGGCTAACCCCCCTCCCAGATTGCCTTCCTCCCTCCTATCCTATTCAGAGTCCTGATGAGAGTGTAAATGAGAGGTTACTCACCCGGCTCTCGACATTCCACGGGTGAGATCTCTCTTCAGTTGGGGGTACCACTAGCTACTTAATATTGAGGGTACTTCTGGCTACCTAATACTAAGGGGCACCTGTAACTACCTATGACAGGCAGGGGAAGTAAGAGAGAAGTTACAGCTGGGACAGCCAGCACACTTGTAGAGCAATTAGGTGGGGTTACTCACCCGGCTCTCGACATTCCACGGGTGAGATCTCTCTTCAGTTGGGGGTACCACTAGCTACTTAATATTGAGGGTACTTCTGGCTACCTAATACTAAGGGGCACCTGTAACTACCTATGACAGGCAGGGGAAGTAAGAGAGAAGTTACAGCTGGGACAGCCAGCACACTTGTAGAGCAATTAGGTGCGGCTTTGTAGGTTTAGAAGGAGGAGGGCAAAGTGTAAGGTGCCAGAATATCTGTGCCTATAGGCTCTTGTGTGGTACCGTAAATCCGGGCCTGGGGAAAGTTGGTGGCCTGAAGACATGGAAAGAGGACTGGTAAGCAGAGGCGTATCTGGGTAATATGGCGCCTAGTGCAAAGACTGAAATCGCGCCCCCCCCCCCCCCCCCCCCCCCACTCCTCCCTGATGAAAGGTCTCTTAGGCAAGTTGGAAGGTTCCAGTCGATTGAGAGATGGGAGGCTACAATTCAATACTGAGAGGTAGTTCAGCTTTTCTCTGCAGCCTGCACCACTGAGAAAACTGGTGTCCCTAGATACTAGAAGTAAGCAACTGGATTACCCAAATACCAGAGTTTAAAATGCCCCCACCCGCCACCACCCCAGGATACAGAGATTCAGAAGCCATGGTGCTCTAGATTTTAGAATTAATTAGCCGTGTGCTTCAAAATTAGTCACTTGCTTCCAGATAAACTAGTAAAGCAGTCACATGTTTCCAGGTAAAAGAATCAAAAAGTGCCATGCCTCCAGATAAAATAATCAAAAAGTGCCATGCCTCCAGATAAAATAATCAAAAAGTTCCATGCCTCTAGATAAAATAATCAAAAAGTTCCATGCCTCCAAATAAAATAATCAAAAAGTTCCATGCCTCCAGATAAAATAATCAAATAATTCCATGCCTACAGATAAAATAATCAAATACTTCCATGCCTCCAGATAAAATAATCAAATACTTCCATGCCTCCAGATAAAATAATCAAATACTTCCATGCCTCCAGATAAAATAATCAAGTTAGTCACATGCCATCAGATAATTCATCAAATAGTCATGTGCCATGGGCTTGCTTGGGGGCTGACTGGGTGCAGGCTTGCTGGGGGGCTGGGTGCAATCTTGCTGGGGCTGGGTGCAGGCTTGCTGGGGGGGGGGCTGGGTGCAGGCTTGCTGGGGGGGGGGGGGGCTGGGTGCAGGCTTGCTGGGGGGGGCTGGGTGCAGGCTTGCTGGGGGACTGGGTGCGCTGGGTGCAGGCTTGTTGGGTGTGCTGGGTGCAGGCTTGCTGGGGGGGCTGGGTGCAGGCTTGCTGGGGAGGCTGGGTGCATGCTTGCTGGGGGGGCTGAGTGCAGGCTTGCTGGGGGGGCTGGGTGCAGGCTTGCTGGGGGGGCTGGGTGCAGGCTTGCTGTGGGACTGGGTGCAGGCTTGCTAGGGAGGCTGCGTGCAGGCTTGCTGGGGGGGCTGGGTGCAGGCTTGCTGGGGGGCTGGGTGCAGGCTTGCTGGGGGCACTGGGTGCAGGCTTGCTGGGGGTGCTGGGTGCAGATTTTGGGTGCAGGCTTGCTGGGGGCGCTGGGTGCAGGCTTGCTGGGGGGGGGGGGCCTGGGTGGAGGCTTGCTGGGGGGGGCTGGGAGCAGGCTTGCTGGGGGGGCTGGGTGCAGGCTTGCTGGGTGCAGGCTTGCTGGGGGGGGGCTGGGTGCAGGCTTTCTGGGTGCAGGCTTTCTGGGTGCAGGCTTGCTGGGGGCGCTGGGTGCAGGCTTGCTGGGTGTTATTACAGACCTCAGATCTGCGGCGACCACTCCTCCGATTAATCCGATCAGCCAGTGCCGCCACCGCCGCCTGAACAACCTCGTTATTGCAGCCAGGATCAGCGCGTAAGCAGTGACAGAAGGACGCACGCTACTCGCGCCAGGTGTACTCCACATGTGGAAGTGATGTCATTAGTCACTTCCGCATGTGAAGTACACCAGACAGAAGCGAGTAGCGTGCGTCCTTCTGTCACTGCTTACGCGCTGATACTGGCTGCAATAACGAGGTTGTTCAGGCGGCGGGGGCGGCACTGGCTGATCGGACTATTGCGGGAGGGGGGCGCAGGCAATGGCAGCGGCCGGTGGCATGGGGGCAGGTATGGCGCCCATGGGTGCATCGGCGCCCATAGCACAAGCCATACCTGCACCCCTCTAGTTACACGTCTGCTGGTAAGGCTCTAATGGTATCCGTAGCCTTCCTTATCCATAGGTAAGTATCTAACTTTTTTAGGTGGCTGTACATTTGCTTTAATTTATGGACCTTTTTGTTTTGATCCCCTTGTATGTGTGGATAACTTGGGTTGTTACCGCCATCTTGTATAAACGTCATGTCAACAGCCCATTAGAATTGCTGAGAAAAACATTGACGTGTTCAATACTTATTTCCCCGCTATATACACTGTACACTCATATATCCTTCAATAGCAATCCTACAAAGGGCGTCTCTGACAACACTGAATTTGTTAATGTATCTAGTTACCTGTCAAACTTCTGCTGCCTCAGGTAAGCCTATTGCTTTTCAAGCCTTTAGGACACAAAAAGCAAAACAACACTTACTGTATATTAGCCAGGAGGTATTGTACAGCAGGCACAGTCCTGTATTCTTTCTCAGGCAATTTTGGGAACATGACAGAGTTCGCTCAGGATAATGCTAGGGGTCTATCGACCTGCACAGACAAGAAGAATGCGTCGTGTCTACTGCTACCTTACCTGAAAATCACCTGGTTGTAGTTAAGCTGTAGAATTCCTGCATAACACATCAAAGCGCTACATAATGTTTATTCCAATTGGCCCAAAGTAAATGCATCATTCAAAGCCAGAAAAAAAGTTGGTCCTTTAAAAAAAGAACAATGGAGAAAAGAATCTGTGAGAAAATCTATACATTTTCATTCCAAAAAACGCGAATGTGATAATATACTCACTACACATTATTTAGCATCAGCCTGAAAATAAATATGTGTAAAACTGTGAAATTGAAGAGAAATACAAAGCAACAGATTTCAGCTGACAGTAGAGCTGTTGATTGCCTGGCCTAACAATGCACCCGATTAAAAAAAGTCAAGCCGCTTTACATAAAGACTATTTTAATGCTGGATACACACCATGAGTTTACGCGTCGAATGCATCCGTCGATACGCGTCGATTCGATTATTTCCGAGCATTTCCGAACACATTTCGATGATTTTTAGGTCGATTGCCATGTAAAGTATGGCAAATCGACCTAACGATCCATCGAAGCTTCAATCGGACATGTCGGGAATAATCGAATCGACGCGTATCGACGGCCGCATCGAACGCGGAAACGCATGGTGTGTATCCAGCATTAGTCTATGTATTTGCATATGTGGATGATTTGCTGCATTAAGCTACTGTGCATGTGTGAAAATGGATACTTTTATCTTTTGGACAAGTAGTACTAATGCTGTCGGATTGACCCCATAAGCAATGACAGAGGTATGACTGGCGGAGTAGGCAGTATTTCTGCTTAACAATGATGGGGCAAAAAATTCACTAAGCCCTACTGCATTCGGTAATACAGAAAACAGCTGATTTTACGGAACATCTTGTCAAATGTCAATTCACTAAGCCTCTTACTACATTGAAAAGTAAAATTACTGACTAGTGAGATAAGTTACCAACTTGTGCTTTAAAAATACCTCAATAAATGTCAATTCACAAAGATTAGAACATTCGATAAAACTAGTGAAATATTCGGTATTTTAAGACCAGCCTGAGTGGTCGGTAACTAAAGGTCCGTACACACACCGGACTGGAGGCAACGACGAGTCCGTCGTCACCTCCCGCTGGGTGGGCGTTCCAGCGACAGTCTGGCGTGTGTACAGTCTGTCTGCAGACTGATACGGCTGTTTCTGAGCGATCCGCCTGGCAGATCGCTCAGAAACAGCCGTATCAGTCCGCCGACAGACTGTACACACGCCGGACTGTCGCTGGAACGCCCACCCAGCGGGAGGTGACGACGGACCCGTCGTTGCCTCCAGTCCGGCGTGTGTACGGACCTTATGAGTCAGCATTTGGTAAAATGGACAGACAAAGGAGATAGTTGATAGGAAGAGATACCCCGTCCTCGTATTCACTCCATTTGTTCCAATGCACTGCTGGACGGGACATCCAAAACTAAAGAAAACACGATGGAAGAGCAGGGCACATGTGGGCTGATCAGTGCAGGCATTTCTAAAGGAATGCCCTAGATGACTTTTACACTTGAAAGCGGTCACGTGATGGAAGCAGGAATAGCTCATGCAGATCATTTATTCCTGAAGAGTCATCACAACTCTGGCCAGAAGTGAGAGAACATCACTGTAGAAGAACACAGAATACCAAACTATTACCACATGTGTGAAAATCTTAGTGAAGTAGGAAAAAAAGTCTTTACCGACCTATTACTTTTTTTTACCAACCAGCCTTTATTGAATTGAGGCCATTATGTATCCATGGAGGAAAGGGGCGCACAGAGAGCTCATGATTGCTTAATATATACACTTTATTAGTTGTATTGTTCTTAAGTGTTTTCACTTGTTTAGGGTTTTTAAATGACTAAAGAGAGTGATTCACTTGCCGTCTTCAGGTCTGATGCCCGACCTAAAATGCTAGTGACATGTTCTGTTGCTATGTATGTATATGGGGGGGGGGGGGTTTGCTGGCAGAGTGGTGCACATGCAGCAGAGCCAGGACAAGGTCCTTCAGCACCCACTGCTGAGACAGCAAAGTGCGCCCCTCCATCCCTCCCACCCCAGCCGTCACTCTGATTGCTATTAGACTAAGAGGCACCCCAGGGCCCCTAACCTCCCCAACACCTTAATCTCTAGTTATCTGTCTTGTAGTCACTGTCATGTATCCCCTTTTCTTATTTCTTTCTGCTTCAAACACAATAGGAAATGATAGCTGAGTAAGTTGTGCGCCCCCTCCTACACTGCGCCCTGAGGCTGGAGCCTCTCCAGCCTCTGCCTCGGCCCGGCCCTGACATGCAGCATAACACAGAGTGGAATATTGAGGGCCACTGTACACAAGTGTTAGATTCTCAGCAGAGGCAGTCATTATTGCCCACTTTGCAAGTGTTTATTCTAGGGTGTATGCAGGGCTTACAGCAACCACTAAACTGCAAGCTCTGTGAGAAACCAACCATGTTCTGCTCCAGATTGTCCACAGAATGAGTGCATCTGTTCTAGTCTTCCCAAGCCAATGCAGAGCTGGTTACTGAAGTGTGAGAATACAATAGAGGCTACACACACACACACACACACACACATACAGATTAATGTACTCCGCCCCTTTCATTTCACTGTATGCAAAACACCTCCCTGGAGCCTTCAAATGAAATTCTTAATGTGACAAACAAAGGGATGTAAATAGATCACCCAGTGACAGTCTAAACAAGCATAAAATAGTTCCTCTAATAAAGCCTCATTAAAACAATAGGCCATCTGCTAGAATTTACCTGTAGGCAACTACAATCTAAATATAACAGTTCACTGGAAAGTACAGTAATATATAATGATATGAAATCAATATAGAAGGATATCAGCTATAGTCTTCTCACACTGTATGGCTTCAGAAAAGTGCCATTATTTGATATTTATATTTATAAAAGGAATATACAAACTTTCCATAGCCCTGTTCATGGTGGTCAATTGCATTGCAGAAAATTCTGCATGTCAGCTTATTGCCCATACAATTCTGTAGGCCTGTTCACAGTGCCGCATTGTAACCGATTGTGTTAATCTAACTCGCTGCATACAGGCTTTGCATTAAAGTCTATGTCCAGTTTCCACTGCAGCTCACATTTATTATAATACATGTGCCATGCAACTGACCAATGGGAACTAGCTTAGGCGTCAGAGGATGTTCAGATGTTTTATTAATTGAACACTGGTCTGACATATCTATTCTCCATCACACTGTGAGTGACGAAGGCACAGGTTGCAGTAATACGCAACAGAGGTTATTAAAGCTGTTTTTGTAGTACAAAGCTACTAGGAAATGGCAGTATTACTGATATTGGACAATATTTATGCTGACATCTTGGGGAACATGTTGCACAAAACAGATACAAAATCCATACCAGAAAGAAATGGATTTAATACCTGATCTAATGAAGGTGACTGATTTAGTAAACATACTCCAAAAGTAAAAAATCAACCTTTTAAAAAGCAAAAACAATCCTATATACTTATTGAAGGTTGTAAGCATGCAAGGACCTTGGACAGCGGCTTAGTGTTGGCGATGCAGTTGTAAGCAGCGGCTTAGTTTGGGTGGGTGCTAAGTGTGGTGGTTGTGGTGTTCTTGCACACAGGCTTTGGGCGACAGTGGTGTTCACTCAGGCTTTGGCCAGTGGGGGCTTTCCCAGTAGCGCTGAAAGGTGAAAATTGCTCTCGTGCTCAAGGGGTAAAACCCCTCAGTGGTGAAGTGGTTAATATGTATTTTATTTATTTTTTAATAAATGTGGTGTAAGACAGCGCAGGGAAGCAGCCGCCTCTTCTCAGCGTGAGGCGGCTGCTTCCGTAAACAGCGTTTCTGAGCGCAGAGGAGCAGCCTCCTCTGCCCAGTGTGAGGCGGCTGCCTCCATGCAGGGCAGGGCGGAGCGCGGAGAAACCGCCGCGTTGGATGAGGCGGTTAGCGCGCATGGCCCCCTGGCTGATACACCGCAGAGCGGTGTTAGTGTGGCTGGGACATGTAGTCCCTCGAGGTTTAGAATGACGCGCGCGCGCGCACTGAGGCAGAGCATATATGACAGTCAGAAGTGAGTCAGCTGACCAGGCTGGTCAGCTGACTCTGGCTCCACTCCTCATTGGTCCAGCGCTTAGGGAGGTGCTGGAGAGAGGCCTGTGTATATATACTGCCGGCTGTTCAGTTGCTGGTTGTCTGGCGTTGCGAACACATACGTGGGAGCACTCAGACCTGTAGTCAGATCCTTAAGTGTGCCGGGACCAGCTGGAGCTGTAATCCTACACTTAGCTAGATTCTGTTGATAGCTAAAGTACTAGTTTGATTGTGATTATCTGTTATGAACCTTTGCCTGCCTAACTATCCTCCTGAATTCTGATCTTGTACCTTGCCATTCTTTTTTTTTTTTTTTAAATTCTTTTTATTAAAATTTTAACATAAACACAACAGATCCCACTCGCAGGTGGGGTTAACATGTACATCCACTTTGCTCTTCGCTAACACGAGACCACTAAGACTATAAAAAAAAAAAAAAAAAAGCACACCACTTCCCTCCCAATCTAGTCATAAGAAGACTGACAATGAAAATATCGGGTTACATAAGATCATACATTTCAAGAATTATGCATCATTGTATAGGATAATACCATTATATACAAAGAGTGGTACATCAAAGTAGATATAGTTATTTAATTTCATGTTCTCATGTTGTAAACTTGTTACTGGTCCACGGCTTCCACACCTTATCAAATTTTTGGGGACATTCTAATACTCTGTTGCCGTACCCCGGCTTGTCCTTAGACTCTGTTTCTGCCTCTTGATTTTGTACCTCGATATTTCTGATACCCTGTTGCCGAACCCTGCCTGTACTTTAGACTCCGCCTTTGCCTTCTGATTCTGTACTTTGTCTGTCCGTGTGGTTACGACCTGATCTGCCCGACCTCGAGAACCGACCTTACTGTTAGAGGCAGTTCCCAGTCCTGATAGTGACACTTCCTCTTGAGTGTCACTCTCGTTCTGTCGATTCCTACTCTCAGCCTGACTCCTCCCTCCGGGAGAGTCCAGAAGGAATTGTACAGTACTCCTTACTGCTCTGAGGCCAGTCCTCTCATTATTACTGTTTGCACCAAAACACTCTATCCAGGTGTTCAGAGGTTAGCTGGTATATCGGATTATCGGTGATACTGCAGATCACTTATAATCTGGTATACATCTGTAATCCCAGTGATACTGCAGATCACCGGTAATCAGATCCTCTCTGTGCTTCACCGATCGTTACATGTGGCTTTTTTAATTTCCTTTTCCCTGCCCCCTGCCTCCCCCCACCAGCCAATCAGCGTAATTGTCTGTCATAGGCTTCAGCCTATGACAGCCGATCACTCCCCAGCCCCAGTACAGCGCTGCTGCAGATCGCAGCGCTGTACATGTAAAAAGACAGCGATTAAGCCATCTAACAGTCTCCCGAGCGGCGATACTGAAGGCGGGACAGAGCTCCGCCCCCAAGCAGGAGATACATGCACAGCCTGCGCGCAATCTCCTGCAGTAGCAGGCTCCAGGACCTGACACCAAATGGCATTAGGCGGTCCTGGGGCTGCCGCCGTGGCCACGCCCATTGGCGTGGGGAGGTCGTAGGGTAGTTAACTCACATGGATTGCAAAAGTTCGTTGTTTCACAAATGAAAATAATAAGCTATTGAAAAGTAATTTGAGTCTAAATAGTCTACCTTTTGCAGTCTGATCATTTTCTAACTGACCCATTGAAATTGAATTTTTCACATGAGCTATATATATATATATCATTGCATTAATTTGTATTTATGTTTACTTCCTGGTTGGAAGATCATGTGATTGTATAATGTCACTTCCTATGTGGGCATGTATAAAAAGAATCATGTGATGTGAATATATCAGCATTGATAAAGATTGTGGACCAACTGAAACGTTTGCTGTGAGCTGCTGTAAGCTTCATTTACTTTGGTCAATAAACAAGAGCTCGTGTGCTGCAATCTAGTGATGGGCGAACACCTGGATGTTCGGGTTCGGGAAAGTTCGCCGAACATGGCCGAGATGTTCGGCATGTTCGGGCCGAACCCCGAACTTCCCGAACATCCCTATTTTGGGGGCCCTATGGGGTCGCAGGCATAAGGGGGGAGCATGCCCCGATCGCGGGGGGGGTCGGAAATTCCCCCCACCCCCTCCGCTAGCGCTCCCCCCTCTGCCCGCTTCCCCATTCAAAAGTTTCAAGAAGTACCTGTATAGCGGATGGCCTGGCAGTGGGCGGCACTGTGGAGTGAGGAGGAGGAGGAGTCCGGAGAGTGACGAGTTGAGGGAGGCCGGGCAGCGGGCGTGAGGTCAGCGAAAGGGCGGAACTTCCGCCCTTTCTCTGACCTCACGCCCGCTGCCCGGCCTCCCTCAACTCGTCACTCTCCGGACTCCTCCTCCTCCTCACTCCACAGTGCCGCCCACTGCCAGGCCATCCACTATACAGGTACTTCTTGAAACTTTTGAATGGGGAAGCGGGCAGAGGGGGGAGCGCTAGCGGAGGGGGTGGGGGGAATTTCCGACCCCCCCCGCGATCGGGGCATGCTCCCCCCTTATGCCTGCGACCCCATAGGGGGGCCGTATTGCGGCCTGTTCGGCCGAACAGGGCCCTGTTCGCCCGAACAGGGGCCCTGTTCGGGGGCATACAGAAGTTCGGGGCGAACCCGAACTTAAAAGGCCGAACACCATGAGGTGTTCGGCCGAACTCGAACATCACCCGAACAGGGTGATGTTCTGCAGAACCCGAACAGTGGCGAACACTGTTCGCCCAACACTACTGCAATCCTCTGTACTTTTATATTTATATATATATTTATACACATACATATATATATATATATATATATATATATATATACACATACACACATATATATATATATATATATATATATATATATACATGTATATATACATGTATATATATATATATATATATATATATATATATATATACAGAGAGTGCTGCAGCACACAACAGGAAACCAGTGACAGGGGCTCTTGGTGACGCTTTAACGCTTTTAAGCTCACCAACTGCGCCAAAGTGTCCCCGATCTGGTGAGTCCTACTCTAACCAGGCAAAAATGCTAGTTTTTATCAGCGTTCTAGTGGGAACCATACCAAAAGCCCAGGGGTCAGCTAAATGGGAGAAATGAAATTAAAAACACCTCACCTTCTACTAGCTACTAACTGAACTATGAGCACCTCTCATTTATATGCCTAACTGTGCTAGAGATGGGTGTGGTTATGCACGCTCACAGGGGAAAATAATATAAGCCAAGGGATGAGCAGCACAAACCAAATTTTATGCAATACTATGCAAAGCATGCACGCAGCACTGGAGAACCCCAATCTCCATAAGAATTATATAAATACAGAGGGTGCTGCAGCACACAACAGGAAAACAGTGACAGGGGCTCTTGGTTACGCTTTAACGCGTTTAAGCTCACCAACTGCGCCAAAGTGTCCCCGATCTGGTGAGTCCTACTCTAACCAGGCAAAAATGCTAGTTTTTATCAGCGTTCAAGTGGGAACCATGCCAAAAGCCCAGGGGTCAGCTAAATGGGAGAAATGAAATTAAAAACACCTCCGGTGAGTGGGATATGGACGCTGACTTGTTTATTTCCTTTTAAATAATGCACATTACCTGGCTGTCCTGCTGATCCTCTGCCTCTAATACTTTAAAAGGAAACCTTAAAGGGAACCTGAACTGAGTAAAATTATTTAAAATAAACACATGATGTAGCTGCAAATGAATATTACATACTTACCTCACCATCAGTTCCTCTCAGAAGCTCACCATTTTCTTCTTACAGTGACCCCTTCCAGTTCTGACAATATTTTGTCAGAACTGAAATACACCAGTTGCTGTTACAACTGAATGTGTAAGGTAAAGTCCATGTTTCCCTATGGTTCAAGTGGGTGATATTACAATTTAACAGTGTGCTGACCAGGAAGCTGTTATGGGGTAATGCCCATTTTCAAAATGGAGGACAGAGAATTCCATTGACAAACAAGACGCAGGAGAGGAGTAATAGATTGATGAGTAGACTAAACAGGAGGTAAGTATGACCTGTGTATGGTTATTTTGACTTTTTATTTTCAGTTCAGGTTCTCTTTAAGTCATATAAAAAAGGCAGTTTTACTTACCTTGGGCTTCTACTTTATTTTCAGTTCAGGTTCTCTTTAAGTCATATAAAAAAGGAAGTTTTACTTACCTGGGGCTTCTACCGGCCCCCTGCAGTTGCACCGTGCCTGCAGTGGTACCTGAGCCTGTAGCCTTGCCACTGCGCTGGCGCTGCCCTGGCCGCACGCGTCCTCGTTCGCGCTCCTCTCACCAGGAGTGTCTTCTGTAGACGCAGTAGAGATTTTTAGCAACAGGAGCACGAACAAGGCGATAGGCTCAGTCATTGAAAGCGGAGCTGAGTCACAGTGGGGGCCAGGGATCGTTGAGTACCGGCGCGAGCACTGGGCGACTCTAGGGGGCTGGTAGAAGCCCCAGGTAAGTAAAACGGCCTTTTTTTATATGACTTAAGTATCCCTTTAAGCCATAGACACTGAACAAGCATTAAAAAACAGATGTCTTTGACAAATCTGCCAAGATTAGCTGCATGCTGGTTTCAGGTGTGCATTTATACAATACAATACAATACAATAATATTTCTATAGCGCTTTTCTCCCATAGGACTCAAAGCGCTATTTGTACTGTACTGACCAGTAAGATCAGCAGAACTGTATTGTTTAACCACTTAAGTACCAGCGGTTTCTGCCCCCCTAAGGACCAGAGACCGCTGGTACAATGAAATCGGCTCCTGCCCGGCTCACATGGATCTGCCGTTATAGAGACAGGCAGAGCCAGTGAGCTGCGGCAAGAGACGTCGGGTTTGAGCGGCGCGATCGGTGGGGAGCGACGGAAACAGCGGATGCGCGCTGCCGTGCGGTGATTGAAATCTATGTCCTGCCAGCCAGGAACCCACCAAAACAGGGCATCGATTTCAATCACTGCGGCCCTAAAATAATATAAGTATGGCAGCTTCCACAATTGTTTCCTTTAAAACTGATAACATTGTTTTAAAACTTATCACATAAAAAACAGTGTTAAAATCCCTCTGTGTGTATCCAGCATAATAGAGTAATAGAGTAGAAAATGATAGACATCAAAAACACAAATGTTATTTTCAGACTACTTTTAAAAACAAACAAACACAAAAGAGCTATATTACATTAAGTAGCAGGTAGTTTTCAGGCAGGGTTAATGTGCATATTTTCTACAAAAGTATCCCAGTGATAGCCACATATTGCATACAGCAGCATCCAATATATATTCTAAGTTACCAACCACATTGCATACTTCCCATTGCCTGGTGTATTTATCTGGGCACTACGTTATTCCTACAGACAGACCATGTGTTGGTGACATGGGAAGCTTTTAGAGCACTGAAACAGATGTGATTCACTGATGCCAAATTCTGGAACCGGGAACAAATGGGAAGCGGCATTTGAGTCGCATTTGGCAGCTTATGCAATAATCTGTTCTACAAAGGCTCTGCTCACCAGGTGTTATGTGTTCAATATTTACCTGAAATGATGGCGTGTTTAGTCTCCAACTTTATTATAACACCTTTGCTTTCCCCTAGAGTTCTCTGCTCATTGTGTGTGTGTGTTTTTTTTATCCCAGAATCCTCCTGGGACTGAAGTGTAAAGTAATAATTAGAGTAAAGTGAGATGTGAGGAGGGTTTGGGGAGGAATGTGGAACAGACAAACAGCCATTTGTATTATCTTGAGCAAAATATTACCACTTTGGAGTCTCTGTTTAGCCAGATGTCACTGGCACATGGTAATATCCAGTGTTGTGGGAAAATATACCCTTCAACTTCTTTTTGTGAATGTTTAAATTATAGTCTTGGTACAAATCAGTTAAGAGCCTCTGGCTCAGACTAGATTTACAGCCTTATTATTTTTTTTAGCTTTTTGGGGTTTTTTTTTTTTACAGAAGCCTGATCTGCAGCAGTCTCAGTTCCTGTTGCTGTCCATATAGTTTGTGCTTTAATACAATGCATTTAAGCCTTCCTAGCTGTGATCGGCTAGGGCATGGAACGTGATTTTGCAGTCACAGTACACTAATTAAAACCACAGAGACTAGTGATGATCATAGAGATTTGCAGGAATTTTGTTTTATCGCATATCTGTACAAAGGATTTTCAGGGGAAAAGAGCTCAGCACACAACAAGCAGAGCTGGCAGACACTTCTGGAGTTCAGTGGTGGCTCTGAAAATGGGCATTTGTTTGATCCAATCAGATGTATGTTTATGGGTTACTACTATCCTGTCCTGAATCAGATCAACCATTGGAGTGACTATTGAAAGCTAATCCTGTAACAAAATGTAAAAAAAAAAAAAAAAAGACTATCAAGCAGTGTACCTTGTGGTACCCTAGCAACACTCGTGTTACCTATGCACTGCGGGTTGCGTTAATACGCAAAGTGCACTGAGTAGTTGGCATAAGTAAAGGCAAAATTGTTGTGTGTACTAAATCCCTATAAAGTAAACAAGCCTCGCCCACAGCTTCTCCAGAGAGCCTTGGCATTCTCAGCCTTAGTAGCAAGGGCTTATGGGAGCTCAGTCTGGGCAGGAGGAGGTGGAGGTTACTAGCCAGATATTTTAGAGGCAGAGGGCAGGAGGGAGTAGGAGAGGGGAGTGGGAGATACAGATCAAATTGCCTGTGTGTAATGTGACTAACAGCACATGGCCGCCCTCACTGTATCACAGGAATAAATAATCATAAACTGTTGAAACAGTTTGCAGCTAGATATGCTGTGTAAACTTTAGATAAGATATATAGACCAGTTATTTGTTATAGTTAGTTTTTCATCTCGGATTCGCTTTAAGAATTAACTCCCTCTTGTAAATATTATGCTCCTGTCAACCAGAATAACCACAAATACCTTCTGTTTTAACGGCCCATTCATACTAGAGCGGTTTGACGGCAATTTCAGCAAAACGCCCAAGCGCTAGTGCTTTTTAAAGCGCTAGTGCAATAATACCCTATGGCCCGTTCTCACTTGGGCGATTTGCGTTAATCGCCGGCGATTAATGCAAATCGCCAAACGCAATCGTGTAACCTGCAACATTTTCAGGCGATTTCCTGGCGATCGCGTTTAGTGCTATAGAAGCGCTAATCACGATTGCGGAAAAATCCCTACAGTGTCCAGTGATTTTTCTGCGTTAAATCGCAGAAAAATCACTCCCTCAAAACGCTGTTGGCTTTTAGGTATGAATGGGGCCTAAGAATGCAAGTTTCTGTTTTGCATAGCTTTTTTAGTAAGAGGGCTTTTTGGTCCTTTTTAGCTCCTTACACAATCCTAGGAGTTCTGGTTCACCCTGAGCTTGCTGGGCAATCTGTAACTCAGGTCTGAGGGTGAGGACATTACAAGAATGAAGACTAATATGCTCTCACTGCCTCACCTCACTGTGGACAACCCCCACCCCATCCCAGTCAATCACCACAGATTATTTTAAAATGGAATGGGAGGAAGGATTATCCTTTTTATGAGCAGACTGCTTGCTACAATAAGAGGCACCCCAAAACAAAACAAATCAATGAAAAAGTGAGGATGTACCCCTAGGGGACTGAACACACGAGAAAGAACAAGAAATTTTGGTTATGGAACAACAGATATCATTTTCAATATTTATTTTAAATATTTATATAGTGCTGACATATTACGCAGCGCTGTGCAGAGTTTATGGTCTTGTCACTAACTGTCCCTCAGAGGGGCTCACAATCTAGTCCCTGTCATAGTCATATTTCTATGTATGTATCGTGTAGTGCATGTATCATAGTCTAGGGCCAATTTAGGGGGAAAACAATTAATTAACTTATCTGTATGTTTTTTGGGATGTGGGAGGAAACCAGGGTGCCCGGAGGAAACCCACGCCGACACAGGGAGAACATACAAGCTCCATGCAGTGCCCTGGTGGGATTCCAACTGGGAACCTGGTGCTGCAAGGCGAGAATGCTAACCACTACGCCACCGTGCTGCACATAGTCCCTGCTCCCTCAGGCTACAATGCCTGCTTCCCTCTCCTTCTGCATATATATAGCCTAAAATATAATAGTTTGATCCAAATAAAAACTATTGAGTCCAGGGACAGCTTATTATTTAATTCATTATTTGAGGAAAACAATACAAACTTTCAGATTTATCTGTAAAAGCAAATCAGTTAAAAGGGGTGCACAGCGCACTTAAAAATGTAAGCGCCACCATAACCCACAATGTTATTACTAACTACTTAATTCCGGCTATGGTGGCGCCAGTGTAGCATATTGGGGCACCCCATATCAGTCATACCTGAACCTTTGTATGCAGTATCTGGTGTGCCCCCTCCCCCAGCAGCAAGAATGTATATGTACACACACACACACACACAAACGCACGCACACACACCATATGATATATCCCTGACTTTGGCTGCTGTACCCAGGCCATGGTTGAGGCCACTGTTCCCTTTGTCCTCCTCATAAACAGCACCGCATACATATATGTCTGCACACTGTACAGAATTATTCACAGCAGCTCTGATAACCTTTCTGAAAACAGATATGCTGCCAGAATTCAGTTAACAAAGTTGGAGATATGATTTTGTATCCATGATAAATTTATTAAAATACAGTATTCTGCCTGACTCAGGACAGTGGAGTTGAAGAAGAAAGATGTTATCAGTGTATGATGGAAAACCTGTCACAAAAGATATTGCACTCCCAAAAATCCTCCGTTCAATTTTACTTGAATAAAAATCAGTATATCTCTCAGGGGAGCTTACAGAGTGCAGGAGGGGGGGGGGGGGGGGGGGAGGTTGACACAAAGGTATTGCAGGATTCTGCTTGTTCATACCCTGAGGTCACACAGAAAGAATCCACAACAAACGCTTCAGTGGTAATGATAATGGTTCAGTATGACCTGTAATGTTTGTTGACAAACACAAAAAACATGGCTTAAGGAAATGTGCATTGGGCCTTTACAAAGAGGGTTATATACGCGGAACAGCTTTTTACCACTTAGAAATAAAATGAAGACAACCAACATTAGATGGCTGAATAGTGTAATAGTTAAGGGCTCTGCCTCTGGCACAGGCGACCTGGGTTCGATTCTCGGCTCTGCCTGTTCAGTAAGCCAGCACCTATTCAGTAGGAGACCTTGGGCAAGACTCCATAACACTGCTACTGCCTATAGAGCGCGTCCTAGTGGCTGCAGCTCTGGTGCTTTGAGTCCGCCAGGAGAAAAGCGCGATATAAATGTTCTGTGTTTGATTAGATAGGTACAGAGCAAAATGATTCTAATATGTTCTATTTGATTTGCTGTAATTTATTAAGCACCAATATACTGTATACTATACAAATATTTAAAAATGTGTACATGTATTATTATTATTGTGTATTTACCAGTATATAGTGTTGACATCTTCCATAGCACTTTTACATTGTATATAGTTTTTTCACTAACTGTTCCTCACAAGAACTCACAATCTAATCCCTACCATAGTCAATAATTGTATTATGCTCCTATTGTAGTCTAAAGGTTGTTGCCTCCAGTCCGGCGTGTGTACGGACCTTAATGCTGGCAATACACAATAAGATTTTTCAGTCGATTTACTGTCTGATCTTATTTTCGATCGATTTTTTAATCGATTTTCTGATCTTTTCTTATTAATTTCCATTCGCTTCTTTGAGAAATCGATCAGAAAAACGATCGATAATAAGATCGGACATGTCAGAAATTATCTATCGAACCATCTATCTGCTGAAAAAACTTATGGTGTATTCCCAGCATAAAGGCAGCGATACACTGGTCGATTGCCACCAGATCGACCAACAGATAGATTCCTCTGTGATCGAATCTAATCACAGAGGGATCTATTGGCTGCCCATACACTGCACACAGATTTAAATTGATTTCAGCATGAAATCGATTCAAAACCTGTGGAGCTGCCACTGCTGCCTGCCTTGTCGCCCCAGTCCACTCCTGATCCCCCGGCCAGCAGCAATTACATCACCTGTGCGGCTGGCGCAAGTCCCCGGGATTCGTGCTGTCTCTGAGCAGAGGCTTAAATAGAAAATCTGGATGTACCCGAGTCTTCTTACAGCCCCCCTCCCCCCCCCTCCTGTAGCCTGCCCTATAAAGGGACCCTAAGTAGAGGTTCAAATTGTAAAACTGGACTTACCTGGGGCCAGTGGCGTAGCTAAGGAGCTCTGGGCCCCGATGCAAGTTTTACAATGGGGCCCCCCAAGCACTCTATACATAGCAATTAATACGGTGCATCAAAACCTGCCAATGGCAATTACAGTGTCAGAGGTGCAAGAGGAGGATGGGGAACAGTTTGTTAATGATTACCACTACTCAAAGTATCTATAGAAGTGATTATTATGAGCACAGGACCAATAGAGAGCTAATACTGTAGTTGAGGGAAGGCCCTTCGGGGCCCCTCTGGCACAAGGGCCCCGATGCGGTCGCTACCTCTGCACCCCCTATTGCTACGCCCCTGCCTGGGGCTTCTTACAGTCCCCTGTAGCCCCTGACGTCCCCCGGCATCCTCTGGGTCGCTTCCGTGGTCCTGCTGGTGGCTCTGGTAATCCAGCGACTTTGGCTGAAATTGCGCATGTGTGAGTTGCCTTAAGGGTCCTGCGCACGCATGGTTCAGTCATTAGAGAACCACGCATGTGCCAACGGCCTACAGCCACCGGTGCAAAGATGCACAAGGTGCGCAACTTCAGCCATAAATCCAGATTTTCAATTTAAGCCTCTGCTCAGGGTCCCTTTAAAGGGCAGTTTATTGATAAGGTGTGAAAATATCACCTAGGAGAAAACTGAGGAGAATATGTTAATTGTAAATGGGCCTATGTGCTTGTCTCTTTCTTAGCCCAAGCTACAATGCATATTCAGCAGACATCTTCAGAGTCACATGACATCACGCTATGGGCCCAATCCAATTCACTTTTTCTCCTAAATTTTCTCCTAGGAGATAATTTTTCATCTTCTGTTTAAATTAAACTTTTCAGGACTGCAATGGAAAAAGTACCAACAAGTAGGTGAAAAAGTATTGTCAAAATGATCCTATTTTATTGCTTGCTGGTGGCTTAGAGGGCATTTTACTGATAAGATGTCAAAATATCACCTAGGAAAAAACTTGGAAAAAAAATTATTGGATCAGGCCCTATGTCCTTGTCCCTCTCTCCGCCCAAGCTACAGTGTACATTCAGTGGACATCTCCTCCACAGTCACTTGACATCACACGATGTGCTTCTCCCTTTTTCAGCCCAAGCTATAGAGCAGGGCTTTTCAACCTTTTCACTAACTGTACCACTTTTATCGGCTGAAAAATTTCAAGTACCACCAGTGTGTCTGGGAAGTAGATTGGACCCGATCAGGCTCGGCTGTTTCCACCAGAGCCCGAGCGGAGAGCCCCTACTGCGCATTCACTCACGCCGACAAGGAGATCTTCAAGGGGGTCACAGCACTGGATCCCCTCTACTGAGGAGGAAGCCTCTTTGGAATCCAGAGGCTTCCCCCTCCTTAGGTAATTACCCCCAGGGGCACTTTTTTCTTACAGGTACACATTAAGAAATATGGGATGGGAATAGCAGGAGGCATTGATCGGGAAAAGGATTAAAATGAAATTGCTAGCCTACAGATTGCCATTATTGGCAATCTGTAGGTAGATAGCCAATATCGGTAGCCCTCACCCTCACCACCAGATAGCTGGGCAGTGACTCACCACAAAATTCAGCTGCCCCTCGCTCGCTCCTCGCTGTGCTGCCCTGCGGAGTAGTTCAAACCTCAGATTAGTGGTAACCCGGCTGCAGTGAAGAGAGATAGCTAGGCAAACGGTGCATATTGACACCACGTATACTTCAAATACTGGAAGTGAGCAGTGATGTCACTTTATTGTATTTGAAGTATATTACTTCTGTATTTGAAGGATACCCACCGTCATTGTGCACCATTCACCTGGCTGTCTCCTCACCGCTAATCTGAGGTCTGAAGTATGCCGCAAGGCAGCACAGCAAGGAGCAGGACAGGACAAGCGGCAGGCGGGCAATTAAGTGGCAGGCAAACTTGGATTGTACCACCTGGCCAACAGCAACGTACCACTGGTGGTACACGTACCACTGGTTGAAAAGCCCTGCTATAGAGCATAGGCCTCAATTCACTAAGATCATGCTGGTGATAATGAGGCAAGAGAAAACTTATCACCATACATCGTTTGGTATTTCCAGTGTTCATTCACTAAAGAAAGAAAGAAAGTCAGAGTCACATGATGTCACACTATGTGCTTGACCCGTTTTCAGCCCAAACTACAGTGCATATTCAGCAGACATCTCCAGAGTCACATGACATCACACTATGTGCTTGTCTCTCTCTCAGCATACCTCCCAACTTTTTGAGATGAGAAAGAGGGACACTTAAGCCATGCCCCTGCCACACCCCTGATCACGCCCTGTCACACCCCTAGTCATGCATACCATAAAGATTTCATGAGAAAAATATGTTGTTTTATAACTTAAACCACACTTGTCCTTTCTATCCTGGTTCAATGCCCTTCATATTAATGTTTAAAAATAAGAAATATCAATTTAAAAGATGGGAATAACATTTAGAACCAATTAAAGGGACCCCGAGCAGTAATTAAAATCAAAACTTTCACTTACCTGGGGCTCCGCCGTCCTCCTGACTCTTCTGCGGGCCCTGCAGGCGGCTCCGTTGCCGGCGACACCCGTGCCGGGCCGACACTTCCTAATTTTTAATCCTTGGCGCCCGCTTCGCGTCATCGCGCCGGCCACTCAGCATCATCACATCGGCCGGTGTGACAGTACTGCGCATGCACGTTTTTCTACCTCTGAATCGCCACAGAGCTGCCAGCGGGACCCGCAGAAGAGCCAGGAGGAGGGTGGGGGACCTCGCGGCCTATGGTGGGCTGGAGGAAGCCCCAGGTAAGTGAAAGTTTTGATTTTAATTACTGCTCGGGGTCCCTTTAAACACATTTTTTAGTAGATAAATACATATGTTTACACAGAAAGAGGGACAAAGTCCTGAAAGAGGGACAAATGAGGAGGAAAGAGGGACAGAGGAGCAGGGCTCCCAAAGAGGGACTGTCCCTCCAAAAGAGGGACAGTTGCAAGCTGTGTCTCAGCCCAAGCAACAGTGTACATTCAGTGGACATCTCCAGAGTTACATCACATTACGCTATGCCCTTGTCCCTCTCTCAGCCCAAGCTACAGTATACATTCAGTGGACATCTCCAGAGTTACATCACATTACACTATGCCCTTGTCCATCTCTCAGCCCAAGCTACAGTATACATTCAGTGGACATCTCCAGAGTTACATGACATCACACTATGCCCTTGTCCCTCTCTCAGCCCAAGCTACAGTATACATTCAGTGGACATCTCCAGAGTTACATCACATTACACTATGCCCTTGTCCCTCTCTCAGCCCAAGCTACAGTATACATTCAGTGGACATCTCCAGAGTTACATCACATTACGCTATGCCCTTGTCCCTCTCTCAGCCCAACCTACAGTATACATTCAGTGGACATCTCCAGAGTTACATGACATCACACTATGCCCTTGTCCCTCTCTCAGCCCAAGCTACAGTGTACATTCAGTGGACATCTCCAGAGTTACATCACATTACACTATGCCCTTGTCCCTCTCTCAGCCCAAGCTACAGTATACATTCAGTGGACATCTCCAGAGTTACATCACATTACACTATGCCCTTGTCAATCTCTCAGCCCAAGCTACAGTATACATTCAGTGGACATCTCCAGAGTTACATGACATCACACTATGCCCTTGTCCCTCTCTCAGCCCAAGCTACAGTATACATTCAGTGGACATCTCCAGAGTTACATCACATCACACTATGCCCTTGTCCCTCTCTCAGCCCAAGCTACAGTATACATTCAGTGGACATCTCCAGAGTTACATCACATTACACTATGCCCTTGTCCATCTCTCAGCCCAAGCTACAGTATACATTCAGTGGACATCTCCAGAGTTACATGACATCACACTATGCCCTTGTCCCTCTCTCAGCCCAAGCTACAGTATACATTCAGTGGACATCTCCAGAGTTACATCACATTACACTATGCCCTTGTCCCTCTCTCAGCCCAAGCTACAGTATACATTCAGTGGACATCTCCAGAGTTACATCACATTACGCTATGCCCTTGTCCCTCTCTCAGCCCAAGCTACAGTATACATTCAGTGGACATCTCCAGAGTTACATGACATCACACTATGCCCTTGTCCCTCTCTCAGCCCAAGCTACAGTGTACATTCAGTGGACATCTCCAGAGTTACATCACATTACACTATGCCCTTGTCCCTCTCTCAGCCCAAGCTACAGTATACATTCAGTGGACATCTCCAGAGTTACATCACATTACACTATGCCCTTGTCAATCTCTCAGCCCAAGCTACAGTATACATTCAGTGGACATCTCCAGAGTTACATGACATCACACTATGCCCTTGTCCCTCTCTCAGCCCAAGCTACAGTATACATTCAGTGGACATCTCCAGAGTTACATCACATCACACTATGCCCTTGTCCCTCTCTCAGCCCAAGCTACAGTATACATTCAGTGGACATCTCCAGAGTTACATCACATTACACTATGCCCTTGTCCCTCTCTCAGCCCAAGCTACAGTATACATTCAGTGGACATCTCCAGAGTTACATCACATTACACTATGCCCTTGTCCCTCTCTCAGGACAAGCTACAGTATACATTCAGTGGACATCTCCAGAGTCACATGACATCACACTATGCCCTTGTCCCTCTCTCAGCCCAAGCTACAGTATACATTCAGTGGACATCTCCAGAGTTACATGACGTCACACTATGCCCTTGTCCCTCTCTCAGCCCAAGCTACAGTATACATTCAGTGGACATCTCCAGAGTTACATCACATTACACTATGCCCTTGTCCCTCTCTCAGCCCAAGCTACAGTATACATTCAGTGGACATCTCCAGAGTTACATCACATTACACTATGCCCTTGTCCCTCTCTCAGCCCAAGCTACCATATACATTCAGTGGACATCTCCAGAGTTACATCACATTACGCTATGCCCTTGTCCCTCTCTCAGCCCAAGCTACAGTATACATTCAGTGGACATCTCCAGAGTTACATCACATTACACTATGCCCTTGTCCCTCTCTCAGCCCAAGCTACAGTATACATTCAGTGGACATCTCCAGAGTTACATCACATAACATTACACTATACCCTTGTCCATCTCTCAGCCCAAGCTACAGTATACATTCAGTGGACATCTTCAGAGTCACATGACATCACACTATACCCTTGTCCCTCTCTCAGCCCAAGCTACAGTATACATTCAGTGGACATCTTCAGAGTTACATCACATAACATTACACTATACCCTTGTCCATCTCTCAGCCCAAGCTACAGTATACATTCAGTGGACATCTTCAGAGTCACATGACATCACACTATACCCTTGTCCCTCTCTCAGCCCAAGCTACAGTATACATTCAGTGGACATCTCCAGAGTTACATGACATCACACTATGCCCTTGTCCCTCTCTCAGCCCAAGCTACAGTATACATTTAGTGGACATCTCCAGAGTTACATCACATTACACTATGCCCTTGTCCCTCTCTCAGCCCAAGCTACAGTATACATTCAGTGGACATCTCCAGAGTTACATCACATTACACTATGCCCTTGTCCATCTCTCAGCCCAAGCTACAGTATACATTCAGTGGACATCTCCAGAGTTACATCACATTACACTATGCCCTTGTCCCTCTCTCAGCCCAAGCTACAGTATACATTCAGTGGACATCTCCAGAGTTACATCACATTACACTATGCCCTTGTCCATCTCTCAGCCCAAGCTACAGTATACATTCAGTGGACATCTCCAGAGTTACATGACATCACACTATACCCTTGTCCCTCTCTCAGCCCAAGCTACAGTATACATTCAGTGGACATCTCCAGAGTTACATGACATCACACTATGCCCTTGTCCCCTCTCTCAGCCCAAGCTACAGTATACATTCAGTGGACATCTCCAGAGTTACATCACATTACACTATGCCCTTGTCCCTCTCTCAGCCCAAGCTACAGTATACATTCAGTGGACATCTCCAGAGTTACATCACATTACACTATGCCCTTGTCCATCTCTCAGCCCAAGCTACAGTATACATTCAGTGGACATCTTCAGAGTTACATCACATAACATTACACTATACCCTTGTCCATCTCTCAGCCCAAGCTACAGTATACATTCAGTGGACATCTTCAGAGTCACATGACATCACACTATACCCTTGTCCCTCTCTCAGCCCAAGCTACAGTATACATTCAGTGGACATCTCCAGAGTTACATGACATCACACTATGCCCTTGTCCCTCTCTCAGCCCAAGCTACAGTATACATTTAGTGGACATCTCCAGAGTTACATCACATTACACTATGCCCTTGTCCCTCTCTCAGCCCAAGCTACAGTATACATTCAGTGGACATCTCCAGAGTTACATCACATTACACTATGCCCTTGTCCATCTCTCAGCCCAAGCTACAGTATACATTCAGTGGACATCTCCAGAGTTACATCACATTACACTATGCCCTTGTCCCTCTCTCAGCCCAAGCTACAGTATACATTCAGTGGACATCTCCAGAGTTACATCACATTACACTATGCCCTTGTCCATCTCTCAGCCCAAGCTACAGTATACATTCAGTGGACATCTCCAGAGTTACATGACATCACACTATACCCTTGTCCCTCTCTCAGCCCAAGCTACAGTATACATTCAGTGGACATCTCCAGAGTTACATGACATCACACTATGCCCTTGTCCCCTCTCTCAGCCCAAGCTACAGTATACATTCAGTGGACATCTCCAGAGTTACATCACATTACACTATGCCCTTGTCCCTCTCTCAGCCCAAGCTACAGTATACATTCAGTGGACATCTCCAGAGTTACATCACATTACACTATGCCCTTGTCCATCTCTCAGCCCAAGCTACAGTATACATTCAGTGGACATCTCCAGAGTTACATCACATTACACTATGCCCTTGTCCATCTCTCAGCCCAAGCTACAGTATACATTCAGTGGACATCTCCAGAGTCACATGACATCACACTATACCCTTGTCCCTCTCTCAGCCCAAGCTACAGTATACATTCAGTGGACATCTCCAGAGTTACATGACATCACACTATGCCCTTGTCCCTCTCTCAGCCCAAGCTACAGTATACATTCAGTGGACATCTCCAGAGTTACATCACATTACACTATGCCCTTGTCCATCTCTCAGCCCAAGCTACAGTATACATTCAGTGGACATCTCCAGAGTTACATCACATTACACTATGCCCTTGTCCCTCTCTCAGCCCAAGCTACAGTATACATTCAGTGGACATCTCCAGAGTTACATCACATTACACTATGCCCTTGTCCACCTCTCAGCCCAAGCTACAGTATACATTCAGTGGACATCTCCAGAGTCACATGACATCACACTATGCCCTTGTCCCTCTCTCAGCCCAAGCTACAGTATACATTCAGTGGACATCTCCAGAGTTACATCACATTACACTATGCCCTTGTCCCTCTCTCAGCCCAAGCTACAGTATACATTCAGTGGACATCTCCAGAGTTACATCACATTACACTATGCCCTTGTCCATCTCTCAGCCCAAGCTACAGTATACATTCAGTGGACATCTCCAGAGTTACATCACATTACACTATGCCCTTGTCCATCTCTCAGCCCAAGCTACAGTATACATTCAGTGGACATCTCCAGAGTCACATGACATCACACTATGCCCTTGTCCCTCTCTCAGCCCAAGCTACAGTATACACTCAGTGGACATCTCCAGAGTTACATGACATCACACTATGCCCTTGTCCCTCTCTCAGCCCAAGCTACAGTATACATTCAGTGGACATCTCCAGAGTTACATCACATTACACTATGCCCTTGTCCATCTCTCAGCCCAAGCTACAGTATACATTCAGTGGACATCTCCAGAGTTACATCACATTACACTATGCCCTTGTCCCTCTCTCAGCCCAAGCTACAGTATACATTCAGTGGACATCTCCAGAGTTACATCACATTACACTATGCCCTTGTCCCTCTCTCAGCCCAAGCTACAGTATACATTCAGTGGACATCTCCAGAGTTACATCACATTACACTATGCCCTTGTCCATCTCTCAGCCCAAGCTACAGTATACATTCAGTGGACATCTTCAGAGTTACATCACATAACATTACACTATACCCTTGTCCATCTCTCAGCCCAAGCTACAGTATACATTCAGTGGACATCTTCAGAGTCACATGACATCACACTATACCCTTGTCCCTCTCTCAGCCCAAGCTACAGTATACATTCAGTGGACATCTCCAGAGTTACATGACATCACACTATGCCCTTGTCCCTCTCTCAGCCCAAGCTACAGTATACATTTAGTGGACATCTCCAGAGTTACATCACATTACACTATGCCCTTGTCCCTCTCTCAGCCCAAGCTACAGTATACATTCAGTGGACATCTCCAGAGTTACATCACATTACACTATGCCCTTGTCCATCTCTCAGCCCAAGCTACAGTATACATTCAGTGGACATCTCCAGAGTTACATCACATTACACTATGCCCTTGTCCCTCTCTCAGCCCAAGCTACAGTATACATTCAGTGGACATCTCCAGAGTTACATCACATTACACTATGCCCTTGTCCATCTCTCAGCCCAAGCTACAGTATACATTCAGTGGACATCTCCAGAGTTACATGACATCACACTATACCCTTGTCCCTCTCTCAGCCCAAGCTACAGTATACATTCAGTGGACATCTCCAGAGTTACATGACATCACACTATGCCCTTGTCCCCTCTCTCAGCCCAAGCTACAGTATACATTCAGTGGACATCTCCAGAGTTACATCACATTACACTATGCCCTTGTCCCTCTCTCAGCCCAAGCTACAGTATACATTCAGTGGACATCTCCAGAGTTACATCACATTACACTATGCCCTTGTCCATCTCTCAGCCCAAGCTACAGTATACATTCAGTGGACATCTCCAGAGTTACATCACATTACACTATGCCCTTGTCCATCTCTCAGCCCAAGCTACAGTATACATTCAGTGGACATCTCCAGAGTCACATGACATCACACTATACCCTTGTCCCTCTCTCAGCCCAAGCTACAGTATACATTCAGTGGACATCTCCAGAGTTACATGACATCACACTATGCCCTTGTCCCTCTCTCAGCCCAAGCTACAGTATACATTCAGTGGACATCTCCAGAGTTACATCACATTACACTATGCCCTTGTCCATCTCTCAGCCCAAGCTACAGTATACATTCAGTGGACATCTCCAGAGTTACATCACATTACACTATGCCCTTGTCCCTCTCTCAGCCCAAGCTACAGTATACATTCAGTGGACATCTCCAGAGTTACATCACATCAGTGGCGGACACAGCCAGCAGTGGGCCCCTGTGCAAAATTGTAATTGTGGGCCCCCTATGACCTGCGGCGCGCGTATGGGCGTGGCTACAACCTGCGGCGCGCGAAGCGCGCCGCGGCAAAAATTAGTGGACAGAACCTGCGGCGCGTAGCGCCGCGGCAAAAAAATGGGCGTGGCAATGACCGGATGAGGGCGGAGCTAACTGTAACTTAAAGCGAACCCGGGGTGAGGGTTTATTTCCTTTTAAACAATACTAGTTGCCTGGCGGCCCTGCTGATCTATTTGGCTGCAGTAATAAACTGAATTACACCAGCAACAAGCATGCAGCTAATCTTCTCAGTTCTGACAATATTGTCAGAAACCCCTGACCTGCTGCATGCTTGTTCAGGGTCTATGGTTGAAAGAATAAGAGGCAGAGGACCAGCACGGCAGCCAGGCAACTGGTATTGCTTAAAAGGAGAGAAATATGGCAGCCTCAATATTATTCTCACCTCAGGTTCCCTTGAAAAGTGCAACGCAAAGACAGTGGGCCCAAGTTTTGGTGACCCTTTCCCCAGAAAATTCACATAATTGTGCAGGTTTTCTCAAGAAAATACACATATATGCCCAGAAAATACGTGCAATCATGTCGGCAGATATGCCCAGAAAATACGTGCAATCATGTCGGCAGATATGCCCAGAAAATATGTGCAATCAAGTCGGCAGATATGCCCAGAAAATACGTGCAATCAAGTCGGCAGATATGCCCAGAAAATACGTGCAATCAAGTCGGCAGATATGCCCAGAAAATACGTGCAAACAAGTCGGCAGATATGCCCAGAAAATACGTGCAAACAAGTCGGCAGATATGCCCAGAAAATACATGCAATCAAGTCGGCAGATATGCCCAGAAAATACGTGCAAACAAGTCGGCAGATATGCCCAGAAAATACGTGCAATCATGTCGGCAGATATGCCCAGAAAATACATGCAATCATGTCGGCAGATTTGCGAAGAAAATACATGCAATCATGTGGCAGACCTGCCCAGAACATACACCTGCTAATATAAATAAAACAAAAACATTTACTCACCTGCAGCAGCAGACCTCCTGTCCCAGCCTCCATCCGGCGCGCAGCTCCCATGGGTGGTTGGGTGGATAGGTAGCCTAGTGGGTGGGTGAGTGGGTGGGTGGGTTGGTAGCCTGGTTGAGTGGGTGGGTTGGTAGCCTGGTGGGTGGGTGGGTAGGTAGCCTGGTGGGTGGGTGGGTAGGTAGCCTGGTGGGTGGGTGGGTAGGTAGCCGGGTGGGTAGGTAGCCTGGTGGGTGGGTGGGTAACTAGCCCGGTAGGTAGGTAGGTAGCCCGGTGGGTGGGTAGGTAGGTAGCCTGGTGGGTGCGTGGGTAGCCGGGTGGGTGGGTGGGTAGGTAGCCTGGTGGGTGGGCTGGTAACTAGCCCGGTAGGTAGCCGGGTGGGTGGTTAGGTAGGTAGCCGGGTGGGTGGTTAGGTAGGAAGCCTGGTGGGTAGGTAGCCGGGTGGGTGGTTAGGTAGGTAGCCGGGTGGGTAGGTAGGAAGCCTGGTGGGTGGGTAGGTAGCCGGGTGGGTAGGTAGGTAGCCGGGTGGGTTGGTAGGAAGCCTGGTGGGTGGGTAGGTAGCCTGGTGGGTGGGTAGGTAGGTAGCCTGGTGGGTGGGTAGGTAGCCTGGTGGGTAGGTAGGTAGCCGGGTGGGTAGGTAGGAAGCCTGGTGGGTGGGTAGGTAGCCTGGTGGGTGGGTAGGTAGGTAGCCTGGTGGGTGGGTAGGTAACCTGGTGGGTGGGTTGGTAACTAGCCCGGTAGGTAGCCGGGTGGGTGGTTAGGTAGGTAGCCAGGTGGGTGGTTAGGTAGGTAGCCGGGTGGGTGGTTAGGTAGGTAGCCGGGTAGCCGGGTGGGTGGGTAGGTAGCCTGGTGGGTGGGTTGGTAACTAGCCCGGTAGGTAGCCGGGTGGGTGGTTAGGTAGGTAGCCGGGTGGGTGGTTAGGTAGGTAGCCGGGTAGGTAGGTAGGTAGCCGGGTGGGTAGGTAGCCGGGTGGGTAGGTAGCCGGGTGGGTGGTTAGGTAGTTGAGTGGGTGGTTAGGTAGGAAGCCTGGTGGGTGGGTAGGTAGCCGGGTGGGTGGTTAGGTAGTTGGGTGGGTGGTTAGGTAGGAAGCCTGGTGGGTGGGTAGGTAGCCGGGTGGGTGGTTAGGTAGTCGGGTGGGTAGGTAGGTAGCCGGGTGGGTAGGTAGCCGGGTGGGTAGCTATCCGGGTGGGGGGCCCGACTCCTATCCTCCCTCCCTCCCTTCCTTCCTCACCTCGGGGGGCCCCCTCCCGATATGCGCGGCGGGAGAGTGAGCGGCAAATGCAGGAAGTCTTCAGGGCTCTCCAGGCATCCGCTAGAGGCCCAGCCGCTGAGTCTCCAATATGTCTCCAACTGGAGACATATTGGAGACCAAGCGGCTGGGCCTCTAGCGGATGCCTGGAGAGCCCTTCCTGCATTTGCCGCTCGCTCGCTCTCCCGCCGCGCATATCGGGAGGGGGCCCCCGAGGTGAGGGAGGGAGGGAGGATAGGAGTCGGGGGGCCCCCGGGAATAAAATAATAATAAAAAAAAAAAATATTAAAAAAAAAAAAAAAGTACTTAATGCCATGGGCCCCTGAAGAAAACGGAACTTCAGGGGCCCTCGTGCGGCGGCACGGCCTGCACGGCCGTATGTCCGCCCCTGCATCACATTACACTATGCCCTTGTCCACCTCTCAGCCCAAGCTACAGTATACATTCAGTGGACATCTCCAGAGTCACATGACATCACACTATGCCCTTGTCCCTCTCTCAGCCCAAGCTACAGTATACATTCAGTGGACATCTCCAGAGTTACATCACATTACACTATGCCCTTGTCCCTCTCTCAGCCCAAGCTACAGTATACATTCAGTGGACATCTCCAGAGTTACATCACATTACACTATGCCCTTGTCCATCTCTCAGCCCAAGCTACAGTATACATTCAGTGGACATCTCCAGAGTTACATCACATTACACTATGCCCTTGTCCATCTCTCAGCCCAAGCTACAGTATACATTCAGTGGACATCTCCAGAGTCACATGACATCACACTATGCCCTTGTCCCTCTCTCAGCCCAAGCTACAGTATACACTCAGTGGACATCTCCAGAGTTACATGACATCACACTATGCCCTTGTCCCTCTCTCAGCCCAAGCTACAGTATACATTCAGTGGACATCTCCAGAGTTACATCACATTACACTATGCCCTTGTCCATCTCTCAGCCCAAGCTACAGTATACATTCAGTGGACATCTCCAGAGTTACATCACATTACACTATGCCCTTGTCCCTCTCTCAGCCCAAGCTACAGTATACATTCAGTGGACATCTCCAGAGTTACATCACATTACACTATGCCCTTGTCCATCTCTCAGCCCAAGCTACAGTATACATTCAGTGGACATCTCCAGAGTCACATGACATCACACTATGCCCTTGTCCATCTCTCAGCCCAAGCTACAGTATACATTCAGTGGACATCTCCAGAGTTACATGACATCACACTATGCCCTTGTCCATCTCTCAGCCCAAGCTACAGTATACATTCAGTGGACATCTCCAGAGTCACATGACATCACACTATACCCTTGTCCCTCTCTCAGCCCAAGCTACAGTATACATTCAGTGGACATCTCCAGAGTTACATCACATCACACTATGCCCTTGTCCCTCTCTCAGCCCAAGCTACAGTATACATTCAGTGGACATCTCCAGAGTTACATCACATTACACTATGCCCTTGTCCCTCTCTCAGCCCAAGCTACAGTATACATTCAGTGGACATCTCCAGAGTCACATGACATCACACTATACCCTTGTCCCTCTCTCAGCCCAAGCTACAGTATACATTCAGTGGACATCTCCAGAGTTACATGACATCACACTATGCCCTTGTCCCTCTCTCAGCCCAAGCTACAGTATACATTCAGTGGACATCTCCAAAGTTACATCACATTACACTATGCCCTTGTCCATCTCTCAGCCCAAGCTACAGTATACATTCAGTGGACATCTCCAGAGTTACATCACATTACACTATGCCCTTGTCCCTCTCTCAGCCCAAGCTACAGTATACATTCAGTGGACATCTCCAGAGTTACATCACATTACACTATGCCCTTGTCCATCTCTCAGCCCAAGCTACAGTATACATTCAGTGGACATCTCCAGAGTCACATGACATCACACTATACCCTTGTCCCTCTCTCAGCCCAAGCTACAGTATACATTCAGTGGACATCTCCAGAGTTACATGGCATCACACTATACCCTTGTCCCTCTCTCAGCCCAAGCTACAGTATACATTCAGTGGACATCTCCAGAGTTACATGGCATTACACTATGCCCTTGTCCCTCTCTCAGCCCAAGCTACAGTATACATTCAGTGGACATCTCCAGAGTTACATCGCATTACACTATGCCCTTGTCCATCTCTCAGCCCAAGCTACAGTATACATTCAGTGGACATCTCCAGAGTTACATCACATTACACTATGCCCTTGTCCCTCTCTCAGCCCAAGCTACAGTATACATTCAGTAGACATCTCCAGAGTTACATCACATTACACTATGCCCTTGTCCATCTCTCAGCCCAAGCTACAGTATACATTCAGTGGACATCTCCAGAGTCACATGACATCACACTATGCCCTTGTCCCTCTCTCAGCCCAAGCTACAGTATACATTCAGTGGACATCTCCAGAGTCACATGACATCACACTATGCCCTTGTCCCTCTCTTAGCCCAAGCTACAGTATACATTCAGTGGACATCTCCAGAGTTACATCACATTACACTATGCCCTTGTCCCTCTCTCAGCCCAAGCTACAGTATACATTCAGTGGACATCTCCAGAGTTACATCACATTACACTATGCCCTTGTCCATCTCTCAGCCCAAGCTACAGTATACATTCAGTGGACATCTCCAGAGTCACATGACATCACACTATGGCCTTGTCCCTCTCTCAGCCCAAGCTACAGTATACATCCAGTGGACATCTCCTTCAGAGTCACATGACATCACACTATGCCCTTGTCCCTCTCTCAGCCCAAGCTACAGTATACATTCAGTGGACATCTCCAGAGTTACATCACATTACACTATGCCCTTGTCCATCTCTCAGCCCAAGCTACAGTATACATTCAGTGGACATCTCCAGAGTCACATGACATCACACTATGCCCTTGTCCCTCTCTCAGCCCAAGCTACAGTATACATTCAGTGGACATCTCCAAAGTTACATCACATTACACTATGCCCTTGTCCATCTCTCAGCCCAAGCTACAGTATACATTCAGTGGACATCTCCAGAGTTACATGACATCACACTATGCCCTTGTCCCTCTCTCAGCCCAAGCTACAGTATACATTCAGTGGACATCTCCAAAGTTACATCACATTACACTATGCCCTTGTCCATCTCTCAGCCCAAGCTACAGTATACATTCAGTGGACATCTCCAGAGTTACATCACATTACACTATGCCCTTGTCCCTCTCTCAGCCCAAGCTACAGTATACATTCAGTGGACATCTCCAGAGTTACATCACATTACACTATGCCCTTGTCCATCTCTCAGCCCAAGCTACAGTATACATTCAGTGGACATCTCCAGAGTCACATGACATCACACTATACCCTTGTCCCTCTCTCAGCCCAAGCTACAGTATACATTCAGTGGACATCTCCAGAGTTACATGACATCACACTATGCCCTTGTCCCTCTCTCAGCCCAAGCTACAGTATACATTCAGTGGACATCTCCAGAGTTACATCACATTACACTATGCCCTTGTCCATCTCTCAGCCCAAGCTACAGTATACATTCAGTGGACATCTCCAGAGTCACATGACATCACACTATGGCCTTGTCCCTCTCTCAGCCCAAGCTACAGTATACATTCAGTGGACATCTCCAGAGTTACATGACATCACACTATGCCCTTGTCCCTCTCTCAGCCCAAGCAACAGTGTACATTCAGTGGACATCTCCTTCAGGCAGGGAACACACTTGACTGTTTTCGTACGCGCTTTCTGCACAGAAAAACTGAGAACTCATGTTAATCAATGGGCTAGTACACACTTATTATTTTGTTCGCACGCAGAAAAAAAACTGACATTCTGCATCATGACTCTGCACATTTTGTCAGTTTTTTGTATCAATTACATCAGCTGCTATGAAAAAAACTCACGCTTTTTCCTGCATAGAGACACACTTGATGTGCAGAAAAAGTATGCAGAAAAACGCGCGCGGAAAACTGAAAGTCAAGTGTGTTCCCTGCCTCAGTGTCACATGACATCACACTATGCCCTTGTCCCTCTCTCAGCCCAAGCTACAGTATACATTCTGTGGACATCTCCTTCAGAGTCACATGACATCACACTATGGCCTTGTCCCTCTCTCAGCCCAAGCTACAGTATACATCCAGTGGACATCTCCTTCAGAGTCACATGACATCACACTATGCCCTTGTCCCTCACTCAGCCCAAGCTACAGTGCAAGTCAAGTCAAAAGGCACAGGACATCACACTGAGTAGCTATTAAGGAAGTGGCACCTGCTCTCAGTAGATAACAGCAATTTGTGATGACTAAACACATAGGTTCTGAGAGAGTCAGTTTCCCACAGGTCTGTATGTTGCAGTTCTTTAGTCGTCCCACTTTAAAAAAGCAACACAGTACAATGCTCTACTGTTACACTTTAAAAAGGTTAACTAAAACATCTGAGCAAATATCATTAAAAATGATTAAACAATTGAAATAGTAAATTATGTGTGTGGAACATCACGCACATGCCATGATTCAAGATCTCTCACATCGTGTATATTCTTTGCTTACAGAGTTGATATAGGCAATTGTCTTCTGTACCCCTCCCCTTCCTCCTTATGAATGGTGTCTTACTGTGTACTTAAGTGTCTTTACAATGGTGCTTACAATAAAGCTTTATGGTGTGAGCTGAGTGGTGCTCATTGAAAATAATTGATTCCCTCATTTGGTACTATATATAGCCCTGTATAGGCAGAATTAGCCAAATGCTACTTGTAGCCCATTTATGTTAAGCCTCACATACTATTAATCAGAAAAGAAATAATTCATTTCTGAGATCTTAAAGGAACTAAAACATGCAATTCATTCATTAAAATGACCATACTAGTTTAAAAATACCAAACACGCAATATGTCTTATAAATCGTATAATTATGAGGATGAACATTTATGAATTTAATACTAAAACAGAAAACTGTTAAAAGGCAAAAAGAAGCACCAAAAAGACAACACTAATGAGCAAGTGGAACAGACTATCCATATATGGCAAGCCTTTCCTGCTTCTGACAGAGAGAGCAAAAATGTGGCTCATAAAAAGGACTTTGCAAAAAAATGGTAGTGGTTCAATCAGGCTGATAACCATCATATGAGGTGCTCACTAGTGTTGTCCGGATCATGAACGATTCTGATCTTTGATCCGAATCGATTTTGTGAGTCGAATCATCCGAATTATCAAAATGAGTGATTCGGATCGCAAAAGGGGCGGGGCCAGCAGCGACACGCCCCCTCTCAGCGGGCAGCGGGGTCCTGAAAGCAGAGCTGAGATGGATCGCTCTGTTGGATGGGAGGCAGCCTTGCAGGGAGACAGGTAGATGAGAGAGACAGGACATGGGTGCCACTGCCAGATATGTGTAGAGCACACATACTGGCTATAACGTGCTGCTCATTATAGGTTGTCTGTTCCGTAGTTGTGCACAGTGAACACATTGGAAGCTTTTGGCTCAGCTCAGCACAGCTCAGTAACTTTGCAGGCACTGTGATTGCAGCGCAATATGATCCTCCTGCACTGCTCTAAACAGCTGCACTTTACTTCTGGGAATGCTTTGGGGAATGCTTTCTTTCACTGTGCGACGTTTGCATTCAAAGTACACAGATGAGCATATAGGTGAAATACATGTAAAGCATAATGATTGCAGCATGTGGGTATTGTGTGCAAGCAAACATTTCTGCTCTCTGCTCGTCCCTCCTCAGGGGCGTATATCTGGGTAATATAGAGCCTATGGCAAACACTAAAATTGCACCCCCCCCCCCCCCCCCCATGGCCGCCCTCAGTCAGAGTGCCCTTGCCCTCTGAAAACAGCATCCTTTCTCGCATACATGTGTTATGGCTGCCTGTGTTTTTTGGCTTGGGATATTGCTGAAGTTACTTCTTTGGAACTATCTCTTCTTATTGCCTTTCTGTACTCTTTTCTTCTAACACTAAGCAAAGTGCGCCCTGCATACATAAGTTAGGTAGCCATGTTCCCCAGATGACAGAATTAATCTGGTATGAGGTCTGAGTGATGGGGAGGCATGGGGGCAGGCGTGGCCGTGCAGCACAGAGACAAGCATGGCGCCCTTGGTGCTGTGGCGCCCATGGCATGAGCCATGCCTGCACCCCTATAGATACGCCTCTGTCCCTCCTCCCTTCTCTGTCCACTCCCTGCCCTCTGTCCATCTTCTCCCCTTCTCTGTGTGTCCACCCCCCTTCCCTTCTCCTGTCCACAGCAGGGAAAGACCTGTCCTGCTATTCATTTTACCCCCGAATGCTTCGGTAGTAAAATGATCCGAGATTCGGATCAAAGATACGGATCTTTTCAATGATCCGATTCGAATCATCCGGATCATTGAAAAGATCCGAACTTCCCATCTCTAGTGCTCACAGGGTTGGGCAAATACACTGAACAACACATAAAAAGGGTTTGTTAGCACAATAATAAGAATTAAGAGTCACAGTTGATTGTTGGGGCACATACAGATTGTCTGACAGGATGGGAATTGTGTCTAAGACATCATTTTTCACTGAGGAAGAAATACAACACATTTCTATTTCTGTTACTATCTGCTCGTTGGCTTCTTTAGGATAATTATGGCTACAATTCTGGAGGCATACAGTGCAACGCATATAGTTCAAGATAGGATGGAAAGATCTCTCACCATCAATCGTTCTTTGATGTTCCTTGAAAATCTACCACACTTTTTGCTCAACTTTCACCCAGGACAAGGAATTAAAAATGATCTGTCGACTTCCTTGGGCATTTTCCCAGATGGCTAATGGTGGCCACTAATGATCCAATCTGTTTCATCCAATCTTACCATTTCTATGTAATATAAGGTAACTGCTTAAAGTATCCATTCAACACATTCACTCAGTTTACTCTTCTACTACATAGATTTGGTAAGATTGGATGAAAAAGATTGGATCATTAGTGGCCCCCTTAAGATATACACTGCCAATTAAAAAAAATTCAAAAAAGGTCACACACACTAATATTTTGTTGGACCACCTTAAGGTTTAATTATATCATGCATTCACCTAATATCGGGGGCATACTGGGCTACCTTTAATGGAGGGCTGCCTAATACAAGGGGCACAGGTGGCTACTTATAATGGGATGGCTGCCTAATACCAGGGGCTCATGTGGCTACATACACTGGGGGGCTGACTAATAGCAGGGCTCACCCGGCTACCTATACTAAGGGGGCTGCGTAATACCACGGGCTCACTTGGCTACCTATACTGGGGGGCTGCCTAATATCAGGGGGTCACCTGGCCACCTATACTGGGGGGGGACTGCCTAATACCAGTGGCACACATGGCTACCTGTACTGGGGGGACTACCTTATTCTGGGTCTCACCTGGCTACCTATACTGGGGGGGATGCCTAATCTTCAACACACCTGGCTACTTAAAGTGGGATGCAAAAGTTTGGGCAACCTTGTTAATTGTCATGATTTTCCTGTATATATCGTTGGTTGTTACGATAAAAAAAAATGTCAGTTAAATATATCATGTAGGAAACACACACAGTGATATTTAAGAAGTTAAGTAAAGTTTATTGGATTTACAGAAAATGTGCAATAATTGTTTCAATAAAATTAGGCAGGTGCATAAATTTGAAATTTTACTGATTCCAAAACCTTTAGAACTAATAATTGGAATTCAAATTGGCTTGGTAAGCTCAGTGACCCCTGACCTACATAAACAGGTGAATCCAATTATGAGTAAGAGTATTTAAGGGGGCAATTGTAAGTTTCCCTCATCTTTTAATTTTCTCTGAAGAGTAGCAACATGGGGGTCGCAAACAACTCTCAAATGGTTTAAGGGAAAGATACAGAAAGCGGTCTCAGAGATTTCAGCTATCTATTTCCACAGTAAGAACATATTGAGGAAATGGAACACCATAGGCTCAGTTCAAGTTAAGGCTTGAAGTGGCAGACCAAGGTGAGAACAGTGGTGAGAACAGTCAGAGTCAACCCACAGACCAGCACCAAAGACCTACAACATAATTTTGCTGCAGATGGAGTCACTCTGCATCGTTCAACCATTCAGCGCACTTTACACAAGGAGATGCTGTGTGCGAGAGTGATGCAGAGGAAGCCTTTTCTCCGCCCACAGCACAAACAGAACCACTTGAGGTATGTTAAAGCACATTTGGACAAGCCAGCGCCATTTTGGAGGAAAAAGAACACAGCCTTCCAAGAAAAACACCTGCTACCTACAGTAAAATATGGTGGTGGTTCCATCATGCTGTGGGGCTGTGTGGCCAGTGCGGTTACTGGGAATCTTGTCAAATTTGAGGGACGCATGGATTCCACTCAGTATCAGCAGATTCTGGGGACCAATGTCCAGGAATCAGTGACAAAGCTGAAGCTGTGCTGGATCTTTCAAAAAGACAATGACCCTAAGCACTGCTCAAAATCCACTAAGGCATTCATGCAGAGGAACAAGTACAAAGTTCTGTAATGGCCATCTCAGTCCCCAGACCTGAATATAATTGAAAATATGTGGTGTGAGTTAAAGAGTGCTGTACATGCTCAGAAGCCATCAAACCTGAATGAAGTAGAGATATTTTTTAAAGATAAATGGTCCAAAATACCTTTAACCAGAATCCAGACTCTCATTGGAACCTACAGGAAGCGTTTAGAGGCTGTCATGTCTGCAAAAGGAGGAACTACTAAATATAGAATTAATTTCTTTTTTGTGGTGCCCAAATTCATGCACCTGCCTAATTTTATTTAAACAATTATTGCACACTTTCTGTAAATCCAATAAACTTAATTTCACTTCTCAAATATCGCTGTGCGTGTCTCCTATATCAGTGTTTCTCAACATTTTATTGGTATGTACCCCTTTTAAAGCCCTGTACTCACCAAGTACCCCCTTGCATAGGAAACATTATCACCCTTGACAAATATATATTCAATCGTAGTACATGATAATTGGTTCTAAACAATTTCCAAGCATTTACTATTGCTTTTCATTAGCCAAAACACTAATTTGGTGTTGTTTAAATAAGATTTTTCATTTTCTAAAACCCTAAATTTGTTATTCTTGGTTAAGTATATCAAGCCTGAGTACCCCCTGGAACCAACAGAAGTACTCCCTGGGGTACGCGTACCACATGTTGAGAACCTAGGTCCTATATGATATATTTAACTGACATTTTTTATCGTAACAACCAACGATTTATACAGGAAAATCATGACGATTAACAAGGTTGTCCAAACTTTTCACATTTATCGTCATGCATGATGCAAATCTGCCCTTCCACCACATCATGTAGGAAATGCTGCTTTCTTATGTGTGTGTGGGGTTTGTTTTTTGTTTTTTTTAAGGTGGTGGGGACACTGCCTTATTGTGTCTGTGGGTTTTTTTTTTGGAAGGGGAGTGGGAGGAACATTGTCTAATTACACTTTGCCTAACTGTGTTTTGGAAGAAACTGGGGCCCACTGCCTTTGCGTTACACTGCTACATTACAGTTAACTCAACCCCCATCCAGTCTTAGCCACACCCGTTTTTCATTCACTCCTATTCTGGTCCGATTCCCTTGGTAAACCTTGAGAACCCCTTGTGGCCCTTGAGTCAAAATGTTTGCCCACCACTGCCCTATATTATAACAGAACTCTGGCACCCAAATTGTCCAATTTCCACTGGCATATCCACACTATACATTGCAGTCTATGGCAGTGCCCAGGTTTCCAGGCGCTCAAAGTGCCCACTTCGGGGGAGAGGCTTGTGATCCTTATATGTTTATCTCATGGATTTTCTCTTCCTGTAGTTCCAGTAAAGTTAAAAAATTCATGAGGTTTTGTGAATTAAGCCCTTTTGTTACATGCTGGATTGCTTTCAATGCTTAATTTCTGATCTGTTTTATAGTCCATGGGAACCGTGTGGTAAAAAACAAAAAGCCAGATACTTACTTAAGGAGAGGGAAGGTTCTGGGTCCTTTAGAGCCTTCCCTCTCCTCTCCCGGTGCCCTCAATGCAGTGCTGGCTCCCGTGTTTGAATCTCCTGCCGTGAGGGCCTTTGGAAGTCTTCGGGAGCCAAGTCCTCTCGAAGACAAGTGGCTCCATACTGCCCATGCACAAGAGGGTGCTTGCGCGTGTGCAGTATGATGTGGCTCGTCTTTGGGAGCACTCGGGCTCCCCGAAGACTTTCCAAAGCCACCTTCGGCAAAGGAGCGAGCAGTATTTGACTGAATTGGTCGTAAACTGCCCCTGGGGACAGCACTGCACCAAGGGCACCCAGGGAGAGGAGAAGGATGGCTCTGGGTCCTATAGAACCTTAGGAAAGTATCTGGATTTATTTTTTTTACCACACAGTTCCCATTGACTTTAATAAACAGACTACATATATATCGGTATGTCTCCACAAATTAATAAAATGCAGCAAACAGTAAAGGTTTTGATACATACTTCATGCATACTAGAAAATACAATTCAAGGTTTTGGTGACTTTAGAAGCCTTAAAATGAGAGCCATTATGTGGTGTTTGTATTAGCAATTCCTTCATCAGAACAATAGGTGGCCTCCTGCTGTAACAGAGGTCCTGCAATAAATCCTTCTCCCCCTCCCCAGTGTTTGGGAAGACACAAGTACTGTCTGCAGCCTAATCTGTTGACTCAGTTCATTGATTGAATTTTGTTTAAAGAGAACCCGAGGTGGGGTTTTGACAATGCAATCCACATACAGAGGCTGGGTCTGCCTATACTGCCCAGCCTCTGTTGCTATTTCAATCCCCCCAAGGCCCCCTGCGCTCTGTGATCACCCATAAATCACAGCCGTGCTGCCGACATGCAGCGTGTCACAGCGGGCTGTGTTTATCTCTGTACTGTCAGTCTGCTTCTCCCCCCGCCTCCTACATAGCTCCGGTCCCCGCCCGGCGGGACCGGAGCTATGCTGGAGGCAGGGGGAGCACGCAGAGTGAAAGTACAGAAGTAAACACAGCCCGCACAGCGCGGCTGTGATTTATGGGGGATTGCAGAGTGCAGGGGGAACTTATGGGGGATTGAAATCGCAACAGAGGCTGGGCTGTATAGGCAGACCCAGCCTCTGTACGTGGATTACATCGTCAGAACCCCCCCTCGGGTACTCTTTAAGGTGGCCAGCTATTAAATGAAGGTTTCTAGAATGTGTTCTTATGGAATCACATAAAAATACGGTAATTTATAAACTCCTTTCTAAGATACTCCTCAGTCAACTTCAGTCTGATCATTTTACACCCATTCTTTTGCTTATCATGCAACATAGTTGTTATATCTCACAGAGTCTTAAGACACGTACCCACTTTGCAATTTTTCCAACGTTTTCCTGACAACCGTTGATTTTTTTTTTCCACGACCTCACAACACATGTGAACATCGATTAGCCTTGCACGGGTATAGCGTCCGTCACAGAGGATTAGATCTTTAAGATCCCTGATGACTCCCACGCAAAGTACCATGATCATTTGAAGTCCGCTCGTCATGTAACTTCGCATGACGTCACGCATACCTGCTGGCCAGTAGGTGGAGGAATATGGATTGGGGGAGCGTTCGTCGTCAGAGAGATGTTGCTGGATCCATCCTCCTGCATTGCGAGGTAAGTATGTTCCATTAAGGTGCCCATACATCAGACTATGTATGGGCAGATCGACCAAAAGTTCGGTCTCTGCCTGATTGCAGAGCGATCTGTTTCCTGCCCATACACCGCAGGCCGATTCCTGATAGATCTCAGCATGAAACCTCTTAGGAATTGTACTTGTGCTCCGCATGCACTGCCCCCCCTGCACTGTCCCCCCTAATGTAATATGTGCCCCATGCAGTATACTTTACCTGTCAGAGTCCACCACTGGCTCTGCGCTCAATCATCCATGCACATGGTTGCCGGCGTAACGTAGCCGTGTTTGTGACAGCAAGAAAAAATAAGGTGACAAGTGAAGTCAAATCTCTCTGTGTCCCTTAAATGACTTCCGCAAAATGAAACTTTAAAATCAAAATGTTTCCCAAGTAGTACTCCGGACCCCGCTTTGTAAACAGGAAAGCAACCAGAACAGGTGTCTTGTAGATATTGGTAGGTGAACAGAGGCGCCAGAAGGATAAAAGTACATAAAATTTTTAAAAAATTGCTGGGAGGAAGTGGTGGACTCGCCTCCGTTAAAGCAGACACCAAGGACTGTAAATATATAGATATACACATTTATTGAAAATACCCCAAAGATGCAACGCGTTTCGCACAGAGGTGCTCTGCTTGCTATAACTGGATTGCTGTTGTTTATCCCCTGTTTATTGCCTGAAGAAGTGGGCTGTGCCCGCGAAACGCGTTGCATCTTTGGGGTATTTTCAATAAATGTGTATATCTATATATTTACAGTCCTTGGTGTCTGCTTTAACTGAGGCGAGTCCACCACTTCCTCCCAGCAATTTTTTTAAAATGTTATGTACTTTTATCCTTCTGGCGCCTCTGTTCACCTACCAATATATTTAAGTCCACCCCAGGTGGAGGGGTGATCTACCCCATTTCTTCCTATCTACAGAGAGCGACTTCTTAATCCTGAGTGAGGACAGGTCTAATCTCCTCACCTGCCTAATGAGTGGTTACCTAGGTGGTAACCCGTGTTTGTGAGTATTACCATCTCACTGTTTCATTTATCCAATCAATTTTGACATACTACACCATATTGGGCTCTCGATTTCTCTTCAACTTTAGGTGTCTTGTATATGTATGTACAGTTGTGCAACTGCAAGTAAGCAGCTAAACGTAAAATGAAGTGTCAACAGAAAAACTTGTAATTTACACAAAATGTGTGCTTGGAGAATCAAAAAGCCTCAGTAGTTGAGCTTTTAAAAGGAACCTGTGAGGGGAAAAAAAGAACATTTAGATACTTACCTATGTAGATGATCCAGATGCCCTTCTCACCTCCATGGCAGTTCTTCTGTTCGTGTACAAGTATGACCATAATACAATACGCATGTGCCATTTTAGTCTGCATACGCTCAGTTTCACAAACACACTTATGCACAGAGGAGGACTGCAGTACGGTCGCTAAGCGGGAGCGCAGCCATGAAAGTATATTTGAGTTTGACAAGCTCTTGTCAAATATACTTAAAGGGACCCAGCGCTAAAACGAGGGACCATAGGATGATTGGGAAAGCCTCTGAACTATCCATGGGCTCCCCACTACTGAGGGAAGTACAATATCTACTTTTATTTTCTATTCCCCACCTTCAGGTATGCTTTAAATCCTAGCATTTACCGTATATACTCGCATATAAGCCGACCCGCATATAAGCCGACCCCCCAAATTTTACCCCCAAAACTGGGAAAAATGATTGACCTGAATATAAGCCGAGGGTACAAAATGCAGTGGCCTTATGGTATAGAACAATGTCAAACACTAATAGAATGCATTATGATGACAGTAATAAATTCACCTAATGCTCCATAAACAAATAAACAGCAGCTGAAACGTGTACCTAGGAGCACAACTTAAATAATATATGAATAATGCGTTTGTAAACCTTTCCTATAAAGTGCAATGTGCTTTAGCAGCATACATGTAGATGCCTAAGATGAGAAGCCAATCTCAAACAACACATAAGAGGCAGTGATAGAAAACAAGGTTAAAATGCCAGACCAGAAAAAAGCCCAGTGGTGAAGTTATAGTATAGCTAAGTGCAGCCATACCTTTAATGTGCCCTCTGTGTCCCGCCTGTGTCCATAAGAATAGAGCCCAAGTGGAAGTAAGGAGGCAGCGTGAGCTTCCAAAGGAGGGGGGGGGGAAGCGCGACTCCATCACCATGGTGACTCACTGCTAAGGAGCGGCTTCTTCCCCGCCAGTATATGCAAATCGAGCGTTCGAAGGAGAGGGGGGGGGGGAAGCGCGACTCCTCCATCACCATGGTGACTTGCAGCTAACGAGCGGCTTCTTCCCCGCCGGTATATGCAGTGCGAAGGTGCGCGCGTATCACTTGCCGGTCTACTTCCTACTTCCTGTCTATGACACAGTCCAGTGCACCACTAGAGAGCTACATTACAAGGAGCCTGCAACTGGCCAACAGAGACATCAATATGCAGACCGGCAACTGATATGCACACACCCTCGCTCTGCATATCCCAACGGGGAAGAAGCCACCCGTTAGCAGCGAGTCACCCTGGTGACGGAGGAGTTGCGGGTTGCGAGTAACACAGGTATCTTAATAATGACTCGCATACAAGCTGAGACCCCCACTTTTGGGCCACATTTTTGGGTCAAAAATTCGGGTTGTATGTGAGTATATATGGTAACCCTTTCGGGACCAGACGACTCTGGCCCCTTAAGGACCAGAGCCGTCCTTTCCCTATTGAACCCTGTGATTGGCTCAAAGGAATTACGGGGTCAGGAGCCATTGAAATTGGCTCCAGACCGAGATGCAGAAGCTCTGCTGTCACTGAGACAGCAGAGCAAGTGGGTGTAGTGATAGGGCAGCGTGAGGAAGGTGCGAGTGCGCGGTGGTGAATAATTGGAATCTTTCTCCTGTCAGAGTCGCACAGCCACCAGCAGGACGTAGATTCCAACTACATTGGTTTGGAACCTGTTAAAATGAAAACACCATATGCCTATACTGTACTGCTAAAGCAGCAGGGACAGCCATACTATCTCAGGAAAAAAAAAACACATATATAAGTAGATAAATACTTGTTCTACTTACATAACATATGTATTGTACTGACCACGTTTTGATTCCAATGAAATGTATATAGTAAATAAAGAGAATTCTGTTCCTGGCATTTTGTATCTTGCTTCCCTCTGACTGACACCAGTCCTGATGTCATTTCCTCCCTTACTTTTTTTTCTCCTAGAAACTGCACTGTCATAGCTAGCTTGCTTGCTTTGTAAACACATGAGCACAGCATGGATCAGATTTCAGCAGCTCACTGAACTGCCCTCAATCAGTGAGGAGCAGGAATGTGGGAGGGTCCGGTGTCTGTGCAGGTACAGGCCTTGTGGAGTCCACCGCTGCTACCAAGGAGATCAGGGCTCCATTGAGATAGGAAAACACAGCGCTGATCGGGAAACCTTTGGCCTTGCTGGATGCCGGCTCCATCCATCCATCCATCGGCTGCTGCTGCTTCACCGCAGCAGGGACACATCTGGTTCAGCCCCTCCATGATGCCAGCCACTAAAATGGAAGTAAGGGCCGCCACAGGGCCGCCACAGCCAGGATACTTCTGTGACAGCCAGATTATCTTGACCCTCCCTGCTAAATGCTGCCCAGGAGTCGGGACACAGCACAGAAATGAACTTTACTGCACCTTCTGTACTGGAACACTGTGGCTAGCACTGCCAGATGTCAGCAATTGGAATGCTTTGCAGTATCAGTCATGAAGAATTGGGTCATTACTGCTAAACCTTCCCCTCCCTCTGTCCAACCCCCCCCCACCATGTCTCCCTAGGGATGATGACAGATGATTGACAAGTGCAACTGGTGACACCGTAGTATGGCAGCCTTAGCTCTTGGCTTTCGGACATTATCCTCCCCATCCTTCCAGAACCTGTATGAGCCAAAACCAGTTCCGAGTACAACCCCCCCCCTCCCCATCCAGGGTCAGGTTGCGGGCTGCATACTAAACACAGAGAAGTTGGTAAATAGAATTTGATTTTGTAATAAAACTACTAGTAAGCACCCCAACACCCCACCCTTACACTACCACTATTACTACAATGCCCCTCTCCCTTCCTTCCTCACCACTCCACACAATTTTATTCGAGTACAAGTTTAACCTTTAGTAGTTGGAAGAGTCTTGAAGAGACATTTTATGCAATATAGCATATAGACAAACAAACCAAAACCTCTCTTCATGGAGTTCTAATAGAGGACTGACTACTCTGGGAACAATCTGATTTTAAAGTTTCATTTTGCTTAAATCATTTACGAGACACAGAGAGTTATGAGACCAGTTAGGTTGTGTTACATTCAGGCAATATATCATTTTGTGAAAATAGAAGAAAGGCAACAAAAGTCACAAATCCATACAGTGCAAATGTGAAATCCCATTCAGGAAGCTTTCTGCTGGCTGGCTGGCTGGTCCAGATGAGATGTAGCCTCACCACTGAGTACATTCATTCTTTCTACCTAACCTATTGCATTAAGAGCCATTAATTCCTGAAAGCATTGCCATTTGCTGGTGACTGCATTCTGATGTGTAAGTTTTAATCAATATTCAGCAGGACAAAATGTGCAATAAATGAAAGCTAAATTGAATGAATGTTCTAAGGAGGCAAATGTATCATTGTTGATCATGATGAGTCGCAGCATACTGGAAATGCTTGTAGATTATGATTAAATTGAATTAAAATATTCAATGCCATAGCAATAGTAGGAGCTTTGCAGTGCTCCTTCTAGAACTAAAAAGAAATGTACAATTTTAAAGTACATCTCTGGGATTTCTCTGTAAAGGTTAATTAGATACCTTCCTCCCACAAAAGGACTCTTTAAAGTGATATTTAAAGTAGGAAAAAAAACCTTTTTTAATAAATATATACAGTATTGGGGGCCATGAAACAGCAGCCCCAGGGCCATTGTACCTTTAGTGACTCTGTCCCTGGTGAGGAAGTGCTGTGCTTGATGCAAATGACATACATGTAAAAAAGGAAGCCAGGGATAATTTGGGTGCAGGAAATAGCCGCTATTAGAGTAAAATTACCAATATTCTACTGTTCAGCTCTATGTAATTATGATAGTAAAATATCAGTAATTTTTACCAATACTTTGCTATCACCTAACCTGACCCCATTCCCATTTAAACCCTCCCTCTATCGATGCCTACCCTAACTGACCTCCCCAACCAATGCCTAACTCTGTACAGCCCCTCCAACCAATAGTAAAGAAATGGCTGTGCTCTCAATCAGACTGATAGATAACTAAGGTGTGGAGATAAAGGGGCAGGGCAGAAGCACACAGTGCAAAATTCAAACTGCGCTTGGCTCAAAACTCACATGACACCAGTGGATGCACCCAACACCTCAAAATAACAAGATTGGTGGTTACACATGTCCAGAGATATGTGGACAAGCCCCCCCACCCCCAGTGGCAAGGTTCATCTCATTGAGGCCTCTTGCGCACTGCACGCGATTCCGATTCAGATTCCGCTTTTTAATCAGTTTTTACATCCGATTCAGATTTCGATTTGCAGTGTGCAGGGAGCAAAGTAAAAACTGATTAAAAAGCGGAATCTGAATCGGAATCGCTTGCAGTGTGCAAGAGGCCTGAGGGCTCTCCATGCTAGTGGTGAATGCAATTACATGCTACTTATTCAATAATTCAATAAGACAATGAGTTTATCCACTGTGGCACCCATATTTAATTGGATAAAAAGCCTGAGAGCAGACATACCTGAGGTCGCCCGCAGGGACCCGTGCGCACATTACTCCGGCAACCACGTGGGGCACATGTATGGAGCCCAGAACCAGTGACAGACAAGCGGCGGACACGGACAGGTAATGTATAGTGAACTGGGCACGGGGGGGGGGGGGGGGTCACATTGAGCATTAGGGGGGGGGGTTCGTTGCTCATCCCGATATTGATTGCCGTTACCGACGCACACCCGATTGAGCAAATCGGCCATACATCTTGCAGCATGCCCGACCAATGCATGCAACCAATTGTGGCATCGTCGGTCAGACATGCACTTGGCTGCACCGATTTTAACCCGATAATTGGATGGTCGATTGGCCGCCAAGTCACCTGATGTATGCAGGGCCAGTAAAAGTAGCCAGATGACTCCCTTAAGCCCTCTCCCCCCCCCACCCACCCTTTCAGCATAGGTAGCCAGCTAACCTTCACACCGCAGCAGCCATCAGTTACTCATTTCTCCGCTCATCTCCAGTGCAGAAGCCTTCTCTTCCTTTCCATCTCCAATGCTGCCCAAGTCCATAGCCACCAGCCACAATGTAAGTGTGCACAGAGAGCAAGGTGGCTGCTGCACAGGCGGCTAGCAGCAGAGTACCACGGTCAGGGGCTCGCCTGATCTCCCTGCATTGCAGCATTTGCAAGCTTGCAAATGCTGCACCAGATTAGCCTGCTGCTTTGGTGCCCTTGCATCTGTGATGCCCTAGGCCATGGCCTAGATGGCCTTGGCCTAAATCCGGCCCTGGATGTATGGCCACCTTTACTGCGCTCCAAAAGTGAAACATAGCAAAGAAATAGTAGTCCACGCAATGGGAATGATGTTAACTAACATAACGAGGAGCTTAACAGGCTGGGTAGAAACACACAGAGCAAACTCTTATAGGCAAGAGTACACAGTCATGTGCTTTACAGCAACTAAAGGGGTATTATTAAGAGACTATTTTTTATACAGCCATAATAATTACTTTGCATTTCAGGTGGCAGGAGATCCTGATGAAGCTTTTTAAACAAATCTTGAAATTCCTCCTTCCCCATCCAGCTTGGCTGTTCAGTGCGCATACAATATGTACATTTGCAATGACATACACACGATCATCTGTGCAGTGCCATCTCTTGGCTAAGTAAATACGTTAGCAGAGCTTTAGTAGCAGAGGTGGCATCTCTTTGCTATATGGTATATATGGTCCTGCTGATGGGCAGACAATGCCAGCAGCTTTCCAGTTGCATACTGAAAACGTCAGGAAAAATCAATAATACGGTATTTGCATTAATCATCATGGAGACTCTTAAAGGGACTCCGAGCAGTGCAGAAACTATGGAAAGATGCATATCATTTTAAAGCTCTCTTTCTCCTCTTTCCGATGATATATAAACCGCTGCCCTACGCCTTTTAGTTTTCGATATTTTTGCGATTTAAATTGCCGCGGCCGCGATTTCAATCGCGAAAATAAAGAAAACTAAAAGGCGTAGGGCAACGATTTAGGTGTCGCCAGAAAGAGGAGAAAGAGAGCTTTAAAATGATATCCATCAAGCCTTAGTTATATTGTATTACACAGGACGACTTTTTCTGCTGAATGGAGCTGCTGACACTGGGGAAAGTGTCGGCCTGTGTAATACAATATAACTATGGCTTGATGGATATCATTTTAAAGCTCTCTTTCTCCTCTTTCTGGCGACACCTAAATCGTCGCTCTACGCCTTTTAGTTTTCTTTATTTTCGCGATTGAAATCGTGGCCGCGGCAATTTCAATCGCGAAAATAGCGAAAACTAAAAGGCGTAGGGTGGTGATTTATATATCATTGGAAAGAGGAGAAAAAGAGCTTTAAAATGATATGCATCTTTCCATAGTTTTTGCACTGCTCGGAGTCCCTTTAAAGCTTTCTTCCAAGAATATTTCACAACTACATTAATCTTTTACTGACTTCACTAGGAGCATAATTTATGTGTTACATCTGGTTAATTATTAATCCATGCACATTGTATATTAAGTAAATATACATAACTTGCCAATAATACAGAACATTAGAGGAAACACAATGGGTTTGATTCACTAAACCGTGATATGACAAATAGCTCACCTTATCAAAGATATCACACCTTATTAGAGTAGCATAGCAAGCGCTACAAACTTATGCCTGCTAATCTGCAATGGCACTTGCCCTGCCCTGAGCCCCTGCGGGTTCGTAGCGTTCACTATGCTACGCTGATAAGGTGTGTTAACTTTGATAAGGTGTGCTATATTTGATAAGGTGTGATATCTTTGATAAGGTGTGCTATTTGTCATAGAACGGTTTAGTGAATCAAGCCCCATGAGTGAGGGCCTGACCATGGCTGTATAGTCAGATCTCTTCTCAAGAATGACCAGAGAGATCAATACATCCTTATTCTGATCACCTCACCAGGACAAGTGATCATTATATTTATCAACAATAAATACTCCTGGTGCACTAGTTCTATATAATTATGGCATAAACTCCCCTTGGGAGGAGAACGTAGGCTGAATAATACTTCACAAACAATTGGACAACCGAGTTCTCAAAAATGCATAACAATTTTATTGTCTTGTATCAAAACACACAGTCCCCACATAACCCACCCACTCCCCCCTTAAAAAAGCCTATCTAGATTGTGGAGCGCTCCTCACGCACACGCCACTCACACCTGGAGCACAGTCTCTGGCTCTGGCCTGATCTTATGATCAAAAATCGTAAATATTGGAACTCCCAATCCTGTGCAATAAAAGTAATCGAGAAAATGTATATGACATAATGATTGCAGCAGTTGTGAATCTTAACAGCCTAAGGGGATATTGCTGGATAATTGCTGGATAATCGCTGGATCTATGGATTTCATCGGACTTTTATTGCACAGGATTGGGAGTTCCAATATTTACGATTTTTGATCATAAGATCAGGCCAGAGCCAGAGACTGTGCTCCAGGTGTGAGTGGCGTGCGCGTGAGGAGCACTCCACAATCCAGATAGGCTTTTTTAAGGGGGGAGTGGGTGGGTTATGTGGGGACTGTGTGTTTTGATACAAGACAATAAAATTGTTATGCATTTTTGAGAACTTGGTTGTCCAATTGTTCATTATATTTATCCTCAACTTTTTAACTTGTACTTTATGACATGCTTGAATTAAAGGTTAAGTACAGTTATCACTTTACAAGCTTTGTACACAGACTGGATGATTGTCTCCTGAAATGATCATTCATGATTATTTTAGGTGATAGTTTAGCAACAACTGACGAACAACAGAAGAAGAAGATATGCACTAACTAAGATGGCGCCGGGTGAGGACGCCACGGCCACAGGGCTCCGGTCTTTTTTTGTTTTTTCCCCCTAACTCCCCCGCTGGCGACCTCCCGTCCACCTCCATTCACCTGTGGATGATGCAGGGGGCTCGGATGTGCCCCGCGGGCTCTTGGAGGATCGGGAGGTCGCGTGCTCTGCTCCGCTGCGGGGTGGGGATCGTCTGACCTGGGGAATCCGCCAGGGGAGCCGTAACACCGCTCTGGAGCCAGGGATGCCGGGACACCGCACGCAGCGCCGCATCCATGCAGCACATGGTTTGCTCTCCTGCCGGGGACCAAACGGAGAGGGGCAGCGGCGGCTCCACAATGCCCTCGGTCGCTCAGGACTGTCGGGGGCTGCCGCCTGGGAAGAAGCCGCATTATGCCCCGCCGCCAACACGTGCTCCCGCCGCCACCACTTGCCGACCAGGGCCGCCGCCGGAGACCTCCCCCAGTGACCTCCCCATCACAGGACTGCTGGGGTTGCCGGTCACCCTCCACCACGGGTCGCCCAGGGATCAGCAAGGACGCCACGTGCGGAGGAGGCCTGTCTGCAGCGGCTCCCCAGTCAGCAGGACCACGACCAGGCTGCCACCGTGCTGATGGTGGGCCTGTGGCTGCTCCTCGCAGCCACAGAGAAGGTATGCTGCCCCTGGCCTGTCCACCTCTGCTGCCTAGCCAGGGTGCCCCCTTCCCGGCCTGATGTCCACCAATGGGGCCTAGCCGAGGTGCCCCCCGGCCTCATGTCCACCACTGCTGGGTGGCCCCAGGCCCCATGCCCACCACTGCTGCCCAGCAAAGGTGCCCCCTGGCACCACAGTCTCATGTCCACCACTGCTGGGTGGCCCCAGACCCCACGTCCACCACTGCTGCCCCCTGGCACCACAGGGCCCCACTGGGTCTGAACCCTCATCACCCAGCCATGCGGACCCTGAAATTAGGAGCGATTCTCCTGGAGTAACCTGGCCGCCTCCATCACGATCCCCCCCCCCCCAGCATCCTCTCTACTTTCCGCGGACAATCGGAGCACCTGTCTAGTTGGGAGCGCGTCGCTGTGTAGCGTCCAGTGCCGAAAATGGCAGCGCTCATATCAGCTCTCAGGCTGCTCCTCCAGTCCCACTCTTTTTCTGTCCCGCTATCAGTGTATGTCTTGCTATGCTATGTGTGTATTACGTAAATTGTACGTGTATGCTGTAATGCTCTGTTTGTATTATGTTACTGTACGTGTATGCTGTAATGCTCTGTTTTTGCTTTGATTTTGCTTTTGTTTATACGTATGTACCTATGCTTAATTGTATACGACGCTCTGCTTAAATGTACGCACAAACTGTAATGTTGCCCTATGTATGCTTGTCCCACGTCCACGTATGTACCATGCTATTTTCTGTTTTCACCAACGACCCTGTATGCGCCAAAACCAATTCCGGGTACAATTCACCGTTGTACTTGGCGAAATAAATTCTGATTCTGATTCTTCTGATTCTGAAGGTGGTGGGGGGTTAATAATGATCCAGAGCTCAAAATGAAAACATCACTTCAGGATATTAGTCCTTCAACACAGCACGGTGAATCTCTGGAGGCCAGTGATGTCACAGGAACACCGGTGACCAAGCTTAATTTTTACCTGAGATGATCACAAACCTTGATTTAAAGCTGGTGTGTACATTATTATTATTAATTGGTATTTATATAGCGCTGACATCTTCCGCAGTGCTGTACAGAGTATATTGTCTTGTCACTTAGCTGTCCCTTAGCGGGGCTCACAATCTAATCCCTACCATAGTCACATGTCTATGTATGTATCGTGTAGTATATGTATTGTAGTCTCAGGCCAAATTAGGTGGAACCTAATTAACTTATCTGTATGTTTTTGGGATGTGGGAGTGCCAGGAGCTGGGGCATTGCTTTCCTCAAAGATCAGTGGCCCATGCCCCAGATCTATTCTGTGGTGCCCCGGATGTCCCCAGGCAGAGTAGAGCTACCACAGCACCCAGCATGGCACCACACAGTACCCAGCATGCCCCACAGAGGCACCACAGCACCCAGCATGACACTACACAGCACCCAGCATGGAATTACAGTATCCAGCATGCCCCATAGAGACACCATAGCACCCAGCATGGCACCATAGCACACATCAATGGTGGATAAGCTGGGTGCGATGGTGCCTCTATGTGGGCATATTGGGTGCTGTGATGCCATGCTAGATGCTGTGATGCCTTTGTGGGGGCATGCAAGGAGCAGTGGTTCTTCTATGGGAGCATGCTGGAAGTTGTGGTGCCTCAGTGGAAGGTGGGCCCGTGGGAGCATGAGAGGGGGTCCACTGGAAGGTCAGGGAATGCCATGGGAGAACTGGCAGACAACCTGGTAGCAGACCAGCCTGCCCAGCAGAAAGCCATACCAGCCAGAACAGAAGTCGGGTAACTCTGGCAAGTTATGTTTAACCCTCCTGGTGGTCTAAAAAATTCCGCCAGGAGGCACCGCAGCAGTTTTTTTTTTCTTATATCATGTAGCGAGCCCAGGGCTCGCTACATGATCGCCGCTGCTCAGCGGCATCCCCCCGCCTGCTTCGATCGCCTTCGGCGATCTCCGATCAGGAAATCCCGTTCAAAGAACGGGATTTCCTGGAGGGCTTCCCCCGTCGCCATGTCATTAGGAGTCCCGATCCACCCCTCAGCGCTGCCTGGCACTGATTGGCCAGGCAGCGCATGGGGTGTGGGGGGGGGGGGCGTGCGGCGCGACGGATACCGGCGATCGAACGTGGGGCGGCGGCGATCGGTGTGCTGACGCAGCTAGCAAAGTTACCACCAAGGAGGTTAAGTGACTCTGTCTATTCATGTGATATGCTGCATTTTTGCTTTGTATTAACGGATAGGAGAGCTTATCCCAACATTTTTCAGGGCAGGTCGACTTAGACCACTGCTAAGTTCATGTCCACCCATGACCACACCCACATTCCTGTGCATGGCCACACCCATCTTTTGGCTGGAGTGCCCAAAACTGCCCCGGATGTCTTAGGATCCTTGGAATGCCCCTGGAGGAAACCCACACATGAGGAGAACATACAAACTCTGTGCAGATAGTTCCCTGGCTGGGATTCGAACCGGGGGCCCTATGTCACGGTGCTGCCCCATACAACTTTACAGTGACATAATGCAGCCTTTGCAGGTAACACATTTTCACGTTTTTCAAATATTAGTTCTTACATGCCCAAAGGATGCTCTACAGTTTTTGTCCTACTCAACCAAGATAGCAGTGCTGGTGTGATTAAACTGCGTGTAATGCACTAGAATGAGTGTGGGAAAAGGAATAGTCATGGGATTAACCCAGGATATTATCAGCTTGATTGGAAAGGGCTGACTTTGACTGATGTGGTTTAAAGAGGGTGAGTTTTGATTTGGTTTAAATATTTTTCCTGTGGACAAGGAGTACCTTTTCCCCTAAGCCTGCTTTTATAGTCTGGTATCGTTTGCAGAAGGGATAAATGGGAATTCCTTTTTAAGTAGTCCCTGTTTCCATAGTCTTTAAAAAGATCATTCTTGTCAGGCCAGCTTCCTCTGCTCTTCTCATACATTCAATGAGCCGTATGGGGCTTCGGAGATCTTTCAGTGTAGAGGTTTTACAGCTAAAGAAATGACTAAATTATGTCGAGGCGCCTTGGACTCAGACCGCCCCGGTACCTCTGCTAGAGGCAGCTCCCCTCCATTGTTCAGTAATTGAGCTCTACAAGTACAAAGCAGTAAGACTTGTCTCTACCGTGACTCATGGACTGAACAAAAGCGATGAATTCTGGTGCTACTTTCCCAACCATGTTATGTGAAACACATTAGTTATAGTTCAGATCCAACGTACATACCTATCTTACTGCCATATTGTAATGGAAATTTGTCACAACAGAAAACCTGCTACTTTCTATAATGTAATACAGGGTGATGTAAAAATCTGCTTGTAAACATAAACAAAAGTCTGTTTTAAAGAGAGCCTGAAGCGGAGTTAAAAAAAAAAAAAACAACAAAAAACAGATACTTACCTAAGGAGAGAGAAGGCCCCGCATTCCCCCGCAGGCTCCCCTGTTAGTAGTCAGTTGGTCGGAGACTGCTCTCTTCCGGGTGGGGTGCACTTCAGAAGTCTTCAGAAGCCCTTGGGCTCCAGAAGACTGCCCGCTCTGTACTGGGTATGAGCAAGTGCCCTTTCTTGCCCACTCGCCCGTGCGCAGTACAGAGTCTTCACGTCTTCAAGAGGACTTGGCCTTTGAGAGAACTCAGACTTCAGAGTCTTCAAGAGGACTCGAGCTTCCGAAGTCTCCCGAAGTGTCCCGCGGTGGGAGATTCAAACGGAGAAGCCTGCGGGGGAAAGAAAGGACCGTGTAGAGGGCGGTCTATCTGACCCAGAGACTTCCGTCTCCTTAGGTGAGTATCTGTTTTTTGTTTTTAATCTCACTTCAGATTTACTTTAAATCTAAACAGTAATCGTATACAAAACAGCATCATGAGTTATTAAAATTGCTATATTATTATTGTGTATTTATATGTTATTGTTATTATTATTATTAATAATAGTAATAATAATAATATTCAGTATTTACAGGTGAAACTTGAAAATTTTGAATATTGTGCAAAAATTAATTTATGTCAGTAATTCAATTTAAAATTATATGAAAATGAATATGAAATACTCATTACATGCAAAGTGAGATATTTCAAGCCTGTATTTGTTATAATTTTGATGATTATGGCTTACAGCTTATGAAAACCCCAAAATCAAAAACTCAGAAATTAGAACATTGTGAAAAGGTTCAATATTATAGGCTCAAAGTGTCAGACTACAATCAGCTAATTAATCCAAAACACCTGCGAATGGTTTCTGAGCCTTTAAAAGGTCTCTCAGTCTGGTTCAGAATTACTGACATAAATGAACTTTTGCAAGACATTCTAATTTTTAAGTTTCACCTGTATATAGTGCCAACATCTATAGTTATATTTATTTCCAACAATACCAATTGCTTGGCACTGGCAGTCCTGCTGATCTCTTTGGCTGTAGCAGTGTTTGAATCACACACCTGAAACAAGCATGCAGCTAATCCAGCCAGACTTCAGTCAGAAACATTTTCAATTGTCCTGTATATGCCAATGAGAAGAGGTGATTCTAATGGATGACAGTCGGAGGCGCTGTGGCAGGCATAGGTTGTGTTTGGGGTGCTGTCTGGAAATGACTGAAATTATGTATGGAGGAGAAAGGCTGTGGGGAGCTTTGTAGATAAGAGCTAGAAACATGGATCTTTTGAAAAATTGGCAGCCAATCGATGGTTAGCAAAGGAGAGCATTGGTTGAGGAGAGAGAGGAGAGGTGCATCACACTTTTGGCACTCTCTACTCATTAGCCTCCTCATTGTACCATAAGTGAAAAGTTTTTGACATTTATTGGCTAACATAAAAGAATAAGAGTAAGCCTTCCTCAGACTTGAATCCTGTATGCTGACAAGATGTTAGAGCACACAGCTATATACAAGCACCATCAAAAGGTGATACATAGATTTTTTTTTGTGCAAACATAAATAGGTAATTAAGATGCCTTAATTGAAACAGAACATCCAAACATGGATTGAGAGGATGTTAGCTGATTTATGACAAATAGATGAGACCCTTTGTATAGTCAATCCTCGCATAACTGAGACTCAGACTGGTACAGGGGTATTGTAAATTCTGAGTTCGAAAGATAACTGCAATATTTTCTAGGCTGAAAAAAATAATTATGGCATTAAGTACCGTCAACTTTATATCAATATAATACATTTCTATCCTTATTTAAAGCTTCGATTTTGGACATTATTATTACTGTATTTTATGGACTATAAGACTCACTTTTTCTCCCCCAAAAAGTGGGGGAAAAAATATCACTGCTTATAGTCCAAATGCATGGAGTTCCTGACTTGTTAACGCCTGCCAATACGAACATCCAACCCACCACAATGTCGGGGACTCCATGCACTGTGCCCATGCAGAGGAGGACACAGGGAGACAGACAGAGGACATAGGGCTACAAAAAAGAGGCATAGAGGAGGACACAAAGAAGACAGAGGTGGACACAGGAGGACACAAGGGGACAGAGGAGGACACAGAGACACAAGAGGTACAAAGGGGACATATTCCACAAGATGCCCCTGACTTCACCATGGATGCTCCAGGTTTAGTATATATTTTTTCCCCTGGTTTTCGACCTCTAAACCTAGGTGCGTCTTATGGTCAGGAGCGCCTTATAGTTTGAAAAATACGATATTTAGTATTTATATAGCGCCAACATCTTCCACAGCTCTGTACAGAGTATATATTGTCTTGTCATTTAACTGTCCCTCAGAGGGGCTCACAATCTAATCCCTAACATAGTCTTATGTATGTATCGTGTAGTGCATGTATCGTAGCCTAGGGTCAATTTAGGGGAAAGCCAATTAACTTATCTATGTGGGATGTGGGAGGAAACCGGAGTGCATGGAGGAAACCCACGCAGACGCGGGGAGAACATACAAACTCTGTGCAGATAGTGCCCTAGCTGGGATTCAAACCGAGGACCCTGCGCTGCAAGGTGAGAACGCTAACCACTACACCACCATGCTGCCCATGAAGAGATTTGCATACTGTGGTACAAATAGAGAACCCATTGCCCTTCCAATCTGCTGTAAATAGAAGTCCTGCCCAAAAGTAAAATAATTATGGGTAAGATGAATTTTGTCAGTCCAGCCACCGGCTCTACAGGTTTGTCCTGACCCTGAAGATATTTACAACAGGACACAATCCTGTCATCTTGGGGGATGTTTGTGTATAGGGGTGCCACATCCAGACTGGTTCCCTCAGGCACTGGGCCGATGGCTGCCAATTTGTTCAGGAGGTGGGCGGTACCCTGTATGTAGCTGGGTCTTTTACAGACTAGAGGTTTCAAGATGTTTTCCAGCCACCCTGAGATGTTCTCTGTGAGAGCTCCACTCCCTGAGATTATGGGCCTGGGTGGGTCTCCCTCTTTGTGGATTTTGGGAAGCATGTAAAAGCAGGCTGTTCTAGGCTTTCCAGGGATAAGGGTCTGTACATGCCATCTGGTAACTTGTTTACCATCTTATTGAGTGCCATCTTGCACAGTAAATACTTGTTCACCATTTCACTTCAAATAAACATGTATATGAGCTTCTCTTTGGAGCCGGCCTGATATGAATGGTGTAAGCTCTACTGTAAAAACATACAAAGCATATAGAGAGTTACCGGTAAACCGAGTAAATGATGTCCCCATGTATTTTGATTTAACTTAATGTAGAATGACCATTGTGCCTGTAGCTATCATGCAAATTGAGTTAAACCGTAGGCAGTATTCTCCAAAGAATTGCTATCATTGCTGTGTATGTAATAATTGCAGTAAACAAACACTGGTTGTGAAGGTATTTTCTTATTTTAGTGCTGCCCACGAGCACATACAGTAAGGGCACATCCCCTCTATAAATGGCACTTGCGGTATAAAATACCCATGTATTTACAGGCAGTGTTCACTTCAGAATGTACAAATACATGATTCTGTGCATCGTGTGTGCTTATACTCACGATCATGTTTTAATTGTGCTTGTGCTTCTGTGAAGAAGACACCCAAGGACTGCACAGGTTTGTGCACATTTAAAAAGACTCTGTAACAACATTTTCAGCCTTATTTCTTCTATCCTATAAGTTCCTATACCTGTTCTAATGTGGTCTTACTGCAGCCTTTCCTCATTGCACAGAGGCTGTATTATCTCTGTTATCTAATCTAATCTTCTTTCCTTTGCTGGCTTTCTTTTGCTCAGGCAGGAATTTGCTGCTCTGCTGTGATAGGATAGAAGTTATGCACACCCTCTCCATGCCCCCTGCAGGCTCTGTATGAGTCACAGACTGAGCTTCTCTGAGCCTGTCACATGCTTGTTAGCAGCCATGTTTTTTGTTTGTAAACACTGCCTAAAACTGGCAATTACAAGCCAGGATCTCAGCAGAGAGTGGCAGAAACAGCAAAGAGGGACCCAGGAGAACATAATGAATAGAATAGTATGCTTTTTATTGTAAGAATTGTAGAGTACATATTCTCTTTAAATACATTTTAATGCTATTTTATTGACTATAATGGAAACGCAAAATCTATTAAAGTGGTATAAAACCCTGACATAATATTCAATAAAAACATGGTTTCCTACTTTTTATATGCCATACGGTTATCATATTTGCATTTGTGCATAAGTATTATTATTCATTTAGAAATGATATGTTCTCAAAAGTACATTTTTTGCTTTGAGAGCTAACTTTGCATTTTATTCATAACTGGTTTTATTCATTATGTATTGAAGTTTCTGTCTGCACCCAGGAGCTTCTCCACAGTCAGAGAATGTGTCACATTCCTCACTTGATACAATTAAGTAAACACAAGATAACATTATCTACACTTCGGATGCATCCAGATTTCTCTGCACTGAACTTTCCAGTCCTGTGTGTAACCCTTTAAATTCTGTTCTAGTAAAAAAAAAATGCTGGCTGTATATAATATGCTGTAATTAATTTTTTAGAGCAAAGAAGAAATGCTGAGTTTCATTCCCATTTAAAATGCAGCATCATCACATTCCTGTATTGCAAAAAAAATGCAATGATTTAATGGGAATGCTAAAATGGGCCATACGCAAGTACTGACACAGACAAGTGCACCTCTATGACAGTTCCAGTCACATAACTGCAATGCTACAAAAAATTGTAATTTGTTTTGTATTTTTGTTACTTATGCAGCTACTTATGCAGTGCGCAATAATAAGCATAGGCTGGGAGTCCTTCAGGCTCAGATGATTGCAGGGTAGAGTTCACATTTTAAAGTCATTTGAAAAGATTTTCTGACTTGTAACATTTCCTGGATAGCATTAATCATAGCTTATTGATTTTTTTTCCCAGAGGCTAAAGTGCTAGCTATGTCACTAATGCATATCACAAGTCTTTGTCTCCATCTATACTTGTGTAGGATGAATTGTGATATCTATAGGCGACATAGTTAACACTTCAGAAAAGAGCAAAGCAGCTGGTTATAGCCTTGGGGGCAATGAATCACCTCTATAGAGTCAGCAAGAAGTTTTCAATCAGGATGATACAATTTATTGACTAACTTAAAAGCATAAGAGCAAGCTTTACGCCTTCTTCAAACGCAATTCCTGTAATCGAGTCTGAGGAAGGCTTAACAGTCAAAAGCTTACTTTTATGCTTTTAAGTTAGCCAATAAATGGTACCATCCTGATTCAAAACTTCTTGCTGAAATTGATGGGTAACACGGTACAACACTCTACTGTCTGCCACCACCACTATAGAGTTAATACATATTATTGGCAAAACTCGGCTCCCCATTGCCACCAATACCCAAATATTCCAGATGTTCATAAAGATGATGGAAGGTGAGCAGTGCTGCTCGGATACCCCTTTTCAAAATCCGAATCCGATTCGGATCCGGATACCCCGCTATCCGATCCGGGTCGGATATCCGAATTTAAAATTTTCCTATCCGAATCCGATTCGGATATCCGACCCTAGTATCCGACCGGATTCGGATATCCGGATTGAAAACCGGAAGTGGCCTTTAAATTGCTTTAAAAAGGTTTTTAAGGGTCAATTAGGCATGTAGCATCATTCTTTTTCAAAGGGGAACACTAATTGATGATGTGGGGACTTAAAATCCCCCCCCCCCCCCCACAAAAAAAGGCTGTCAAAGGGCCAAGTGCAAAGTGCCATATTCAAAGGGCCAAGTGCCTAATGCAAAGTGCCAAGTTCAAAGGGCCAAGTGTCAAGTGCAAAGGGCCAAGTGCAAAGTGCCAAATGCAAAGGGCCAAGTTCAAAGGGCCAAGTGTCAAGTGCAAAGGGCCAAGTGCAAAGGGCCAAGTGTCAAGTGCAAAGGGCCATGTGCAAAGTGCCAAATGCAAAGGGCCAAGTTCAAAGGACCAAGTGTCAAGTGCAAAGGGCCAAGTGCAAAGTGCCTAATGCAAAGGGCCAAGTTCAAAGGGCCAAGTGTCAAGTGCAAAGGGCCAAGTGCAAAGTGCCTAATGCAAAGGGCCAAGTTCAAAGGGCCAAGTGTCAAGTGCAAAGGGCCAAGTGCCAAATACAAAGTGCCAAGGGCCAAGTGCCAAATGCAAAGTGCCAAGTTCAAAGGGCCAAGTGTCAAGTGCAAAGGGCCAAGTGCCAAATGCAAAGTGCCAAGGGCAAAGTGCCATGTGCAAAGTGCCAAGTGCCAACATGTGCAAACACGTGCAAACACATGCAAAATTGTGCAAACACGCGCAAACACATGCAAAAATGTGCAAACACGTGCAAACACGTGCAAAAATGTGCAAAGTGCAAACACGTGCAAACACATGCAAAATTGTGCAAACACGTGCAAACACATGCAAAAATATGCAAAGTGCAAACACGTGCAAACACATGCAAAAATGTGCAAAGTGCAAACACATGCAAAATTGTGCAAACACGCGCAAACACATGCAAAAATGTGCAAACACGCGCAAACACATGCAAAAATGTGCAAACACGTGCAAAAATGTGCAAAGTGCAAAAATGTGCAAAGTGCAAAAATGTGCAAAGTGCAAACACGTGCAAACACGTTCAAAGTGCCATGTGCAAAGTAGCACTTTGCACGTGTTTGCACATGTTTGCACATTTTTGCACGTGTTTTCACGTGTTTGCACATTTTTGCAGTTTGCACGTGTTTGCACTTTGCACGTGTTTGCACTGTGCATGTGTTTGCACGTGGCACTTTGCACGTGTTTGCTCGTGGCAGGCAGGCAGCACCTGGCCTGGTGTGTGTACAACACACACACAATCACATAGCAGCTGCAGCAGCACTGCAGCACACACTCTTAATGTCACATTTATGACATCAATCAAGCAAATGAATGATTGAACTATACTGTAGTGATAGTGAAGGGGTTAATCACTGAACAGCTTAGGTTTATAACTATGTACAGCCCTTTGTAGGGCACCAGCAATGGAGCAGGAGCATGTCTCTCAGGAAGCATTCAGCAAGCCAGGACGATCTGTCTCATCATGGCAGCCCTCCTTATTATACAAGGGGGGCTGGCCAGTGTTCATTTCTGTGATTGGGAGCCAGGGTTTAGGCTGGGAGGCCTCTGATTGGCTTAATGAGGTCAGGTGGGGCTGGCCAGGGTTCCCCTCTGTGATTGGTTTCTGGTGCTTCTGCTGGGAGCCCTCTGATTGGCTCCCATGACGTCTGGACCTCATGCAGTGTTTCACTGGTCCAGATATCCGCGGATATCCGCACTATCCGCGGATATCCGCATAGCCCAGCCAACTATCCGCAGATAGCTATCCGGATACTGGACCAGCTATCCGGAATCCGGATCCGATCGGATAGGCCTAAAAAGGTCGGATATCCGAGTCTATTCGGATATCCGGTATCCTGATGAGCAGCACTGAAGGTGAGCATTGATCAAGGTTATGAGCTATTTTTGGAGAAATAGTGTTAGGAGATAGGGTAAGGAAAGGTTTGATTTAATAATTAGGGATAGGAGGTTAGAGTTAGGTGTCAGGAAGGACTGTATACTGGGGGAATATACAGTCTGTAGGGCTCAATGTTTGCAAGAAGTTTATGGTTGGTTGGGGTTAGGCATCAGAAAGGACTTACTATAAATACACAATTGAAAAGAAATACTAGCGATGGAGGCTAGTGTTAGCCATTTAAAAAGGATCAATGGGGTGAAGTGCTGAGAAGTCTAGATTAAAGCTTTGTCTCAAAGCTGATAGACGAATATCAGCAATAGCTTTTTAGCAATATTTTATCAGGCATGACCAGTGGTATTGTTATTGGTGGTGTTGCGGTTTTTATTATTATTATTATTATTATTTATTATTATGTTTCCAGACTTCACAATAAGTCACCCATACTGTTACTAAAACTCCTTTTCAGTGCACTACAGGCAGAAGTGAGGAAGGGTCCTTTGCATAGGGGGAGGCTTTCATCTCTCCTCCCTTGTAAGGTACACTCTTCAATGTTAAAATGTACCCAGTCTGGTATAGTACAGGAGGATGGCTCAGGTAATTTGGATGTGGAGATTGCCAGACATCTAATAATTCCCTGTTTTAATTATGAGGGATCAGGAACCCAAGCATTGAGTTTGGCATTCGATGTAGGTAGTACCCTAAGCCTACTACATAGGATTCAATGGTTGTAGCCTATCGTAGACGGTAGGCTACAACTAGTGGTCATTTGGGCGCCGGGTTTCTGCAGTTCGGTTTAGGCACTTATGGGTAGATTAGGGTTGGACATTAGGTTGGGAGTTCAGTTTAGACACTTACAAAGAGGTTAGGGTTAGGCATTAGGTTGGGGGATTCAGTTTAGGCACTAATGGGGCCGCTGGAATTCCTGGTGGCGTAAAATACTATTGCCACTTGTCACCAGCACTAGAATTAAAGGTATGTGGGTGTGGCCTATAGCATTGCAGCTATAGCCACGCCGATATCAGGTGCTACGTGGCTGTGTCCCAGCGCCAAAGTGAACTGTTTCAACTTACGGGGGGGGGGGGGAGTTTAGGGTTAGGCATTAGGTAGAGGGTTTGGTTTAGGCCCTTAGAAGGGAGGGTTCATGTTACAATGGGTGCCAGCAAGGTACTGCATGGGAAAATATCATAAAACTAAATTACCAATATTTTACTACTAGTGGTACCACCTGGCACCCAACTCAACCAGTGCCACTAAGATAGGATAAGATAGATTTTAAGGGACACTCCATCCCAATTTTTATTACAATTTAATACTATTTTTGATTACTAGAAGCATTTCCCAGTTGTATCGTATTTTGCAAGGTTTTTTATTTAAAAAAGAAAAGTCCTTCAACCGACCTATTTATCACGGCCTGAGCCTCACCCAAACATGCATTATAAAACAACAAACATTTAGATGCTGATATTTGTTAATTAAAATATAAAAAAGAATGCAAGATTGTGCCTAAGTCTTATCATTAATAATGAATTTCATCAAGTTTTTGTGAACGCTTGCGGATGCGGACTTCATTTGGTTGTACATTAAGTTTTTGTAAGTGAACAGTAAGGAATCAATGAAGAGGATCTTCCTTGCCAGTAAGAGGCTTGTTTTTTCTCCAAACAGAGTCTTATCTCCAGGGCATCGGGAGGTTGAAGATGTCATGGAGCAATAGATAGGTCCACCCAGGGGAATTATACATTGGACACCACACTCCAGTCCAGCTGTACAGGTCACTGAAATGAAGTGTATATGTGTTGACAACTCAGGATGTGATTCTTGTTCTCCATAACACTGCAACATCTTTGTAAGCACCAAGGTCATCCTGAATTCCTTCTTAACTGTAATCTAAAGTCCCAGTACTTGTTTTATTGCACACAAAAAAAAAACATTGTTTGCATTTCAGAGTAGGCTCAGTCCTAAGTACAAGGTGTCCATTTTAAAACCACAATTCACTATTCTCCATTTTACATTTACACCATAACAATATAGTTGTCTGCGGAATACCTTTGAGCAAACTGATCAGTCCAAATAAGAATCTGCATAGAGCTGTCAGATCTGTCTGCCTAGATTCTCACAGTGATCTGGTAACATGGCCCTTTGGACCCCATATCAGTTCACATCTGTCTCTGCTTCCTTCCTGTTAAGCCTCATCTACAAAGGTAGATGAGGCTGCGATCCGGCGGCTCGATTAGCCGCCGGATCGCCTCTTCCGCGTACCCGCGCGATAAGGAGCATCGCGGCCGCATCTACGTGTGTAGATGTGGCTTTACATGTGCAAGGCTGCCCTTTTTGGCGAATTTCAGTAAAATTTGCTGTTTACAGGGGCAGGGCAGGAGCAGTAGCCGATTTAAAGGCCATAGCGTTGCACTGCATTTAACAGGGTTGCAGTTTGATCAATTGTCAATAGAGTCTGGAATCTTAAAAAAAAAATTAATGTTGTGTGTGTGGTAGGAATTCCATTCAGAGAGGAGGTTTATTTTGCCACAATGGGTGACAATCTGTAAGTGTATGGTCAGCTTTAGCATGCAAAGCCTCTTGTCATATTTGTGTTAACCCCTGCTGCCCTGCATCCTCATATTAATGCAAGTGCAGTGACTTAGACAAAGTACCCCTGAACTGCTTTATAATAAAAATACTTTTAGTGCTGATTTATGTGTGGAGCTGCTACATATCTCCCATAGCACCTCCCTCTCCAGGGCCCTCGCTCTGTTCAGCCAAAATATTCACGTCGATGATGGGTGGGGAGGAAGTGTCAGTACTTCTTCCTCTCTGCCTGTCCTTAGTCCTGCCCCCTCCACTCGCCACTAATGGTTCCTATGTGCTGTTACAGGACACAGTGCGCTTGGAAGCTGTGCTGTGTGTGGTCTTGTGGTGATTAAGGTCAGACCAATAGTGTACTAATAGCTGTATTGGTACACTATCGTTCTGACCTCAGTTACCACAAGCCCACACACAGCGCAGCTCCCCAGCACACTGTGTGCTATAACACATACCGGGTACCATTAGCGGTGAGTGGAGGGGGCGGGACTATGTAAAGGCAGAGAGGAGGAAGTACTGACACTTCCTCCCCACCCATCATTGACATTCTGCTCAAGTTGAATGTTTTGGCTGAGTAGAGCGGAGGGCACAGGGGAACATATGTCACAGCACCACAAATAAATCAGCATTAAAAGTATGTTTATTAAAAAGCGGTTCAGGGGTACTTTAATGCCTGTGCAGCCTTTATAATGTGCTTGTACAAGAGTTTGGCTGGCTGTTTTAGTTGTATGCTTGCAAACAGATAAATAAAATTCCCAATCACTTATTTATCTCATTCTACTTGCCGATGCGCTTTATGTGTTTGCTATTCCTTGGCTTCTAAATGCCAATCACTTGTAAGTGCGTGATAAATTTCCCAGCCAGCACCGAGCTTATGTGGCACTTTTAGTGTTTACCTTCAAACATTACGCCAAATTTCGTAACCTTTGTGGGCAATAGCGGTTTATGGTTCATTTTGAAAAGCCATCTGATTATGTGCCGCTATTATCTTTCTAAGAAGTCTGCAGTCTTGGCAATTTTTTTCCCTTCAAATTTTTATACACTTAAAAGATAAAACAGTCATCCATCATGACTCATGTCCTTTTGTGTCCCCCCAGCTCCTCTTCATTTGCCGCTGCCTGGGTTTTATTTGGTCTCTTCTATGCCTTCTGTGTATTCATAGATCATTTTAAAGACTCCATCTACTTGAGAGCCTTTCAGATCTGAGAGTTTTCCTCTGCTTCTGCTTTATAGATGCCCAGACGCCCCTTTTATATACTTATCTCTTTCTTGTGTTGTCAGATTGTTTTATCTGTGCGGCTATATGATGGGAGCCAATACATAAAAGATGAGGATGAGGAAGATAAGGAGCCAGGAAGAAGTGCCAATCAAAGTATGCAAGCCAGCTTGAAAATACAGCAGCATGGCCGTTCGCTGACAGATTGGCAAAGCATCATGCATGACATGAATGTCTTCGAAGTCAAATAATCCGAGCTAAAGGTCAGGCCTAGGAAAGTTTTGCTGCAGATAGTACTTTGCAAGCTTAAATGAAACCTGAAGATTTTTTTTTAAAAAGCGTTTCACTTCCCTGGGGGCTTCTGCCAGCCCCCTGCAGCCGCCCTGTGCCCGCGATGTTACTAAATGATTCTCCGGTCCCCCGCCACGGCTCACTTTCACTTTCTTCAGTCATCCACTGTGCCTGCGTGGCCTAGGCTGTGCTCATTCCCGTTTAGGCCCCAGTCGCCGGGAGCGTAATGCGCAGGCGCAGTAAAGAATTTCTCTTACTGAGCCTGCGCAGGATGCTGCCGGCCACAGGAGTGCGAGGACATGCGAGGCCAGGGCCTCGCAGGTAAAGTGGACATCGACTTGCAAGTCGGCGAGAATGAAAGTGAGCCGAAGCGGAGGACCGAAAGATCATTTGGTAACATCGTGGGCACAGAGCGGCTGCAGGGGGCTGGCAAAAGCCCCAGGGAAGTAAAACTCTTTTTTTTTTTTAGATTCTTCAGGTCCGCTTTAGAGCTGACCTGAACTCAGAACTTTCTCTCTGCTCTAAAAGTTGAGCAGCAGCATAATAACCTTTAAAGAAAAACATGTCTTTGTTACATATCCTGATACAAATCCTGAAATAAATCTGCAGTGTGTCTACTTCCTGCTTTCATGGAAGAAGACATAGGGTTAACATCCTATGTTTACAAACTAGCTGGTCTGCCAAGGACTGCCGAGATTCCTGAGCTGACACAGCTGAGGGATCAAATTACAACTTGTGATTAGTCACAGATGAATGGGGATTAGACAGGCAAAATACATACAGGGTGCATTTTTTATGTTTTCCTTCTATCCTATGCAAGAGTTCAGGTCCCTTTTAAGGTCAGGCCTAGGAAAGTTTTGCTGCAGAAAGTACTGTGCAAGCTAAAGGTCAGGCCTAGGAAAGTTTTGCTGCAGAATGTAGTGGATAGCACTCTTGCCTTGAAGCGCTGGTTCCCTGGTTTGAATCCCAGCCAGGGCACTATCTGCACAGAGTTTGTATGTTCTACCCATGTGTGTGTGTAGGTTTCCTCCGGGTATTCCGGTTTCATCCCTCACCCCAAAAACATGAAGATAAGTTTATTGGCTTCCCTTTAAAGATTGGCCCTAGACCAGTGGTCCTCAAACTAAGGCCCGCGGGCCGAATGTGGCCCCCTAAGGCTTTCTTACCGGCCCCCCACACAGAAAATGTATTGCTTATAAATGCAGTCAGCTACATCTTTAAATATTGGTGGTCCACATATGGAATAGCAGTGCAGCACCCCCCATCCACATGGAAGCCAGAAAGCAGAAATTTTGCTGGTTTCCAATCAAATTCCACATCAGGTGACACTGCTGTCCAATTGGCTTGCAGATTGTCACCTGGGTATGCTTCACTGTCTGGTCCGCAAAGACTTCTACATCATTTTATGTTTACTCCGGCCCACCAGCGGTCTGAAGTATGTTGACCCGGCCCTCAACCCAAAATGTTTGGGGACCCCTGCCCTAGACCATAGCTCCCAACTGTCCCTGTTTCGGAGGGACAGTCCCAATTTGGAAGCCCTGTCCCTCTGTCCCTCTTTTCTCTTCATTTGTCCCTCTTTCAGGACTTTGTCCCTTTTTCTATGTAAATATATATATTTCTCTACTGAAAAATGTGTTTGATTGACTCTAAACTTTATTCCCATCCTTTAAACTGATATATTACTAATTTTAAAATGTTACTATGAAGGAAAATGAACCAGAATAGAAAGGACCAGTGTAGTTTGTAATTATAAAACAACATATTTTTCTTAGGAAATCTTTACGGTATGCGTCACTAGGGGTGTGTTGGGGGCATGATCAGGGGTGTGGCAGGGGCGTGGCTTAAGTGTCCCTCTTTCTCATCTCAAAAAGTTGGGAGGTATGCCCTAGACTATGATGGACATAATACTATGGTAGGAATAAGATTGTGAACCCCTCTAAGGGACAGTTAAGTGACAAAACTATATACTCTGTACAGTGCTATGAAAAATGTCTGCACTGTATAAATACTAAACGATAATAAAAAAAAGTATTTACTGGAGAGGTGACCCTGCCTATGTGTTGTTCCTATGCATCTGTTTCTTAAGAGAAAAATGAAACCATTAGACTGCCTAGAACAAGACAAACATGACATCCCTAGGAAACGCCAGGCCTGATGGGAATGCAGCTGTGCTGACCATATGCTGCTTATCTCATGAAACCATCTCTCCAGTTCCTAATGCTGGAGCACTGGGAGATCTCCTTCAAAGACTTAAGATAAAAGTCCATTTACGGACATCTCTGTCTATCAAACTAGCACATTCACAAGTGATACGATTTAAACAGTTTATTGATCACAGATCAGCAGCTCTCGTTCTTTGCAAGGAGACATTTGACATAAAACACAGACTGATTCGATGTTAGACAGTATCCTCATGGATTCCTGCAAAAAAGGAAAGGGGAAATTTATCATAGCTCATGATTTACAAAATGTTATTTATCTACTTACTGAGAATAAGAAGTTTTTCCGCAACACAAAAAGTAAAGCTTGCAGTTGTTTTGTTGCATAAGGATATATTACCGGTAACTATGCCTTTTCTAATTCCACATTATAGTGGCTCATATCACCTCATATACCCATTGCAGTGTGCTTTATCTTACTGCCAGACACAGAGGCATGTTCCCTGCTCTGAGACATGCCTCTGTATCTCCTCGTCACCACTGTATGAGGGAGGGAGGACCACTAGACATCAGGGATCACAGTATGAAGTAGGGAGTGAGGAACCACTAGACACCAGAGAGAACTCTGTAGGGGAGAAAGGGGGAACTACTAGACACCAGGGAACTATATAGGGGAGGGCAGGAGGACCACTACACACCAGGGAATTTTATAGGGGGGGGGGGCACTAGACAGCAGAGAGCTGTATAAGGGAGGAAGGGGGGGACTAGACACCAGAGAACTGCTTAGGGGAGGGTGGGGGCCACCAGAGAATTTTATGAGGGCCGGGGGTCCATAATGGCACATACTGTATAAAAATGGGATTTGGTTAGATGGCAGGGGTGTGTCTAAATGTCCGTTTTTACTGGCTTCAAAAGATGGGAGGTATGGAATTTATTTGTGGACAATGATTCATGGTTTAAGTTGTTATTCAAATATTTTTCTAAAAAAAGACAAGAGACGTAATTTGTTGTTATCAGTAACACTCTTATGGCTCGATTTACAAAACGGTGCTAACTTTAGCACTGGCCCTTAGCACGTCTAAACTCAGTTGAAATGTGAGAAGTAGTGATCGTGCGCAAAGTACCGCAGGGCGCTCCGCACGAAGTGCCCACTAAAGCTTATGGGACTTAGCGCGCGCATAGGACTTTGCACGTGCAAAATAGCGTGCGATCTGATTGAGAAAACCGGTGCTAACCTACTTAGCACCCTGGTTAGCACGCCTAAAGACTTTAGACGTGCTAAGTAGGTCAGCACCGCTTAGTAAATCAAGCCCTTAAAGTGTATACATGTCAACTTCCGCTCATCCACAATTTTATAGATACCTTATCAGGGATGCTCGGAAAATTCCGCGGAATTATTAATTCCGTGATTCCGGCCGGAATTAGCTAATTCCGATTCCAGTGGTCGGAACGGAATTCCTATACCTCTTAAACGGAATTCCGCGGAAATTTTAAAATTCCGACAGAATTTTCCGGAATAACACCCAAAAAATTTCTCTCTCTCTCTCTCTCTCTCTCGACCATGAACCACACTACATGGTAGTAGGTATCTGTCTTACCCCCTAGGCCTAGACCATCAACCACACTCAGGGCCGGGCCGAGGCAGAGGCTGGAGAGGCTCCAGCCTCAGGGCGCAGTGTAGGAGGGGGTGCACAATTCATTCAGCTGTCAATCCCAATTGTGTTTGAAGCAGAAAGAAATAAGAAAAGGTGATACATGGCAGTGACTGCAAGCCAGATAAGTAGAGATTAAGGTGTTGGGGGGGTTGGGGGCCCTGAGGCACCTCTTAGTGTAATAGCAATCAGTGTGTGACGGCTGGGGTGGGAGGGATGGGGGGGCGCACTTTGCTGTCTCAGCCTTGGGTGCTGAAGGACCTTGTCCCACCTCTACATGCTAAAGCTGGCCTAGCATGTACCATACTACCATTATGATCAATTCAATAGATATGCTATGGTATATAAGCATGCTTTTCAAAAAGTACAAATCCTTAATCATGCTACTTTTTCTATTGAATTGATAATAATGGTAGTATGGTTTATGCTAGGCCAGCTTTAGCATGTAGTGTGGTTCATGGTCTAGAGGGTAAGACAGATACCTACTACCCACTGTGTCCTGGGTTCAAATCCCAGCTATGGAATATAAGCATGCTTTTCAGACCATGCCTGTACCTTATAAGCATATATAGTATTTAACCCTGTCAGCGCATCAGCTTTCATAATATTATCAGAAAGAAGAAAATAAAGTCAGTATATATTACAGCAAAAAAAATATGCAAGACACATGCATGAAAGCATATTGTTTTGTCTTGTTAATATAAAAACAGAAAATGCCCGGCGTGGGCTTCTATTGATATTTGGATATGCAAATATGCAACATATGCATAGCTAATGATGTAATAAAATAATAATGACTTTATGTGGCATGTCAAGAGATTTAGATAATTCCAGGATTGCTTGGATAATCTTAGATAAGCCAACAGATGTAGGTGGTGTCAAATGTAAAACCATCTGAATGTATTTCATGGATCTCTTTAAACCCATAAGAACAACAGATGGCACAAGTCTAGAGCTTGTGTTTGCTATAGCATAGCTATAGACAGGGCATTCATCAACACACTGCAACACACTCATAATGTACAGCTATAGGCTTGCTATACACCGGCGGTTCTGGATGTAAGTCTGGCTTCAGGGGCATAAAGAGATAACTTACATATTTGGTGCATTGTGGGGAACCACAGTTGCTCACTTAAAGCTGAACTATCACAAATACCTTCTGTTTTTATATGGCAAATTACACTGAATGTATAGATAGTTACACATGTTTAAACAGGACTGATGATTCTCAGTCTTCTGAATAAATACTAAGGGCCCGTTTCCACTGGCGAATGGGATCCGAAGGGATGCGATGCGGCTACGCATAACTTCTACTCCCATTCACGTCACTTCTGCATAGGGAGCTGTGGCCGCCCATAGGAGGAGACGGGAGGAGGATGCTGCAGAATCTTGGATTGCTCCGCACCACTCCACATAACCAGCACGCAATGGGAACTGTTACATTACCGTGCATTGGTTTCTAGTTCTGTTGCGTTGTGATGCGGTGCGGTAGCCGCATCGCACCGCGTGTAGCAGAAATGGGCCCTAAGCAGACATACTAAGCGCAAAGTTGCCAGATTTTGCTTAAAGAGACACTGAAGGGAAAAAAAATTATGATATGATTGATACGTGTAGTACAGCCATTAAGAGCAGAGACATACGTCTAATACTGCTTCCAGTACAGGAAGAGTTAAGAAACTCCAGTTATCTATGCAAAAAAGCCATTGAGCTCCATGACTTTCAAAGTCGCAGAGTTCTGTCTTCTGAAGCTTGTTATCTCAAGTGTCAGTCATTGTATTGTTTTTTTCTTCTGCACAGGACAGATCAATAGTTCACTGGTCTGCTTTGTAAAATCATTTAGAATGCTGAGTAGTGTGTAAACTGCAAATAATATAGAATGATGCAATGTTATAATAAACACTATATAACTGAAAATAAAAATATGAGAATATTTTCTTTGCATCTAATATTCTAGTAATTATCCATACTACACAACCAATTCATTATATAATATTTTTTTCCACTTCAGTGTCTCTTTAACAACCATTTGAGACAATGAAAAACTCTTTACAAAATTGCATTTTGCTATTTGTGCAAAGAACCTGAGATGGAAACTGAGGTCAGTAGAGGTAACAGAAATCAGTTTCATCAAAGTTTAACACTCGGGTTCTTAAGATCCTGTTCGGTCTTCGTATACGTCACACATAACCACAGACCTAGAAACTAGCAGCCTAGGTGTCATACTCTGGGTGAGGTGTCAGACGCTGAAAGTTATTTATAAAATAAGGTTAAAAAAAGTACATCTTTTAATATGTCTCCTTCCTTAATACTTAACCTAAACTGTTAACATACAGGGCCACTGTGCTGAGAACAAAATGCAGCAGTTCCTTTCAGTTACACCTTCAAAATGACAAGCCTGCACAATAGGTGGCATACTCTTAATGTCTTTATAGGGAAACTGGATCATTCAAATATATATTAAATAGTTGATATGCAGTATAGCGATATACAGTTCCCCTTTCTCTTTAAAATGTAGTACAGACTTAAAGCTACGCAACATGTTCTGCTCTATGAAGAGGAGACTGGAGTGTGTTGCGTGTGTTTTGGGTGCCGGGTGGTGCCGTTAGTAAAAATATTGATAATTAAAATTACTGATTTTTTACTATACACTTACCCGACACCCATTGTCACACAAACCCTCACCTCCTAGTGCCTTATACTAACATCCCCCCACCTAATTCCTGACACTAACTCTCCTCCTAGTGCCTAACACTAACATCCCCCCACCTAATGCCTGACACCAACCCTCCTCCTAGTGTATAACACTAACATTCCCCCACCTAAATTTCTAATGCCTGGCATACACGGCAAGTTTTTTTCTTATCAATCGAGCCGCTGATGGCTCGATTGATAATATCCGACAGGTCCTGCCGAATAGATTCCCTGTTCGATCCCCACCAGCGGACAATAGCAGGGATTCGAGCGGCTGATAAGGAGCGGGAATTGGTCCGCGCGGACGAGCGGGAATCGATCCGCGCGCGGACGAGCAGGGACGCGGTGGGAGTCGATCCGTCGGCTAATCGGCCGCCGGATCGACCCGTGTATGCCAGGCATAACACTAACCTCCCTCCTAGTGCCTTGCAATAAGCTCAATCTCTTAGTGCCTAACACTAACCTCCCCCTATTAATAGCTAACACTAACCCCCGTCCTAGTGCTTGACACTAACTTCCTCCTCCTAGTACCTAACACTAACCTCCCCCTCCTAGGACCTAACACTAACTTTCCCCTCCTAGTACCTAACACTAACCTACCCCTCCTAGGACCTAACACTAACCCCCCCCCCCCTCCTAATGCCTAACACTATTTCACTAAGCTCCCCCTCCTAGGGCCTAACATTAACCCAACTTCTAGTGTCTAACACTAACCACCCCCTCTTAATGCCTAACACTAACCCCCGTCCTAGTGCCTAGCACCAACATCCCCTCCACCTAATGCCTAACACTAACCCCTGTCCTAGTGCCTAGCACCAACATCTCCTCCACCTAATGCATAACACAAACTCCCCTCCTAATGCCTAACACTAACCTCCCCCTCCAAGTGCCTAACACTAACCCCCCCCCCTCCACGGGCCTAACACTAACCCCCTTCCTAGTGTCTAACACTAGCCCCCCTCCTAGTTCCTAACAACAATCTCACACTTCTAGTTTCTAACACTAACCCCAGCGCCCAAAGTACCGCTATTTTTAGCCAATCGTCTACACAATAAAAGATAAGCTCCTCTAATAGATCTGATTGTAGTAGCAAATCGGCTTCTATTACCACATTGGACGTACAACTCACCTCCTGGGTGCCCGATTACTAATGTTTAGCATTAGACGTCTGATGATCCCCATGTCCAATTCACCTGATCTGGAGGGAGGGATGCAGAAGCAGCACACTGCTGCGGGATTTTTGTTAGAAGCAACAACAACATGTGTCTGATATGAGTGATCCAGGCAGGCAGACTACTAGAGGAGTGGACACCAGAGATGTCTTAAAGAGACTCCGTAACAAAAATTGCATCCTGTTTTTTATCATCCTACAAGTTCCAAAAGCTATTCTAATGTGTTCTGGCTTACTGCAGCACTTTCTGCTATCACAGTCTATGTAATAAATCAATGTATCTTTCCCCTGTCAGACTTGTCGGCCTGTGTCTGGAAGGCTGCCAAGTTCTTCAGTGTTGTGGTTCTGCTATGAACTCCCCCTTTCAGGCCCCTCTCTGCACACTGCCTGTGTATTATTTAGATTAGGGCAGCTTCTCGCTTCTCTCTTATCTTTTACAAGCTGGATAAATCATCCTCTGAGCTGGCTGGGCTTTCACATACTGAGGAATTACAGACAAAGGCAAAGCTGTTTGCAGGAAGAAACGAGCAGCCTGAAACTTCAGTGCATGAGAGATGAAGGGGGAAAGAAACACACAAATGATCTCTTGAGATTCAAAAGGAAGGCTGTATACAGGCTGCTTGTGTATGGATGTATTTTCTATGTGTGGACATACTGTACATCAACCTACTTCCTGTTTTGGTGGCCATTTTGTTTGCTTATAAACAAACTTTTGAAAACTGTTTTTAACCACTTTTAATGCGGCGGGGAGCGGCGAAATTGTGACAGAGGGTAATAGGAGATGTCCCCTAACGCACTGGTATGTTTACTTTTGTGCGATTTTAACAATACAGATTCTCTTTAAGAATCATGACCGAGACAATCAGTTTTGGTCAAGGAAAATCTAAAGTGTATATTTATCTGTAGCTTTTATTATAAAGAGATTTAAACATGATAAAGAGATTGTTTTCTAATTACTAAAAAACTAAACCCCAAGTAAGAATGCCTTACGGGTGTCTGATAAATAGATTCTCAGTGATATTTAGCTATTTTGGGTTTGTGAAATTGCGACAATGTTTTCATTGGTGTTTTAGCACATCTCTTCCCCTTTGATTCATTATTTCTAACTGATATCCCTGTAGCCAAATCCTCATCCTGACACCTAACCCTAACCTTTCCTCTATGTAAATTCTTCCTGATGCTCTACCCTAATGTCCCCCAATAACATCAACCTCTTTCTGCCACTTCAACCTAACCACCTAACTTGGATAACTAATGCTAAATATATCTAATCTCAGCACCCATGTCTAACCAATAACCACCAAAATTACAATCCATCACCCGCTTCGCTTTCAGCTTTCAGCCCAGGCCCTGCTGTTAATCCCTGTCACCTGGACTAGTATATCTCCTCATAGAGGATTTTTAGGATTTTCTTGATTATCGACAGCACATCCTGGATGGCAGTTGCTCAGTCCATCTGCCAGGACAGTGTGCAAGCGAGTAGGGAAGCTGGCAGACATCTTTGTATAGATCCTTTCCAAGGAGTGCTTTTGAAAAGAATAAAGGAAATGCTGGGAATCCCCATGAGGAAATGGACTGACTAGTCCAAAAGCTGTCAGATCTGTCATATTCAAGCGACAGCAGCACAGGATTTATTTATTTTTACTTATTTATTTATTGTATTTATAAAGCGCCAACATATTACGCAGCGCTGGACATTAATTTAGGTTACAGACAGTATTTAGGGGTGACATACAGCAATATGACAATACAGGAATACAAGAAAACCAGATCACACAGCACATTATGAGTACAAGGTAATGCTTAGTCACTGGATGGAGCATGGATATTAGGCAAGTTGGTTCACGCAAATGCATAGCATGGGTGCACAGTAATGGAGGTGCATGATTAGGTAGGACACACAAGGAGGAGGATCCTGCCTGAAGGCTTACAATCTAGAGGGAGAGGTAAGGACACGAAAGGTGAGAGGCCAGAGTTCAGCTGTGGCTTTAGTGCACCAATGAGGGGTGGTAGGTGAGTTTTGAGGGCCTTCTTGAAGATGTTGAAGGAGGAGGCTGCCCTAATGGGTGGCGGTAGGAAATTCCATAGTGTTATAGGATAGGATAAAAGTAATTTGTAGTACATTTCTTTGGGAGAAATGAACTTGTTATACATGTGTTTTATAAAGTTTTTGCAATACTGGTCAATTAATTGCTATTTGTCAATTAAACTGCTATTTTTATTTCCTTTTAAACAATACAAATTGCCTGGCTGTTCTGCTGTTCTGCTGATCCTCTGCCTCTAAGGTCTCGTTCACACTCAAAATTGCAAAACGCAATCACCTAGCAATGGGGATTGCAATTTTACATTGCGATTTTCCATGATTTTGTCACAATTACATCTGCCAATACTCATTTCAGTGAGTGAAAATCGATTGTCTGGAAAATACTGCATGCAGCGTTTGCGACCAGTGCAAATCACAATTGCACCACAATTGCACTACAGTGTGAGTAATCCCTAAGGATTACATCTGTAAGGGCCCTTTTCACATGGGCTGCTGACTAGTGGTGAAGTCACTGCCTGTCAGCTGCTCTCCTGCACCGGCCAGGCAACCGGCACTGTACAGGCAGACCCCCGACGGAGTGAGATCTGAGAGCGGCGTCACGGTTCTCTGCCACCCAGTAATACCACTGCGTGTCAACGCTTGAAACGCCTAGTGTTACAACTGCATTTAAATTGCACCTGAATTGCACTGGTGTGCAGCAGACAGGATGTTGAACTGCGCAGCAAAGGTGCAGCTCAGCCATCCATCTGAAAGGGGCCTTACAGCACTTTACTGATCACCGGCAATCAGACAGCAAAGCGCAAAACGCTGCTAAAAAGCACCCACATGTGAATGGGGCCTAATACTTTTAGCTTTAGATCCTAAACAAATATGGAGTTCAGATGCTTGAAAATGACGATAGGAAACCGAGAGCCCAATATAGTGTAGTATTTAAAGTCAATTAGGCAGATTGTTATATGAGCAACAAACGTTATACTCACAAACATGGGTTGGCAACCTCTGTCAAGGCAGGTGGGGAGCATTAGAACCTTACCCCACTCAGTTTACAAAGTCGCTGTCTGTAGATAGGAAAGATATGGGGGTACACCCCTCCACCAAGGGTGGACTAGACTACATACAAACTTTTGAACAGAGACGCCAACAAGTATAAAAACATTTAAAAACCATTTAAAAGGGAGAAGTTTTGGTGGACTTACCTCCCTCGGAGATTAACAGACTGAGAATTGTTATTTTAATTCAAAATAACATTTATTAGATGCTCCAAAATGCAACGTGTTTCGCAGGTCACAACCCTGCTTCATCAGGCAAATAATGGAGAAAACGATTAGGGTCTGTATAGTGGCCAAGCGCCTCTGTCAAAAGTTTGTATGGAGTTCAGATGTTGGACTAAATTCTGACTAGATTTGCCACATGCTCGTTTCATGTGTGAGATTCAAACAGTACTGTTACATGAGACATCAGCAGGACGCCAGGCAACTGGTATTGTTTAAATGGAAATAATTATGGCAGTTTCCATATCCCTCTCAGTTCAGGTTCCCTTTAAGTTCTGATGTCCCTGCCAATAGTCACCATCACCTGCCAGCGACTTTGTTATAGCTCCCAACACCTTCTGGCATTTGCCACAGATTTATTAAGTGTCCAAATCAAGCACCCATCTAAACTATCTGAAAGGTAGTACCATAGCCACCTGCCTTCACACTGGGCAAAAACTGCTTACAGCCTCTGCATCAATGTATACTTCGCTTGTACGAGAGTATGCTGCAAATTACAACTATTCAGCTAGGATTACAAAACTCTCATACTCAGACTAAGAGCTGCTTCTGCTTCCTGTAAAGCTCTGACAAATTCTGTTTTCAAAAATGAGAAATATTACCCAAAACACACTACAGTAAGCATAGCACATCTTTTGTAAACATAAATTGTTCATAGAAATATTTATGCATAAAGAGTCAGGAAATAAACATGATTTAGTAAAACTGACATTCAGCAGCAGTATATTCCAAATACAGGCTGTTGTGAAATGTGAAATGGATGAGACTTAAAAAAACAAAACAAAACAAAACAGGTGATTTAGCTTTAAAAGTGAACCTGACCCAAGTAAAATTATTTAAAATAAACACATTATGCACCTGCAAATGAATATTAAATACTTACCTCATCATCATATTATAGTTTACAGTGTGCTGACCTGAACGCTGTTACAGGGTTATAGCCATTTTTAAAATGGAGGCTTGAGAAATTCATCGATCACAGTAGACAAACAGGACGCAGGAGAGGAGAAAAAGATTGATTAGAAGACTACACGGGAGGTAAGTATGACTTGTGTATGTGTATTTGGAGTTTTCAATTTTCACTTCAGGTTTGCTTTAAAAATGCTATATGCTTAGCTGTACTGCTGATCCTCTGCTTTTAACAAATTTATTAACTGACCCAAAACATGTATGCAAATCAAACTTTACCCCAAACATATCTGGCTCTGTGGTCACTGAATTCTCACGCATTTCACGTCAGTTCTTCCTACACATGGAGCATTATAGTAGAATTATCAGCAGAAAGTGCTGATGGAAGTTTCCATATAACCTCACATCTACCCACCTTGTACAGTTTCCCACCCAGGGGAGGACTGACCATTCGGGCACTCGGGCACGGACCGAGGGCCTGTGGTCGGGGGGGAAGGGGGGGCCCGCCAGAGCACTCTAAGCAGGAGGGGAGCAGCGCAGCGAAAGGCAGTGGTGTGCACAACGTGGGGTAGGGGGGAAGTCTCCCCCCCCCTTCCCTCACCTTGGGGCTCCCCTTCCTGGCTCTCCCCTCCGGTATTTTTAAATCTCGGCGACTAACAGCGGGCGGAGACTTACCGCCGTTCTTCCATATACTGGGGACAGCTATACACCTGGCTACATATACTGGGGACAGCATGGAGCATGTCATATGCGGAAGTGATGCTACTTCCTGCAATTTGAAGTGTGCCGCGCGGGGACTGTGCACCCTCTCTCTCTCTCTCTCTTCAGTCGCTGCTGATGTGAGGTCTGTGAGAAATGGAGAGCCCATTGACACCACTGCAGAGGGAAAGGGCTACCTATACCAAGAGGAGCTTAGGGGGAAAGTGGGGGGCACAATTTCAGCGTTTGCCATGGGTGCTATATTGCCCAGATACGCCACTGCAGCCCCAAAGCCGAGTCATGCTCCTTCAAGCTCCTTTGGAACTCTCTCTCAACAGCCTGGCTATGCTTTGAGCCAGGAAACCTTCAAACACATCCTAAAAACGCACCTCTTCACACAAGCTTATAATTTGTTATAGCCTGATATTGAGTCTCACTGCTTCCACTAGCCCCTGTTATCTCCACCCCTCTACCCTCTAGATGGATTATATGTATTTTGTACTTGTGTTGCTGAATGTTCTCATTGTACAGTGCAGAGAACCGGGCTGAGACCTCCACTTCCAGGTCTCGGCGCTTGTTCCCCGCTGATGACATGCAGACTGGAACACAGGCCGCACTTCCTGATAGGGTGCGTTCTCAGTACGCCCTCCGCAAAGGGTAAACATTAATCAGCTGACTGCGGTCAGCTGACAGCGCAGTGTCAGCTGATGTTACAGCTGACACTTTGGCAGGATGTGATGCTGTCTGATTGGATGTGCGGAGTGTGGCTGGCCACTGATTAGATGAGAGTTGTATTTAAACATGCTGAGTGCTCCCAGTCATCGCCCGTGATAAGCATACAGTAGCTATGGCTAGTTGCTGGGTGCGCACTTACTTATATTATTTATGTGGAATTTGACCCTTGACTTGTTTCTCGACCATTCTTGTCTGCTGCCTGAACTGACCTCTGCTTGTTACCTGGATACTCTTGCCTGCTGCCTGGACCGACCTCTGTTTGTTACCTGGATACTCTTGCCTGCTGCCTGGACCGACCTCTGTTTGTTACCTGGATACTCTTGCCTGCTGCCTGGACCGACCATTGCTTGTTACCTGGACATTCTTGTCTATTGCTTGGATCAACCATTACCTTTCACTGGATCTGCTCATTGCCTATCATCATTGTGGGCCTCATCCTCATCATCCAGGTACTATTACACTTTGACACTTGTGAACTCTTGAACTCTGTTGATACTTGCCTTAGTGGAGCTCTGGGGGGTTATTGTCCACGCTACTTCAGTCTATATACCTTGCACGTTAAGACCTGGGGGTAACCATAGTCTGGAGACAAATATAGTGTCCTGTTCATGCGGGGGCTTGTCTATAGGTGAAGACTGTGGGCCGGGCTGAGTCACGGCACTAGATTGGGGTATAGAGACTGATTGTGGACATAACCTGTCAAGCCTTACACATAGTTAGTTCCATATGAGGCAAGATTGTACACCCTGAATACATATAAACAGAATCCCCTGCTTTTGACAGACTCTCAATAACCTCCTACAGGAGGTGTGTGTCTACTAAACCATTCCCAATGGCAGACTGTTTGCCAAAAGAAAAGCTTACCATTGGAGTACTAAGCTGAAAAAGAACCCACACATACACATAAAAAAAACCTGCTAAGAGAAAACACACGTAATACAAGAAGGCACACAAAAAACCTAGTATATAGAAAGATGCCAGCTGGCCCGCCGCATGCGCCTGTTACCTGTGTGTGTGTCTCCGGATTTATTGAAACCTGTGTTGCCTGCATTTGCTGCTATGTGGGCAACGGTCTCATATGGCAGCAAATGCAGGCAACACCAGCTTCATAAACCTAGGCAGCACACACACAATAGTAGGCACATGGGGGCGGGGCAGCCAACCGACACCTGTCTGTACACTAGTGCCAGTGGCAGACAGACAGGCTGTTTTGTGTTTGTTTTTGTGCCATCCTGTATAAATGCAGTCGTTTTAATCAAATACAACACTTTATTTGAAAATTTATTTTTAAATATAACAGTACAGAACTGTCTCTGTGTGGTTATAGAAAATCCATCTAATGAGCATCTCCTCTTGCTATTATAGTAGTGCTATTAGGTTAGTGTCTTGCTTCTGTGCTGCTGCTGATTGCTCAGCATGATACAGCTGTTACCCAGTTATTTTAAGAATTGATTAAATCTGAACAATAACGGGTGAAATATTGCATGAGTTCAGTGTGTTGGCATAGAGTATGGGCACCTAGCTATGGCATTATACATCTATGTCCCGACTTGTCAAGGTAGACTATGTTCAATCTGGGCCTAAAAATCCTACTGCCACAACACTCCAATCCCTGTGACTGCTTTTTCGCTCCTTAATAGAGAAGCCTTACATAGGTAAGCACACACGATTCTGATTGTTCGAGGTGATTTAATATAAATAATGGACGTAGAGCATTACATTAATGATTAATTCTTTGTTGTGTGTTCAGGGTATGGCTGAGTAAAATATTGATGGCACCGAGGAAATGAGCTCCTTCTTAATTTAGTTTGGTTCTGGTAATGTGTAACTAATGTTGTTTTCTTCCAATGTTGCGCATTCAGTGACCCCCTTCAAATTTTAATATCAAGGGATAGCAAATGTAATTGCCATACAATAGAACACTGGAGGGGAATATTACAATAAACTAAATGTTTTGCCTGTCTTTAAGATTTGCCTTCATGCAAACATTTATTTAATCATTGAAAAGAGTGGATATTTTGCTATCTATACAGTGAAAATAGGGCCTGTGGAGAACACTGAAATTGTGCTTGTGGAGATATCTGACCCCCATCCTTTAGATCACGCTACCATAACATTACATTACATGTGCAAGACAAGCTTGTTAATCTTTTAATTGAGAATTAATGTCACAAGAAAATGATAATCGCATTTTCTGTGGGTAGTAGACGGCTTGGTGAAAGATCTACCTGTGACAGACTCATGATGACAAGCCCATTAGGGCAGGTGCACATGGACACTTGCATGTCATTTACCGCCGTCCGCAGCGCTCGTCATTTAAGCGCTGCACATTCAAGTTAATGGGCAGCGTCAATACAGTAATTTAGTATAGTAGTTTGCGCGTAGTTTGCGCAAACACTGCAGTTGCGCAAACACAGCCGACCCTAGAAGCAACAGGTTGCTTCACTTACTGCCATGAGCCTCCATAAAAAACACTGATCGCCGCTGAAAATCTTTTTTGCACGCTTGCATTTTTGTTTCATTGCATTACTTATATGGACGACTCCACCCCAAATACCCTCCTTTATGGGACCTTTTTCATTATTTTGGTGCAAGGAGTATCATGCAAATTAACCATGTTACAAGTTATTGAATTGAATGTAATAAAATGTTATATATTCTATGATATTTGAGTGGTCCTGTTTATGGGGCATTTCTTTCTCGATTGTGCAAGGTAGGACACAATCATTCACTTTTCTGTGATTTTCTGTTACCTACATCACCCCAGTAAGTGTCACCAGTGTGTTGATGGTAATTACCAAAGATAGTCAATGAGCTGCTAATAATTCGAAAGTGCATCTAATGTGAAACGCATACAGTTTTAACCACTTAAAGAGGAACTCCAGTGAAAATAATGTAGTAAAAAAAGTGCTTCATTTTTTACCATAATTATGTATAAATGATTTAGTCAGTGTTTGCCCATTGTAAAATCTTTCCTCTCCCCGATTTACATTGTGACATGTATTACATGGTGACATTGTTACTGTGGGCAGGTTATGTAGCTGATGCTAGCTGTTTTGGCTGTTAGGGCCCTTTTCCACCTGCAATCGCTAGCGTTCATGCTGAACGCTAGCGATTGCTGAATCGCAAAACCGGCGATTCCCCCGACGTTTGCGGCCGCGATTTTGCTATGCTATGCACTGCATAGCAAAATCGCGGCAATTATCGCTCCGCCGCGCGTTCGCGTTCCCGACAAAAGCGAATCGCGGTAGTGGAAATGACCTACCGCGATTCCTATGTTAAAAAGCAAACCGTAGCGATTGTAAAATCGCTAGCGGTTTGCGGTTTTGCGATTCAGCCAGCGCAAACGCGCTGGTGGAAAAGGGCCCTAAGAGACAGCTGTAAACAGCTAATTCCTGTCTGTGAACATTGTTACATTGTGGCAGTTTGCCCAGAGTACCACGGTCCCAGAGCTTCTTGTGGGAGGGGTTTCAGCACAAAATCAGTCATACAGCGCCCCCTGATGGTCTTTTTGTGAAAAGCATTATATTTCTCATGTAAAAGGGGGTATCAGCTACTGACTGGGATAAAGTTAAATTCTAGGTTGGAGTTTCTCTTTAAGGACCATGGGCTTAAACCCCCCTAGTGACCAGGCTTTTTTTTACAAATTAGGCCTCTGCAGCTTTAAGGGCTCGCTGCAGGGACGTACAACTCAGCACACAAGGTATTTCCCTCCCCCCCCCACCTTTTTTGCCCACCAACAGAGATTTCAGTTGGTGGGCTGTGATCGCTCCCCCGGTGTTTGTTGATTTTTTTATAAATATTTATGTGGGTTTTTTATACAATAAATGTCCCTATTTTCTATTATTTCTTTCAGGGCCCTTTTCCACTTGCAATTGCCAGTGTTAGCGCTAAACTTTAGCGATTGCGATTCAGCAAAATCCTTTTTTTTCCAGGCGATAGCATTTGCGATTTTGTTATGCACTGCAGGGCATAGCAAAATTGCGGCAATAATCGCTCCGCCACATGATTGCGTTTGTGTAAAAATCGAATCTCAGTAGTGGAAATAATCTACCTTGATTCCTATGTTATTTAGCAAACTCTAGCAATTTTAAAATCGCTAGTGATTTGCGCTTTTGTGATTCAACAAATGCAATCATGCTAGTGGAAAAGGGCCCTAAGTGTAAACGTAAAGTGTATATATTACCTGTCCGTGGCCTCCGCTTGTCCCTCCGCTGCTCCAGGCGCATACCCCTCTCCATACACGCACACCCTACGTAGTTTCCTAGTAACATGTGACATCACACACACGCGCCCTTACTAGGAAACCACGTGGATGAGGAATCCCAGAAGTCAGCGGGAAACAGGCCACGGAGAGGTAATGTATTCACTTTACACGGGGAAATGGGGGGACATTGACTTTAGGGGACAGCGTCGGCACGGCAGGGCAAGGCGGACGTATACGGTGCACAAGGCCGATTCCCAAGAGATTTCATGCTGAAATTGAGCAGGAATCCACACCTGTGGAGTATGGACAGCTGACAGATCTCTCTCTTATTAGATTTGATAGGAGAGCTTTGTCTCTTGGTCGAATCTGCCCATACATTGCTAGATGTATGGCTACTTTCAATCTGCATACAAGCCAGCAGATGCTCCACCACTCCTCAGATATCAGAAATTGGAAATCCACAGAATCGGTAATTGGCATTCCTGACCTTCCCTTCAAGCCAGAATTAATTACCTCTAGTAATAAGCAAAGCAGCTGAGGCGGACATAGGCCCATGCAGGCCGTGCAGCCGCACAGGGGCCCCATGCCATTGGACCAGTTAGGGCCTGATTATCCTCTAACCTTTTCTCCTTGTATTTATCTCTGAAACTTAAGAGAAACAGTGATCATAACTTGTACCCCAGTCATATGCAAGTTTAAAATGCGTGCTACATTAATACAGTGCCTAGAGAATGTGACCTAGGTTCATGTACATTATCTTATTGGCATTGTTTGGAGCCAACCATGATCTGTTATGACCACACCCACTCACATGGCGCCCGCTTCATTTATTTTTGCACAGGGGCCCATTGTTGGCTTTGTCCGCCACTGCAAAGCAGCAAATGTAAAGTGGGGTAATGGCATAGTGTCTGGCTCTAAAAAGTGTTCTTTTGATACTTGCGTTGTTCTGTCATTCAGAATAGATGGTAGTAAGGGAAAATATTTTCATTTACAAGGCTTTAAGCAGATGAAACATGTGTTTCAAATGTGAGTTTAGATGCTCATCTAATGTCACCCTTTGAAGTCTTCCTTTTAATTTTTAGTCTATACAGCAGTAAGGGTCATAGACAGCTGGCATAAAGGAATTTGCACGAGAAGGTTTGGATAGAAAAAGAAGCACGCATAGGAGAACATGTGAAGGCAAGGAGGGCCATGTCTGGCATGCTGACCACGCAACTGTACAAGATCTGCTGTACAACACATGTGCATATCTTTGGCAAATAAAGAATATTCACCTGCTGTGTTTGTGTGGGTGTGTGAGTGTGTGCACCAGAACAAGGCCAGCAACTTTATTCTGCCCATACAGTGACAGACTGATGATTGATTTAAACAAATGATCCGAGATCTGCCCATATTTGCTAAGATTACCATGCGTCCAAAGCATCTTGTGGTATGTGTCATGTTACTTTTAATGCAAAAAGCCATTTGTCACAGCTAAGCATTCATTATTGCTTGTCTGTTTAGCCCTGTGCCGCCCTATTGTCACTAACTTTATTCAGATTGCAAGTCGCCTGTGAACAACCTTGTTCCAATGTATACATGACTCAGGCCAGTTATGTAATCATTAAGGATAATTAAATGTAGTTTGATATATATGAGGATGATTCATGTCACTTTATTTATTTTTCACCTCAACTATTAGGGGCTGCTGTCTTGGACGCCCGCTGCCTCCCCCCCTCTTTCTGCCGCTCCCGTCCCCAGTGTCAGAACTTGATCAGCCGGCGACCAATAGTGTGGGTGCTAGGACCTAGCACACCGCACTAATATGCGGAAGTGACATCACTTCCGCATATAGAGCGTGGCGCGTCCGTGCGCCCGCTGTAACTGGTTGGGTCGCCGGCTGATACTGAGGTCTGACGCTGGGCTGCTGAGAGGTGAGTGAGGGGCACCTGTCACTACCTAAACTGGGGGTCCCTGTCACTCACTACCTAACCTGGGGACGCCTGTCACTAACTAACCTGGATGTCCCTGTCACTATCTAAACTAGGGGACCCTGTCACTTCCTAACCTGGGGGTCCCTGTCACTACCTAAACTGGGGGTTCCTGTCACTTCCTAACCTGGGGGGCACCTGTCACTTCCTAACCTGGGGGTCCACGTCACTACCTAACTGGGGGCCCTGTCACTACCTAACTGGACTTGGGGTCCCTGTCAATACCTAACCTGGGGGGCACCTGTCACTTCCTAACCTGGGGGGTCCCTGTTACTTCCTAACCTAGGGGGCACCTGTCACTACCTAAACTGGGGGTCCCTGTCACTACCTAACCTGGAGGTCCCTGTCACTACCTAAACTGGGGGGCATCTGTCACTACCTAAACTGGGGGCTCCTGTCACTACCTAAACTGGGGGTCCCTGTCACTACCTAACCTGGGGGGCACCTGTCACTACCTAACCTGGGGGGTGCCTGTCACTACCTAACCTGGGGGGCGCCTGTCACTACCTAAACTGGGGGCTCCTGTCACTACCTACACTGGGGGCACCAGTCACTACCTGAACTGGGAGGCTCCAGTCACTACCTGAACTGGGGGGCTCCTGTCACTACCTGAACTGGGGGGCATCTGTCACTACCTGAGCTGGGGGGCTCCTGTCACTACCTGAGCTGGGGGGCGCCTGTAACTACATGAGCTAGGGGGCTCCTGTCACTACCTGAACTGGGGGGCTCCTGGTGCAACCTAAACTGGGGGGCTCCTGGCGCTACCTAAACTAGGGGGCACCTTTCACTACCTAAACTATCCACGCCAGCCAGCCCAGCAACACCACCAGCCAACCAGCCCAGAATCACTGTCAAAAAGGCCACAGCATCACCATCAGTCAGGCCAGCATTTACTTCAACCAGCCAAGCACAGCCCAGCATCACTGCCAGCCAACCCAGCCACAGCATCACAGACAGCCAGCCTGGCCACAGCATCACCGCTAGGCCTTTCAGCCCACACATCATCCCCAATCCAGCCAAAAACAGTATTGCCAGGCACAGCAGCCAGTAGAGGAGAAATCAGAAGCCAGGTGAGAGGTGTCTACCATATTAAGGGGGCATTCTGCCTATTTATGTGAAATGCTGTCTATTTATGTGCCTCATGACTGCTGAATTTGTCTTGTTGGGGGCCTCATGATTGCTGAATTTGTCTTGATGGGGGCCTCATGATTTGGTGGGGGCCTCAAGATTGCTGAATGTGTCTTGTTGGGGGCCTCATGATTGCTGAATTTGTCTTGTTGGGGGCCTCATGATTGCTGAATTTGTCTTGTTGGGGGCCTCATGATTGCTAAATTTGTCTTGATGGGGGCCTCATGATTACTGAATTTGTCTTGTTGGGGGTCACATGATTGCTAACTGCAAGACTATGGAAAAAGCTGAATCATCATCATATGAGACAAAAGCATTAAACCTACTTTTTTAGCTTTTTAACACAGAAAATAAAACCGGGTGGTTCTAAAAAAATGAATACATTTTTCAGGAGTAGGATGGATGAAATTGTTTATCTTCACAGTTTATTTTCAACTTAGATTTTCCATAATGTTCATGTATGAGTTAAAACGTTTGTATTTAGTTTAAATTGCTGTTGCCACTTTGCGGTAGATAAATGATTTTTGGGTTGCAGTTTGGGCACTCTACCTACAAAAGGTTCGCCACAACTGTCCTAATCCAATGTCCAACATTGCTAAGTTCATGTAAATTTGTCTCCACCCGTGACCACATCCACATTCTGGTCCATGGCCACACCCATTTTTTGGCACAACTTAACCCTCATTTCTTCGCCAGAATCTTTGGCGCGGCGTGCCACTTCTAGCCCACCTCCCCCCCCCCCCCCCCTTCACCACCACCACCCTGGAAAAGTGTCTGTGGAAGGCCATGGCTGCTGTTACAAAACTTTGGAAAAAAGTACATGTGCAAGTAGGGCACATACATTTTACTGGCCATTATGCAAAATACATAATATGTGTTATGTAGTTTACATACCTTCTGTATACATACAATGCATACATTGCTTGTATAAGGCATTACGCTATTTGCATGCATGATTACAGCCCATGAAGAAACAATTTATGAGATAAACAGATATTGCTTGATGCACAGCATTTTTACACGTTCCCCTCTGTGTACGCATGCAGCTGTACTATGTCCTCTTCTGTACAGTCCTCACAGGCCCTGTACTGCGCCCTCGTCAGTACGGTCCTCACAGGTCCTGTACTACGCCCTCATCTGTACGGTCCTCTCAGGCCCTGTACTACGCCTTTGTTAGTACAGTCCTCACAGGCCCTGTACTACGCCCTCGTCAGTATGGTTCTCACAGCTCCTGTACTATGCCCTTGTCAGTATGGTCCTCACAGACCCTGTACTACGCCTTCATCAGTACATTCCTCACAGGCCCTGAACTATGCCCTTGTCAGTACGGTCCTCACAGGCCCTGTATTATGCCCTCATCCTTACAGTCCTCACAGGCACTGTACTATGCCCTCGTCCATACAGTCCTCACAGGCCTTGTACTATGCCCTCATCAGTACGGTCCTCACAGGCCCTGTACTACGCCCTCGTCAGTACTGTCCTCACAGCCCCTGAACTACGCCCTCGTCAGTACGGTCCTCTCAGGCCCTGTACTAGCCCCTCGTCAGTACGGCCCTCACAGACCCTGTACTACGCCCTCGTCAGTACGGTCCTCTCAGGCCCTGTACTACGCCCTCATCAGTATGGTTCTCACAGCTCCTGCACTATGCCCTCATCAGTACGGTCCTCACAGGCCCTGTACTACATCCTCGTCAGTATGGTCCTCACAGGCCCTGTACTATGCCCTTGTCCATATGGTCTTCACATGCCATGTACTATACCCTCATCAGTACAGTCCTCACAGGCCCTGTACTACATCCTCATCAGTATGGTCCTCTCAGACCCTGTACTATCCCCTCGTCAGTACAGTCCTCACAGGCCCAGTAGAATAAAGCTGCTTATGTACAAAAGAAAAAGCTGTGCACAAGCGGCCTTGTTCTACTGGGTATGTGAGGACCATACACATATGTAGTACGGCTGCACTTGCACATATATGAGAACACGGCTGCAAAAAACATCTAACAATTTTGTTGAATATGTTTAGTGGAACTCAGCACAGGAACTGAGAAGATCGGAAAAGCCCCCAGACTATCCAGAGACTTCCCTCTACTGATGTAAGTATATATATTTTTTTGACTTCAGGTACACTATGAAATGTGTAAATTGCTAAAAGTTGTCAAGAACACCAAAGTAATAGTAATTACCAGTACAAAATAAATTTACAAAGCATTTAAATACCTAACCCAGAAGGTGCTGTGTATGGGGTGATGTGACATTATCCTGGAACACAAATGTAATCCAGCAACCTACTCTTTCTAATGAGTTATCGTATTGACCATCCCTACTAATCAGCAGAAGTTTGGAGTTGAAAGAAATGAAGTCAGGGTAGAGAAAAACCTATACTTACTTCCTGCTTATTGGATTTACCATATACGGGTACCACTTCTACAAGCGTGGTCCACTGGTTCTACCAAAGATCTCCTCTTCACTGATAGTGGCTATAAACTCAATTTCTAGTCATCATGTTCTTCATTATGCATTACAGAGTATGGGTCCCCAAATATTCTGATCTGTCTGTGAAGGGCCACAGTGCTCTACCACAGATTGTGGCTGGGAAATGAGGTGAGAGCTGCTGGATGACACTGGATATGAGTATAACTCCTTCACAGCTTCCATTTTTTGTTGCTGTAATGACATTTGCTATGAGAAGGGGGCAGACAAAAGCAAATGTCCGAAACACTGGCAATATAAATTGGGAGGCCAAGTGTGCTAGGGCTCAAAACATATATATGATCATAATTGAGAGGAAAGAAAGCCCATATAGCAAGCACCACTTGGAAAAGTACAAATAGTTTATTCAAAAAATCAGCATCAAGTATTATAGACACAAATGAGGTTCAATATAAATTAAAACCAATTAAAACAAACAAGCGGTATGATCTAATCTGTGCTGCAAAAAATCTATTGTATGAATATATATTGTGGTATAAGTGCATCATGATTCAATATGATATATGCATATACAATGTATGATAATGATGTAATTGATGCCAGCGTGGTGGGCATTTATCAAGAACCCACCAGTGGTTGAACCCGGGTTCAGTATCAAGATAAAGTGTACAAAGATAGGGAATCAATCCTAAAGTGCAAACAATCATATAGAAAACAATGCTGTAAACAGTGATTGATGATCTGTGCAAAAAGACTGCAGTAATTAATAACACAGGAGCAGCCTATGAGATAAAGTGCATGGAGAGGAATAGTGAGGTGCTGCAAAGGAGATACTTATCCCAGGATGGAAGGCTGGCCAAATGCAAGCAGCAGAGAAAAGTCAGCTCCCCTCAGGACAGTCCCACTAGCTCCGCTGGCGTCACCTTGCTTTGAAGGAGAGAGGACACCGCCACTTTTCCAAGTGGTGCTTGCTATATGGGCTTTCTTTCCTCTCAATTATGATCATATGAGAAGGGGGCAGCAAACCTTTCATGGGGCCCCACAATGTTCACACCCCGAATTCTCAGATCCACAGGTTCTAATAATCTAGTCACACCAAAGTCCACTTGGAAACTTTTGGTCCCAGAGCCTTCTGTCATGCTGCCCCTACGTTTTGGAACTCCTTACCTCAACAGATCAGGACAGCTCCATCCCTGGACGTGTTTAAATCCAGACTGAAAACCCACCTGTTCAGTTTGGCATTTGCAGAAATATAACTTTTGTTGTGTGAATACTTCATCCTACTACCAATTACTGAATCTGAGAGAGCCTAACGCTTTGAGTCCTATGGGAGAAAAGCGCTATAGAAATGTTATTGTATTGTATTGTATCTTGCAAGAGTCAGAAAAGAAGTGTGGGCATCCTAATCTTCACACCCATAATAAGATCTGAGGATGGTCCCATTTAGGAGAGGGGGAAGGTTCATAGTTGAGGCCCCTCCATAGCTCTGGGCCATTGTGCGGTCGCAGGGGCTGCTCCCCTTTAGTTACGCTCCTGGTTAGAACGGCATCTTTTTCAGTAAAGAGATCCTTTAATTCAGTATCAAATTGTACAAAACTGATACGCAGACTGCACATGACTTGACAATGATCATATGTTATGCGCGTTAAAAATGGCAGAGCTTATTATAGTACAACTATTGTAGAATTTATTATTGAAAAAATGAATAAAATATTCAGAAATATTCAGAAGAGGCATTGTTTGTTCTGGCAATCAGCACAATTACAAGATTTTGCAATCTGAAAATATCCCAAGCATCAAATTGTGCCAATTAAGTCTTGCTACACTGAGCAAAATAACCCAAGATAGTAATTATTGTCAGTTTTTATTCTTGTCTTTTTAACAGAACGCTTAAACAGACTATTGTTTGCTATGGCAAGGATGAATAATCTAGCTTGTCATCTGCACATTGGAATGCTGATCATTTTTAATGAACAGTCATTGAGTGCATAATAATCACCATTTCACCCATACATCTATTCCCTTACGGGAGATATATATACATGTTTTTTTTTCCTTTTTAAAGCAGGAATTATTTATTGAAATATAGGAAGCTGCAAACATACGGTGAGCCATAGCTAACAACTAACAACCAGTTCTAACAAACAGTAAAGCACGGTGGCGTAGTGGTTAGCGCTCTCGCCTTGCAGCGCTGGGTCCCCAGTTCGAATCCCAGTGAGGTCAACATCTGCATGGAGTTTGAATGCTCTCCCCATGTCTGCGTGGGTTTCCTCACACATCCCAACAAACATACTGATAAGTTAATTGGCTTCCCCCCTTAAAAGTTGTCCCTAGACTATGATACATACGAGACATATGACTATGGTAGGGACTAGATTGTGAGCCCCTCTGAGGGACAGTTAGTGACAAGACAATATACTCTGTACAGCGCTGCTTAATATGTCCGCACTATATAAATACTTAAATAAATAAATACATTTAGGGAATGCTGCTGGTCTGCATTCATCCAGTGTATTGTGGTACTCCAATAAAAAGCCTATGTATGTCAAAGGCATTGTTGTTTAAACTACAGAGTACTAACAGCAATTTTTTCTGGCTTGATGCATATTTTGGTGCTACACCATAGATCTTCTAACTAGTCCTTCACTACAGTAAAAAATCACCTAAACTGGAATTGGTTGCATACTTGGAAAACATCTTTTTCAGATAATTTTTTGCAACAAACATTTTTTTTCCGAAAATTCGACGCATACCAGGCGCAGCGACAGTTCGTTTCTACCACCAAATCTAAATCCAATCCTCTGACTTACTGGGTTTTGCCGTGATCCTGTAAATGATCGTTTATACGGTCATTCTTTGCAATGACGCCAATGACATTTGTAGATTCAGCCAGATGGATCAGGGAACAACCATTTGTTGGCTGGGATCCCCGTTAGGTTTTCTGGAGTCTAGAGAAGATGAGGGGTACCTACTAAATGCACCGAATGCTTATTTGACTACTGTAACCCGTAGTCTAATCAACTCAGTGAGTGTCATTCCAATTTGGGAGATCGTTCACTATGTTTGAGGAAATGTTAAACGATCTAAACTGTGTGCTGGCAGATGTATTGACACTTTCTAAGAAAGAGACGAGTTTGCCTCAGGCGGCAAAGTCTAGAATCGGCCCTGAGGCTAGCCCAGGATTGTGCTGTTTTTTTGTTCTAGATGTAATATTTTCTACAAATAAGCAACCAGCCAATAAAGGCAAGTACATTCTGTACTTTATCTATCAAATGAACATGTACAGGTGCTGAATATTTTTAAGCCACATATGAATTATGTGTATGTACAGTATTTTGAACTTGTGTTGTTGGATGTTCTGCTTGTACTCAAGGCTAGATTTTTGCTTATTGTGCCCCTAGGCCAAGTATGCTGTGGCTCCCCTTTCATGTGCAGCAGCGCTCCTGCCATTCCATGTGCAGCTCCCTCTTCCATGTGTATTGTCCATGTTCTGTAGCCCCTCTCTTTCATGAACAGCTCCCTTGGGCATCAGTTTCCCTTTTTCATGTGTTGTTCCTAATTTTCAGCCTCCACTTCCATATGCAGCAACTACTCTTTTATGTTCTGGTGCCCCCTTGGGCTGCCCAAGGCCTGGGCCTTTGTGCCCTTTAAAAAAATCTGGCCCTGTTTGTACTGTGTGTTGAATTACATGCATCCTGCATCCATGATCACCCCAATTATCCTTTTTGTACTATGCAGAGTGCTATGAAAGATGTTGGCATTATATAAATAATAATTATGATAAGGCGGGATGCGTTTAAGTACAGCACCACAGAAAATGATGGATCTATATATACCATTAAAGTCATTGGGAACCGTAATAAAAAAAATAAAAAAGCCAGATACTTACATATAGAGACGGGAGGCTCTAGGTCCTCTCCTCTCCTGGTCCCCGTTACAGCGCAGGATTCCCCGTTGCAGTATTTGACCAATTTGGTCAAATACTGCCCTCTCCGCTGGCGAAGTGAGGCTTCAGAAGTCTTCGGTCGCTTCATACTGCGCACGCGCGAGCGCCTTCTAGTGTGCAATCGCACATGTGCAGTATGGAGCCACCTGTCTTCGGGAGGACTTGACTCCTGAAGACTTCCGAAGTGCCCTGTGGTGGGGCCTTCAAACAGTAGAGCTGCCGCCGCAACAAGGGCACCGGGAGATGAAAGGGAAGGCTCACTGTTCTCCCCCCGCACCATCGGTGCAGTGCCGGCTCTGGTGTTTGAATTCCCACACCGCGGGGGGACTTCGGGAGCCGAGTCCTCCCGAAGACAAGCGGCACCATACTGCGCACGCACAAGTGTGTGAGAGAGGGTGCTCGAACGTGCGCAGTATAGAGCGGCCCATCTTCGGGAGCACTTGGGCTCCCCAAAGACTTTCCAAAGTCTCCTTCAGCAGTGGAGCGAGCAGTATTTGACTGAATTGGTCGAATACTGCTCCCGGTGACAGCGCTGCACCGAGGGCACCAGGAGAGGAAAGGGAAAGCTCTATTGGGCCCAGAGCCTTCCCTCTCCATAGGTAAGTATCTGGCTTTTTTATTTTATTACAATTCACATTGACTTTAATAAAAATAATAATAATAATAAACAGTGTATTAATAGTGTACTCCCTGAGCTGGTGTGCTGATGTATGAATGTCTCTCATTTTAACGTATATTCGTAAGAATGAAGAAAAAAACTGAAAACGTAGTTCCTTAGCTAAACAAAATAATCCATATATGTCTCTGGGTAGAGACATCAGAAAACAGAAAAATGGCTAAGAGCTTTGCAGCGCTTGAGTTTCAGGGTCACAGCTCAGCCGAGACGCGCACTGCATGGCGCTGCATGTATGTCCTCCCCGTGTTTGCCCAGGTTTCCTCCCTACAGGTGCTTTGATTTCCTCCTACATTCCACAGACATACTAACCACCAGACTAATTGGCTTCCCACCACAGACTGACCCTTGAATCTGTTAGGGAGGGACGTTAGATAATCACCCAGCTGAGGGTTAGTCTTTAATGTGAATTGTTCCAGGTTACGTGCAAATCGCTGCAGAAACTGTGACACTGCCGTATAAATGTATAATGGCAATCTCAAACTACCTTATAAAAAGGGAATGTTCTTTTGTCAGTGACATGGACATTTGAAGGAGCTCATTTTCATTATTTGCAGCACCTCTCCTCCCATTAGCATCTATTTTAGGAAGGAGCAGATTGTCATACTATGTGAAGACAAGAACAGTCAGCATCAGACAATCATTCAAAGACTATTTTTAAAACAAGTGACTTGTGACAAGAGGAACTGCTGTGGGATGTAAAAGCTACTTTGAGTCTTGCTAGACTGCAGCCTGTGACTGCTGTGAAATGGCGTGTATTCCTGTAGTACCTCTCTCTGTTGCTCTCGCTAGTTATAAAGCCGCTGCCGCTGATTTCCAGAAAGTTATTGGACTGTTCTTGACTTCTATCACAATGGCAGCCATTCATTAGCCTGCATGAGATGGAGCAGATGTTAAAATGATTCACTTGACACTTTATTATCTGTGAAGCTATTGATATGTCACATTTGCATCATGGTGAAAGAACTTACAGCATTTCCTTTCTGCTGGCCCCCTGAAATGAGGGGACTTTACCCATCTTCCATAATATATTGGCAGGGCTGCTGTTAGGAAACCGGATGGAATGATGTCACCATTTATCACAGTTCTTCAGTATGTTGGCGCTAAGCATGAAAACAAGCTGCCTTCACAGATCTAGCATCGGTAGCATAACATTTACAGATATGCATGCTGTAATTTATATCTAAGGATAGATGACACTCTATATAGGATGAAGACTGTGATGTGGCTGTTAGGAATCAAGTACCATTTCCACAGATTATGGCAAGCAGTAATGTAAACATATGATTATGAGAGACACTTAAAGTGTTCCTGAGGCAAATTGTGATATAAAAAACAAATGATTACCTACAAAGGGGGAAGCCTCTGGATCCTCCATTGGCTTCCTGTGTCCTCCTTGCCACCACTATTGGCGAGCATGGAACCCATGAACATATCCAGCAAGAGCTTGTTGGATAGGTTATCATGGCTGCACTCCCTGTTATATATGAGCGTGGCCACATGTGTGCCAAGTACGGCCACATGCGCAGTAGGCTGGAGTCACTCATCCATGAGCATGGATGGGAACTTTACGTGTGTCACAAGCAGTGGTCTGGAGGAGGACACGGGAAGCCTCTGGAGGAACCAGAGGCTGAGTACGGTCAGTCGGGCAAAGGGTAAGGCTAATGACAGCTCACCCTGTTGTCACTGAAATTCCAGGCGTTGTTAAGTGCTATTCCCCTATGAGTTGTATTACCCCCTCCCCCCACTGTAGACCATTGCTGGATCCATTGCCACTTTAGGGTCAGTCGTAGGCTGAGTAGACAATTGAAGGGGTCAACAATCGGCTAGTCCCTACAAAATATTGTAGGCTTAGTTCCATTCATTTTTGTCCACTGTTCACTCCGTCAAAAATGCAGGGAAGTGAACGTAGACTGAATGACAGCACTGCAATGCAGCAGAACCTAATTGGTTTACAGTGCAGCCTCCCACCCTTCAGCCTGTGTGTGCATCTTTGCCAGGATCATATGGCGTGCTAGTCAGGACGTAGTCAAGTAGCTTACTGACAGTACATAGGAATCCGTATAGTGATTGCTGGCAGACTACGGAATTAAATTGTGATTAGCATTTTAATGCTTGCACATGGTTCCGTTTTATTATAAATAATTATTTATTCAGGTGTGTTCACGTTTTAAAAGCCTATTTCTCTGTAAGCAGACTTAGGCTCCCTGCACACTGCAAATTCGATTTGCGATTCCGAATTGCGATTGCGATTCCGAATTGCGATTGCGATTCTGATTTTCCCTGGATGCTATCAAATGAAAAACGCAAAAAAAAACACAGCATGCAGTACCGATTCAAAATCGGAATCGCATGTGAAAATCGATTAAAAATCGAAATTGGAATCGGAATCGCATGTAGTGTGCAAGAGGCCTTATTGCTGCTCCTTACCTATATTGTTATGCTCTATAGTTATGCTCTATAGTCTTACTGTATATTTTATTTGAAAAATGGAAAGAAAGTTTTGTAAACTGCCAAAATCCACCAACAAGATACCATCAAACTTATATTGTTCTGGATAGCATTGGACATTGGCCTCAATTCACTAAGATCATGCTGGAGATAATAAGGCAAGAGAAAACTTGCCACCACACAGTGAGTTATCTTATCTCTTCATTCCTTAAGTTACATCCTCTGTAGTTAAGTTACCTTCTCTGTAGTTAAGTAACCTCCTCTGTAGTTATTTTCACACCCAGTTAATTAACAGCCTGTCTTTAACTTTAGAATTCTAGAGTTATTTTAAGGATTGAAGAGTTAACTTAAAGACACAAGAGTTAACTTTAGGTTTGCCTGAGGTAAAATGTTTCCTAAATATACTACATGCCTCATCACCATGGTGGTAACTATAGAAACGTTATTAACCTCCTTGGCGGTAACCCCGAACGTAGTTCGGGCTAAGCCGCGCAGGAGGTTTTCTCCGGCCCTGCTGTGCCGATTTGTTTAATTTTTTTTTTCTGCTGAATGCAGCTAGCACTTTGCTAGCTGCGTCAGCACACCGATCGCCGCCGCCCCGCGCTCGATCGCCGCTATCCGTCGCGCCGTGCACCCCCCAGACCCCATGCGCTGCCTGGCCAATCAGTGGCAGGCAGCGCTGAGGGGTGGTTCGGGACTCCCAATGACGTCATCCCGCCCCGTTGCCATGGATTTTCCTGATCGGAGATCGCCGAAGGCGATCGAAGCGGGCGGGGGGATGCCGCTGAGCAGCGGCTATCATGTAGCAAGCCCTGGGCTCGCTACATGATATAATAAAAAAAAAAAAACTGCTGCGCTGCCTCCTGGCGGATTTTTTTATACCGCCAGGAGGGTTTAAGACAGGAGATAAGCTTAGTGAATTGAGGCCATTGTCTCAAATGGTGAATGTAAGTGCAGAGATTAGCCAGAGACACTTGACAACTGGGCAAATTGCTGTCGATTACGTTTCTCAAAATTTCTCAAATACCGATATTCCTTTTTTCATTTCTTTGGTGTGTAGGATTACTAGTGTAGGATGAGCTCAAATAACACAACGTTTATTTTTTTGCAATGTGACAAAATAACCTGTGATTGCCCACAGTTAATGACTATCTTCAGGTTTACTATTCTAAACTGCTCAAGTCAACAGGTGACTAATGCCTATAGCGTCCACTGTCCCGTTCTTTTCCACTAAAAGGAAAAATAGATTCCACTTGGAGGGATTAAATAGAGAGACTGAATACCTTGCCTTACCAAATAATAAGTTTGATTTAAGCTTTAACATTTCAGCACACCCCACACAGACAAGTATAGTCATTTCACTAATCTTCACATAATGCACAAAGAGCCGCCACATGCAAAATGTTCACTTTACTGGAGGTGGGAACTGATGTGCATTAATTGCTGTGGAAAGGTCTGTCTAGACATATTGGCAGTCTCAATCAAACTACAAGTCACGTTTTTCAGAGAGGCCCACATAAGTGGTCGTAAGTTTGGAGGACACTTATCTACAGAAGAAAAAAAGCATTTCTAAAGTTCAAATATATTTAGGCTTCATTCATTATAGCGTGTAAATGTTCTCTTTTCAAGAGTGACTAGACATCAAAGAGTGATGTGGACCTCCGCCATTTACCGTTCCTTTATATCATCTCTCGGAGAAGTTATATGAAAGCTGCAGAACTAAATAACACTTTCCAAGTTTATGTAAAATTACATTTAGAAGTTGTATTAGTTCACCTGCTGTTTTAATTTAACATTCACTTTGACGTGTACAGACTGACTCCCAAGTTCTTTTACCGCTACTTACCACCTCTTTTGAATAAGCTAAGTAGAGCACATTGTAAAGAAATCTAAAATAGTTTTCTTTCCCTCAAAATGGCCAGAGGATGATCCCAGCATAGCTCAGCTAAACTCAGTCTAGGCTCAACACACACCATACAATCTTGGTTGTTCAATATTACCCCTTTCATGTAGTAGGGGCTTATCCAATCAATCATTCAAAGTATTTTCAATCTGTTGGCCTTTATACTACATAGATTTGGTAAATCTGTACAACCAACATTGTATGGTGTGTGTTGAGGTTTAAGCTCTCCCTCCATTTGTCCATGATTCATTCTCACCCCACCTTCATCATTGACTGCTCCCCTTTTTCCCAGGCTCAGCACACAATTATGTGGAAACTGTCTACCTGCTGGATGCATTAAATAATCCCTGAAGTGACATGTGACATGATGAAATAAACATATACACATTTAGTACTAGCCCTACTTAGAAATTATCTGAAGTCCCTTTTTGTTTTCCAGTACAGCATGCATAAAAAAACAAACCTTGGATTGTTATCCATGCAAAAGAGCTTGTTGACAGTTTGTCAAATTCAGTCTGGTTTCCTGAAGAGTAAACAGAAGCTAAAAGGCTGATATCTATCACGAAGAAGGGAATTAATAAGGTTTTACTGTAGGAAGGTTCAAACGGTCATCAACTTTTGTATCCTTTCCAAACTGCAGTTGTGACAGTCTGAGGCAATCTATGCAATAAAGCTATGACATTGAATATAAAAATATGAGACGCTTCTGTATTATTAAAGTTCTATTTATCATCCATACTATATATATATATATATATATATATATATATATATATATATATATATATATATATATATATATATATATAATTCATTATCTCATACGTTTATTTTCTATTCAGGGTCACTTTAATGAAACCTGGCCCTGAACTGGAGTTTTGAAATGAAAACATGATCTGGGAATTGTGACGTGTGGCCTATTGATTTATGTGCCTGGTAATTTTAATGATAAGTCTGATTTATATTGTTACGGGGCAGATGGACCTGGGAAACCCAGCTGCTCAGTAACCAAGCTGAGCTCAGATGTTCTCATGAACATGAGTCTGCAACATTGCGTATGCAGTTTCCAGTGTTAAGTGCTGCTTCTGGTATTATTGTGACATCTGAAGAGACACTGTTCCTCTTGTTTCATACATCCCAGAACCTCTGGTACCCGCGATGGCCCAGTGACGGTGACGCATTCAAAGGGCTGGAGTGCTTCTTGTTACGTGGCTGAGAAGCATTTTGTTTACTCCATGTAATGGTGAAATATATTTTTTCATTAAGTAATTTGTTGGTTACTAGCAGGCCAGTGTTGTTTGTTAAACATTCCATTTAGCACGTAGCATTTTCTTAATAACTGCAATCCATACCAGACATCATTCAAAAGAGCTAAAAATGGACAGAAGCAGGAAGCTGGCAATAATTGCCTGTTTGCATGCACGTGTAATTGATTGTAATAGCGCTGCTGCAAAGCCACTACCTCGGAAATAGAAGCAATCAAGGAAATGATTAAGACAATAATAAATGCATTACCTTTTGCTTTGGTTTGGACACTTTTTTTTCTGCTGTTTTATGACTCGACAAGTCATTTTAAATGACTGTAGGTCTGATGTTGGTTCAGCTGGATTTAGATTTTTTTAGTGTTTAGATCTATAAGCTCATTTGGTAAATATCAGTTACAAAGGTCCTTTCAAAGTCGCAGGTATTTCCATTCTAAAAGGGTTATTTATTAATGGGTGTAAGTCTTGTTCCAGAAAAAGAGAGCTTGCATTTGATTCAAACACACCTTCAGAAGTATCCACAGATGTGACTCATGTCTCTGCATTCCCTACAGACACTGCAAGCCAAGGAACAAAGTCATCAAACAGGTCACAAAGCCTGACTTCTGATCACTACTGCTATAACATAAACCAGAAGCATTTCTATACACTGCAAAGACTGGAAAATTGTAAAATATAAAATGCATTGGTGTGCATACATATTAAAAGTACATTCTCCCCTGTACACCGTGCTCTTGCTTACAAAGCACTTCTTGGCTGGGGTCATCTCATTTCAAATACAACTTGACTTGAGCGCATTTATTGCCTGGACTGCCTAATCATGTATATTCCGATACAGGGTATACATTCTTATATAATCCATTTAATTAGAGGCCCGTGATAATGTTACCGGTACTTACACCACTGGCGTAGCTAGCATTGAGCAATTAGCACAACTCGCAATGCTCCTGTAACGCATGCTACGCAAGTAGCATAATCCTATCCTAACATTTGTATAGCACTTTTCTCCTCAAACGGTTTAAAGAGAACCTAAACTGAAAATAAAAAGTCAAAATAACCATACACAGGTCATACTTACCTCCTTTGTAGTCTACTACTCAATCTCTTTCTTCTCTCCTCCGTCCCATTTGTCCACTGTGATCAATGGAATTCTCTGTACTCCATTTTGAAAATAGCTATTACCCCATAACAGCTTCCTGGTCAGTACACTGTTAAACTGTAATATCACCCACTTGAGCCATACAGAAACATGGACATTACCTTGCACATTAAATTGTAACTGACAGCTGCTGATATATAACTTACAGCAACTGGTATATTTCAGTTCTGACAAAATATTGTCAAAACTGGAAGGGATCACTGTAAGAAGAAAATGGAGACCTTCTGAGAGGAACCGACGGTGAGGTTAGTATGTAATATTCATTTGCAGGTACATTATGTGTTTATTTTCAATAATTTTACTCACTTCAGGTTCCCTTTAAGAGCTGCAGCCACTAAGGGCAAGCTTAAGAGGCCACCCTGCAGTGTTAGGAAGTCTTGCCCAACGACTACTTATTGACTAGGTACTGACCCTAGCCAGGATTCGAACCCTGGTCTCCCACATCAAAGGCACAGCCCTTAACCAGTACAATATCCAGTAATGCAGATACAGGGGCAAACGCAGGATTTTTAAGGGGGGGGGTTCCTGAAAGGTCCAGAAGCACGTATGTCCCCGAGTGCTTCCGAATACAGGTGGCTCCATACTGCTCATGCACAAAAGTGCGCTGGCGTATTACGGAGCTGCCTATCTTTGGAAGTACTCAAGGACACTAGTGTTTCTGAGGGCTTCTGGTAGCAGCAAATGTGAACGGGGGACAGCGCTGGAACAACTCCCCGAGAGAGGAACAGGAGATAGACTTAGTTTGGACAATTCAGTGGAATATGCTACATAGTGTCACATAGTGCAAGCGATAGCCATATGATGCAGGGATATATGCATCTGCAGAAGATGGCGGCGCTATATAAATACTAAATAATAATATTTTGCCTCACCAGGATTGCACTTTTATTTAGCTTTCCTGTAAGACAAGAACACACAGTCAGCCAGCCAGCACTAGGGGAAGAGGGAAACAAAGGTGAATGAGGGAGGGCTGGTGCACACCAAGAGTGCTTCTGAGCGTTTTTCAAATCAACAGTGATTTGAAAAGCGCTTGACTAATGTTACCCTATGTGGGTGTTCCCACAGCAGCGTTGTGATTTTTTCAAAATCGCAGGTATACTGCATGTAGCATGTTTTTGAGCAATTCATTCAAAAATCGCTCTGAAAATCACTTCACAAAATCACACTCACAAATTGCTAGCGATTGCTATTGTCATTTTGGCGTGCACTAGCCCAGAGAGAGGAGTGGAGAAATTGAGAATAGCCTGAGATGGAGCAGAGAACTTATCTGTATTGCAGTCCCACATCAGACAGGCTACTTGCCTGTAATCGGACTCCTGTCCCTGTCAGTCTCTCACACAAGTCAGAAAGAAGCCCTCCTGGAGTCTAGGGACTGTCAAAAACTTTTCAGCTTGTTAAACACCTTACCCACACATGCAGTCATTATAACAATGGGGAGAGACCAGACAGATGTTTGCCCACGGACCCTGAGTCCAGGCAAGCTCTGCATCATGCTGTGCATATTTACCAGCTTGCCTGCACTCTAATTTCATCATGTCGGACACTTCTGTGCTGTGGAGAGTCCAGGACTCCATAACCAACATTCTCTCACTGCAGGCTGCATCTTCTTGTGAGGGAAGCTGGGCTGCCTCTCTCATTCTATTAGCTGGAGGGAAGCACCAGAAGTAAGAAGGGAGAGAGAATGCGGGCTTCCCTGGCTGAATACACAGCTCAGTGCAGGGGGGAGGTTCCAGACACCCGGAACAGCCCCCTCAGTTCGCCAGTGGCTCTAATTGCGCAATGTGCACTACGTCAGTTGGGTAAGTGCTGGTAAAATTGCCATGTGCTGCCTGCGAGTAGCAATTTTAATGTAATTTAGTGAATATGCCCCTAGAGCTTAAAAATATTATTTGTTGTGCTTTATTGTTATTTAGCTTCTAAGAGTTTAAAAGCCCTAGTTCACCCTACCAGATTTGTCATGGTCAGTAAAGGTGAATAGGGGACTATGTCATCACTCACACCATTTTAATATTTGATGCAGATGTTCCAGAGAAATTCTTTTAAAGATAACTATTCATTCAGGTTTCCCAGGAATCCCTTCACAAAACTGTCAGATGTCAGGAGAGTTTTCCTCCTCCAGCTAAGGGTCAGCTTTCACTCCCCTGCTCAAAGCCATCCCCTGACCACACCCACTTTCTCCCTCAGCACTGCAGCTCAGTCTCATCTTCCTGCCCAGTCACTCCCTGCCCAGAGTGTACTAAGCACGTAACCCTTACAAAACCTTCCTAAGTGTGTTTATAAAGGCAATGTGTATCTCCCATTACCCTGCCAAGCCTACAATAAGAAGCCACATTTTCAGCCCTCAGTTATTTAACACCACTGATAACTGTTTTAGCTTCAGCACCAGCACCACAACACTGCTGATAACACAGATTTAGCACAAGCATTCACTCCACCCCCACAATACTGATAACTCGGCTACAACATCAGCATCCGCTCCACCACCAAACTGCTGATAACTGAGCTTCATCACCAGCATCCAGTCCACCACAACTCTACTGATAACTGAGCTTCATCACCAGCATCCAGTCCACCACCACTCTACTAATAACTGAGCTTCATCCCCAGCATCCAGTCCACCACCACTCTACTAATAACTGAGCTTCATCCCCAGCATCCAGTCCACCACCACTCTACTGATAACTGAGCTTCATCACCAGCATCCAGTCCACCACCACTCTACTGATAACTGAGCTTTATCCCCGACATCCAGTCCACCACCACTCTACTGATAACTGAGCTTCATCCAAAGCATCCAGTCCACCACCACTCTACTGATAACTGGGCTTCATCACCAGCATCCAGTCCACCACCACTCTACTGATAACTGAGCTTCATCACCAGCATCCAGTCCACCACCACTCTACTGATAACTGAGCTTCATCCCCAGCATCCAGTCCACCACCACTCTACTGATAACTGAGCTTCATCACCAGCATCCAGTCCACCACCACTCTACTGATAACTGGGCTTCATCACCAGCATCCAGTCCACCACCACTCTACTGATAACTGAGCTTCATCACCAGCATCCAGTCCACCACCACTCTACTGATAACTGAGCTTCATCCCCAGCATCAAGTCCACCACCACTCTACTGATAACTAAGCTTCATCACCAGCATCCAGTCCACCACCACTCTACTGATAACTGAGCTTCATCCCCAGCATCCAGTCCACCACCACTCTACTGATAACGGAGCTTCATCACCAGCATCCAGTCCACCACCACTCTACTGCTAACTGAGCTTCATCACCAGCATCCAGTCCACCACCACTCTACTGCTAACTGAGCTTCATCCCCAGCATCCAGTCCACCACCACTCTACTGATAACTGAGCTTCATCCCCAGCATCCAGTCCACCACCACTCTACTGATAATGGAGTTTCATCACCAGCATCCAGTACACCACCACTCTACTGATAACTGAGCTTCCTCCCCAGCATCCAGTCCATCACCACTCTACTGCTAACTGAGCTTCATCACCAGCATCCAATCCACCACCACTCTACTGATAACTGAGCTTCATCACCAGCATCCAGTCCACCACCACTCTACTGCTAACTGAGCTTCATCACCAGCCCCCATTCCACCACCACTCTACTGATAACTGAGCTTCATCCCCAGCATCAAGTCCACCACCACTCTACTGATAACTGAGCTTCATCCCCAGCATCCAGTCCACCACCACTCTACTGATAACTGAGCTTCATCACCAGCATCCAGTCCACCACCACTCTACTAATAACTGAGCTTCATCACCAGCATCCAGTCCACCACCACTCTACTGATAACTGAGCTTCATCCCCAGCATCCAGTCCACCACCACTCTACTGATAACTGAGCTTCATCCCCAGCATCCAGTCCACCACCACTCTACTGATAACTGAGCTTCATCACCAGCATCCAGTCCACCACCACTCTACTGATAACTGAGCTTCATCACCAGCATCCAGTCCACCACCACTCTACTGATAACTGAGCTTCATCCCCAGCATCAAGTCCACCACCACTCTACTGATAACTGAGCTTCATCACCAGCATCCAGTCCACCACCACTCTACTGATAACTGAGCTTCATCCCCAGCATCCAGTCCACCACCACTCTACTGATAACGGAGCTTCATCACCAGCATCCAGTCCACCACCACTCTACTGCTAACTGAGCTTCATCACCAGCATCCAGTCCACCACCACTCTACTGCTAACTGAGCTTCATCCCCAGCATCCAGTCCACCACCACTCTACTGATAACTGAGCTTCATCCCCAGCATCCAGTCCACCACCACTCTACTGATAATGGAGTTTCATCACCAGCATCCAGTCCACCACCACTCTACTGATAACTGAGCTTCCTCCCCAGCATCCAGTCCATCACCACTCTACTGCTAACTGAGCTTCATCACCAGCATCCAGTCCACCACCACTCTACTGATAACTGAGCTTCATCACCAGCCCCCATTCCACCACCACTCTACTGATAACTGAGCTTCATCCCCAGCATCAAGTCCACCACCACTCTACTGATAACTGAGCTTCATCCCCAGCATCCAGTCCACCACCACTCTACTGATAACTGAGCTTCATCACCAGCATCCAGTCCACCACTACTCTACTGATAACTGAGCTTCATCCCCAGCATCCAGTCCACCACCACTCTACTGATAACAGAGCTTCATCCCCGGCATCAAGTCCACCACCACTCTACTGATAACTGAGCTTCATTCCCAGCATCCAGTCCACCACCACTCTACTGATAACTGAGCTTAATCCCCAGCATCAAGTCCACCACCACTCTACTGATAACTGAGCTTCATCCCCAGCATCCAGTCCACCACCACTCTACTGATAACTGAGCTTCATCACCAGCACCCAGTCCACCACCACTCTACTGATAACTGAGCTTCATCCCCAGCATCCAGTCCACCACCACTCTACTGCTAACTGAGCTTCATCCCCAGCATCCAGTCCACCACCACTCTACTGATAACTGAGCTTCATCACCAGCACCCAGTCCACCACCACTCTACTGATAACTGAGCTTCATCCCCAGCATCCAGTCCACCACCACTCTACTGATAACTCAGCTTTAACATAGGCATCCGCTCCACCACCTCACAGTTGATAACTCAACTTCAACATCTGCTGATAACTAAACTTTAGCACCAACATCCGCTCCACCACCACAATGCTGATAACAGAGCTTCGGCATGAGCATCCGGTCCACCACCACACTGCTGATAACGGAGCTTCAGCACCAGCATCTACTCCACCACCACACTGCTGATAATACAGCTTTAGCACCAGCATCCAGTCTGCTACCACACTGCTGATAACTCAGCTCCAGCACCAGCATCCAGTCCACCACCACAATGTTGATAACTACTTTCAGCTTCAGAGCTATCACCCCATATAATGCCATACTGCTCATAACCTCTTCAGCTCCAGTGCTGGCACCCATCCCACTGCCACACATCTGATAACTCTTTCTGCATCAGCACTGGCACCCAGTCCACAACCATACTTCTGATAACTCCTACAGCATGTGTGCCAGCTCCTAGCCTATCGCTGTAATGCCAATTGCTGATGTCCAAACCACCACCTATCATCAGCTTGCCTCAGGTATACACATTACTTGCTGTGAACGAGTCCTCCATCTGTATTCACAGCCTATAAATTGATTCTAAAGCATACATCTAGTAAATTATAACTTATAATATTACATTTTCCATTTACCTGATTTCATAATATAACTGTTTCCTGTTGAGCTCTGAGGTCATTTGTATCCTGGGTCACTTATACCATCAGACTGCAGATTTCCTTTATAGCATGATTGCCGTGTTGTTATGCGTGATCAATCTTTTGTCAACTAAAAGCAATAAAAACCGGTTTGTGGGAATCATCCATTCTTCACAAGGATTGGTGCTTCTCAGCTGTCCGCTGCCGACAAAAGCACAGAGGCCGGTTGCTGGAAGACTCATTGAAGGACAGTTGTATCTTATTGAATCAGAAAAAGAAATGTCCAGGCCTCTGGGAGAGATAGTGCATGTATGATGGAGCGCACTGACAACTGTGACTGTGAAATGAGCCAAAGTGAGGAGTTTTTTCATAAGAAATTGACAATGCATCTCCACAGGTGAGGGAAATAAATTACATTCCTTTTATTTACTCTCTCTGTCTCTCAGGTTCAAAGCAAAATATAACAGATCATTTCAGAAGCTGGCAAACATTGTAATATTACAAAACCAGATGTGTGAGAATAAGAATTAGAAAATGCCATCAAAATAAACAGAAGATAATGCAAACTGCAGCTACAGAGGCAGATAAAGCTGCTTGCCATCGGAACGCACTGAATATAATGCACACAACAGCTATTTAAAGAAGGGTATTCATCTTGCCATTCATAATAGCTAATTCATGCAAAGAATATATTTATGTATTTAATAAAAAAGAAAAAGTAGGTGGGAGTGATACTGGGGGCATATTAATGTAATTCGGTTTCAGAGGCATGGAGGTTTACTCAGTAAGGCAAGAAGCTATGTGCAGAGTACAGCAATGCATAGCAACCAGCCATCACCACTGCTCTGACCTCTAAAAACTGAAATCGGTGTTCTTTCCGTGCTTTTCCTGAATAAACATGATGGTGGTGATAACCATTATGCAAACAAATCAATAGACAGCCTGACAATACTCTTGGAATCAAATCATATCCTCTGTAAGCTAGAGATATGAGGCACAGCTTGTCGATTTTTCAGGTTATTTTTTTTCATCGGATGCAAGCACTGTATATACTGTAAAGGTAGGTTCACATCTTCATTGCATTCGCTTTCAAGGGGAACTGTAACCAAAAGGGGAACTGTAACTGAATAAAATTGTTTATTTATTTATTTTATTTTTTTTACAATATTCATTTACAAATAATTTTGTCTGTTTTGGCCCATTGTCAGAGCAACAAAAGTTGGTTAGGTGATGCACTTTTAATGACCAACTGTACAAGATTTCTATGCAAGCTTTTGAAAAATTTAAGAACCTTCTTCAGGCATGATACAAAACTGAATCAGAACCATACTAACTGCAGGCAGGGCTGATGTCATGAAAAACAATGTAAAGAAGAATCAGGCTGAGGTTTGCTAAAGAACACAGGAATTGGACTGGAGAGGATTGGCGTAAGGTCATCCTGAGTCCATTGGGTTTAGCTTCGCTGAACACCTGGTCATCTTATTTTTAGACAGACACCTGGAGAAGCCTACAAGCCACAGTGTCTCACACCAACTGTAAAATATGAGAGTCATGGATGATCTAAAAGTGCTTCAGAAAGGCTGATAGCAGATGTATTTTTTTGAAGGACAAATAAACCAAACTGCATACAAAGTTATCCTACAAAAAAACATTTGCTATTTTCTGCTAAGAATATGTTCCTCAGTTCAGATGATCTGTATTTTTCACAAGACAGTTGCTCATGCCACACAGCCAGGAGAATCAAGGTCTGGATGGAAGGTCATCAAATCGAGACTCTGTGTTGGCCAGTCCACTCTCCAGATTTGAACACTATTAAAAACCTATAGAATGAAAAGAGGAAGATGGATGGTCACACACCATCAACCAAAGCTGAGCTGTTTGAACTTTTGCAAAAAGAGCGGCATTAAGTTACCCAGCAGCGATACGAAATCTGGTGGAGAACATGTGAAAATTAATGAAAGTTGTGATTGTAAATCTGTTTTTTTTCCACCAAATACTGGTTTCTGAACCTTTTTTAGTTAACCACTTCACCCCAAAGGAATTTTTAATCTAACGGACAAGAGCTATTTTCACCTTTCAGCGCTCATTCCTTTCATTTGCCAATAGCTTAATTACTACTAATCACAATGAAATTATATCTTGTTTTTTTCACCACCAATTGGGCTTTTTGGGGTTGATATTTGTTTTCAGTAATTACTTTATTTTTTTTTATTTTTTTTTTATTTTTATTTTTTTTAAACTCAGCACACAGACCCAAATTCATGAGTAATCAGTTACATGGGGCATTAGCAATTTCTTTTCTTGCCATACCCCTAAACTGAAATGTGTGATCATCATAGTTTATTCATCATAGATTGGTAAGAGCTAAATAAGCATATCTGTGACTTTCTTCACCATTAAACTCTTATTCCTCACCATTACATGACTGTTGCTGAGACAGTTATCTATTTATCCTTCTCATACCACAATCATATACATTTGCCCCATCAACATCCTGCATATACTCCTCTCATCTCTCCAACCTCTCTTTTAAAGGGTATCTGTACCCTGCAGAATCATCCAACAAACATAAGCGTCCCAAACGTACCACTCACAGTCACCCCATCATCCACTCCTTCCCAGGGGCCCATCATCACACTCTAATACCAACCAACACCGCCCCCCTCCAGCCCCAACAACGCTCGCCAGCGACTCCCAATTCTCAGCTCAGTCCCTCCCCAGGGTAAACCTAACCGAGATTAGCTGTAAGGCTTCTCCATATTTCTTCTACTTTATTCGTACTTCCCAGATCCTTGTTCTTACACAGTTCATCCATCCTAACAAACCATTCTCCTATATCTAACCTAGACGGATTTTTCCAGTTATTAGCGATAATACTTTTGGCAACTATCGTGCCGTATTCTTTAATCAGAGAGCATCCAGGGCTTTCTTTTTTAGCTGTGTAACTAAGGATTGCTTCCTTCGGTGTAAGTTCAAATTTTTCTTTTAGCAATCTCTCGGCCAAGAGGATGATATCATCCCAAAATTTTCTAACTATCGAGCACTGCCACCACATATGTAAAGTACCTCCGTCCCCCTGTCCACACCTCCAGCACATCACCTTGCGGTTCGCAAACTTACCAACACGGAATGGTGTCATGTACCATCTACCAATTGTTTTAAATTGTATCAATTGTAACCTTGGATCTTGGATTTTAAAAGTATTTACCCATATTTGTGGCCATAACCCTTCCAGACTGGACCCCAGCTCAATTTCCCATTTCCTGCAGTATGCAGGAAAGTCCTGGTCACATTCTGCTGCGCAGATATCTGAGTATAAACTAGAGATAGATTTATTCATTTTTTTTCCCAGATAAAAATGTTTCTCAAAATTATTCAGATCCCTCTTCTGAACCAAATGCGAGGTAAACTTATAGAAGAAACTATGTATCTGGGAGAAACCCCATGAACTAATCTGGTCACTACACTCAAAGATCGGTCTAATTCCCAGCGTGGGGTTTCCCCCAATATTAACAACACGTGTTTCGCGACTTATATTGTGTTTACCAAACCAAGCTGGGTCAAGACCTGGGGGAAAGTCTGGATTATCTCGTAGGGTTATTAAGGGGGAAAACCCTGTTTTTTTTTTTGCCATTTTTCAATTATCCAGAGCAGTGATTTCAGGGTTGGTTTAATCAACGGATGGGACGATAAATTATATACTTTATTGATATTTTTAATGATCCAAGTAAAGACAAGATCAAAATCTGATTCTTCCTCCTCTAGCCGCGGCCATATCTTATTTTCTGCATCAGTGGTGGCCTCTATTTTCCATTCCAGAATTCTTGTCAGATGTACACTTTTATGATAGTTATATAAATTTGGAGCGGCAAGTCCGCCCTGGTCTTTTCTTTTCATAACTAGTTTATAATTTATTCTGTGCTTAGCATTGTTCCAGATAAAATTCTGGAATATCTTGTGCCAGTTCTGGAACCATATATTAGGGATGGCTATTGGTAAGCTCTGCAACAAAAAAATAAGTTTAGGGAGGATCAACATTTTAATAATGTTGATCCTACCAATTAGGTTGAAACACGGACGGTCCCAGGATCTCAACTTTTTTTTACATTCACCTACTATTTTTAAAAAGTTATTTTTGAAGAGAGAGAATCAAGATTGTTGGTAAGGTTAATACCTAAGTATTTAATTGCATGATTATTACACTTAAACTCACTGCTCTGTTTTATCTCCTCCATGAGTTCTACCGAACAGCCTATGTTTAGGATCTGTTTTTTCTTTATTCAGTTTAAAATTTGAATATTTTGCAAAAAAATTAAGTTTAATCTAGACATTTTATAATTGAATTAAGTGGGTCCGTCAGAGTTAGGAGTAAATCGTCGGCATAGGCCAAGATCTTCATTTCGCCTTGCCTAGTTTTTATACCTCTAATTTCATCATCTTGTTGAATAGCTTGAATAATTGTTTCAATGCCAAGATTAAATAGAATGGGGGACAAGGGACATCCTTGCCTAACCCCGTTTGAGATAGTAAAAGTGTGATCAAGCTGATTATTTACCTTGACGCTTGCACTTTGGTTTTTATAAAGTTTCTTCAAGTTCCCAATAAATATTGGGCCTAGTCCAAATTCTGCCAGCACTGCAAAGATAAAGCTTCTTGATATACGATCAAATGCTTTTTCAGCGTCCACTGCAATCATCACTGCAACTTCCCCTCTGTTTCTACACCTGTGAATCAGATCAATTGCAGTATATATATTATCCTTAGTTTGTTTATTTTTAATAAAATCTGATTGTTGACTCCCCAAAAGATGACTAATTATTTTATTTAATCTATTTGCTAATATTTTGGCGTAAATTTTTACGTCACAATTTATGAGGGATATAGGTCGAAATTGAGCACAACTTGGGTTCGGTTTATCCCCTTTTGGAATTAAAGTTATGGTTGCTCGGTTTGATTCATTAGAGAAAATTATGGAGTTTTCGTCATTATTCACAAGCTTACAAAAGAGGGGTGCTAAGATGTTCGTAAATGATTGATAGAACTCGGCATTAAAACCGTCAGGGCCTGGGCATTTTTTTTTGGGTAGCTCCTTTACAGTGCTGAAGAATTCGGCCAGGGATATCGGGGATTCTAGTTCTCCTTTATCATTCAAGCTTACCTTTGGGAGGTTTATTTTGTCTAGGAAGTTTTTTGGATTTAGCAGGCTTGATTCGTCCATATTATATAGTTCCTTGTAGAAATTAGAAAATTCACTTGAGATCTGTTTAGTATCATGGATTATTTTACCTTTTTTATCAGTTATATGGTGAATAAATTTAGATCTTCCTTTATCTTTCAGGAGGTTGGCTAGAACTTTCCCAGATTTGTTTTTCCCCAATGTATATCGTAATTTTTTATGTTCTGATGAACATTTGTTATTCAGGAGACCATTAAGTTCTGTTCTAATTTCAGTCACAATTGATAAAGTTGTTATAGTTGAGCTTTTTTTATGTTCACTTTCTGCTTGTTGTAGGGATTTTAGTAAGTTATTAATTTTATTATTCCTTTCTTTGTTCACTTTACTTTTAATGCTAATTAGAATTCCTCTAATAACGCATTTTAAGGTGTCCCACAGGATACCACATGAACTGACAGAGTTTTCATTCAGATCTATAAAATCTTTAATTGCACTTGCAATTTGTTGCCTATAATCAATGTTGTCCAACAGTGAAACATCTAGTTTCCATTGTTTACCTTCAGTGGATCTTTTCCCTAATAAAATAGATATTATCACCGGTGCGTGGTCGGAGAAGGTAATTTGTCCTATTTTTACATCTGTCACTGACAATATAGTATCCTGCAGGACTAAAAAATAATCGATTCTCGAATAATTATGATGAACATGTGAGAAGTATGTGAAATCTCTTTCATTAAGGTTTTTAATTCTCCAAATATCGACCAATCTATTGTTACTAATTGCTTTTTGAACTTCTGATATTTCATTTTTAGACAGATATGACCTGCCCTTAGAGGTATCTTGTTCAGGATTTAAAGGTAGATTAAAATCACCTCCCAAAATTATCATCCCTTTAGCTTTAATTTTAACTTTATTAATAAAATTGATCACAGCGGCAGATTGGCCTCTGTTCGGGGCATATATATTAGCAAGTGTTACAGGGTCTCCATTTACCCTCCCCAATACAATAAGTTCCCTGGCATCATCATCCTTGTATATTCTATCCACAGAAAAATCGAGACCAGTTCTTATAATAATTGAAACACCACATGTTTTCTTAAGACGGTTAGGATTATTGATCCACTCCTTATATCTTTTATCAAAGATTGTTGGGGCCTTCCCTAATTGAAAGTGTGTCTCTTGAATAAAAGCAATATCAATTTTATTTTTTAACAACATATCAGTAATTCTTCCTCTCTTACAGCCTGAATTGGCTCCTTTTACATTCATAGAAAGGATTTTTAATTCACACATCTTTATTTATTTTTTTAAAAGCAATAGGCAAAAGAAATGATTTGCGGCTAGGGGAGAATAGGGCAAGAGGGCGCGTGAGAGGAGATGTAGGCTGGGGGAGGGGCTCCAGGGCAAGAAACATACGACCAACCCGCCACACTCCCATTTCAATCATACCTAAAATAAACATCGCAAACAATCAAACAACAAACGCTCTTTTTTTTTTTTTTGACCTAGTCCGCTCTGTCAACCTTGTTGACTTTTTGTGTCGGATTCTTCTAAACCTGTCAATCAACAAAAGTAACAGGAGTAGAGCCCCTGCTGCCCAATCTGACGCATACTCTCCCCCCCCTCCATCAGTGATCATACTAGAGAATCAGGGACAAACTATCCCTACACATCTGCCATAAATCAGGCCCCAGTGTCTTCCCAGCCTGGGATATGTATTGTGGGTAGTTTTAAAGCCTTTTGGATATTTATCAGTGGTTCTCCATCTGTCAAGTTATATGTTTTTCCATCTATAGTTGCTCTTAAAGAGAAGGGGAAACCCCAGCTATATTGCCCTCCTTTTTTTTTAATCGCCTCCAGTAACGGTTTTAATTGTCTTCTTCGATCGATAGTTCGTTTTGAAAGGTCAGAAAAAAGTTCAATTTTCCAACCCTTAAACTCGATATTGCCCAGGGATCGCGCCTTACTTAGAATTCCTTCCTTTTCATGAAAGAAGTGAATCCTACACAGGATATCGGTACTTTTCCCCTCTTTTTGTGATCTTACTCTACCAATCCTGTGGATTCTGTCAATCACAATTTTATTTTCAGAATCCTTATACAGCAAATCTTTAAAAAGTTCTTGTGCTAGTGATGGTAGTTCTTTGGCCGGAATGTTGGAGGGGACACCCCTAATTTTTATATTATTTCTTCGACTTCGGTTTTCAAGGTCATCTATTTTTAGTGTAATTTCTTTTATCATCTTATTATGTGTTGCTAAATCGTTTGATTGCTTATTAGTGGTTTTAACCTCTTCCTCCACATTTTTTTCCAGCCTATCAACTCTGTCCATGAGCTGATGTAACTCTTCTTTGATAATTTTGAATTCATTACTCACTGCTTCTTTAATAGTAGCTTGCACTGTTTCGACCATAGTTACTTTTATTTTTGCAGAGAATTCTTCCATTAAGTCCCTTATGTTTATATCGGATGTAGGTCCCTTTGGGCAACTGTTCTCACAAATTTCCTGGTTAGCCTCATTCTCCGTTGCCAGTGTGGTTAAATGTTGTAATTCTTGGGGAGTAGCTTGTTGTACCTCTTTAGTATTTTTTTCCCCCCGCCCTTGAGTTTCTTTGACTGATTTTTGGACCACGTCACAGAATTCTGAAATTTTTTTGATGTGTTTATTAATATCTTGTGGTGTTACCGATCCGTGGGGGGAAAACATACCCTCTGCTTTTCTATTTGGTGTTGAGGGTTTACTTAAAGGGTCTTCCCCTTGACCTGCTCCCCCTGTACCAAAGCCAAAGTTATGTAGGCCCTTTTCAGGTTGGTTTCCCTTATTTTTCCTTGTACCTGTAGCCATTGTTGGAGTTCAATCTTACAATCTTAACTAACACTATACAGCAGACAGTACACAGTAGACACACAATACAGAGCCTTTTGTTAAGAAGGATTGTACTTAACTCTCCTTGCTGGGTCTTCTGCTGTGGTAGAGATGTATAATATATACTTTAAATAGATGAGACAGATGCTGTCAGGAGTTAGATACTCAGAGTACTCAGAGTATCATCAGGTCCAGAGTATTTTCAGTCCAAAGCCTAAAAAGATCAGGGTATCTGTAATGTCTTGATTAGTAGCGACTGGTGGCAAAAGTGTGGTATATAGTTGGTATATAGTTGATATAGCTGCGGTGATGGGACAGCACCAATAATCAACAAATTGCAATTGTCAGATAAGTAGCAGTAGCAGCAACAAATTGCAATTGTCAGACAGCAGCCGACCACGGCACTGAGTACATGATAATAGATCAATAGTCTGCAATCAAATAGCAGTTAGCAGTTGACCAATGGTCGCCGCTGTAATCGCCGCAGCAACAGCAGCAGCAGCACAGCACAACACAGCATAACACACAGTACAGAAGCACAACAGCACAGTCAGCACAATCAAATAATATTGGTAGTATTTGGTAGTATTTGTAAATAGTAGATAGTAGATAGTATTAATATAGTATTAATGTAGCCATTGTTAACAGCAATATAGAGAAAGCCCAGTTAGTCCAGTTAGTAGTTGCGTTGCGTAGTAGTTGCGTTGCGTAGTGTACAGCTTGACAGGGCACAGGGCACAGGTAACCTAGGAAAAGCATTCAAGACAGGAGAACATATAGAAGTCAACATAGGACATCCAGGGGCATCCAGGGGTACAGCTGCTCAGCTGCTCCGAGGCTACAGAGGCAGGCCAAAGAAACAGGCTAAAGAAGGCCACCGAAGCCACAGCCGCAGACAACACCAGCCGCAGGCAACACCATGCACCAGAATGCCCGACGGGCCGTCTCAGGCACAAGGATACATCCTCTCCCTTCCCATAGCGTGTCTCTCCAACTGCAACTGTACCTGACCCGCTGCATGCACGGACAGCGGGCAGTTATAGATGAACCTCCACAATGGGGAGCAGGAGCAGGAACTCAGCAGGAAGAGCAGACAAGATCCGGGTGTCAGAAGTCAGAGGTCTGCAGTGACGACAGGGAAGGCGACCGAGAAGGTAGGAAGACAGGAGGAGGAACGGGCCGGAGGCTAGATACCGCTGGATCCGCCGAGCACTGTGACATCCGTGAGCGCCGAACAAAACAGCCAAGCAGCCGAGCAGCAGAGCCGGGTAGGGCCAAGCAGACTAATCCGATCCGCGGCAGCCAAGTAACTATCCCGCTGTGCCCGCAATGTCAAGCCAGCTGTATCCGGATCAGCAGGCGGGCGGGCGGGTGAGCGGGTGAGCGTTCAAGACTGCCGCAGAAACATGCCACCTAAACAGCGCAGGCAGCGCAGGCAGGCCAAGAAGCCAAGGCTTGAGCTACACGAAGAGGGGTGGGCGGAAGCGCGTCACAATCAGGAAGCTGGGCAAACAGGTCCTCACATCCTCACAACCACAATTACTTTATTTTCTATGCATTTTAAACGGAAAAACAAGGAAAAAATGAAAAAATACACTATTTCTCCAATTTCATCCCCTATAGTTTTAATATAAACACTGCTACTGTGCATAAAACCCACACATTTTATCTGCCTATTTGTCCTGGTTATCACAAGATTTTAATTATGTCCCTAGTACAAAGTATGGTGACAATATATTATTCGGAAATAAAGGTGTATTTTTTCTTTGGTGGGGTTTTTTTTCCCCACTATTTTCACGTGCACGGGGATGCACGTGCACACGCGGGGTGCGCGCACGTGAACAGCGGCAGCAGCACTGTCTGACTTATAAAAACGTCCTGGAGCCATTAAGAGGCTCTAGCAGTTTTTATAAGTCAGCTTGTCATTAAGTGGTTAAAACATTATTGCCATTTTGTTTAAGAATGAATAGGGGATTTTTTTTTCTTGGATTTATTCAAGTTCTGCAAACACTGCGTCATTTCTCTTGTATTAATGTATTCCTTCTTTTAAAATTATGCTTTAAGGAACCATAATTTTCTTTGGAAATTAGGATAAATATTGTCAGCAGTTCTTAAAAAATAAGGCAAAACTGTTCAGTTCAGCACTGGCACTTATAAAAGAGAAATCCTAAGAAGCTGATCATTTTTGCATTTTTCCCATATATACTTCTCTCAAGTATATATACTTCTCTCAGGAGGCATAGGATTGGAGTGCTCTGTACCCCATGTAGTGGGATAAGAGCTATCATAAATAGTCAGTGGCTAGTCCAAATCCGAGAGACAAATACAACTAGGAAGGATAAAGGCGAGAGGAAAGAGAAAGGGACAGAGAGAATAAAAACTCAGAATGGGGGCCAAAATAAGAAAAAGGGGAAACTACATTCAGTGAGTAATTTTCTGTGTCAGCATGGCTCATGCATGATAAAAAAAAAAAATCAGACCATTTATTGCTAAATGTATTCACAGAGGCAAGAGCACCACACTGTATATTAACTGCTTCAGAATAAGAGAGAATTTGCTCAGAGTAAAGAGCCTTGTCTATTTTTGGCTTATTCTTTGCTAGCCAGTAGCCAGTTTTTGTTCACCTGGCAGCCATAAATATAAGACAGACCATATGGGGGAGGTCAGACCGAGATTTGACTGCTTCAAGGGTTACCCGGGATCACTTATGCATCGGAATGTAAATAAGCTTGATTGGTTCAAATAGTAATTGTCCAAAACACATTTGTCCAACAGGTGCCAAAGCAGGGAGAGACCCAGAAAGAGTAGTAGAGACTGGGCCCAGCCATACTATACCCCCGGCAGGAGGTTAATGCTACTGATGAGTTAATATAGACCTATATATAAACCTATATAGGCATAATAATATGTGATCTTAAAGAGACCCTGAGCTGAGGCTTGGGTTCAGAAACACACTCCTAAGGAGAGGGAAGCTCTAGATCCTGCTGAGGCTTCCCTCACTATACTCTGGTCCTCTGCAACTGCCCAGCCAGGACCCTCCAGCTGATCGGGGTCATGCTTCCATTCTGGCATGAGCATGGTCATGCCTGTGCAGTAGCATGAGTGTCTCCAGTTTACAGAGCAGGCGTAGCTGTACTCGCGCAGAAGCAGTAAGGCTGTGCTTGAAGAAGAGTGCATGCCCGATCAGATTGCCAACAAACCCTTGTCGGTAATGTTTGGAGGGTTCACGCTCAGTGTCAGAGGGCCAGAGGACAGTGAGGGAAGCCTCATGAGGAACCAGACCATTGCAGAAGCAGAGTTGCACACCAATCTTTGTTGTGACTTGCTGGACAATACAATCCATAAGCTATAATCCAGAAGTCCGTACACTCAAAAAAGTTCACCGTGATTTTATTCACATGGTACATCTAGTATCCATTCTGGTCACCAATTACAGTTTCGGGGCCATGGAGGGTCCCCTTTGTAAAGGCATATAACAGAATGATAACGTTCTGTTATCATTCTGTTATATGCCATAATGTTATCATTCTGTTATAAGCCTTGACAGAGGAGACCCTCCGTGGCCCCGAAACGGTCATTGGTGACCAGAATGGATACTAGGCATGCCATGTGAATAAAATTACAGTGAACTTTTTTGAGTGTGCGGACTTCTGCATTATAGCTCATGAGGAACTAGAGGCTTCCCTTTTTTTAGGTAAGTATGTGATTTTGTACCCGAGAGACTATTCATGTACACCTTAACCGTGTTTGCCTCAGCAACAGTATATGTGTCCTTTCTGGAGCCTCTGATATACTCCAGCTGCACTAAAAAAAACATGCTCATATCAATCCACCCCCCCCCACCCCCACCCCAGCTCCCCACACACACACTGTAATTACACTAACTGCTGCAGCCCTCCACAGGATGTGATTCCCCCACAAGGGGGTATGATCCCTCCACTTCTCCCCCTCCCGCAATTAAGATATCAGCAAGCACGAAGCATGCTGGCGTAAGTATCTCTCACCTGTCTCCCCATGCACAGTGACAGCAAAACACATGAGAAGCTAATGCTCACTCCCAGCCAGCAATCTGCCATTTTATATGGTGAACAGACCGTGCACACTGACAACAGATGCTCTGTGACCACCATTCCTCGTTCAGAGTCTTTCCGCTGTGTCTATCATATAAGACATGTAATACATAGCATTGCTGTGTATGACAGGTCCAACTTTCATCTGATCTTCGGAATCATCATGTAGCACACAACCATACATTCCACTCACAGCAGCAGAGACTGTGGATCTGTAGACAACAGACATACATGTATGGATCCCATACATAACATAGGATCTGACAGCATCTCACTTTATCTGCTGCTCTCCAATATGGAAAACTTAACTATCTTCAGTGTAGTGTGAACCTAAACCAATACAGAGTATTAGAACCCTGAAAAATTAGGAATCAGGAATTTAAATGAGCAGGAATACAAGAAAAAAAAACACAACAGTGGTAATAAGTATGGTTTAATTAAAAAAAAGTTGCCCCGAGGCCAATGTATAGAGTGGCCACGGGAAGCCTCAGCATTAGCGCTTTGGCGCTTTGAGTCCGCAAGGAGAAAAGCGCAATATAAATGTTATTTGTCTTGTCTTATTAAATATTTTATATGCATCACAATCATGAAATGCATCGCTACATCTGATTCAGACATAAAGGAGCACAAGGATAATTCTATGCGCTCGGATGAAATTCCTATGCACAAATTTAAGCACATTTCAAGTCCTTAAAATCCAGCGTAGCTTGGCTGGATTGTTGAAGGAAAACTAGGTTCTCCAGTCTGGCATAGAGCTTGCATCATTCAGTAAATCTCTTTCCAAGATGTGGGGTTTGTATGGTTCCCTGTAGGACACCTACAGGACACTTGATTCAAACTATGGAAAAATACAGTACATTGAAGCTTGTGGTTAGAGTTGAAGTTAGTATTCCCCTAAGTAAATTAACATATTAAAAAATGATTCCTGTTGAGCCTGACAAAGCCATTTAAAGTGGCTCTGAAGTTTGTTTTTTTATATGTAAAATACAGAATTATTCCGTGTTATCACCTGCCATTGTCTACAATTCAGCACTCTTCAGACATTACTTCAATATAGTGAACGGAATCATGCAAGTCATTTCTTTTTACAGCTGGAATTTGCCACAGTTATGAATGACTGGCCAATAGCCGCCCTGGGATTTTACATGGCTCTGCCTCTAAGGGTCTATTCACACTAGGGAAATTACCGGGTGATGCCCGCTAATCGCCAAAGCACTAGTGCTTTTTAAAGTGCTAGCGCAATAGTAAGTATATGGCAGTGATCTCACTGCCACGATTGCCGCCGATTGCAAGCAATTCGCGAGTAGTGGCAATCGCCAAATATGTTACCTACAGCATTTTTGGGCGATTCGGGAGCAAACGCAATTAGCATGCTATAGAAGCGATAATCGCCATCGCTCCACGAACACTTATTTGTCCAGTGATTTTTCCACATTAAATAGCGGTAAAAATCAACCACGCAAAACGGTAGCACTAAGCACTACCGTTTTGCGCTTTTAAGTGTGAATGGGCCCTTAGATGCAAAAGATGATTTCAAGCCAAGAGGTGGAGAGGCTGGAAAGGTGGGTGCAACTATATGTAATCCTTTTAAGAGACAGTCAAGGGCCCATATGCAATGAACTTTTCCTGAGTTTTCTCCTAGGTGATATTTGCACAACTTGCAATAAAATGACTTTTAAACCACCAATAAGCAGGAAAATACTAAAAATTATTTTGATGGTACTTTATCAGCAACTTTTTGGTCCTTTTTTAATTGCAAAGTGCTGAAAAATTATTTTAAATACCAGATCAAATATCTCCTAGGAGAAAACTCAGGAGAAAAAGTTAATTACATATAGGCCTACAGGTCCTTCTCAAAAAATTAGCATATTGTGATAAAGTTCATTATTTTCTGTAACATACTGATAAACATTAGACTTTCATATATTTTAGATTCATTACACACAACTGAAGTAGTTCAAGCCTTTTATTGTTTTAATATTGATGATTTTGGCATACAGCTCATGAAAACCCAAATTTCCTATCTCAAAAAATTAGCATATCATGAAAAGGTTCTCTAAACGAGCTATTAACCTAATCATCTGAATCAACTAATTAACTCTAAAACACCTGCAAAAGATTCCTGAGGCTTTTAAAAACTCCCAGCCTGGTTCATTACTCAAAACCGCAATCATGGGTAAAGGTGGCCATACACTCTTTGATTTGCCATCAGATTCGACCAACAGATAGATCCCTCTCTGATCGAATCTGATCAGAGAGGGATCGTATGGCTGCCTTACTGCAAGCTGATTGTGAACCGATTTCAGCCTGAAACCGTACACAATCTGTGGTGGTGCTGCCGCCACTCCCCCCCCCCGCATACATTACCTGCTCCGCCGGCGCGACTCCCCAGGTCTCTGCTGTCCTCTTCTCCGCTCTGGTCTGGTCTCCGGCATGCTTCACTTCTTCCTGCCCGGCAGGAAGTTTAAACAGTAGAGTGCCCTCTACCAGAGACCAGACCAGAGCGGAGAAGACAGCAGAGACCAGGGGACTCGCGCCGGCCGTAACCGGTAATTTATACCCGCTGTATTGCGTCGGTCGTCGGGAATTCGAACGCCGCTATCGACGCACTCCCGACCCGCCGGCAATCGAGAAAAATCTTCCGCACGGACGGATCGACGGAAACGCTCGATTTTGGACGGAAATAGATCGTTCTGTCAGCGGTGTGTGCGGCGATTTCACAGCCGATTCGATCACTGTGATCGAATCGGCCGTATATCGGCGGGAAAATCGTTAGGTGTATGGGCCCCTTAAGACTGCCAACCTGACTGCTGTCCAGAAGGCCATCATTGACACCCTCAAGCAAGAGGGTAAGACACAGAAAGAAATTTCTGAACGAATAGGCTGTTCCCAGAGTGCTGTATCAAGGCACCTCAGTGGGAAGTCTGTGGGAAGGAAAAAGTGTGGCAGAAAACGCTGCACAATGAGAAGAGGTGACCGGACCCTAAGCAAGATTGTGGAGAAGGACCGATTCCAGACCTTGGGGGACCTGCGGAAGCAGTGGACTGAGTCTGGAGTAGAAACATCCAGAGCCACCGTGTACAGGCGTGTGCAGGAAATGGGCTACAGGTGCCGCATTCCCCAGGTCAAGCCACTTTTGAACCAGAAACAGCGGCAGAAGCGCCTGACCTGGGCTACAGAGAAGCAGCACTGGACTGTTGCTCAGTGGTCCAAAGTACTTTTTTCGGATGAAAGCAACTTTTGCATGTCATTCGAAAATCAAGGTACCAGAGTCTGGAGGAAGACTGGGGAGAGGGAAATGCCAAAATGCCTGAAGTCCAATGTCAAGTACCCACAGTCAGTGATGGTCTGGGGTGCCATGTCAGCTGCTGGTGTTGGTCCACTGTGTTTTATCAAGGGCAGGGTCAATGCAGCTAGCTATCAGGAGATTTTGGAGCACTTCATGCTTCCATCTGCTGAAAAGCTTTACGGAGATGAAGATTTCATTTTTCAGCACGACCTGGCACCTGCTCACAGTGCCAAAATCACTGGTAAATGGTTTACTGACCATGGTATTACTGTGCTCAATTGGCCTGCCAACTCTCCTGACCTGAACCCCATAGAGAATCTGTGGGATATTGTGAACAGAAAGTTGAGAGACGCTATCGAAGCATCCTGGACCTCCATAACACCTGAGCAGTACCACAGTGTAATGATCCGCTCAGCTGGCTGCACAGGCAGACAGCTGTTTGACCATTCCTTATGTCTGAGAGATGCAGGTCTCTGGAAAAGAGATCTGGCTTCATCTTGCAACTTTCAGAGTTGCTTTGCTGAGGGATTTGCATACATGCAAATTGCCCAGCTGTCTCCTTTGAGGGCTGGCAGTATAAAAGCCTTCTGCTCCCAGAAGGCTTTGCTGGTCATAACGGTTTGTTAAATACACTCCTGGAGTGTCAGCCTTTCCTGTTGGATTGTTATAGTTATCTTAGAGTAATTCTGGGGACTGCACTAGGCAGCTCCTCTAGTGCAGTTAGCCTGCTTATCTGTTTTGTCTATGTTGCCTCTCTGCTGTGATTGTCCTGTCGTCAACGGTGGTCGATAGGAAATCGTCCTGTCTGTCTGTGGGTGCTAACCAGAGCAGCGGTTGCTACTGGTAGCCCCTTCTGTTTCATCTGTCTTACTTGGATCGCACTAGCCTCTAGCGGTAGCGGCTGTGGATCCTTCTGATCTGCTTGCTTGGAGTATAGCTGGAGCAGCGGTTGCTACCGGCTATCTCATCTGCCTGTCTTGCTTGGATCGCACTAGCCCCTAGCGGTAGCGGCTGTGGATCCTTCTGATCTGTGATCCTATCCCTGAACCCGGATCGCACTCGCTCTGGCGGAAAGAGCAGTGGATCTTTTCTATCCTGTCCCTGAACCCGGATCGCACTCGCTCTGGCGGAAAGAGCAGTGGATCTTTCCTATCCTGTCCCTGAACTTGGATCGCACTCGCTCTGGCGGAAAGAGCAGTGGATCCTGCTAAGCTCTGTTGCTTTACTTGGATCGCACTCGCTCTGGCGGAAAGAGCAGTGGATCTTTCCTATCCTGTTTCCCGTCCGTCTGTCTTGTCTGATACGAACGCTTGCTGTAGGCTCGGTGAGGTAACCGTTAAGCAAGCGCTCGCGCTCTCTGTTTCGTGTTTGTGTGGCGGTGGTTAGTTAGGCGTGCTTGTCTCTGTGGCGCTTAACGTGCGGAGATCGCGCTGTAAACGCGTTCGCTGTTGCAAATGAGTGCGGTGTTCGCGTTTAGTTAGCGTTTGTTATTTTCCTTATCTTCTCATTGTATGATTTTTTGCTGTGCCTTTGCTACTCTCGTGCCCTGTCTTGCTTTAGTCTTGTGTCACCTCTGGCAATCGCCTCTCTCGCGATTGCATTCCTACTTTGTTTCTACTGTTGTGTGTGCACCGTCGCGGGTTGGCGATTAGATTGGTGCACACATATACATTCTGTCCCTGTGCTTATTCTCATTCGTAATCGCTTCTCTTGCGATTGCGTTCTCACTTGGTTTCCTCTGTTGTGTGTTCACCGTCGCAGGTTGGCGACGAGATTGGTGGACATACATACATTCCTCCTCTGTGCTTATTCTGTCTTGTGTCACTGTTAGCAATCGCCATCTCTTGCGATTGCCTTCTCACCTGATCTTCATGGTTGTGTGTTCATCGTCGCTGGATGGCGACTAGATTGGTGGACACACATACACTCTGTCGCTTTACTCTCTCTCTTTAAGGGCTATCTTGCCCTGCGTTTCTTCCCTTCGTACAATTCCCATCTGGCGTCTGTGGCAGGGCAGAGGATCTGTTCCTCTGCACTCCACAGCTCCATCTACCGACAGGAATTTCCCTCTACAGGTGCGTTGCACCTTTTGCTGGGTTCTCTCAAATTATACGCTTGTGGAGGATTTCCGCAGTGTCAGCGCGCATTCTGTGCGCTGACCACGGAGAGAATTCCACAAACGTTACACACAGGCTGATTGCCTCCATGCCACGCCGCATTGAAGCAGTCATTCTGCAAAAGGATTCCCGACCAAGTATTGAATGCATAACTGAACATAATTATTTGAAGGTTGACTTTTTTTGTTTTAAAAACACTTTTCTTTTATTGGTCGGATGAAATATGCTAATTTTTTGAGATAGGAATTTTGGGTTTTCATGAGCTGTATGCCAAAATCATCAATATTAAAACAATAAAAGACTTAAACTACTTCAGTTGTGTGTAATGAATCTAAAATATATGAAAGTCTAATGTTTATCTGTACATTACAGAAAATAATGAACTTTATCACAATATGCTAATTTTTTGAGAAGGACCTGTAGATGTCCATTGGATTTCTACTGTATGATTCTGGATTGGAAATACATCAACAGGACAACCATGGTGGACATCAATAATATCTTCTGATGAAGGCTTGTATTGAACTGTACTCTTTGTTCTTCTCAGAGACCTCAGCCAATGCCCCCATCCATTTATGCCAGTTATTGTGGTAGGGAATCAATGTGCATAAACTGATATTCCCTTAAACGTTATAGATTTCTGTTAATTTCAACATAATTAAGAGAATTGGATCTCCAGGCTTGGACTGATTTGTAGCAGTAAATAGTGGATCAGTCATTATTTTAGACTCATTATTGGCAATGTAACAGGGATGTTTATTTAAAACCTCTTCAAATGGATTTTCATGGGTAAAACATGACCCAATGTTGTATTTTTATGGCAGTCACAAGTCCATAACTTTTCATTTTCAATCCCAGGAAATACACCTGAAAGATCCATTCTCCAAACATCCTCCAAAGCACACAGATGGGAAATCTTTAACATAATGAGATACTATTTCAGACACTAGATGCATCCTTAGTGGTAACTTATAATTTATTTTTTATCTCCAGATAGTATTGACTGAACAACTAGAGGTTGTACCAGATTTGTTTTCCTGCTTCAAGGTTAACCTCAAAATCAGACTTCCATCAGGGTGAAGTCACACAAACAATTGATTATGTAATTTAAGTAGTCCTAACCAGACTCAAGCAGATGTGGGTTTTTCAAAAATGCTGATATTCGTTTTGCATTAATTTTCATGAAAATAATGTAAAATTCAACTTTTGAACAAAAAAGCCTTTGAAAATCATACGTTTAGCCATTTTCACCATCATCTTCCATGGGGCTGTACTGCCTCTAAGAAGATCAAATATGCTCAGAAGCTTCCATCAGAAAATATTCATGAGGTCCAAAGTTTTCCTGTCCAGATAGTTCCTTTCCAAGTCATGCAGTGAAAATCTATCAATGAGTGCTCCCCAAATATTGAATGAAGGGGAAAGAGATCTGGTAAATTGCTCAGTTCATAATTCTGCTGGCTAAATGCTGCATCTCACATACCTAAGCATGTCATGAATCATTTAGGGAGCTTTGAAAAACAGATTATTTTTATTGGTTCTCCTACCATAAATCAGTTGGGTCCAAGGCTGAGCTGTTTCAACTGGAGCATTCACTGCTTGTTGTGGGTGTTTTTTTCAATGGGGCATTGAACACAGCCATGCTGAAACTACCTCAGTGCAGAAACTGTAGGTCTAGAGCTTAAATAACAGCTAAAGTGAAAAAAAATTAGAAACTTCCCTCTGTAGTGGGGGGGGGGGGCAGGCAAACATGGCGCACAGCGCCAATAGTGTCAGAATGGCGCTGCAGTAATTAACTTAAAACGATGTTTATCGTTTTATATGTTAAATTTTTTTTAAGCAGGGATCGGGCTGAAGAGGCAGCGGGCTGGCAGCGGGGGTCGGGCTGGAGAGGCAGCGGGCAGTAGGCTGGCAGCGGGGGTTGGGCTGGAGAGGCAGCGGGGTGGAGGGAGTAGGATTACGTAGCATTGGTATACATTACCTTGTCCCGGCCGGCGATCGCTCCTTCACTTCATAGCTTGCAGGAGTCCTGCATCCAGCCAATCACCATGCGGAAACTGAAGCCGCATGGTGATTGGCTGGATGCAGGACTCCTGCAAGCTATGAAGTGAGGAGCGATCGCCGGCCGGGACAAGGTAATGTATACCAATGCTACATAATCCTCCCTCCACCCCGCTGCCTCTCCAGCCCGACCCCTGCTGCCAGCCTACTGCCCGCTGCCTCTCCACCCTGACCCAGCTGCCAGCCCACTGCTTGCTGCCTCTCCAGCCCGACCCCCGCTGCCAGCCCACTGCCCGCTGCCTCTCCAGCCCGACCCCCGCTGCCAGCCCACTGCCCGCTGCCTCTCCAGCCCGACCCCCGCTGCCAGCCCGCTGCCTCTCCAGCCCGACCCCTGCTGCCAGCCCACTGCCCGCTGCCTCTCCAGCCCGACCTCCACTGCCAGCCCACTGCCCGCTGCCTCTCCAGCCCGACCCCTGCTGCCAGCCCACTGCCCGCTGCCTCTCCAGCCCGACCCCCGCTGCCAGCCCACTGCCCGCTGCCTCTCCAGCCCGACCCCCGCTGCCAGCCCGCTGCCCGCTGCCTCTCCAGCCCGACCCCTGCTGCCAGCCTACTGCCGGCTGCCTCTCCAGCCCGACCCCCGCTGCCAGCCCAGTGCCCGCTGTCTCTCCAGCCCGACCTTCGCTGCCAGCCCGCTGCCTCTCCAGCCCGACCTCCTCTGCCTGACTAGCTCCCTGCATTGTTCAATGCCGCACCGTTCTGCTGTTTTGTAAAACGCTATTTACCGTTTTAATGTATTTACATTAAAACGGTAAATAGTGTTTTATGATCGGCAGAACAGTGCGCCATTTTTTACTCTGCGCCATTTTTTACTGTATGCGTAGTGGGAAGCATGTGGATAGTCCAAAGGTTTCCCAGATCCTCCAACAGCCCAGCCCGGGATAATGTCTGTCTATACCTACTTGTCTAAGCACGAGTTGAATAGAGGTAAGTAAGACTCCCACCCACTTCTGGCGCACTTAAAGCAACAGTCTTTTAATCATGGTCCTTGCAAAGGGAGCCATACATGATTCAAACAGATTGATCAGATTTCTTAGGCTGAAAGAATAGCAGCGAAATGGAATCATGTTTAGCCAACTTTATGCTGGCACAGAGTTGATTCAGAACAAGCTTTGAGAGGATTCTCATGATCCGAGATTTCAGCTCTGGGCTTATTCACAGTTGAATAGTTTTGAACGATTGGAAGGACATTATTTTGGGATATGGATTACATTAGAGGGGAGTTTGTGAGAACATGCAGATTTTTTTCGTTAGAGGGTAGTTATGTTGTAGTGGAGGGCTGCCTGGGTATAAAGGGGTATCAGTATTTTAAATTAGGAGAGGTTTACAGGGTGAGGGGAAGCAGATAATTTTGGGCTTTAATTGGTAATGAACTGTACTGAAGTACAATGACACCTCTGAAACTAAATGACACTGAGCTGTAAGCAGATAAATTGGCACATATTGCCCTCAGTATAGACTCAGCAGTCTGAACAAGGCCTTAAGCTGGCCATACACGTCTTGATTTTTACCAGCAGGTTCAATCATGCTGATTGAATCTGTCGGTTATCTGTGATGCAACAAGTCACATGGATTGTTTTTTCGATTGATTTGTGGCAAAAATCGTTTGATATTACAATCGGATGCAGGGCCGTTCTAGACTTTTTGCTGCCTGAGGCAAACTTGTGAGAGTGGTGCCACCCGCCCCCCCCCCCCCCCCCCCCCCCCCCACACACACACACACACACACAATTTGGAATAATCACACAGCACCCAGAAATGTTCACCCTCAGCATAGGTAGGTAGGTAGCAAGGTATAACTAATGCCCAATAATCCAACATGAATATAATCAAATCTACTCCTAGTATACACCACATCTATCTTCATAAAGTCCACATATAGATATGCAGCAGAGTCCAATACACTTTCACTATTCCGTTCCAACTTCCATGAATGTTCAAAGAGGACCAGAAATGCTTCCTTATGATTATCCTTGCTATTCAGATGCTTGTCCCAAGATGGACCATATGGATAGTATAGCCGTCACCACACCCAAGTGAGATACACTCACCGTGTGTTAAGGGTCAGAAGGAGCCTTGGGACCGCCGTCCCCCACCACTCTGGCAATATTCAAATTCACCTCCGGCAAAGGTCCGGTGGACTTTATGAAGATAGATGTGGTGTATACTAGGAGTAGATTTGATTATATTCATGTTGAATTATTGGATTTTCTTGTAAAAACATTATTTGATCTGCCAGTGGGTGGTTCGCACAATGCTGTGAGCGCCAACCTCTGATACATTCGTTTTTTATTCTTTCACAGAGGGAGCGACCCAGTGGAAGAATTGGTAATAAATGTGCTGAGAAACCATCTTATTATCAGCGAGTGGTGTGTGTTTTTTTAAGGTAGCCAGGTATAGGTGCCCCCTCTATAAGGTAACCAGGTATATTTGCCCCCAGTATGGGTAACTAGTATAGTTGCCCCCAGTATAGGTAGCCAATATTGTTGCCCCTGTATAGGTAGCAAGTATACATGCCCCAGTATAGTCTAGCTAGTATAGTTGCCCCCAGTATAGGTAGTGTAGTTGCCCCAGTATAAGTAGCTAGTGTAGTTGCCCCATAGGTAGTATATTTTCCTCATAATAGGTAGCTAGTATAATTGGTAATGCACTGTACTGAAGTACAATGACACCTCTGAAACTAAATGACACTGAGCTGTAAGCAGATAAATTGGCACATATTGCCCTCAGTATAGACTCAGCAGTCTGAACAAGGCCTTAAGCTGGCCATACACATCTTGATTTTCACCAGCAGGTTCAATCATGCTGATTGAATCTGTCGGTTATCTGTGATGCAACAAGTCACATTGATTGTTTTTTTCGAATTGATTTGTGCCAAAAAAGCTAGTATAGTTGCCCCATTATAGGTAGTATAGTTGCCCTAGTATAGGTAGCTAGTATAGTTGCCCCCAGTATAGGTAGCTAGTATAGTTGTCCCAGTATAGGTAGTATAGTTGCCCCAGTATAGGTAGCTGGTATAGTTGTCCCAGTATAGGTAGTATAGTTGCCCCAGTATAGGTAGCTGGTATAGTTGCCCCCAGTATAGGTAGTATAGTTGCCCCAGTATAGGTAGCTAATATAGTTGCCCTCAGTATAGGTAGTATAGTTAGTTGCTCTAGTACAGGTAGCTAGTATAGCAGCCGCTGGAGATATACGTAGAGGGCACTTCTTTTGCGCAGACTGGCCACAACTGGCTAAAGTTACGGGACCCGGTGCTGAAGACGGAGAAGACTGAGGACGGCGGTGTGGGACCGATCCCTGCACATGAGGCTGGAGGAAGCCCCAGGTATGTATAAAACTTGTATTTGATCTCAGCTCTGGTTTCCTTTAAGAGCAGCACAGTTCTATTATAATCAAGGAATGATCACTTGTGCTTTAAAAGACCACACACACAAATGCAAATTGATTATTTCAAGGAAGGTTACAGAGTGACTGAGTAATCAGCATGATGCACTGGGTTGATTGTTTAATATTCACTTCCTTGCAATACTGATATCCATGCCCGTTAAGGATACACGTATCTAGCACTTCATAAAATGACAATGCCAAGCTTGGCTCCTTTATGTGGAGTGTCCTATATTTTAGCCTTGGAGGCTGGAATGAGAGTAGGCACTGAACATCTTCTATACCCAAGGCCAAGTGCCTCCATTCACATGCTGCCTGCTAAAGCAATGCTAACTTTGGAGTTACAGTAGATGACGAGGTCTCCTGGCAGATAATCACACATTATGTTTGTTCTTGGTCTATTTCCTGCTAATGTCACTTGTTATGTCACATAATCAGTAAAAGCTATCACTGTTCACAGATTTATGCTGCACTTACACAGGGACAAAATGTTTGGAGCTTTGACACAGAGGTGTGCCATCTGCTAGCGGTTCGATACTTTCATTTATATGCACATAATAGCATCCTGGGAGGAGTATGTATGAACTAGTACAAGATTAAGATCTAGTGATTAATAATCAGGAATAGGTTTAAAGCTATTACCACCAGAAGATGGATTTGGGAACTACTGGCGACCCTCGATCCAATGAACGTTCGTTCTCCTATCCATCTTCTGTCATGGGTACGCGCGACGGCACACAACAGGTACAATATGATTGTGGTACTTTTGTGTGGGAGTGTACAGGGATCGGATAAACCACGATCGCGACCGCCATGATGGTCGTGATTGCAACATGCTGCTAAACATAGTTTGATATAAGTTAAACGAAGTTACAAGATGTTGCGCAATACTGTGGAAAACAGTCATTCGTGAGTACGGGACTCAATCAATGTGTTCTCAACACAGTTTAAGAAGTTATGCACTGTAAAGGTCACATGTGAAGGCATCTACATTTGTCACACAAAGCCGATCACATCAGTTCTGCTGTGTATAAACAACTGAGTGATCAAACATCTATCTTCATTTTGAAATGTTATTAATTCACAGAAAGATTACTTGCTTCATTTAAATTATCATGCCACAGTACAATGAACTAAACAATATAGCTTATGCATATTGACAGCCATTGTTATTTTTAGATGTGTGTGAGAATGATCTGTCAGAATGTTTACCTTACTAACCATGACAAATCCCTATAATTCCCAATGTGCTAGGTAACCATTACAGGCTGTGATCTGTGGACTGACATCTGGTCTAGAGCCACAGGCCGTCTGCCCTGTCATGTGATCAGTACATGGATGTTTTCCTGGATCAGTGTCAGGGCATATGGGCTGTGACATAGGTCTTGTTCAAGGTTAGATATAATAAGGTCCAGGAACAGCTATATGTCTGAGACCTAACTAGTCATACTGATTACAAGAATAGTTACAATACTATTTCAAACTACATCCAGGTTTAAATTTACACCACAACACAATTTCATCTCCTGTGCTCACCGCAATCTCCTACTGAAAACACATCTAATAAAAACAAATGTAGACTTCACAGGCGATCATGTGGCTTGTGCCATTTTACATGTAATTACATAATTTTTAATTGTAAAAGTCAGAATCAGAATAATTTATTCGCCAAGTGCGACAGGCGTTGCACACAGAATTATTTGTGGAAACATGGCAGTTAGCATAGTGCAAATAACAACAAGATAAGCATAGCAACAATAGCGACAGTGTGACAGCAGTAGTACAAGTTATAGATCGCAACCCCACTGTGCAGAACATGCATGAAAATAAAAACATATGGTGCAGTTCCACTAGTGAGAGTCAGCCTGTGGGCAAGCGAACATACTTTGGGGCACCAAAGGAGCTGGAGAAGACCTGGGCGTAACCCAGGGGTGAGAGCCTGGGTTGAGAAGGAAGAACACTTGGGGGAAGAAGGTGTTATTACGTCTGGCGGCTTTGGAAGGATTGGCCCTATATCGGCAGCCTGAGAGGAGGAGGTTGAAGAAGCGAATGCCAGGGTGTAAGGGGACATGTGTAATCCTGTTGGCCCTAGACCTCATTTTCGTTGTGTGTCGGAAGTCTAGGGGCGGTACGGGTGACCCGATGATCTTCTCGGCTGCATTGATCACTCTATGGAGTTTTTGTCTGTCCCTTGCGTTTTCCCCTGAGTACCAAACAATGATGGAGGTGAAAAGGACTGATTCAATAGTAGCAGTATAGAAACAGGTCAGTATCTCCCTTGGCATTCCAAATTTCCTCAGCTGCCTCAGGAAGAACAGCTTTTGCTGGGCTTTCTTCTGGATTGTGGTGGTATTTACGTCCCACCTCAGATTCTTGGTGATAGTGGTGCCTAGAAACCGAGTGCTGTGTACCCTGGAGACCTCCGTTCCATCAATAGAGACAGGGCTGGGTGGCAGTGCATTCCTTCTGAAATCCACTATCAGTTCCACAGTCTTTGTTGTATTTAGAGATTGTTGTCCTTGCACCATCTGTACATCCGCTCAATCTCATTTCGATATTCATGCTCCCCATTTTCACCGATGAGTCCTAGTATGGTCTGAAAACTTGATGACCTTAATAGTGTCAGTCGATGAGGTACAGTTGTTTGTGTACAGAGTGAAAAGACATAGGGAGTGTACACACCCTTGCGGAGGCCCAATAAATATCTTAACTTCAAAGGAAAAAGAAGTCAGCATGAGTGGTTGAATAACATGCTAGACACACCTCTCACATGCTGATTGGGAGGGGCATTCAGTGTCTTCTCAGCCATGTCTTCCCACCTAAAAGTCAATGTGACTCGGCCACTCTTGGAAACAAAAGATTAGTGGCATTTCCATGCACATTTAGGCAGTTGCCTAAACTTTTAACTATTAAATACGTTGGAGTTGAAAATTGTAAACTCTTGTACCTATTGCGAGGTACATGAGTAGTAAGTGTTGCATAGTTTCCCCAAACAATTTTTAATAGATACATTTATATATTACCTGTGTCCATGTTTAGGGCCTGTATACTGGAAGTTGCTGTCAGAACAAATCACTCTTCTCCTTATGGCTCACTTCAGCCTGCCTTCTCCCTCATAGAGACACATTGCTGTAGCAACAGCTGACCTGTCAATAGGAAATGGGCCCAAACTGCACGGCTGTATCAGGCAAGTGGAAAGATGCTCAGTTTGGGTCCTTTTTCAAATTACGCATCAGCCATTGCCATGGCACTGCATCACTATGAGGGAGGACTGATAAGGAAAATGGAGGAGGCGGGGACCGGGGAGGACTGAGCCATAAGGAGAAGAGCACTCACTTCCAAATAGTACATTCCGGTATACAGGAACTGGATGTAGACACAGGTAATATATAACTGTATTTTTTTTATGTCGGGGTAAACTATGTGACAAGGTTGCATATTGTCTCCTTATTGATTTAACTTATATGTTGAATATGCAGAGCCGGTTCTAGACTTTTTGCTGCCCGAGGAAAAGTTGTGTGAATAAGCCCCCCCCCCCCATTTGGAATGATTGCACAGCACCCAAAAATGTGCACCGCACGTTATAGCTGCGGTGCATCCAAAAAAAGAAAAAACCTCAGTATAGGTAGGTAGGTGCCTCCAGTGTAGGTAGCCAGTATAGTTGCCCCCCCCCCCCCATAGCGTCCAGGCGAATGGACAGACAGACGGTGGTAAGACGGGTGGCGGCAGGCCAGGCACTCTCTTCACTTCCTGTTTCTGCCAGGTGCCACCCCCAGACGTCCGCCGCCTGAAGAAGACGCCTCACTTGGCATCATGTGCGGACCGGGCCTGTGAATATGTAATGCGGAAAGTTGATTTGGATGGGTCACATGCTGGAATTAAAGTAGCTGTCAGGAATATTAACAATCTGAGATACGCCGATTATACCACTCAGATGGCTGAAACTGAGGAAGAATCAAAGAGCCTAATCATGAATGCCAAACAAGAAAGCTCCAAAACTGATCTACTGCCTAATATCAAGAAAACAAACGTTATGTCATCTGCTCCAATGAACAGTCTCCTGGAGCCCTGCAAACAATTTATTTTCATAAATACTATGACTTCTTATGTCTGAGCCCTGTGTTGTCAACCTCATACCAACTACAAGCTGATCTGTAACAAGTAAGCCGGGGATTCATGCATCCCTGGGATTCATGCGTCCAGTCATTTTAAAAAACCTGGAGTTGATTGGATGGGCTGAGGTTACTAGAAAAAAGGCCTACAAGTAGAGTGAACTGTGTGTTGTTTCAAGAACAGCCCAGCTTTTGATAACAAAGGGAGATGATTTATAAAACAAAGACAACTATGCTGGACTAAACAATCACACTATCTAATGAAAAGGGAACATACTAATGAAAAACTAATGAAAAGGAAAAGCGAGTTTAGAACACATGTAAAATACCAACATAGGAGTTGCTTTTTCTAACACCAAGTGCATGCGCTTGCGCCCATTTTAGCCCTTTCAATGGATGGCATGATGTGGTTAAACTGGGGGTACTGCTTGGTTACCTATACTGGGGGAGAGAGGGAGTAACTGCGTCTGGCTACCTAATACTGGGTGCTCCTTTGGTTACCTATACTGGGGGTCACATCTGCCTACACTGGCTCCCGGCTCTGCCTGTTCAGTAAGCCAGTATCTATTCAGCAGGAGACCTTAGGCAAGTCTCCCTAACACTGCTACTGCCTATAGAGCGCGCCCTAGTGGCTGCAGCTCTGGCGCTTTGAGTCCGCCAGGAGAAAAGCGCTATATAAGTGTTTGTCTTTGTCTTTTACACTGCAGAGTCTACCTCAGGCTAACATACTGGGGATCCTTCTGGCTGCCAACTACTGGAGGCTACCTATGGGAGGCCAGTCTAATCCTGGGAGGCACCTCTGGCTACCAGTGTGCTCTGCAGGGTAGGGTGGAGATTTTTACACCCTCACCCTAAGAGCTATTTTAGCCTAGAAGCTCCCCTGAAATATAGATATAAGAAGCCTTTCTGATGCTAAAACCAGGATAATTCATTAATTAATGGGTACATGTATAGTGCTTTTCTCCTGTCGGACTCAAAGCACTCAAGAGCTGCAGCCACTGGAATGCGCCCAAGAGGCCACCCTGCAGTGTTAGGGAGTCTTGCCTTGAACTCCTTACTGAATAGGTACTGACCCTAGCCAGGATTTAAACCCTGGTCTCCGATGTCAAAGGCGGTATTTTATAGAATAATAAATACTATACAGAGAATCTATCTTTAATAATCTAAAAGCAATATATTTAGACTACAAAACATATTGAAAGAAATATAAAAAGCAATATAAGTAGACTGAAATACATATAGAAGGAACTATATATATATTTTGAGAGAGAAGCATAGGGAATACGTGGTAAACATGTGCTGTAATATAATACAGGGATAACCAATATAATAATAGTAAGAAACCATTGCCTCTGACAATCCTTTCATTTCCCACTGTCACCGATGTTATCAGGGTTAATATTATACTCTAAGAATCTTGTCCACATCACCAGCTCTTCCTTTATTGTATGAGCCATTTCCAGGGAATACTATGATCACAGGTTGTTTGTGGTAAACTATGAAACACTAATGTACAGATTTCCTACCTTTTGGCTGCATGTTGCTGCAATGTTTTCTCCTATGTTTGCCCACATTAGTGGGTGGTCCAGGGAGTGATGAACAGACATTTGCTGCTCATAGTGACCATCTTATTTCAGATGTGTTCAGATTTGTTCAAGCTGACATTTGTTATTGACCCTGGTTTCTCATTCACCCTTATACAAACAACATGCCTCTGAATTACTTTTCTGTGGCCGTGTATTGCCTTTGGCAGTATAATTCTGCTTGGAAGAAAAGAAGCCAGAATTCTATGAAACTTCAGAAATGAAAAAAACAGTATTCTGCAAAGTAATTCACTTATTAGGAATATGTGAATATGCAGTATCATATATATATATATATATATATATATATATATATATATATATATAGATAGATAGATAGATAGATAGATAGATAGATAGATAGATAGATAGATAGATAGATAGATAGATAGATATAGATATAGATAGATAGATAGATAGATAGATAGATAGATAGATAGATAGATAGATAGATAGATAGATAGATATAGATAGATAGATATATAGATATATAGATATATAGATAGATATACATACACTAATTTGGCTTCCACTTGTGATTAAATATAATCATTGCAAATGCTATTGTATTACTGTTGTATTAGTTTAGCACAAATACAGCTATTTCTGGATCCGTCTTGTGCTTGGTAGTGCAACTGAAAGCAAATAATTAAAGTGGACCAGAACTCAGAACTCCTCTCTGCTCTAAAAGATACACAACAGCATAGTAACCTTTAAACAAATAACATTTCTTTGTTACAGCTGATACAAATCCTAAAATACATCTGTACTGTTTCTACTTCCCGATTCATGGAAGCAGACATATTGTTTACAGCCTGTGCTTTCAAATGGGCTTATCTGCCATAGGCAGTCATGTGACACAGGGGAGAGATCAAATTATAGCTAGTGATAAGACACAAATGAGGGGGAATTACACGGGCTAAACACTTTAAATACATACAGGGTGAATTCCTGTTACGTTTTCCTTGTGTCCTGTGCAAGAGTTCAGGTCCACTTTAACTATAAATGACAAGGCACTGTGAAAAAAATCTCAGCGATGATAAAGTTGTGTAAAGGCTCAAGTCCAGAGATGAAAAAAATCAATCCCTATGAGCACAGTAAAGTCAAGTAAGTAAGAAGTGGAAAGTGTTTTGTACAATTAGGCCCCTTCCTGGATCAGGCTGCCCCTCAAATGTAGATAAAAACCAAGGAGAAAACTGGCCGGAGAGTGCATCAACAGGCCTATGGCAACTATGTAGCAGTTGCAGAAAATTATGGAAAAGAGTAGAACTGTGTGCATGTGACAACAATACCACAAAAGCTCCATAAATGAGGCCTGTATAGGAGCGTTTCAAGGACAAAAGCCACTCATAAGCTTTAACAAAACTTACCTTAAAGATTCTACGGTTAAATAGAAATAAATGGTTATGGTTAGATTAGACGAAAATTCAACTATTTGTCCTTAATCCCAAACTGTACATCTGGGAGAAAGCCAACACAACTCACCATCTAAAAGCACTATGCCTACAATAACACAGTGGTTGGACCAGAAATGTCCTTAAATGAGAGCCCAGACTTAAACCCCATTGAAAATCTGTGACAAAGTCCACCAACAGTCACCACCTAATTTAACTGAACATGTAAAGTTATACAAACAAGTTTAAATCTGTAAAATTGATTTAAAAAAAAGTATCTTAACAGACTCCAGTCTATATTTTAAACCAAAAGATGGTTCCATGAAGTAGAGACAAAGGAGGTTTAAACCATCTTTTTGTTACTATAGTTTTATTAGGCTGATATAAGTTGTGTTGGGTAAATACAGCTAGAAAATTATTATTTATGCATGTCTTCATTTCAGGTTGCAAAACAACAAATGTGAATATGTTGAAGGAGGTTGCCTACAGTAATTAAATAGATAGAATAACCTTCAATATATGTCCTGAATTTCATTACTCATTTACAGGGTCGGAATACTTGGCTTAATCAAAATCCTTTCAGCATGACTTCCATACATGTATATGATTTCATGCATGTGTATGTGTGTTATTAGCATTATTATTGTTGCTATTATTTCCTTTTGTGATGATGCATCCAGTAGGACAGCATGCTATGTACAGTATACCCAAAGATGGGACAGCAAAGTAGATATAGTAGGGGAAAAAGCCCTCATTTTACCAGCTTAAAGACAAATAGAGATATACAATTAAATAGTTAACAAAATGTTTGTTCTATCAGGTATAATAAGTGCATTTTGAGACTCAAGATTGCTGTTATTTAATTGAAATCTTATTTACATCTGAAAGGTGCCATTTCTGCATTATTGATATACTTTTTTCATTAGCAATGGTATTTTATCATTCGTTCCCGGCAATGGCCTTCTAACCTCCCACTACCCTACCCCTCAACACTATCCCTCCTACCGATACGCCTAACACTAACATTCCTACTGAAACACCTAACACTAGCTGATATGCCTAACACTATAGAATACGCCTAACTCCTAACATTGAACCTGATATGCCTAATACTAACTGAACAGTTACTCTGCTTGCTGCATCTTCTTGGATCGTTTGCTAAACTTGCAGCATCTCTTGCGAAGCTTGCCAATAGCCCAGCGGAAAAAGAAGACCTGCTCAGTGCCTCTTCCTGAGCCTGTCACAATGCTTACTGAAAACCCATCCCTAAAAGCAACCTCTTCAGCACCTCATTGCGACAATTAGCATTGCAGTCTATAGGGTAGACATCAGTTGATGTGGCGCAAAATTAACTGCTTCACAATTACTTACGTCCTCATTACTTATCCAGCTTTAACACTTATCAGCTATGGAATCACGCCATGGTAAAAACATACAGCAGAAAATATGTCTGTTACTTTAAGATGCAAATAACATTATAATTACTTGCAATATGCCCAAAGCGATGGTTAACTTTGACAAGAAGAGACTGACATACACACAATTAAGGTAGAATTTGGAAGCCGAGCGCCGCTTAAATTTGAAAAGATATGGTCTGCTTGGCTGGATACCCCAGGTTTGCCAGATTCAGAACTTGTACGATCCCGACTATTTGTACAGCCAATGTGATCCGAGTCCTGTCATATTAAGATGTTCTGTTTTCAATCCCTCTCTATCAATATTACTGGTAATATTTTGATCTATTTTCTCCTCTAACCTCGTATGGACTATGGATGGACTTTGTCTATATCTGGTGGTCACATTACACTACTCATACTACTATGCTTTAACATTTAATGCTGCTATACTGAAAACTCTGAATAGTTTTGTTAAACTGTTGATCGTTCTTTTTTCTATGTTTCTGTTTTAATAAAGGCTGTTTTTAAAAAAAAAAAAAGAATTTGGAAGCCACATGCACCCTATTTATTCCTTCCGTAATGACCATTTACTGCCCTTAAGCACTTACAATCAGTTCCCTTTCACCAATGCATGAACTGTTATCCCTCTAATGCCCAAACAAGAATATAGCCAAAAAGATCCAAATTATATATCTGGTGGTAAAATTCAGGTAGTGCACCATGAAAGTTAGTCAGTAGTTGGAACCTTGACAGAAGCCTTGTAAACACACTAGATGGCCGGTCGGGCCGCCTCTGCCAAGAACCTTATTGTTCTTCTCCTTGCCCCACCCACTTAATGCCACTCTGTCATGCATCATGCTATCGGCTCTCCTCCCCCCCTCCTAGCAACAGAACACTTCACTAGCCTTGTATATACTGAACTCAACCCCTGAGGGAACATTAATTGTGCATGCGAGCACACCTAAAGACAAGACCTTGGACTTCAGACCTAGACCTCGGAGCTGTAATAATATTTGGTATACTGGAAATAAACATACAACTACAGCAGCAGTAAGAATATCAAATGGTGATGGCCTTAGAGCAGATGCATCATACTGTAGGTTTGTGTAGCCCGCTACATGATTATCTTCTGACACCTCATAACCCGTTCCTTACACTTTTAATATAACCCAACATCACAAATAGCCAGAGGTTAAATACAATGTGAGTCAAACCTATTTTCCCATGTCTATATTTAGCCGACAAAGTTGAGACTTGCAATTAGTTATTTTTAGCTCTGTTTCACGTAACTCTGTCTTTATCTCTTCTTGTTCTTTTCTCATCCTGTTTATAAATGAAAGTTTCCAACTAAAAAAAAAAAAAGTCTGAGGGGGAAATATACAGTTTCGAGACACATCAGTTCTGATCCATTTTTTTTTAAAAAGAGCAGAAAGCAGCAACTACATTACAGAGTTGCCAGTGGCTGTGTCACTGCATGGACAGAGAAATGTGTATAACCCCTTGTACTGATGTGAAACATACTGTAGCAAAAATGAAATTACTTTTTTTTTCCTTACTTTCGCTGCCCTCTACAATATCTAATTCAAAGGGCTACTCTTGTATTTCATGGGCATGTTTATAGTTGAAACTTGCTTTAATCTACAATAAGACAAACAGTTCCAAGGCGTCATTTGTCATCTAAATCAAAGAATGACCAACAATCTCAAGACCCAAAATAAGATGAATTGATTTCTTACGTGTGCAATAAGCAGGACAAGCTGAGAACGATCTCACTTCTGACATTTAGTTTTGCAGTAATTCTTAAAGTAAACACTGAACTGAAATGTTTTAAACTGTGCTGGTGACTGCCGTCTCTTTAGAGGTGCCAGAATGTGATTCTGTATAACTGTCTTATAAGGGCTCTTTCACATGCAGAGCCGTTCTCCTGCACGCGTTGAGTAGCCTGCGGTGTGTCGTCGGGATGCTGCGGTACGACGCAATCAGCGGCGGTAGCTATTAATTCACCCGATGGGATAACGCCACCTCCAGACGATTAAAAGCTCCCGGGTGCGTCGTACCGCAACGCATCAAACCACAGCGTCGCGTGTGAAAGGTAAAATGAAAGTCTATGGACTTTCATTTTACCTTAGTTAACGCAGTTTTGACTTTGCATTAAAAACGCAGCAAATGGGCTCTGGTGTGAAAGAGTCCTAAGAGTTCCAACACCTGACATGCTCTAATATGGAAATACCAGCTTTCCTCTTGTTCCCACATATCATTTCCCAGGATCGGTCAGTGATGATACCTCCCATCACAATGATAATTAATTACAGAGAGATGCACGGCAGCACATTGGCGTAGTGGTTAGCTCTCTGCGTGGGTTTGTCACTTAGCTGTCCCTCATAGGGTCTCACCATCTAATTCCTACCAAAGTCCATGTAGTGTAAGTATGATCGATTTGGGGGAGGGGGTTGCAATTAACTTTATTGATTTTTAATTTTTTTATATTATCTGTATGTTTTTGGGATGTGGGAGGAAACCTACGCAGACACAGAGAGAACATACAGACTCTGTGCAGATAGTGCCCTGGCTGGGATTCAAACCAGGGACCTAACTCTGCAAGTGTATTGAAGCACCTCTAAATCAGGATCAGAATAAGAATCAGGTTTGTTCACCAAGTACAAAGGGTTCATACATGGAATTGTTGGTGTCAGAGACAGGCTTAACAATAGTGCAAGTTTACAGACAGTGGTGGAATAATATGCAACACAAACCAGTACTACACAAGGGTACAGAGACACTTAGGCGCACATACACAGATGGGAAGGCGGGTTGGGGGGGCTCATTTGAGAAACTCATTTGGTCGGGGAAAGAAAAAGTTCCTGGGCCTGAAAGTCCTGGTAGGGATGGTCCTGATGCTAGCGGCGGCCTGATGGAAGAGGATTGAGGTAACGGCTGCCAGGGTGGGAGGAGCCTTTCACTATCCTGATGGCCCTGGACCACAGTCTGGAGGAGGCGGTCCCGATAATCATCTTCATGGTGTTGATGACCCTTTGTAGTTTGTACCTGTCCTTCACAGGGCACCCGTGTACCATATGATGATGGGGAGCATAGAGTTGACTCGATGGTAGCAGTGTCAGCAAGGCCTGTAACATGTCAAATTTTTTTTAGTTGTGGCAGGAAGAACAGACTTTGTTGGGCTGTTTTCTTGATTTTGGCAGCATTCCTATCCTACCTTTCCTAGCCCTGTATCAGCACACCATCCCAAAGCTCATTTTCATCTGTGTATAGCTGGAATACTAGCTGATGACAAATCACTTTTAAAGTTCCTGATCAGGAGCCTTCCACCAAACACTTCCTGCAGTACAGACCGCTGGAACGATACAGAGTTCAGTCTCTGCCATATCCCACTAGTTCAGTGATCTGCAAAGTTGGCTCTCCAGCTGTTAAATCCCACAATGCATTGCAGGAGTCTGACAGCCACAGTCATGATTCATAAAGGCAAATGCATTGTGGGACTTGTAGTTCCTTAAAAGCTGGAGAGCCAAGTTTGCAGATCACTGCCCTAGTCTGAACAGCATGATGATGCTAAACCAAGCAGCTGAGTCTGATGTTAATTGACTTGAGTCTATTGCTTCAGCTCACTTGACCAAATGTTTAAAATAAAATTAATTGGCACAGTTTTTTTTTACACAAAATGGTTAAAATGTGTCAAGGGCAAACCTTAGTTTAAAAACAGATACTTACCTAAGAAGAAGGAAGCCAATGGATCCCGCAGAGGCTTTTCACTTCCTCCTGGCCCCCCACCATGGCCATGCTCGGACCCCCAAAAGAAATCCTATAAGAGCTTGTCGGATTTCTGATCACAACCGTGCTACCCCTTACGCACAAGCATAGCCGCACTGCGCATGCATGAGTACGGTAACACCTGCGCAGTAAGCCAGAGCCAGTAGTGCATGAAGAAGAGTGCATCGTGATCTTCAAGAGGTTCCTGGGCACAGGGTCTAGAGAAGGAAGCGGGAAGCCTCTGGAGGATCCTTAGGTCATTAAAAAAAAAGAAGATCTATTTACCCGGGACTTCATCCAGCCACTGGCAGCCGATATGTGCCTCGCCACAGTTACGATGTCTCGAGATCCCCTCCATTAGAAATGCCAACCTCACCAGGTCGGCATCTTCTGTACATGCACGGGCAAGCGGCCTCCTCTGCTAGCATGCGCGCTCACGTGGCCTGGAGCGTTCTGCACCTGCGAGGTCTGCATCTCCAAAACAGAGGATCCCGGGACACCGGAGCTGTGGAGAGGGACATATCGGCTGCCAGGGGCTGGATGAAGCCCGGGGTAAGTAGATCTTTTTTTTTTAAAGTGCTTGGATGTGTCCTTTAAGTAAGTATCTCGTTTTTGACCTTTGAATCCCCTCAGGTTCACTTTAAATGTTAGTAATCTTATTAAGCTCTCAGATGATATATTCAGATGTGTACTAGGAGTTCTGATCGACTCAATAAAAAACAACCTCCCCCCCCCCCCCGCCCATCATGGGTAATGGCTAATTCTGTAAAAAAAAAAAAAATTGTATGTACTGTACCATTTTCCTCATAAACTCACCATCAAGGGGCCTGTTTATAAAAAGTGCTAGCAGACTGGTCAACATTAACATACAGTGTAATAATAATATAGTAATCCTAACATTTGTATAGTGCTTTACTCCTGTTGGACTCAAAGCGCTCAAGAGCTGCAGCCACTGAAGGCGCACTCAAGGGGCCACCCTGCAGTGTTAGGAACTCTTGCCCAAAGGACTTCTTACTGAATTGGTACTGACCCTAGCTTAAATGACTCCCACATTTATGTAAGATTGCCACTCCCTGTGATTAAGGGCCCGTTTGCACTAGCCACCACCGCGCGCAGCTGGGAGACACACGACGGCACTTCTGGGTCTGCGGGAACGCAGACAAATCCCAGATGCTGTGCCATGCATGGCTATGGGATTCGCTGCCTCCCGTGCGAAAACTGTGGGCAATGCCATACCGGCCGAATCGCCTGAGCCTTAAGCCTCCTTTGACAATAGGTTGGTTACGTCATGTTGCAAATTAGACAAAGTCATTGTATCACATTGCGATGCAATCATATTCTTATGGGGCTATCACAGAGTGTGGTGCGGCACGTTCTGCTGGGACAACACACAGCAAGCAGTGCAATTACAGGGTAGCCTGCACCATTACATTGGCAGTGAGGCATACTTTCATTGTACTGTATGTTTCACTGTATGGTCACAACGCAACACTAATGCTTGACGCGACTTTTTGCCTACATTGCATTGAGGTTGCATAGCAATTACATTGCAACGCAATGTGCCTAGTGGGAAAGGAGCCTGAACAAGTGCAGAAAGATATCAATAAGAAAATAGCCAGCTGCCAAAATGGTGAATGGTTACTGATTTCCAGTAACAAAATCGGAGCCAATGAGCTTCAGTTCAGTGCCTGGATAGCTGTGCCATTTGTGTCAACTCTATTGTTTTATGTATATCACTGGCTTGTCCCTTTAAACCATAGAAAGGTCAGTGTATGCTTTTCATTACACATTTCTTCTTATTTTTCTTTATACGCTTACAGCTTTGCTTATATGATTATATACGGAAAATCTAAATCTGGTTGCAGCAAATGTCCTATGGTGACGAAATGAGTGGAGTCTGCTTACAATTATAGTGCTACAAACAGGATCCTGAAGATCTAATTAGGAACACGAAAACTATAATTTCGGTATAGGAAAAAAAGCTGGTTAAATGTAGAAACAGTTCTCTCGCTGACCTATAATATATTGCGCACTTGTATATTTTGACTCATATCCTGTTTATACCTCTGAATGTGGATGTATTTTTATGGATTCACCTCACGGTACTGTGTGATCCATATCAGGCTCTTTTAGGCAGTAAACAACATACAGCCGCATGGAAAACAAATGTATACAATCTCTGTCATGCAATGTTTCTGGGATTGTTCCCGTAAGCTGTGTGATATTTACATTCTGTATATACATGGCTGCTAGGCTTTCATCTATAATGCATACAATGGCTCTAACTAGTGTGTATAAATGCTTTTCTCTGCATAATCTGCATAAAGTATTTATATGCACTGACATTCATTCATCTACAGTGTTGATGGTGATTAGTGCCAAGGAACCTGCGGGAAGAAGAGCATATAGCATATTGAAGAAAAATCGTACCTTGTTCAGCAGTACAAAGCACCAATAGACATGATTAAGGCTCCATTTACACTAGAAAGGAGCGATGTATTGATTTAATACAAATTATTTGCTATTAGGTGACAAAGGTTTGCCTGCATCACAGCCGACCATAGTTTGCCTTGCTAAGGAGTTAATGGAAACATATTGATGTGATTTTACCGGCTTCGGTTATGTTGTCATTCAAGTAGTTTAGTTACTGTTATTGGTTTTATAGTGATGAGCCAATTAATTGATATGGACTTGACTATAGCTTAATAACACCAAGGATTACTTACTCAGATCAACTGCAAGGCCAAAAAAGGCTGTTCCCATTGATTAACTAGTGAGTGAGGATGTGGTGAATGCACCTATCCCCCATATTGAATATATAAAGCTAAATCACATGCAGCCCCGAGTCTACCATGAAGCCCCCCCGCCCCCCCCCCCCCCCCCCCCGATTTAAAGGGACTCCGAGCAGTGCAGAAACTATGGGAAGATGCATATCATTTTAAAGCTCTCTTTCTCCTCTTTCCAATGATATATAAACCGCCACCCTACGCCTTTTAGTTTTTGCTATTTTCGCGATCGAAATTGCAGCGGCTGCGATTTCGATCGCGAAAATAGAGAAAACTAAAAGGCGTAGGGCCGCAGTTTATGTCCCACCAGAAAGAGGAGAAAGAGAGCTTTAAAATGATATTCATCTTTCCATAGTTACTTGTATTACACAGGGCGACTTTTTCTGCTGAATGGAGCTGCTGACTTTGAGAAAAAGTCGCCCTGTGTAATACAATGTAACTATGGAAAGATGGATATCATTTTAAAGCTCTCTTTCTCCTATTTCTGGTGACACATAAAACGTGGCCCTACACCTTTTAGTTTTCTCTATTTTCGAGATCGAAATCAAGGCCGCGGCAATTTCATTCGCGAAAATAGCGAAAACTAAAAGGCGTAGGGCGGCGGTTTATATATCATTGGAAAGAGAGCTTTAAAATGATATGCATCTTTTTATCGTTTCTGCACTGCTCGGTGTCCGTTTAGGTGGCAAAATCTAGGGAGTGGTGCAGGCGACACTGGTATGCAGAGTGGCTGTATTGAAGCACTGCAGACTGTCACCATGCTGCTGTGTCTCTCGATGCATGCCAAGTGACATTGAATGCCTATAGAGAGATGCTGCTGCATGGTGATAGGCTGCAGTGCAGAAAAGGAGAGGACCCAGTGATGGGTGCAGGGTCTTAATGCTGTGACTATGACTTAGCAATCATGTCAGTCTATCCTCATCTGCCAGCAGAGGTGTGCAGAACCAGCAGCACACTGCTAGGTCTGGTCATATAACCTCTAGTGTTTGGCCATTTTTTTATAACTTGACTTCTGAAACCATGGTCCTGTGTCATATCTGTCTGCAGCACTTGAAACAGGGGAGAAATACTAACAACTTTGGTTGCACCTGTATCGTATGAAGATCCACAGTTTAGTGGAAGGCCCATTTCAACCACAGGACAGATTAGCTGGCTGACCCTACTTCTTGTCTCCCCACTGTAATTGTCTCCTCCTCCTTGCTAAGTTGTCGTTGCTGCCTGTATTCAGTGAGAGGCATCACTCAGGACCATAGCCCTCCATACCAGTGTAGCAGTGATGTGGGACACAGTTACAAAGCTAAGAGTGTAAAGCAAAGCCTGGATTACAGCCATTGACCTTCTTTCTAAATTCTGCTGAATTATTGTTCAGCAACCAACATTTTATCCCTTCCACCCAAGGATCCTGAGGTCTGGTGAGCTTTTCATGAAGACTCTTCCAAGGGCTGTCTGCCTGTTCAGGCTCAGATCACACTAGTCTGCTGCAGGACCACAGCAGATGGAAGCAGACCAATGGACTTGTATAGCAGTGACACAATGGACAAACTCAGACAAGTGATTGTGAACATGTGTGAAGGAGTCCATAAATGTCTATTGCATGTCTGTAGGTCCAGTCTAGGAAATGGTCCAGCAGTGTACCTAGTGTAAACAAAGCCTTGTCCCACAGGATGCCATGCATTCACCCCCAAGTACAGCGGAACACTGCATGACTGCAACAGACCACAGGTGCGGTACAGCATATCCATACTATTCAAATATGTTGCCACTCCATTCCACTGACCCTATCATAAGCCCAGTCTCACCAAGTCTCAGCCTTTTGGATTGTTTAAAAGGAAATAAATATGGCAGCCTCCACATCCTTCTCACTTCATGTGTCCTTTAAGTATATGTGTACATACAAAAGGTCAGTCTATAAATAATAGTAAGGCAATATCCTTTTATGATTCATTTATAAAAGGAAGCAAACATGCATAAAACATAGGTGGTAAAACCATAAACAAGACAGTAAGGCCCGGTTCACATTAGCGTTCCCTGTCCGGATCTGCCTGATCGGATCCGGACCGTATACTGTACAAACAGACCGTACGTTTCGCATAGCAATGCAAAGGCTATGCGGACGTTCACACGCGTCCGTTCCGTACAGTACGGAGCCGGACCGGATCCGGACACTTTTCCAACATGCGCTATTTTTTGGTCCGGCTCATCCGGCCCACGCACCCGGACCGGAGCCTGACTGCACCATCCGGATAAAGAAAACCAATGGGAAACGGAAGCACAGAACACACTGGAGACAACACCGGACGTTCTACTCCACTTCCTATGTGGATTTATAGCGGCCATTTCGGATGGGGACACATGGGCCCAGCATATCTTGAGTGGAGCAGCAGTGACACACGTGCTGGAGCTGTTTTGGCAGTATGTCGGAGGTGGAGGTGAGGCCTACAGCGGAGGACCTGATTCTACAGGTGCACCAAGTGCACCTTCTGCAGACCCCAACAAATTTTAAGGTATTTTGTTGTTGTTTTTTTTTCCCCCCCACGGATCCGGATGGCAGCCTGAAGCAGTCCTGATGCAAACGGATCGGATCTGGATCGGATCCGGATCGGAACCGTACGGTTCCAATCCGGATCAGGTCCTGATACGATCCGGACCGTTTGCATGCCAAAACGCAAGTGTGAACTAGGCCTAACTTACGGCCAGTTCAGATGGACAGCTGTCAGCTTCCGTTTACATCGTTTAGTGCCAGGATCCACCACATCTCGCATTGAAACGAATGGAAGCGTTCATCTCAATGTGTGGCGATTGTGCAAACGCCATGGGCAGTCAGATTTTACAAGATGGTGAGTGTAGCTTCCAGCTTCTTTTGCATTTGTGGCTCTGTATCCCTCTTAGTGACCCCCAAAAATCAGCCAACAAGCTTGACAGCTGTGGTGCATGCACAGTAGCGGCTGAAATATTTACCTTCCGTGCTCCAGTGCAGGCGTAGTAGCAGCTGTCCGATGGGCCCAGGCGGAAATAGTAGAGCCCATTAAGGTCCACTCTACTGCCCAGGTGACTCGTGCCTGCACACTAGAACGGACCTGATCGGACTCCGCAATTTCCATCGGACCCCTTCGGAAAGCCGCTACTGTGCCTGCACAGGAGCGCAAAAGGTAAATATTTACATTACCGCTGATCATATGGCTCCCAGCGCTGGATCTCAGAAAGGTGAAGAGGATCCAGAGGCTTCGCCCACTCAGTGGTAAGTCCCCCCAGGGGCTATTTTTTGTTACAGATCCTCTTTGCTATTTCAAAATGTTGGGAAGTATGCATTTAGCATCAGCTAAATGAAACATCAGCTGTGTGAACAGGCCCTAATATAGACAATGTGGGATGGAACATACAGCAAATAAAAGAAACAGGTAAATAAGGTAATATACAGCACTGTGGTTTACATCAGGGGAGTAGCAATAGGGGTTGCAGAGGTTGCGAACGCATCGGGGCCCTCCCTCAACTACAGTATTAGCTCTCTATTGGTCCTGTGCTCATAATAATCACTTCTATAGATACTTTGAATAGTAGTAATCATTAACAAACTGTTCTCCGCCCCTTCATGCACCTCTGACACTGTAGTTGCCATTGGTAGGTTTTGGTGCGCTGTATCAACTGTTATGCATAGAGTGCTTGGGGGGCCCCATTGTAAAACTTGCATCGGGGCCCATTGCTCATTAGCTACGCCACTGGTTTACATCCTCAGTGATATGCCTCTGTGCTTCAGAAATCACTAATAATACAATTCCACAGCCTTTAACAGAGCAATAAGGAACATGTAAAAAAAAAAAAAAGGAAAAAAATCTAAAGTGTCTTCTCCGTATTTAATGAACTGCATGGCAGCATCAAAAAGCCCTATCGTGTCAGCAAAACAAACAGGGCTCCATACTATCAGTGAAAATCTATCTGCAGCCAGTTTTCCTAGGATCTGCAAGTTTCTACATATACACATTCCCCTCCTCACTCTCTGTGCTCTTATGCCCTTTAGACAATTAGATTCCTTTAGCTCCATCCTCCCCCACACTCCTTTTCTTTCTCTCACTCTTCCCTCCATTTCAGCTTTGTTTTTACCTGTTATCAGTTTACAGCCCAGCTGCCTCACACAGCAGCCACACAAGCATGGACAAAGGAGCCACCATAGGCTAGGACATTAACAGGAATTTTAAGCCAGCGAGGCAAATTAAGGACATATAAACTCTGGTATAATAGCTAAGATGTTATGTGACCGTCTGAGGCTGCCAGGCATTACTACATGCCGAGATTTTCCAACGGCAGCTCCAGAGAGCCCAGGGAAAATTGTCACTTGGAGTCCTCCGACCTGTACATTACATTACTATGATTACTGATGTTCAGACTGGGTGTCCTAGTGCTAAAGTATATCTTGAAGCGGGGGAACCCAGCTGTCATTTTACATTACAGAATTCTGTGGAAAAAAAGAAATGTTGCTTTATGAGCAGCAAATCAAACAGAATAAAGGTGTAGCCAAAATAAGCTTTTAGTCCATTCTTACAGCGTTGCCTCCTTAAAGTGTACACAAGCCCAAATGTCTGCTCAGTGAAAGGTATGTTCTCCACTTAAAGCCGATTTTTTTCTGGGAAGCCCGATTCCTCATACATTTACACTTCCTGTGAATACACAATGGACAAAAACAAATAAACATATGTGAACTGGCTCATAGAATATCACTGCAGTCTTTGACTTGTCCATTTTGAGTCTGCTGTCTAGTCTATCAACATGAAGGGCAGCAGGCAGGGGCGTTACAATAGCCTTCGTGACGCCCACATGATCGTGCAGGGGGAAGGGGGGGGGGGGGGCTGGCGGTGGGGCCAGGTCCTGTACATACTTAAAGAGAACCCGAAGTGTGTTTAATGAATGTTATCTGCATACAGAGGCTGGATCTGCCTATACAGCCCAGCCTCTGTTGCTATCCCAAACCCCCCTAAGGTCCCCCTGCACTCTGCAATCTCCCATAAATCACAGCCGTGCTGTGAGGCTGTGTTTACATCTGTAGTGTCAGTCTCAGCTGCTCCCCCGCCTCCTGCATAGCTCCAGTCCCTGCCCCCGTCCCTTCCCTCCAATCAGCAGGGAGGGAAGTGATGCAGGCGGGGACTGGAGTTCTGCAGGAGGCGGGGAGAGCAGCAGACTAACACTAACACTGTGATTTATGAGGGATTGCAGAGTGCAGTGGGACCTTAGGGGGGTTTGGGATAGCAACAGAGGCTGGGCTGTATAGGCAGATGCAGCCTCTGTATGCAGATAATATTCTTCAAACCCACCTCGGGTTCTCTATATTATACTTAATATAATATAAATAATAGAATTAATAAAACGTAAATAATTCAGATCGACAGCAGAGCGTTATGCATTACCAGTGATGCTCATCTGAGCTAGGATATCTGAGTTACTCGGATATCCTAGCTCTTTTTTCACTATTCGAGCTCGAATACCGAGCTCGAATAGTATTAGCTATCCGGGCTGTGCTATCCGAGCGCACTCGGATAGCAAGCAGCTATCCGGAGATATCCTAGCTATTCGAGCTCGGATAGCGTCACGAGCTCAGATAGCGTCACGACAGACGTCACCTCCAGTCCTCACAAGCGAATCAGAGGGCTCCCAGCCCTCTGACTGCAGCCAATCACAGAGTGGGAGCCTGGCCAAGCCCCCCTCTATAAATAGCGGACACCATCTTGCCTCACTCGTCCTGCTTGCGACTTACTGACTGATAGTACTGAGAGACTGCTCCAGTGCTTTTTGTCTGTGTGCAAGTGCATTGCTATTGTTCTAAACCTAGCGTTTTTACACTCCAACACTTGATATTCAACTGGATTGCATTGTATTGTAGATAGATTGTATTTTAGGCAGTTTAGTTTGTGTGTTTACTAGGGACTAGGGAGGGAGAGAGATTGTCACTGGTGCTGTTGCAGGCCTGCAGCCAGCAGCTAGGCCCTGTGCCTAGGCAAGGCAGCCTGCCCTGCTCTGTGCTCTAGTCTCTAGTTACCTTACCTGTGCTCTCACCTGTCCTACTCTACTCCTGTACTACTACTACTACTTCTGTGTTAGATAGATTTGTACTATTTTGTAGTTAGCAAGGCCCAGCTTTACTGCTATACCTGTCCTGCTGTATCTGCTCTCTGTAATCTAGTCACACCTGTTCTATTATTTAGCTAGATTCTTCTATTGTTTAGTTAGTAGTACTGTAGTGTATTGTACTCTAGTCTGTGTATAGGTACCGTCCGTCACCGCGTTACCTAGGGTCTTTGTGTGCGCAGTGCACGTCTGCGCTGTCCGCACCCTCTCGTTAGTGCTACACCCGTCCTATTGTTTATATATTACTTCTATTGTGTATTCGCTGACTTGTACTGTAGTCTGTGTATAGGGACACCGTCAGTCAGCGTCAGCTAGGGTCTTTGTGTGCGCAGTGCACATCTATACAATACAATACAATAACATTTCTATAGCGCTTTTCTCCCATAGGACTCAAAGCGCTTAGGCTCTCTCAGATTCAGTAGTTAGTAGGATGAAGTATTCACACAACAAAAGTTATATTTCTGCAAATGCCAGACTGAACAGGTGGGTTTTCAGTCTGGATTTAAACACATCCAGGGATGGGGCTGTCCTGATCTGTTGAGGTAAGGAGTTCCAAAACATAGGGGCAGCATGACAGAAGGCTCTGGGACCAAAAGTTTCCAAGTGGACTCTGGGTATGACTAGATTATTAGAACCTGTGGATCTGAGAATGCGGGGATTGCTACGCAGCTGTAACATATCTTTCAAGTATCCAGGGCCTAGATTATTCAGGGATTTAAATGTCAGTAGGCCGATCTTGAATAGGACCCTCCATTCTATAGGTAGCCAGTGAAGGGAATGCAGGACTGGCATTATGTGGCAGTGACGGGGTTGGTTGGTTAGCAGTCTGGCAGCAGTATTCTGTATCAGCTGTAGGCGGTACAAGACCTTTTTTGGAAGGCCAGTGTAGAGAGCATTGCAGTAGTCCAGTCGGGATGTGATGAAGGCGTGGACTAAGGTTGGCAGATCTTCTGGGGGTATGAGGTGCTTGATTTTTGCAATGTTCTTCAGGTGAAAATAGGATGATTTCACCACCGCAGAGATTTGAGTTCTGAAGTTTAATTCCCCATCAATTAGAACTCCCAGGCTACGCACATGATCAGAGCTGCGTAGATCCGTGCCTCCTATTCCCAGTGGTGAAGACTGCAAGTTAAGTTGTTTTGTTATCATGCTCTGCCCTCCAATCAGAAGGACTTCAGTTTTGTCTGCATTTAGTTTCAGCCAGTTGTCATTCATCCATTGCTGTAGTTCACGTAAGCAGGCGTTTATAGTTAGAGTTGGGTCTGTCACACCAGGCTTGAAGGAAAGATATAGTTGGGTGTCGTCTGCGTAGCAGTGGTATGTCAGGCCATGTTTTTGGATTAGTTTTCCCAACGGTAGCATGTAAATCGTGAAAAGCAGGGGAGAGAGGATTGAGCCCTGGGGCACCCCATACTTAAGTGTTACAGGGGTGGACAGGAAGGGCCCCATAGACACTTTGTGGGTTCTGCCACTCAAGAAGGATTGGAACCACTGAAGTACTATGCCATCAATGCCGCAGTATTCCTGTAGCCTGTTTATCAAGATGTCATGGTCAACTGTGTCAAAGGCTGCAGAAAGGTCTAGCAGTATGAGGATCGAGCACTCTCCTCTGTCTCTTGCCATGAGCAGGTGGTTGCATATTTGGATGTCCGCACCCTCTCGTTAGTGCTACACCCGTCCTATTTTTTTCTATTACTTCTATTGTGTATTTGATGACTTGTACTGTAGTCTGTGTATAGGGACACCGTCAGTCAGCATCAGCTAGGGTCTTTGTGTGCGCAGTGCGCACTCTCTCGTTAGCGCTACACCGATCTCTGCTGTAGAGTACACCTGTCCGTCACCTCACACACCCACCACCACCAGTCCCACCCCATTAAAGTACCCCACTTGTCCCACCCGCCTTTACATACATAAGTTTTTTTTTTCATTTGTATAATATTAAAAATATACAATGTCTGGCACTGGCAGCAAGGGCATCGCCAAGAGAGGAGGTCGTGGGCGTGGCAGCCGCGCCACCACCACCATGCGCAGTTCTGCGTCTGCACCAGTGGCTATTCCGCCATTAGCCACTGGCCGTGGACGCCTTGGCCGCCCAACAGCTGGGAGTCACGCTGCAGAGACACAGCAGCAGCAGCAGCAGCGTGTGGCCCAGATGTTCCTCCCACCGCCAGGTCGTAGCCGTCCTATTGAGGAGAAGGACGCAGACGCTGTGGTGGAACTGATGGTGGATGAGCAGGCCACCATTAGCTCTGGAGTCCTCCACCCCCGCCACCACTCCTGTTCGCAAGAGCAGCAGCAGCCGACCAGCACTGCCTGGGGAGCAGGAGGAGGAGTGCAGTTCTCCAGCCCCAGCGGGCGACATCAGCACCCTGTCACTCAGCACCTTGTTATCCCTAAGCGCAGTGGGGTTATGGAATGCTGTTACGGAATAATTGGCGGAGGAAGGAATGCTCATGGGCACTTTGGGGGATGATGCTTTGGACAATCAGACAGTGGTGACTGTCCATCCGCCCATGCATGCAGAAGGGGAGTTTGGGGGATCCCAGTAGGACATGTTTGCGGAGGGGGAGGATGATGATGACAGGGTGAAGGACAAAGACTGGGTGCCAGGTCCTGGGAGTGAGGATGTCATCAGCTCTGAGGAGGAGGAGGAGGATGCGTCTGCGGGCCTTGCTAGAAGGATCAGCATCGCAGGCATGGGCAGGATCACAAGTGGGTGTGGTATGCAGGCCACACAGCGTGCTGATCAGGAGACGAGTTCTGCCAGTGCCACCACCAGCCGCACCAAGAACCCCCCCCCAACCACCACAGGGAGACCAGCGGCAGCAGAACCTTCCAGCCGAAGGGGCAACTTCACCTCCCCAATATGGAATTTTTTCACCCTTCCATATTTGGAGTGCAAGTATGCCACCTGCAACCAGTGCCGCAAGCAGCTCAGCAGAGGGAAGGAGCCCTCTGCGTTTGGCACCACCTCTCTGGTCAACCATCTTGCAGGGAAACACTTTCACGAGCATTAGGAGTTCGTGAAGTTGAAGAAAGCTGGCAGTGGCAGACCCACCACCACTGCGAAGCCGTCGGCAGCAGCCACCCGCCCTCCTCCACCTCCTCCAGCAGCACCAGCAGGAGTGCGTCAGCAACACACTGCTCCTCCTCCCTCTGCAACTCCTGCTGCCGACACTGAGGCCTGTTCTGGCAGCCAGTCCTCAGTGGCCTCCTCTGCTCCCTTCACTGCTTCCCATGCCAGCAAAAGGTCTCGCCACACCCTGCTAAGCGACACCTTCCAGGGGGTGGTCAGGGTTCTGCCTCCCAGCAGCCGTCGCGTGCGTCAGCTGAACGGCTTGCTGGCACGGGCCATGTGCTCCCAACTCCTGCCTTATTCCCTTGTGCAGGAGGGGAGCGACATGCGTGCGCTCCTGATGTGTGCAGCCCCCGATTGGCCAATCCCCAGCCGACTTTTTTTGCACGCACGGTCATCCCTGCACTTCACCGCTCTGTGATAGCCAATGTCGGGAGAGGGCTGGAGCATGCGGTGGGTCAACGGGTCCACGTCACCATGGACTCGTGGAGCAGCCGGTTTGGGACAGGCCGCTATCTGTCCTTCACCGCGCATTGGGTCAGCTTGGTGGAAGGGGGTGAGGAGGGGGGAGCAGCATCGGGCACTGTCAGAGCAGCAGCACCAACAACGCAGTGGGTGGTGCCACCATGCAGGGTCAGCGGAACAGCAGCAGGTTCCTCTGATCCGCCTCCATCCTCCGGCACACCAGCCCAAACCCCCCGCCTCAGCAGCAGCGTGAAGCCCCGCCACTGCCAAGCGCTGCTGGAATTGGTCAGCCTGGGGAAGACCAAACTGACGGCGAACCACGTCCTGGCCAAACTCCGAGAGCAGGAGAGGAATTGGCTGACCCCCAGAGGCCTCAGAGTCGGAGAGGTGGTGTCCGACAATGGGGCAAACCTGGTTGCTGCCATCAGCAGGGGAGACCTGACCCACATCCCCTGCCTGGTGCACGTACTGAACCTGGTAGTCCAAAAGTTCCTGCGGACCTACCAGGGGATGGACCGACTCCTTGAGGCAGCAAGGAAGGTCGTGCGTCATTTCCGGCTCTCGCCTGAAGCCGTAGCGAGCCTAGAAGAGGTGCAGAAGGACCTGCACCTGCCACAGCACCAGCTCATGAACGATGTTCCAACTCGCTGGAACTCCACCCTGGCGATGTTGGAGCGTCTGGTTGAACAGAAGCAGGCTGTCAGCCAGTACCTTGCACGTGCAACAGTTGCCTCCATCACTGCAACTGGGCGTGCCGCCACCAACCTCCCGTCCATCATCTCCACTGAGGACTGGGGGCACATGCAGCAGGTGTGCTCAGTCCTGGCACCCTTCCTGCAGGCCACCAACATGGTCAGCAGGGACCATGCAATGGTGTGCGAGTGGGTCCCCTTTGTGTGTGTGCTGGACAGGGCCCTGTATGCACTGGTGGAAGAGGGAGCGGCAGCCTTGGACCAGCAGGAGCTGCAGGCAGCTTCACAGGCCACTTCTGAGGAGGAGGAGGGCTTGGAGTTGGTGGAGGTCCCTGACCTTGCTGCTGATGAGGGGGAGCAGCAGAGCGCAGCTGGACTGGTGCGGGGGTGGAGAGAGGATGAGGTGGAGGAGGCAGAGGACAGCAATGTCGGCTCTGGGGCTGCTGATGATGTGCCAACAGACGTGGTCAGACTCTTCCCAATGGCAGTGCACATGCTGAGGTGCCTGCACAAGGACCCAAGGGTGATCCAGATGAAGCAGAGGGAGGACATCTGGATCTGCATGATGCTGGACCCACGTCTGAAGGGGAAGCTCAGCCAGTTCCTGCCTGCAGAAGGAGACCGTGCGCAACAAATGAGGGATTTGCAGCTGTCCCTTGTTGAACGCTTGGAGGAAGCCTTCCCTAAGACATCCACTCCCACTGTCCAGCCAGCACAGAGGCAGCAGCAGGTGCCTGCATCCACCAGCAGCAAGCGCACGCGCACCACAGACCTGCTGTCTCTGACCCAAGAGCTCTACATGGGTGTAGAGCTGCCAAGGACTAGAGAGGAGGTGCCTGCAGCAGCATCCTTCTCCAGTCACAGGCAGCGCTTGACCCGCATGGTGGCTGACTACATGGGGTCCTTCAGCGGGCTTGACAGCGTGGCCCCTGTTGATCCCATGGAGTATTGGGTCTAGCACCTGCTGATCTGGAGCGAGCTTGCGCAGCCCTGGAAGTGCTCTCCTGCCCCCCTTCCAGCGTACTGTCAGAGCGTTGCTTCAGTGCAGCCGGTGGAGTCGTCACTGAGAAGCGATCTCGTCTGTCTCACAAGTCTGTGGACAGACTGACGTTTCTCAAAATGAACCAGGCTTGGGTGAAAGGCAAATTCATGGCCCCTGTTGTCGGCGAGAGGGGGACATGAAGTGGCGCACACACACATTACACCTGCTGCTGCTGTATTTCTTCCTGCTGTCTGTGTGTCTCCACTGCCAGGGAACACATTACAAGGTGCTGCTGCCCATGCGCCACCAGCTATTACGCTCAACAATAGCTGCATTAATTAGGGAAAAAAAAATTGTAATTATTTTAGAGGTGTCCGGGTTGAAAACTGTGCTGTCCCAATTGTGTATTGGACACAATGTGGGCTTCACGACCGCTGTCTGGAACCTCATGCTGTGTATTTACGGCCCTTTAACCACCGCTAGGAACCAGGGCCTACTATGTCTCGCTGCCTGCCCTCCTGCCTGCTGCCAGTCTGCCACACACTTATCCTCCTCACGCTGCCTGCTGTTATATTTCCTCCTGCTGTGTGTGTGTTTCCACTGCCAGGGAACACATTACAAGGTGCTGCTGCCCATGCGCCACCAGCTATTACGCTCAACAATAGCTGCATTGATTTGAAAAAAAAAAAATTGTAATTATTTTAGAGGTGTCCGGGTTGAAAACTGTGCTGTCCCAATTGTGTATTTAACACAATGTGGGCTTCACGACCGATGTCTGGAACCTCATGCTGTGTATTTACGGCCCTGGTACCACTGCTAGGAACCAGGGCCTATTATGTCAGTCACATCACACTGCCTGACACACACTACTCCTCCTCCTGTAGCTGCATTGAGCTTCTGCTGTCTGTGTGCTACTACCACTGCCAGGGAGAACAGAAGAAGAACTATTTTCTGCTGCCACCTGCCCACCCTCTCTCCTACCGAGTACAGACCGACTATTACCACACACTACAAATAGCTGCAAGCCTGCAACTACTTCCTCCTCCTGCTGATGTCTGTGTTTTACCACCACCAGGGCACACAGAAAAAGGCGCTGTGGCTTGCAATGTGCCACTACCTACCTATTATGCCATCAACACAAATATAACTATGGCATTATTAAAATAAAATATTTCCACAAATGAAGTAAAAAAAATATTACAAAAGAAAGGAAAACCAAGACACATAATATAATGATAGAGACGAAGAGGAAGAAGAAGATGAAGAAGATGAAGATATAGAAGAAGAAGATATAAAGGAAGATGAAGAACATGAAGAAGATATAGAAGAAGAAGATGAAGAAGAAGAAGAAGAAGAAGAAGAAGATATAGAAGAAGATGAAGAAGAAGAAGAAGATATAGAAGAAGAAGATATAGAAGAAGATGAAGAAGATATAGAAGAAGAAGACATAGAAGAAGAAGAAGACATAGAAGAAGAAGAAGAAGATATAGAAGAAGAAGAAGAAGATATAGAAGAAGAAGAAGAAGATGTAGAAGAAGAAGAGGAAGAAGAAGAAGATATAGAAGAAGAAGAAGATATAAAAGAAGAAGAAGAAGAAGAAGAAGAAGATATAGAAGAAGAAAAAGATATAGAAGAAGAAAAAGATAATTGAAGAAGATATAGAAGAAGAAGAAAAAGAAGAAGATATAGAAGAAGAAGATGAAGATGACGTAAATGAAGACTGTTACAACAACCATTTTGGACACACCTTCTCATGCCAACACTTTTCATGAAGTTAATTTACTATTTTTGATACCTTTTTTATAACTACTACATCACCACATAATCACTTGATGTTTTTCTTCATAAAAAGGTGGTTTCATGCATCATTGACCTCCAATACAAGTTTTACAAGCTATTTAAGGCCAGCTCGAATATTTTACTTGAATACAGACTCGGATGACGTCGGATATCCGAGGTCGAATCGGATATTCGATTAAATCGGATATTGAACTTCGAGTGAATTCGGATAGTTTACTATCCGAATTCGACCAAACTCGAATAGGTTAATCAGGTATCCGAGCAACACTGTGCATTACAATGACAGATCCTTTTTTCCAGACAAGCAGGCGTTTCCCATAGAAACTTACGGTGAAAATGCTTCTGTTCCTAACCCCAAGTGGACCACAATGTGTCACTGGGGCAGACACAGCATTGTTCCCTCCAGTTGGCAGTTGGAGATCAAGCTCAGATGTTAACTATACAAGGCAACTCTTAAAAGCTGAATCCTGGCAAAAGATTCCTTCCAAATATGGCTGCCGTATCCCCCTCTGTTTAGTCACAGCAGCTCTGTAGAAGGACACAGGGCAACAGATGTATCACCTAGTGAGGAACTCTGGGCTCCCACAAATCCCCATAGTCATTCCTGACTCTCGTATGATCAAGTTCGATCTAAATTGTTTTAAAAATAAAGCTTGCAAACATATTTAGGGGCAAGTTTCACACTTGAAGTACATGTGTAACCTTAAAAGAGAAGTTAGATACTTCAAAACAAAAGAACAGAAGAAATCTGGCACCGCTCCAAGGTTGTCTATTTTGTCAGTTTTTTGTCCATTCACATATACAGGACCATTCCATATTGCATAGAAAAGCAAATTCTGACATACCCTATGAAAGTCCTCGCTGGGGGGGGCAATGTGGGAACGGCAGCGGCCTACCTGACGACCGTTTCGCTCTACGAGCTTCTTCTGAGGCTCCGTGCGCTGTTCCCACATTGCCCCCCAGCGAGGACTTTCATAGGGTATGTCAGAATTTGCTTTTCTATGCAATATGAAATGGTCCTGTATATATGTGAATGGACATTAAACTGACAAAATAGACAACCTTGGAGCGGTGCCAGATTTCTTCTGTTCTTTACCCTATGCACCAGTACTAAGAAAGTGAAACCCTCCCGAGCACGAATATCCGCAGTGCAAGCTACTACATCTCTACTTTATAAGAAAGATACTTACCTGCTTCTCCCTTCCTGCGCTGTGGTGGGACCTTCTAAAGAATCCTCAACATTAAAGTCAGTAGTAGCAGTAGGGTATTGTACCGTGTTAGCGGTATCATCCTGATTTAAAACTTCTTACATTAAAGTCAAGGATTACTTGTGGCCGAGCTCCTCTCTGTATGAGTGTGGTCGCACTGTGCAGGCACATGGAAGGCTGCTCCATCGCAGTAGCATAAAGCCACGTGTGGACCGCTTTGTGCATTGCAAGATCGACCCTGTGGTACTGTGCTGGCATCTGAGCAGGTATGTGAAGGCCCAGTAGCGCAAAGGCGCTTGTGCACAGACCAACCATACTCACTCATGCGCAGTATGGCCATGCTCATCCACAGCCACAGTCCCACTGTCAAGACACAGAGGGACCCAGGCCTGCATCTGTACAGTGTTCCAAGATAGATGAATCCTAGACTATCCAGGGGCTTCTCACTAACAAGGTTAATTTTTTTATGACTTCAGGATTGCTTTAAAGCAGGATGAAACTCAAAATACAAATCATATTAAACGCCCCTAAAATATATATTCTCTATAATAAAACCTGCACTTACTGTGTGTGTGTCCCGTGTTTTGCGCCACTGCACATGTGCAGGGTGGGACACAGAGACTGAGGAGAGCCGAGGGAGGACGGGGCCAGAAGGAGCGGGCGTGTGTGCGCGCGGCGGTCATGGAGCGCGCGCGGTGGTCGTGCGCATGTGCGGTGACTGTGCGGCGGCTGCGGCAGTCACGGGGGAGGATGAGAGGGAAGGGAGGGGAGGGAGGCAGGGTTTCAACACAGACCTAGAGCACGTCTTTAAACGGGCTTAGGTCTATATATATATATATAAAATCCTTATTACACTGTAAATAATGCTGTATTTACCGCCTTACTTCTAACTCTTTAAAGTGAACCTCCAGACTAAAAATCTACTCACCAGCCCTGAAAAGGCTTGGTGCTTCTTTAACAGGTTCACAGCATCAGAACTTTGTTTTTCATACCAAAGCCTTTTTAGCTGATTAGAAGCTAAGCTCCGCCCCATAAAAAAAACTGCCCGGGCATTTTTCCCCTGATACTGTGCAATGCATGATAGGATTTCTGATGTTGTTGTTCTTGTTGCCTAGCAACTGGGAGAGGTGATCAGGACACAGGACAGTTGGAACTGTGTCTCATGCTCCCTGTCACCCCCTTTCAACCAAAAAGATGGCTGCCCTCATGAAATCACAAACCTTTGCCTGTTCTTTTAAAAAAGGGTGGGTAAGTGATTACATTACCTATCTTATTTGATTAACATAACTAATGTAACTTAATGACAGTATGTTTGTTTAGGCTGAAGTTCCTCTTTAATTCTTAAACCCTTTATGAACCTATGCCAAAAATGAGCAGCTGTGCAGTTTTTTTTCCATCCCTGCAGAGATGCCAAAGACTTCCGAGGCTTCCTCCAGCATTTTTAAATTATTTCCGGCTTTAAAAAAAAATAAATTAAAAAAAATGGGATACCCCACTGTAACTATGCATGGCACCCTGGAAGAATGTCCCCACCCCACTCCCAACCCCCCTCTCCCACACGGTTTTCCTCCCCTGCAGAAGCTCTGCAGAAATTGTGTTAGCATTAAATAAATGCATTATAATGATAACAATATCAACCTCGTGTAGCCTTACCCATTGAACAGGACATACCGAAAGTACAGTAGAGTCCCAGTTAACCAGAACTCAGGCAACAAGTATTCTCAACTACCCATTCATGCCTGTCAATGGCAAGTTGTAAGTAAGTTCCTAACTTACTTTGTGCAGCGGTGTACAGAAGAAACTACTTTGGGTGCTGTCCCTTTCCCTTCTTGCAGCTCCCAGCTGCTGTAGCATCCTCGTACGGCTCTGCGGGTTGTCACCTGACCCGCATCGGGTCACATGACACATCAGGGCCGTCCATGGAGAATGCCACACAGCAGCTGGGAGCTGCAAGAAGTGAAAATGACATTGCCTGGAGGGTGCGTAAACATTTTCTGCTGCACACTGCTGTGCAGTTAATCCGCTGGGGGGAAGTTAGTGTTATTTTTAACGCTGGTTGCTTGACAAGTCAAACACACATATCCGGCATCAGGCAATCCCTGCTTGCGCCGGATAAATGAGACTCTACTGTAATAGCAGAACACCGCAGCATCAGACATGAAAATATCTTAATCAACAGCTACCTGAACATTTTTAAAACAGAATTAGCATAGGAAGCACAATACTGCCATGTAAGTGTTCATTTACAGTGTATTCATAAAGTTACTGTTGTTTTGTCACTTACTTAGCTGCTAGTAAAGCTTTCATACTTTCCCATGGTGACATTTATTGGCCAATCAATGTGTTCTCACTGAGGTTCTTACTACAGTACTGGCCCAGAGATTCCAAGAACTTTCACCATCTCTCAAATGCCTGCGGTTTAATTCCAGGAACAATGTGTAATAAAAGCAGAGGGCTGCAGCTTCACACGTTGCATGCTCCTTGAATTTCTTTTTAACTTTAAAGAGAATCTGTATTGTTAAAATCGCACAAAAGTAAACATACCAGTGGGTTAGGGGACATCTCCTATTACCCTCTGTCACAATTTCGCCGCTCCTCGCCGCATTAAAAGTGGTTAAAAACAGTTTTAAAAAGTTTGTTTATAAACAAACAAAATGGCCACCAAAACAGGAAGTAGGTTGATGTACAGTATGTCCACACATAGAAAATACATCCATACACAAGCAGGCTGTATACACCCTTCCTTTTGAATCTCAAGAGATCATTTGTGTGTTTCTTTCCCCCTGCAGCTATCTTCCACTGAAGTGTCAGGCTGTTTCTTCCTGCAGAGTGCAGACAGCTCTGCCTGTATGTAATTCCTCAGTATGTGAAAGCCCAGCCAGCTCAGAGGAGGATTTATCCAGCTTGTAAAAGATAAGAGAGAAGAGAGAAGCTGCCCTGATCTAAATAATACACAGGCAGTGTGCAGAGAGGGGCCTGGAGGGGGAGATGCATTACAGAACCACAACACTGAAGAACTTGGCAGCCTTCCAGACACAGGCTGACAAGTCTGACAAGAGAGAGATAAGTTGATTTATTACAGAGATGGTGATAGTAGAATGTGCTGCAGTAAGCCAGGACACATTAGAATAGCTTTTGAAACTTGTAGGATGATAAAAAACAGGATGCAATTTTTGTTACGGAGTCTCTTTAAGGTTAATAGTTTGACCTCTGTACTATTGTTGACATCCATTGGGGGTATATTACAAAATCTGCTGGTGATGAGAGACAAAGCAATGCACTGCATTATCAGGATAGGTTGCTTCCTCACCAGCAGTACCAAGGCACAAATCTTGAAGTAATTTTGAAAGGAATGGCAACTAATATATCAAAATGTATTTTTAGCTAGTGATCTAGCCACCTATGGAGGGAGGTTTGTTCATATTGTGGAATAAACACATTTTATGTTCCTCTTAAACGTGAACGCCATGTTTTTAAAGAGGAACTGTAGTGAAAATAATGTAATGAATACAATTGCTTTTCTTTTTAAATACTGTATTCATTTCTAAATTATGTAATAGTTGTTTGTTCATTGTAAAATCTTTCCTCACACATGCAGTGCGTTTACAGGGTAACGTGCATTTGAAGTAGCAGCAAAGCTTACTGTATCCGTTACTGTCGGCATCTAAATGTGTTAGGCATGCGATGCAACCTTACGCCAGTGTTGAGTTTCCACCGCAATGCAACGTACATAGTGTGCATCTGCGACACCTTTAGCCATGCCCTAATTTAGCATGGGGCGTGCCCCCCCTAAACAGTTCCCTGGTGTCTAGAGGTTCCCCTCCAACCGCAACAGCTTCCCTGGTGGTGGACTTCCCCCCTCCCCAACAAGTCCCCTCTGCATTTATACTGCTGGGCAGGGAGAGTACAGTACGGGGGTGCCGGAACACGGGGGGCAAGGGGGGAGGGGGGACTGCACGGCACACGGTTTTATCATACTTGGGGCAGTCCAGGCTAAATCTATATGGTTAGGAGGTATGCTGCAGTTCTAGATGTGTGCCTAAACAGACAAGGGTAGTCATGCTCATGTGGAATATTCACACTTTACCCACCTAGTAGACCTTCGTGCCGGTGCCAGACTCCTGCAGGTACACCACTCCTGCAAACACCAATGTAATAACACAAACGGAGACGGCACACAAAGGGCTTCAGTAAATCAGTGTATTAGCAGCATACAGAGGCACACAACATGCTTCCTCAGGTGTGCCACACCGATCACCAGTGACACCTAAATTCCCACCCACAGGAAATCACAATCATATGATTAACATCAGTACACATCAAAAATAATAATATAACAAATTCCATCTGGGAAACTACACCGCTGATGTCTACCCCAGTTAACTACTGAGGAATAGGTCACCCAGATCTTAACATAGTCAACATTTTTATAACAATAATTTTAACAGTAATCTTGCAATATTTAATGTTTAACGATACCAATCTTGATAAAGTTCTGTTTCAGACACTCTGTGCCATCAATTCAACCTAGAAGAAAAGGACAGGTCTGAAACAGGACTTTATCAAGTCATGCTCATCCTGCTGGCATGCGTGCCTCCCTCACAGCAGCAGCATACAGGAATAATGTGCATATTCAACCCTCTATACTGAAGTGATGCATTATTGCCATTGCTGTTTGCTCTTTCTGAAATAAAAACTGCAAATAGCTTCTGTCATGTGCATTGAAGATTCTATTTTTCTCCTCAGCACCTGTTTGTATGCTTGAAGTGGGCACAGTGAAGCTTCATCGCACATTTGCTTCAGCAAACCAGCTGCACTGTTGGTGCATTCAGTTTATTTGTCAGGCCATTCCAGTGAGTGTGTGGCCAGCATAAGGATACTATAAAAAGATGTATTGTCCAAGTTGCCCCATGTTTCTCTTACATGTGAGGAGGCCACTCCATGGCCATCTCCATTTCCAGCACACCCCCAAGCACAGCTGCATGCTTATATGTAATGACATCATATGCTTTGCATGGTTAAAAAAAAAAGGATACAAGGCAGTGACTCTCCAGCCCCTGCACTAATTCAAGAGCAGAAGAGTGTGTTCAGGTGGGCCGGGTGTGTCATTTAGGACATGGGGACAAGGTTGAGAGACGGAAAGACATTTCCATGTCAGCTATGAAGAGTAGGTAGAGCACAGAAGAAAAGATGATTTTTGGCAAGCACGTGTGTGCACTTGGGGTAGTAGTAACCCTAAAACTGTGGACCCCAGCCACATTTCAAAGTACAACTAAGAAAACTTGTTGAAGGCACCCAAAATATAATTATCTTAAATCATAAGGTATAGGAGTAATTCGGTCTTACCGCCATAAACGGACAAACCATATGAGTAAATGTTTTTAATGATGCACAAAAAAAGACAATGCGTTTCACGGGTACTGGCCGCTTCCTCAGGTCAATAACAAAGTGCCTAAGTCTGTGGCAGTCACAGCTGTGGGCGTCTCTTATTTCATTTCAAAGTAGGCTATAAGTAAATGAAACCTGTGTGGGTCCACTTTAGCTAGTGCCCCGTGGCCTGCAGCTTCGGAAGGCTGTGCTACAGAAAATAGTAGGTAAGATGGCTCCCAGAATGCACATTTAAAGAACACCTAAAGTTAGGGGGATATGAAGGCTGACATATTTATTTCCTCTTAAAAAAAATACCAGTTGCCTGGACCCAGTAGTGTCTGCTTGAAACAAGCATGCAGCAAATCCAGTAAAATTTCAGTCAAACATCTGATCTGCAGGCTTGTTCAGGGTCTATGGATAAAAGTATTAGAGACAGGAGATCAGCAGGACAGCCAGGTAATGTGCATTGTTTAAAAGGAAATAAATATGGCAGCCTCCATATACCTCTCACTTCATGTGTCCGGTAAAGCAATTTGACATCAGCTAATCTCCAGGAGCTTATGGGATGGAAACATGCTATTCCAGCCTAGTTCGCAATACAGGCAGTCCCCAGTTAATGAACGAGATAGGAAATGTAAGTTCGTTCTCAACTTGAGTTTAAAAACTTGAGTTTACGGAGTTCAAAAAAACATTTTTTTCTTTATTTTTTTTTCAAATCGATTTTTTCAAAAACTATGAGGTCTTTTTGAAAAAAATAAAAGAATTTGATTTGTTCCCACAGAATCAAAGAATTTGGGCTGAGCGGCATATCAGCGGATCGTAAGTCGGGGGCTCATAAGTCAGAGGCTACCTGTATATGCCTGCTGATTTTTTTTTATGATATACATGTATAGACTCATACAAACAGAAAATCAGGTGACCAGTCATTTGACTCATTGGTATTTTTTTTTCTGTTGATGATGGGGGAGGAGTGTGTAACTTGGCAGCTATGCAAAGAAGGAAGCCTTTTTTGTGCCTGGAGTTACATGAAGCCCTAGACATACCCTCAGGGCTTGTCTGCAGAGAGTCCCTCCACAGAGACATGGGCCAATTGTGCCTCAGCCTCACTCCCTCCATTATGCTCAGAGATGGTCACACTCCACCTCACAGCATACAAAGCTATTTACCAATTGCATTGTGCTGTTAAACAACAAGCACTCTAATTTTAGTGTGGAATATTTGTTGGCTCCTCATAAATTGGAGATGTTAAGTGGCCAGTGCAGTCTAGATCAGAATATGCTCATGTTGTGTGTAGTTACCAGGAAACAATACAGTTTGTTGGACCACTATCTTCTGGTGGAGATATTAGTCTGCATTGTTACATTATTTTGACAGCCCACTATTGTTTACACCAGAATTGATGACCTGTACACACCCTAGGTGAAATTCTGTGTTTGTACAACAGCCCCTGACCCCCTCAGCTACTTGACCAGTGATGACTTTGGCTGAGAGCATTGTGCTCCCCACTTACCCCGCCCACTGCGTAATGTCACCTCTCTGCCCTCCGCTCTCCTGCAGGCTAGTGACATGTCCGTACAGCTTTGACCCGGCAACTTTGCCCACTGAGCTAAATGCCTGTGTAGTTGTGTACGAGGGATAAGGTACCCAAAAGAATAAAGTACTTGTCACTTATTTTAGACTACCTCCCTAACAAGGTAAGATCTAAAACACAAAAGGGATCTGCTTTGACTGATCAAATGGATTTTCCAGGAGTTAATCGATCAGTAATGCCATCGATCAGAATCTGGCATCTGATCTATTATCCCTTCAAGATGGGATTGGAACCAGAGCAGCGGGAAAGAGATAAGCAGATAAGAAGCAGGAGATGTGACTATGCTTGGGCAGGGGAGGATGCAAGACTATGCTTGGGCAGGGGAGGAGGCAAGACTATGCTTGGGCAGAGGAAGAGGCAAGACTATGCTTGGGCAGGGGAGGATGCAAGACTATGCTTGAGCAGAGGAAGAGGCAAGACTATGCTTGGGTAGGGGAGGAGGCAAGACTATGCTTGGGCAGGGGAGGATGCAAGACTATGCTTGGGCAGGGGAGGAGGCAAGACTATACTTGGGCAGGGGAGGATGCAAGACTATGCTTGGGCAGGGGAGGAGGCAAGACTATGCTTGGGCAGAGGAAGAGGCAAGACTATGCTTGGGCAGGGGAGGAGGCAAGACTATGCTTGGGCAGAGGCAAGACTATGCTTGGGCAGGGGAGGAGGCAAGACTATGCTTGGGCAGGGGAGGAGGCAAGACTATGCTTGGGCAGGGGAGGAGGCAAGACTATGCTTGGGCAGGGGAGGATGCAAGACTATGCTTGGGCAGGGGAGGAGGCAAGACTATGCTTGGGCAGGGGAGGATGCAAGACTATGCTTGAGCAGAGGAAGAGGCAAGACTATGCTTGGGCAGGGGAGGAGGCAAGACTATGCTTGGGCAGGGGAGGAGGCAAGACTATGCTTGGGCACGGGAGGAGGCAAGACTATGGTTGGGCACGGGAGAAGGCATGACTATGCATGGGCAGAGCATGAGGAGGAGATGTGACCATGCATTCACAGCATCACATAATCAGAAAAAAACAGTACTCAGCAAATCAATTTTTACCTGACTAGGAACATCAAAGTTGCCTGAACAGATACTGAGATTCTGTGATGTTTATCCTATAACTGTACACATTAGGCCCTGTACAAAGAGTAGATTTCTGCTGGATTAAATGACTCACTGGTGGAATCCCTCACCTCCTGCCATGACAAATAGTCAAGCATGACGGAACTTGTCAGCCTTCTGTTTAGTATTCTGGCACTGCAGGGATTCTCCTTTTTCTCCTCCCCCTCCCCTCTCCATAGGACAGTACATGTAGCTCACTGAGCATGAACAGTCACTGGCTGCACTCAATAAGAGCGCTTGACTGATTTCCACTCATTCTACTGCCATTTAGTATTGATGACCCAATTACACAGCAAGGCTTTTTTTTCCAGAATGCATTAAACCCTGGGTTTTCACAGTGCTGTGCATGTAACCCGGGGGGCACTTATGTTGGTCTCTTGTGGTATTTAGAGTCATTACAGTCAATTCTTTATAATAAGTTTTAAGCCACATCTTACATAAATAAACCTCAACAGTATCTTCTGTTGAATTAAAAGCATAAGCAATACAGTATTTAGAAGGCATTCATACACAATTATGAAGCACGCCTAATATGTATGTGCCAAGGGGTGCTTGAGATTATGATTTCTGTAATCTGGGGTACTTCATAAAAATGCTGAGACACACTACTACACAGACCTACCCAGTCAGCTGTCAGTATAGGTGACTGTCTACATAAAAACTGTCAGTATAGGCAGGGACGGATCTAGGGGGGGGCAAGCGGGTCTCTTGCCCCAGGCGCAGTTTGTTGAATTCTTAAAAAGGCGGCAAAATTTGGATGGGGAATGGCAGTTTAGGCGCCAAAACCTAACCTTGCCCCAGGCGCAACTTGGGGCAACTTGGTCTAGATCCGTCCCTGAGTATAGGTGACTGTCTACATATAAGCTGTCAGTCTAGGTGACTGTCTACATATAGCCAGGTTTATATGCTTCTAACAGTCCCTGCAGTCCTTTTTTTCTTCCACTCTATTTGTAGCAATGATTTAGTGGTGGAAGAACATCAATCCCTTTCAGAATAAATGTGTTCCACAGATAACACTGGGGACTAATGTCCTTTGCTGTTAGCATTGTGTTGCTTTGCATGTACAGATGTCGCTAAACCCACCCTCCTATTAGCGCAGCAAATTACAAAGTGCTGGTCGAGCTTAGTTCAAAAAAAAAAAAGAGAGAGAGAATCTGTGTGTTCAATTTAAGAACGGAGGGGAAGCGAAACACCTCCGCTGATTGCTTTTTCTGCTGCTAAGTATAACGTGTTATTTGTGCCAAAGACAACTAAAGAATGAACTTTGCTGAGATGGTGGCTGCGGGGAGAGAGATGATCTGTCTTCAGGATGTCTGGAATAAGAAGAGCTTGTTCCAAGGAAGGATCCGCACTCAGGCAATTCTGCAGGAACTCAGGGATTCATTGTGGGGCCACCAAGGGTCCTCTTTGTCAAGACACAGGACAGACTCTTGACAAAAGGGACCCTTGGTGGCCCTGAAACGATCGCCGGATAGTAAGGTCAGAAGGCATGTTGTGTATGTTATGAAACAATAAATCCTTGAGTTTCTACATCTGACAGCAGATCCTTTCTTGGTTGCTACTGGGTCCAGCAGCGACAACGTTCCTAAGGTGTGCTGTCTTCCTGCATTGGAGAAAAAAGAGGATAGGGATAATAATAATAATAATAAAGGCAGGGGAACAGACTCGTCTTGATGTTCAGCTGGGCACTGCTCTAGCTGGAGCGTCTGCTAAGAGGGGGGAAGGGGGGATGAGAGGCCACAATGGGGTCACTTCTAGCACTGCCAGTAGACGTATACAGAGAGGGAGCCAGGAGGAGGACAGCCCAAATCTGCATGTGTGCTGCAGGATCACAGAGCTGGGGGTGGCTCCCTGGCTCGGCGATGGCTTATTATTGGTAAGCAGCCTACTGATCTCTTGATGGATTGACTAGAGATGGATCGAATTACAGCATTTGCCTCGTCTCACTTTAGTGTTGCTCCTGGCTTGCCCCGCCGCCGCCGCTGCTGAACGCCTTGCCAGGACTTTATGAAGATAGAAGCAGCAGATCCAGCGATCGCTTTCCCTGATGTGGTGGTTAGCTGCTGATTCTACAAAGCGAGCAATCTTAGCGCGGTGAGCGGAGGGGCTGCAAGGCTGGGCAGCGCTGGCACCGCAGGCGGAGGGCTTGGCTGCTGCTGGCACACGGCTCTCTCCCGGGCAAAGTTTCTCCCAGGCTCTGCCGCCCGTGTCCGCCTGTGCTCGGAAGTGATTGGAAATAGCTGAAGTTGTAGAAGGAGCTGAGCGCTGTGTTTACTGAGCTGTGTGTTGGGGTGGGGGGGATGGGAGTGTGCAGGGAGGGAGGAGGAGGCACTGGTGTAGGCAGGGGGGTTAGGGCAGTCCACTGTCTCTCTGCCATTTGATCAGGCTGGAGCTTTGAAGATCAGAAAGCTTACAGCTGGGCCTCAAGACACTGCTGGGCTCTATAGGACACTGGGATGTGCAGAGCTGGTTAAACCCCCCTGGATTTTGTTCCCCGGGAGCTGCGGAACTGGATGGGAATCTTGCCTTGGTGGACTATAGCCAGGAACTTAGATGGATACCTGCTGCAGGACTGGCACTCCGCGTTGTTCTGGCATGGAAAAGTAGCTGCGGGGACCCTGGCAGCCTCCCCCCGACAAGTACTTTCCTCTAGGTAAGTTGTCACGCTGCCCCAGCCCTTCCCAGCACTCGGATTGCCTGTTGTGTAAGGGGGGTTTCATACAACCTGTTCATTCATGCCTAGCGCTGTATTTATTTACCTCTATGCTTCCCTTATGGCATCGTACATGCTTTGTTGGTAAATTAGCGCTGGCTTGGATATCCCTGCGTTGTTTATTATTGAATGGAGGTGAATCATGCTGTAGTGATATAGTGATTTTCGCTTCTCTGTCTGCCGCTATTGGTGTCTGCTGGATGAGATGCTTCTGGGTTGTAACTTAAGGTGCCCACTAATCATACAATCTTGATTGTACAACCTTACCAAATCTATGTAGTACAAGGGTAAACTGATTGAATATGCTTTGAATTAATACTTAAAAGTGGTCAGATTGTACAATCAAGATTGTATCATTAGTGGGCTCTATTATACAACACATTCCTAAAGCATTTTCTCCCATAGGACCCAAAACGCGTAAGCTTGTCTCCGATCAGTACCTAGTTGCTGTTTGTGTATTTTAGTATTCCTCCGTCTCCTCCTGGATGAATGATTGGGTAGATTTGCCCTCCCTGTGTACCCGATTCCTGCCTGGGGCTTGGGGAGACACAAGAGGAAGCAGGCTGCTAGATTTCATTGTGACTATAAATTATGCATGGAAACAAATAGGAGAGCCAGTTGACTATTATCTTTGTGCAGAGCTGGAAGACTGGGCTCCAGCCTCCCTGGCAGATGATTTGCTGAAAGCTGGGTTTTGTTCAACTATAAACAGGATAAACTTTTCTTTTCTTGTTGGATCGCCGTATGAAATTGATACGGAAAGCTTGGAGACTGATGGAGCAGGTTGAAATATCTTATTTATAAAGCCTGAACGCCACTGAAAGGTCACCGGCTGTACAAGGATTAGAGCTCTGCTACAGAAACGCACTGCTAAGAAAATCTGGGTTTAGTGCAGTGCACCACCTATTGCAACCACACCTCGGAGCTCAAACTACAGGCAGGCATTGGTCTTGGTGGTCCTAGTGTGACTTGCTTATAGAGGACTGGCATTTTCCGCAGCGCCTTACAGAGTACAAGTCATGTCACTAGCTCTACCTCAGAGGAGCTCACAGTCTAATCCTTACCACAGTCACAGTCCAATGGTCCTACCATAGTCTTCGACGCATCTGAGGTTAAACTGTATGAGGAAACTGGAGTGCCCAGAGGAAACCCAGGCAAATGTGGGGAGATCATACAAACTTCATATAGATTGTCTTCTTCTGGCCCAGATTGAAATCTTGGCCCCTAGTGAAGCAAGGCGAGAATGCAAGTCACTCATACACAGGTCGATAACGGCAAGCTATTAATCGCTCCCTGATTGAAAATGAACCAACGGTAATGATCATCATCCAATTGTTGATTGGATAACAGATTTAATTGTGAACTGATTGCACCGCTCAATGTAGTTCAATACTATGTGGCCATCGATTTCCCCCTCTGCTCCTCCCCTGTCTACATGACAGAGATATTCCAAAATGCCTGACTACTCTGATTTTCCTAAAATTGATTGAAAGTTGATCGATCTGGCAGTTTGGGGCAAGAGATCACTGGCAGATTTAATCAAAGTGAATAAATTGGCTAGGAAAATATGCACACACATACACATTATTATAAGTAGTATCTCAGTAAGCTACTGCATGTTTTATTGATTGTTGGCAGATAAGACAGCTGTAAAGACCAGTCTTCATATTGGATCTTCAGTATTGCATGTGATCTTTGCTTATCTCAGTCTTGGTGGTGGATTTGCAGGGAGCGGATTGGTTACTGATTTTCACCTTATATCTTTAGCTTGTTGATTGCAGACATCCGCTACTTTTTAGCAGAGTTGGTGAGGTTTTTTACATACTATCTTTTTGTAGACCTTGCTTAGCATATCCTCCATAGCGTTTAATGCTTGGTTACAGATGCCAGGGTGAGGTTACTTTTGTAGCTAATAAGCAGAAGTTTATTTTTTTTAGCGCCCTCTTGTAGCCCAGGGCTAGGCATTCATGTGGTTAATGTAACTATACACCTAATGAACATCCAGCATGCAGCACTAGCTGATGACACGCTACCTGTAAACATTTACCTTGTGCCAAAGAAATTCATGGAAAGATGAATGTGTCCTGTCATTCATATCTAATTGCAGACTTCAAGCATCTAATTATACCAGCTTAAATAAATGAGAGCACTTTTCAAGGCTTTGTCAAATTTGTCATATTTGTGCAACAATGTATATGGTACAAAATTAATTATACACTGAGGAAATTAAAAACGGAAAAAGGGGGGAAAATATCTGTTTATACCCAACAAGTACAAGTAAATACCCCCTATAGCATAACAAGAGTTTAGCTGTGTTACTGTAGTAATATAGAGTGATTTATCAAGTCAAACGTAATGAAAACTAGAGTTAAAAAAACAAAAACACAATCAGGTTAGAGCTGTAAAAACAGGCTTTGTGATTGGTTGTCCTGGGCAACTTATAATATTTTTGCTTTCTTGTTTGCTGTACCCTTCTTAATAAGAGGTGGTTGGATAGTGTACTGGTTATGTTTAAGGGCTCTGCATCTGACACAGGAGACCTGAGTTTGAATCTAGGCTCTTCCTGTTCAGTAAGCCAGCACCTTAGGAGACATTGGAGTAGGAGACCTTGGGCAAGACACCTCAACACTGCTACTGCCTATAGAGAGCATCCTAGTGGCTGCAGCTCTGGCGTTTTGAGTCTGCAAGCGCAATATAAATGTTATTGTCTTGTCTAATAAATCAACTGTCATTAGTAGTAAGGGTGAGATCACACAATGCGCGTTGCATTACCGATTTTGTTTTTTTTTGCCACACGCGCTGCATTGTAATGGATGACAGCATCCAAACGTACATTCTACAGTGCATGTCTGGATAACGTGTGATAATGCGCTTTATAGTGCGGATGTTACTCAACGCAGATAGTAGTAAGTTAGTCTAAACGATTATTAAAAACTACCAACGCCTGTGTAGGAACATGCTGTGGTTAGTCTAGAGGTGGATAAGAGCCATTGCTTTGTTTCATCTTCATCACTTTAGACTTAGTACTAAACATTCATATAGGACTGACATTTTCCACAGCACTTTAGTGTATACACTGTACAAGTCTCATCACCCAACACCTCTCAGCGGAGCGAATCACTGCCTGTACTGTGTTTGTGGTTAATTGGAGGAAACTAGAGTACCTGGGGGAAACCCACAGAAACATTGGAAGAACAAACAATCTCTGTGTAGACCGTGTGCCCATAAGTTATTAAAGGACAGCTATCACCCCTATAAGGTATTAAAAGGACAACATCACCAAAAAAATCTAAAATGTAAGGGCTGGTTCACACGGACTCCTGCCGAGCTCTCGCTCGGCGCCACGTTCAAATGCCAGCGTTTAGACACTAGCTTTTGAAGGCGTTTGGGAAGCGTTCAAGGCTAGCAGTTCTGGTCTCTGCTATTGTTTCCTGGCGTTTACCGTCCCTGAAAGCAACATGTTGCTTTCGAGAATAGACGCAACGCTGGTATCTATTGCCAGGCTTTCATGAAAGCCTGCAAAAGCCAGCTCTAAACGCTCCCATTCACTTGAATGGGACAGTGGTAGATACCAAAAAACGCAGCTTCTTAATGGCCGCGTAACACGCCAGTGTGAACCAGCCCTAAAATGCATGTAAAATGTAAATTTTTTCCTGTGTAAAATGCACTATAAATTACTTTTTTCCTATGTTGCTGTCACTTACAATAGACAGTAACAATTTGACAGATTTTGGACTAATCCATCTTCTCGTAGGGGATTCTTAGTATTACCTTTTATTCTTTACAAAAATACTCCATGGAAAGGATCTAAACAAAGATTTCAGCCAGCCTTCCTATCAATGTTCCACTATTTTGGCAGTTGGACTGAGCAACTGCAGTTCAGAAAATGCATCCAACATAATAAACCCCCTGTGTCCCTGCGTCCTCTCCTGTCCCAGTGTCCGTATGTTTGCGCTACTGCATATGTGTGGCACGCGGGCGGACGTTGGAGAGCAGGAGGACAGGTGCAGGGGGAGAGCGGCCATTCGCACACGGCGCGGAGCGCGGCTTGCATGCTGGGCAAGGTGATGGTGAGGGGGGTTGTGACTAAACCCTAGTGCCCATTTAAAATGGGCGAGCTTAATGCCTAGTTTGTAAATAAGTAACTAAGAATCCCCCCAGGAGGAGATGGAGTAGTAAAAAATCTGACATCTGTCAGATTTTAAATAGCTGTTGTAAGTAAAGACATAGGAAAAAGGTAATTTATAGTGCATTTCACTCTGTAAAAAATGTACATGTTATATGTATAGATTTTAAATTGTACAGTTGTTTGTGATAGTTGTCCTGTAAGACCTGACCACATAACCAGTGTTGTCATCTTTCCTCTGTATAGCTGCTCACACAGCACTATGGATCTCATTCAGTCATTATTTTTCCTAGCTGGTGTTCGTTTCAAACACCCAATCATGTTGGTGAAAATTGGAGAAAAGAAAGGAAATCACACCGGTCTTAATAAGGTGATGGGTACTAAAGCGGAAATGACAGCTGTCAGTAAGCCAGGCAGTGCCAGCCTCTGATGCTATGCATGAATTGGATGCATATAGAAGAACTTCCTTTAGGCGTTGTTAAAAAAGAACATTATAAATGTAATAGAGTGATTGTAAGATGACACATTGAAATTGTGCGACCTCCTGCAAATCTAATTATCTCTGTATAAATTAGGGCTTGTGAGGTCTTGACTTGGCGGCTCTGGAGAAAGTAGATTGCACTGATGCACAGCGTGGTATGACTGTCATCTTCCACAACAGGTGGAGCATATGTCACTTCTTTCCCTTACAGTAAAACCCCCGTCAGCTGGGGAGCAGCACACTGCCAGAGCTGAATGACAAATCAAGTCTTCTTATAGTTCCATCAGCTGTACGCTTTGCTGTAAAACTCTCAGGCTTACCCGCTGAGTACAGTAAAGCTACATATGCACCCTAAATGGTCACCTTAGGTGTACAGGAATATGTACAGGTACCACCTGACATATGTATATAGGGGTGGAGGAGGTCCCCAATGAAAAACAGTGTTTGCTTAAAACAATGTTTGACGGTAGCTCATATATAAAGCTATATAGCTTTGCAAGGATAAATAGGTTCTTTTATTGAACACTTAAAAAAGACAACGCATTTCATGGGTCTTGCCGGCTTCCTCAAGTGATCAGTGTCTTTGTAGCAAGGAGTACCTAAAGAAAGGCCTCCTTTCCCGTGATTGGCTAAGACAAAAAATCCTGGGCTGAACAGTGTGACTTTACAACCATCGTACCTAAATTATCAACCGACGCAGTCAAGAACAATAGTTTTTTGTGGTAGTCTAAGTGTGGACATAGCTTAACCACTTGACCACTGAGGGTTTTTTCCCCTTTAGGACAAGTGCAATTTTCACATGTCAGCGCCCCACCCTTTCTTTTGCCAATAACTTAATCACTACTAATCACAACAAAATTATCTATATCTTTCTTTCGGCCACCAATTAGGCTGTCTTTGGGAGGTACATTATGCTAATAATAATTTTATTCTAAATGCATTTTAATTGGAATAATAAGAAAAAATTGAAAAAAAAAAAACCTTTATTTCTCAGATTTCAGCCATTATAGTTTAAAAATAAAGCGTTCTACTGTGGATAACATTTTACATTTTATTTGCACATTTGTCCCGGTTATTGCAATGTTTAAAATATTTCCCTAGTACAATGTTTGGCGCCAATATTTTATTTGGAAATAAAGGTGCATTTTTTTCAGTTTTGTGTCGATCACTAATTACAAGCCCATAAATTTTAAAAAATAACAGTAATATACCCTCTTGACATACATATTAAAAAAAAAGTTTAGCACCAAAGGTAATTATTTATGTATTTATGTCTAGTTATGAAAAAAAAATGGGTAATATGGAAGAGTGTGGGAGGGAAGGAATTAATTTTAAATGTAAGTGTGGGTATTTGTATTAAATAAAATGTATTTAGGTGTAATTTTACTATTTGACCACAAGATGTCCTCACGCATTGTCTATTCGCGTACGCAAGTACGTGAATAGGAAGTAATGTGTGTCACTGTAACACTGTGAGATACAATGACGCAAGCATGTCATTGATGCCAGTGTTCATTGACACGGGGACTTAGATTAATGAATGGGAACTGAGTTCCCATTCATTCATCTCCCTGCTAACGGGCGGTGACGAGTACCCGCACAGGAGTGAAGCCGCCCACTGCTGAAGACAAATATTTAAGGCCCTGGGACTTCAAGTGAAGTTTTACCAGGTCGTGATTATGCTGTACCTTGTGTAGTAAGTGGTTAAACCAAAGCAACCAATCAGAATTCTGCTTTCGGGGATGATACCTCACTATGTTTACTAAAGTTTACTAAACTGTATTTTTTTTTTTTTTTGTTCCTTGCAACTGAAAAAAAAAAAACACAAACCAATCAGTTCACCTGCTGTCATTCCGTAGGTGGTCTAAAAACGTAAAGGAGAATTTGATTGGTTGCTACGTGCGGCCTTCCATGTCTACCACGTTTTATCGAAAACCGTTGCAAGAAAAGGTCGAGACGGTTTAATTATGGCCTCAGAGAGATATAGATTATTTTACCCAAATGTATACTGAAAATTTCCTCTGCAAGCAGTAAAATGTGTGTAATTAAAGTCGTGCCTGCTTTGCTGAAGTCTGCTAGGACAGATGATCTGTTTTCATACATTAGATAAGCCATTACGGTTACAGTCAGAAATCCGTGTAAGCCATTAAATTAAGTTCTTGCTTGCTTGGAGAATAGCTGCCAATTTCAGCTTCACAAGAAATTGTGTTCCGGCTTTTTTTTCCTCCCTTTTCCTTGTAGTTGAGAAATGTTGAAGGCGAATCATATTTTAACGGTCTGATGCCAATTCCAGTAGCTGCGGGAGACATGTCATGGTTTATATTCAGTGTCGCCCGCACAAGGCCGGGTGCAGCTAATAATAAGTTGATTTACTTTATTCAAACAGGAAGACTAGTAAATTGTCTCGCTTCCAACAGGCTAATCTATAAGTATGAAGAGCTTGGAATGACCAGTGTACACACATAACATGAGGTGTGTCAGCTCCATCCAACTTTCCTGTTTCATGGCTTCTTTGTTAACTAACCCATATTAGCATTTTAACAGCAACGCAGTGAACTTCTGCCTTTCTTCTTCAACTTGGGCACAGTGTGTAGATCATCCATCATCCTGTCCTTGGCCACCACAGGCTACTGGCCCCACATCCATTCATAGCTATAGAGGAATTACCCGACTGTGAACAACACAGCTGGCTGTAGCATTTTTTTCTCTTTCACGCTACTGCCAGCATTGTTTGCCGTGGCAACAAAAGTTAACAGAATGTTGTTGTATTTTTTTCTTTAATAGCTACTACAGATATTGCAAGCACATCTTTTATGACAGCTCTCATAAGCTGTGTCCTCGTGTGACTAGTGAAGGTTATAGCTCAGAAATACTTTGTGGAGGTCTGGAGTCTTTAGATGTCTTCAAGGTTTATTAGGCAGTAGTGTGAGTATCAGTTTGCTTGGTTAATTCACATAGACGGCATATTTGTGGCTGTTTCATTGCTTGTCAGGCACGTGCACAGGGGGGTGCTCGGGGTGCTACAGCACCCCCCCTTTTTGAAAGTTAGTCTCATGGGCCCCTTTTTCCACAACCTCCTCCAGTGCTGCAAAATGACCCTAAATGTGCCTGCGTGCTTACTGTGGCCATCCGCCGCTGACAAGGGGTGGATCTGTTTCTGCAGGTCTGACCAGGGGCCAGGGGGACACATAGTAGCCAGTGCCACTGAGAAAGACCCCCCGGCGGCAGTGCAGCACGTTTCTATGGCAACAGCGCAACGCCAACCCGACGTAGAGACGTGGCTGCTCAGGGAGAAACTTGTCCAGCGTCGGCGGCGATGACGTCACGTCAGTAGGAGGAGAGAGCAGGAGGCACATGTGAGTGACAGACTGCGACACCACCCGGGCCAACAGCGCGCCTTATGGAAGAGAGGAAAGTGCCCAGCTGAGCCCGAGACAGTGTTCCTGCTGCGAATTGTGGTGACTGGTGCGGTGGTGAGTAGTCTTTGAATTGGGCCAGGCAGAGCAGAGAGAGGGGTATGCCCTGCAGGACAAGAGGGATTGGAATGGAAATGACGGAGTGGAGCTGACTGAGAGTTAAAGGGGGGGTGCTCCAACGTTTTGTCCTACATTGTCGAAATGTCCTACGCTAATGATAGAATGATGGAGAACTCCATTCAGGGGCCCTAAATTAACTTGGTGTCGGTGGGACTCTGGGAGCAGGAAGGGGGCACTTGATCTTGATTTGATGCAGGCTGGTAATTTGGTTCTTGGGGGGGGGGGGGGGGGTTTGCAGGGTAGGTCTATGGTGTAGTAGGGGGGCTCTGACTTTAACTTGCCACTGACCAGTGGTTGGTAGTGGGGTTATGGGATTATTTTTGGGGGGAGGGGAGGTGCAGGGTAGCGATATGGTGTGGGTGGGACCAGAAGCAGGAGGGGGGCTCTGACATTAGCTTAAAGAGAATCTGTATTGTTAAAATCGCACAAAAGTAAACATACCAGTGTGTTAGGGGACATCTCCTATTACCCTCTGTCACAATTTCACCGCTCCCCGCCGCATTAAAAGTAGTCAAAAACAGTTTTAAAAAGTTTGTTTATAAACAAACAAAATGGCCACCAAAACAGGAAGTAGGTTAATGTACAGCATGTCCACACATAGAAAATACATCCATACACAAGCAGGCTGTATACAGCCTTACTTCTGAATCTCAAGAGATCACTTGTGTGTGTTTACCTTCAGTCCCCAGCTTCTCTCATGCACTGAACATTACAGGCTTCCTGCAGACAGCTCTGCCTATGTCGTTAATTCCTCAGTATGTGACAGACCAGCTCCTTTCACAGCCTCCACAGGAGGATTTTTATCCAGCTCTCTTCTATCACTGATAAGATAGCAGAGAAGCTGCTGGCTTATGTAAATAAAACACACACTGGAGTGTGCATAGAGGAACAGTTCAACACTGAAGAACTTGGCAGCCTTCCAGACACAGGCCGACAAGTCTGACAGGGGAAAGATACATTGATTTATTACAGAGATGGTTATAGTAGAAAGAGCTGCAGTAAGCCAGAATACATAAGAATAGGTTTAGGAACTTGTAGGATGGTAGAAAAAACGTTGTAATTTTTGTTACAGAGTCACTTTAAACCTGGTGGTAGTGTGATTTTTTTTTTTTAATTTTAAGTAAACCTGAAATGGGGGATAAAATACATTTATACATACCTCCGCTGCCTGCAGCTTCCGCAAATTACCCCAGAAAGTCCTCTAGTCCGGGGCATACTGCTCATGGGTGGAACTGGGACCCTGACTTTCACTTGATGCTGGCCTGGTTGGTAGTGTGTGTGTACAGTGTGCGTGTGTGTGTGTACAGTGTGTACAGGGTGTGTGTGTACAGGGTGTGTGTGTGTGTGTGTGTGTGTACAGAGTGTGTGTGTGTACAGTGTGTGTGTGGGTGTGTACAGTGTGGGTGTGTACAGGGTGTGTGTGTGTGTGTGTACAGGGTGTGTGTGTGTGTGTACAGGGTGTGTGTGTGTGTACAGGGTGTGTGTGTGTGTACAGGGTGTGTGTGTGTGTACAGTGTGTGTGTGTACAGTGTGTGTGTGTGTGTGTGTGTGTGTGTGTTTACAGTGTGTGTGTGTGTGTGTGTGTGTGTGTGTGTGTACCTAGGTTGTACCTAATGTGATCCCTGACTAAACTCTGTATATTTGTATATTAATGTCATGTTTGTACAACTTCTTTTGACACTTTTTTGATGTGCAGGGCAAGGGGGCTGGGGGGGAAGGGGCGAGGCCCCTTTTCTTAAATTTAAGCACCCCCCACTTAAGGACCCTCTGCACGGCCCTGTTGCTTGTTAACCACTTTTTAGGCACTTGTGCTCGCTATGTGTATTTGCGTGGTTGGCCATAGCTAGTGTTAACACAGCGTTAAGATATGGCTTACCAACTGTTTCCGGTCTACTGTGGTGGCCAAGTAAAGTCACGGTCAGGTACATGTGAGTGGCAAAAACTGATGGGTGGTTTATGATAGAATCATTAATTAAAGACTACGGCCTGGCAGAAATAATGATTGAAATTATGAAATGGACGACTTGTTGTGAGCATTATTGAGAATGAGGGAAGTGTGATCATGTGACCAGATGGATATTCCATCACTATACCTATGTGGCTTCTTTATTATGACTGCAATGTTTTGCAATCCTTTAGAAACTGGTAAAGCACATAAAGAAGTGTTTCTTACTTGCCTGGACTATTGCCATATGCATATAGTAAATGTGGTGGTATGCATTATTTACCACACCGCCCCTCTCGATATATCAGACCTCTGCAGAGATTTGAGTAGTGATGACCATGTCTAGGAGAACTCATGGAAAAGCATGTGATCAGTTTGGTCAGGTGATACATGTGTAAGTCTCTGATTCTGGTAAACATGAGGATCACTAGATCTGATGAAGCCTTTCACAGTGCTTAATACAGCATAAGGCCATGGAACACCAGTCTAGGCCCCTTCTTTCTTTTTTTTTTTTAACAAATCCCACGTCTATTCTTTTTCAAAATTGGTTGATATATGCCTAACCTTATGCTAGGTACACATGATTAAATTCCTCATCCAATAAATGTGCCCCTGTATGTGCATTTCTACATTACCTGTCCTATGTCACCTACCGCACAGTGCCCATCTGTCTACCACTTCCTGCTCCTCCATTTGTGCCTCACACGCCACCGGCGTTTAGTACATGGCGAGTGTGATGTCACACAGGAACCACAAGCTATATGCCGGTGGGGTGTGAGATGCAAAAGGAGGAGGAGGAAGCGGAAGACAGATGGACAATGCGCGGTGGGCGACATAGGACAGGTAATGTATAAATGCACGCACAGGGGGCACAATTATACACTAAGGGAAACAACGCTGGGGTTTCGTCACGTTCGCCGCTTGTCCGCTATTGCTTGCCACTACCACCATCAACCACTATGTTCCGACTTCTTGCAGCATGTCAGATTGATACATGCAACCAATTTCGGCCTGAAATTGGTTGCATCGTCGATTGGGCATACTCTTGGCAGCACCGATTTCATCTGATTCGATAATTATCAAATTGCATGGTCGGCTGCCAAGTTTATTCGTGTATGGCTTTAGTAATATTAGGCCTTTCTGCATGTGTGGCAACTTACAAACAACATCCTTATATTGAAGCAGTGCCTTGTTAGCAGAGTTTTGTTCAGCACACAGGTCCCCTTATCATTGCTGCCACAAGAGCTTTCAACAGCAGATTGATTTTTCAGTAAATGAAAAATTTAGTGTAATTTTTTTGTGTCTGAGATTTTGATGGATGTTTGATACAAGTACACATGAGAAGTTGTAATTTTCCCGTTATCCCCATTAGCTTATCTTGTGAATTGTGTCTATTTAAAGCCTAGCGCACACGCAACTACATTCACTTTCAGTCTGTAAATGGATTGTCGAGGGATCAAAACTGAAAGCTTCTTCAGATTGATCTAGAATAAACGGTAAACTTATTTTACCAATCATTGAGCAAATGAACATATTGATCAAATTGATGATCGAGAATAAGATTGTGGGCCGCACTATCCACCCAACATGTGCATTGTCCACAATGAAAATTACACCACCCAAATTAAGAATAGCCAGATCATAGCACCATCTGTTGGAAAGTGTTTCAATTACAGCTTTATTTCAAGTTATTTCACTAACCTAAAACCACTTAAAAACAGAAATAATAAACCTCCTCTTTGGCTATCCTCATCAAGATATAACTATATATATCATAGTAGCAGTAGAGTGTTGTACCGTGTTAACCATCAGTAAAAGCAAGAAGTTTTGAATCAGGATGATGCCCTTTTTTGGCTAACTTAAAATGGATCCGAGATGAACTTTTACTCATTGCATAATTGTGTTCCTTTCCTATTGTTTATAGGGCATTCCTCAAGCCAAATACTTCTTTGTTTTAATACTGTAATTCCCTATAAACTAAACAAGCTTCGCTTTTCAGAGAGCCTTAGCATTTTCAGACAGTAGCAAGGGCTCATGGGAGCTCAGTCTGGGCAGGAGGAGGGGGAGGTATTACTAGCCAGAGATTTCGGAGGAGAGGAGGGAGGAGGAGGGGGGTTAGGTGTTTTTCACGGGCTGAGTGGTAAAGATGCAGATAAGCTTGCCTGTGTGTAACGTTTACAAACATCATGGCTTCTGTCATTGTATCAGAGGAAGTAATAATGATATTCTATTGAAGCTGTTTGCAGCTAGATTTGCTGTGTAAACTATCTAAACTTTAGATAAGATATATAGACAAGTTACTTATTATTGTTAGTTTTTCATCTCGGATCCGCTTTAAAAGCTTAAGAGTAAGCAAGCTTTCAGCTGTTAAGCCTTCTTCCAACACCATGTCCTGTATGTTGACAAGATGTAGAAAACAGCTCATTTACCTTGGTATATCTTGGCAATCTCGGTATCTTCTTCTGGCTGGTTAGTGTACTGGTTAAGGGCTCTGCCTCTGACACAGGAGAACAGGGTTCAAACCTTGGCTCTGCCTGTTCAGTAAGCCAGCACCTATTCACCAAGGAGCTTGGGCAAGACCTCCTAACGCTGCTACTGCCTACAGAGCGTGCCCTAGTGGCTGCAGCTTTGGCGCTTTGAGTCCGCCAGGAGAAAATCATGATATGAATGTTCTATGTCTTGTCTTGGCTTTTGATGTGAGTAGTGTACGAGCTGTGTTTTCTACATCTTACAGAAGGAAAACAGAGAGAAGGGCACCTTGTGTGTTTTTAGAGATAAAAGCCTGTCTTCCCTCATCTGTAAGTTATCACAAGTGTAATTTGATCTCTCAGCACATAAATTCGTCAGTCCTTGGCAGGCACAGCTAATACGAAAATACAGGATATTAACCCTTTCTCTGCTTCCAGGAAAGTAGGAAGTAAACACCCTGCAGATTTATTGCAGGCGTTCTGTAAGCTATAACAAAAATGTTTTTCTTTAAAGGTTATTGTGCTGTTGCTTATCTTTTAGAGAAGAGAGGAAGTTCTGAGTTTAGGTCCGCTTTAATGTGTAACAGACATTGCACAGTGTGTAGTGAAATAATTACTGATTACTAAGACCCCCTACAAGCCCTTGCTGCTGGCATATGTATAGATGCTGGGCTTTCTATAGGCGTGATTTAGCACGTGCATTGCATCCCCCATTCACCTTGATCTCAGATGCTGAGCAGTTTAAGGATGCAGTGCACATCAGCGGACACAATCTGGATTAGAGCTGTGTCAGTAACATGGGCCTCAGCAGATGCCAGGCATAAGGCTGACTGACAGATTTCACTATTCAGTAGCATTTTCTTGTACTTGTAAAAATGCTGCTCGCCAGCACAGAACATTCACTTTATTAGTCATTTGTAAAGATAATAATGTGGCTTTATTTAACCCTCAGACCAGACCGGTGGTATTATACCATTTAAGGCCCTGTCCTACAAACCCACCATTGTGTTCCTGTATGGAGATATATGTGATATGTTGTGTCCCTGTGTTAGTACATTTTTGTCTCTAGTGTGCTCCATTGGCCAATAATACTGGCAATGGGCGACCCATCAATCTGGCCACAGAAAAATGGTGGAACCTACACAACAATGCCCATGCATTGGATTGAAATTACAGGCACATGCTAGATTTTCATTGCCCAAGACGATTGTCATAAATGAAAATGTGAGTGTAGTCCTCTTGACAACGTTTGCCTTTCTTTCAGTGTCAATTTGTAAGTTGTCATATTTTTATGTACACACACTAGAATGTGTGGATAAATAATTTTCCGTGTTTCAGGCTAGGTTCATAGTACTCAGTTGTATAGCGCATTCATTATAATGTGTTATAAGTGTGAACTGCAATGGGGAGTGGACATAGACTTTAATGCAAAGCCTGCATGCAGCAAGCTAGAATAACGCAATCCGTTAGGCCCGGTTCACATTATCGTTCCCTGTCCGGATTTTCCTGATCTGATCCGGACCGTATACTGTTCAAACGGAATGTACGTTCCGCATAGCAATGCAAAGTCTATGCGGACATTCACACGTGTCCGTTCCGTACAGTACGGAGCCGGACCAGATCCGGACTCCGGACACTTTTCCAACATGCGCTATTTTTTGGGTCCGGATCTCCGGCCCACGCACCCGGACCGGAGCCGGACCTGAGCCTGACAGCACCATCCGGAACACAGAAACCAATGGGGAACGGAAGGCACAGAACACACTGCCTACAAAAACCTAACGTTCTACCCCACTTCCTATGCGTATCCAAGCAGCCATTTCGGATGGGGACACATGGGCCAAGCATGTCTGGAGTGGAGCAGCAGTGACAGACGTGCTGGAGCTGTTTGGCAGAATGTCGGAGGTGGAGGTGAGGCCTACAGCGGAGGAACCTGATTCTACAGGTGCACCTTCTGCTGACCCAAACATTTTTTTATTTAAATTTCACTATTTTTGCCCACGGATCCAGATGGCAGCCTGATGCATGCTTGATACAAACGGACCGGATCCGGATCCATACGGTTCTGATCAGGATCAGGTCCTGATCTGATCAGGATCCTGTCTGTTTACTTGCCAAAACGCAAGTGTGAACGGGGCCTTACAACTCAGTACTATGAACAGGCCCATAGAATTGTATGGGCAGTGATGCAGGATTATTCTGCAGTGCAACTGATCTCTGTTAACAGGGCCTAAGACATAGATTTGGACACACAGTATTTGCAATGTAGTTGTTTTTTGTGTGTGTGTTTTTGTTTTTTGGCTGTTAGCAGTGGGATTTGATGTTTTTCAAACAAGTTGCAACATTTTCAAAAATACTGTAACGTGTAATAAAAAAAAAAAAAACCCTGTTACAATACATTTTGTACACCAGAACTACTTTGTTTGTAACTTGTAGAGAAATATCTGTATAGGAAAATAAGTCAGTACCATTTACACTATATGTCTTTTGTGATATTGGCAGCCAGGACCCCAAAGTGTAAAGGTGGCCTTACATCTATCTATAGGCTCGACCATCGGATTTGATAAATTACTTGAATTGGATAAAAATTGGTGCTACAACAAGCATACCCGATCGACGATTGGACCGGAATCGGTGAAATGTATCAATCGAGCATGCTGGGAAATTTTGGTCCGAAGTGGTCGACTAGGTGAGCGGCGGTAACAGTGTGGGAGATATCGACGGATCCCCCGACTGTTTCCCCCCCTCCCCCGCCAATGTTAATGTGCTCATGTATTCAAATCTCACATGTTTTAGCTGTCGCAAGTGTCCAGTTTCTCCTACTTATTCGCGCCCATGTGGCTGCTGTGCATAGCAGGTGGAGCATATGTGACACCTCAAGCTGCTTCTTCTCATGCTGCCCGTACCCCCCCCCCCCTCCTGCATAGCCACATATGAGTTGTCAGCCAGAGTCTGAAGATGCATATGTACAGCGTCGTGGCTGCTCTCTTGCCCCGCAGGGGTCGGTATCTGATGCCTTATGGCCCATACTCACGGTCTACAATTGTCGCCTGTGAGTATGAGGCGTTGCACGGGCGCGCACCTCGAACAGTCGCTCGTCGCTGATGTCGCCAGGCGATTGAACCGGTCAATCGCCTAGCGACAGTTGCCGCCGCAACTTCGCCGCAACTGTCGCTAGTCCGCGTGTGTATGCGGACTAGCGACAGCAACCCCATAGCCAGCGCACTTTCCGGCGGGGAGGAGGAACGTCGGCGACAGCTTCCATCGCGCCACTAGTCCCTCTTCCGCAGTGTGTATGCGGAGGGACGTGGCGACGAGCTGTCGCCGAACTGTCGCGCACACGCTCCCGTGTGCTAGCGACATGCAGTTTTGGTTGCCCTTGAGTATGGGCCATTAGGCAACAGAGCTAAGCTACATAACCCCCTGTGGGTATGTAACTTCCTTGTGTTGGTTTTTGTTAGTTATGAATCTGATCAGCCCTGTACAAAGTTGTGGTTTAGCCTAAGTGAATTCAGAAACGCCACCTCGATCGATGCTTGATTGTTGTGTGTGTGTGATGCTAGATGGGTGTGGCTGGGGAGAGTCCAGGCAGAGCGGGTATGAGAGTCATCAGGTTACATTCGCTTTGTAGTACATTGACCAGTACAAAGCTTGCGGCTGCAGTGGGGAAAGTGCTATTGCTAAAATCTGATCTGACATTGATTGGGGCAAGGTGGTAAACCATTGAATCAGGTACAGGGCCAAAGCAGAGGCGAGAGGCTCCCTGAGGCTCCAGCCTCAGGGCGCAGTGTAGGAGGGGGCTCACAACTCACTCAGCTTTCATTCACTATTGTGTTTGAAGTATAGAGAAATAAGAAGAGGGGATACATGGCAGTGACTGCAAGACGGATAGCTAGAGGGTAAGGTGTTGGGGGCCCTTAGGGCCTTTTTACACTTAATCAGTTGCTCTCAGTTAAAACGGAAAGAAAACTGATTTTCAAACTAATGCCCATGTTTTCCTGCGGCACCTTTTACACTTAACGCGTTTTAACTGAACTCTTCTTCCCAATGCACTGCTATGGAAAAAACGCATACTAACGCACACCAACTGATTAAGTGTAAAAGGGGCCTTAAGGTAGCCATACACTGGTCGATTTGCCATCAGATTCGACCAACAGATAGACCCCTCTATGGTCGAATCTGATCAGAGAGGGATCATATGGCTACCTTTACTGCCAACAGATTGTGAACCGATTTCAGCCTGAAACCATTCACAATCGGTGGTGGTGGTGCTGCTGCCGCCGCTCCCCCCCCCCCCCGCATACATTACCTGCTCCGCGGGTGCGACTGCCCTCGGTCACCGCTGCTCCGTCTCCGCGCTGGTCTCCGAGTCCGGCATGCTTCACTTCTTCCTGCCCGGCAGAAAGTTTAAACAGTAGAACGCCCTCTACTGTTTAAACTTCCTGCCGGCAGAAAGAAGTGAAGACCCGGCGACCAGCGCGGAGACGGAGAAGCGGTGACCGGGGGTAGTCGCGCCGGCGGAGCAGGTAATGTATGCGGGCGCTATTGCGTCGGGCACTCGAACGCCACTAGCGACGCGCTCCCTACCCGCGGGCGATCAACGGTAATTTTCCGCACGGAGCGATCGACGGGATAGATCGAAATTCGGCGTGTAGCAGGAACGATGTGACAGATTCGATCCCAGTGATCGAATCTGCTGTCGATCTGGCGGGAATCGGCCTAGTGTATGGCCAGCTTAAGTCTAATAGCAATCAGTGTGTGATCTGATCAGGTAGATATCATTTGTTTACCCCATCTACCAGTGTATTCCTAGCATTAGCCTCAGCACTTCCCTAGCAAAAAGAGCTGGTTTTTCAGTGTTTTGCTGTATTCTGCCAGTTTGGATTTCCTGCCCTAGGAAGATTAGGTTGTGAGCAGCTACTGGTGTGTGATTTTCTCCGTACGATGCTGCACACTGTGTCAGCACTGTGAGTAATGCTTAACATTTATAGCTGTATGTAGCGCAATATACAGTAGCCCAATCTTGTACGCTTTGCATCTAATCCCAAAAGCAACCAATGTCTCTCCTCACGGAAATGTATTATTTAGGATGTTTATCCTCTGGCCAGAGAAGGCCGTGTTCAGATATCAAACCAAGCGGAGACTGGGATTAAAGCAGCTCCATTAGTTTGTTGCAAGCTATTGTTCCCATGCGGAGACCACTCCCGCCATCAGCAGAGATCACACAGTTGAGTTCTCCTATAGAGGATATTTGAGCACTCTTGTGAAGCGTGCGTGTTGTTGAAAAGCACTGACTGGTTTCTAGGGTGGATCCATCCGCCTGGCTTTCCTGTAGTTGAATCTATTTACGTAATTTCAATGTACTGCCGACCAAAACATAAATAAGCTGCTAATCTGTTTATTCTTGCCTCAGGAAATGAATGGTGAAGCCATTCATTCTGTAGCTGCAGGTATCTCTTCCTGAAGAGTTATTGAGCTCTGGCCATAAACATAAAACACTCACAGCGGAGCTTCCCTGGAGCCAGCCTGGTGTCCAATGCTGTTAGCATCACTTTTTAGTCTCCTGGAAGAAATAATATTGCCATCAAATTTGATGAATAAAGGAACCTTGTCTGTATCCTTATTGATGAGATTGATCGTAAGCAGCTGGGCAATTGGCAAACGTCCATATCGGCGACCTTCACTGTAGCCACTATGTTCCTAATAGGGAGATAAATTAAAATGCATGCTCATTAAAGCGGGCCTGAACTCAAAACGTCCTCTCTGCTCCAAAAGATAAGCAACAGCATAATAACCTTAAAATAAAAACATTTGTTACAGTTGATACAAATCCTTCAATAAATATGCAGTGTGTCTTCTTCCTGCTTCCGTGGAAATGGATTTATTGTTAACATCCTTTGTTTAAGAATGAGGTGCTCTGCGGAGGCAACCAGCTGACACGACTGATCTATTCTGATTGTCTGTATTTTCTAAGCATTACTGTTTTTTGTTAAGGCTCAGGATCTTAAACTGGGGCTCTCCTGCTGATGCATGGATATCAGTCCCTAAAGAAACAGGCTGCATTTTTGGAGGCATTGTTCCAGCTCACACAATAGCCTCCTCTGTTGTACAGGAGCAACACGCGCATCTTAAACTGACAATATTAGGCTTGAGCATTGGAGCTCCTATAGGGAGCATTGCACACGCTGCAAAGCTCTGTGTATGAGACCTGAATAATGATGCTAATCGTTCAATAAAAGACAGGTGTTCTGCAAATCATTTGTTTTCTATTGTGTCACATCAAACTGAGCATGGCTGCTACAAAAGGGAGAGTATTAAAGAATGATCTGGCCATTGATTGATCAACTGGTATAATAAATACGAGCAGTGACCTTTTCATATGTTGCAGAGCATACGTGTAAAAAGGGCAGCCTTGGGGTAATTTGGGCGCTAGGAGAAGCTGATAGTAGAATACTGGGAAAATAGTTGATTTTCTATCAGTGGGCACTGGTTAATACCGATAGTAGAATATCAGTTTTTTTTACGATATTTAGTATGACTTGAAGAGGAACTTTAGGGAAAAGGGGAAATAAAGAAATCAATACATTGCAAAGTGAGAAGTTAATAAATAGAAAGAAATGATCGATATTCTCCTTGTTGTTTGATACACAATCAGTCTGCACATCATCATCTTTACTACTGGCAGACCAGAAAAAAACTAGGCAGTACCAACTGCCAATATTTATAACCACACCCACTAACAATGCGGCAGGCTAAAAGGTTGTTTTTAATAGATATACATATGCACAGAGGGAGATATTGGTTGCTTGGCAGTTGGCACAACGCAACAAGGTTCAAAGACAGGTCCTGACATCACACTGTGGGAGGGGTTTCATTCACCTGATTATCTATTTGAAAAAAGGTAAAGATTTCTCATGGGAAAGGGGATATCGGCTACTGATTGTGATGAAGTTACTCTTTAACCTGACCCTCCTCTTACACTAACCCTGAACTTTTAATTAATTAGGTTTAAAATAACTTCCAATATTTATCCTACCCCTACCTTTTTACCATACAGGCTTGTCAACCCCAGTATGTACGGTATTAGGGCCTGTTTCCACTACACGCAGATTCTGCATGCAGAAAACTGACTCCAATGAAAGCCTGTGGGCCTGTTTCCACTGAACGTGATTTTTCTGATGCAGATTTCCCATAGGCATTCATTGGAGTCAGTTTTCTGCATGCAGAATCTGCGTGTAGTGGAAACAGGCCCTTAGCTGTTATGCTGTGCTTACACTGATCGTAATCAATCTGCTTGCTGCTGATCTCTGCTTACATAATGTTTAATGTTATCCCCATTGCTTCAACAGTTGTAAATTGACTCTCTAAACTCACTAGCATGTCTTTGCTGAAGAGATAATAACTGCAACAGGTTAACTGGCTTCTCTTGGCTCATTTTTACAATGTAAACATGGCCACTGAAAAACTTTTATCTTTGAACAGATGCAAAATCAGTAATATACAGTAACTGCAATGCATTAGTAATCAGAGCCTCATTTTAAAACATCCTAAGCACACATAAGAGAGGTTGCAGCACCAAAAGAGGCAAAACAGAAATGTTGGAGGGCAAAGGCCTGTCAACTTTATTATTTAAAGTGGAACTGTAGTAAGAATATCCCCTTTGCTTCAATAAGTTAGCCACACCATAAGAATGTCTGTAAACAAGAAATCACTGTATATTCTGGTGTATGAGACTTTTTAACCCTTAAAAGTCAGGGGTCGTCTTATATGCCAGGTGTAATTTATGCCGGCTGATAGGCCCTATCCTGTTGCCGAGTCTCAGATCTCGCTGCTGAGGACTGTAGTGAAGCGGCGCAGGCGCACATGTGCGAGATCTGAGAGGCAGAGAAGGAGCTAAATAGGATACAAGGGTGGGCCAGAAGGGTGAAAGAGGCGTGTTTTATGGGCACAGCCCGATCTATTCTTCCATACCGCTCTGATAAACAGGTAGACAAGGAGAGCTGACCAATCCACTTAGGGAGAGTTGACCAATCCAATCAGTCAATCGCCTATATACTGTTATATGCTGGGTACCACATACAGTACAGCACCAGTATCTGTTCATACATGGCACCAGTATATGATTTTTTTGTCATTTTTATTTGGTGCGCGTTGGAAGAAAAGGTAGTTTTTATACGGCGAGTATATCCCAAACTCTATATTTTAACTGGAAAAGGTGGGGGGTCATCTTATACGCCGGACTATACGGTATTTGTTAAAATTATTAGTCAGTTTTAAGGCACAGCTTCCTTCATTGTCTTTTCATCACTATTTGCAGCTGATTTTGTGAGCATAGCAGAAAGGTTTTGCATGATTCAGTGTGACTGTATACATTTGATATTCCTCTGTTATTCCTGTACACTAAGTACTCAAAAGATCACTTGCCTGTTTCAGCTGGTAGACTTATTTTGCTGTAGGTTCAGTAACTGTGCTCGAGCTATTGATTGGGTCTTCCTATCTATGAGCAAAGTACAGATTATAAATTTCAGACACCTGTGTCAAGACTTCAGAAAGCTTTAATAAAGTTTTAACAGGTCATCATTTAGTATTCCGTTAAAAACACCAGATTTCACCAAGACTGTTCAGCATTTTGGTCATGTTTTACCACCTGTGCTGTGGGGTGGAGTACTCCATACCCCCTCTCCCCCCAAGTAATTCGGTTTGCTGGAAATACTGATAATTTTATTGTTTGTTTTTGTTTTATATATATATATATATATATATATATATATACACAATTTAAAGCTAAAATAATGGTGGCTGGAAAGCAATTAGCATGTCACAACCCTGGAAACTAGACATGGAAAATGCTAAATATAGAATAGATAAGCCCTAATTACATCAGTAACACTGACATCCATGCGACATTGAAATTCTATATGCATTTGTTTACATGCACCAATGTTGTGCATAGACTATCTATTTATAGCACAAGTTTCTCCTGAATATGTAATCATGCTAATAATATCATGAATAGCCTTTGTAATTTATACCTATTAATTTGCCTTCAAATGTAATCAACAGCAAAACATCTGAATAGCATTCAGACTAGCAAACAGCATTTGACTAAAAAGCTGCATACACTCGATTATATAAGACATTTGAAACATTCAAACAGGTTTTGCCTTAACAGACGTTTATTGTTGTGAAAACAACGAGCGATCGATATTATTTCAACTGGCGGAGCAATTCAGTAGAATGTTGGACAGATATCGTGCATTGGCCAGGTGTGTACAATGTTGTTAAAATGACATTGTTCCACAGAATATCATGTGAAATGTTACCTTCGCTTGCATATGTAGTATTCAAACTACATGGTTGTTTGGAGTATTAGTGTGTGAGGACAATGTCATTTGAAAGACTTTTTATTTTTACGATATTGCTTATTTGTTTGCAGCCATTTTGATCTACTCTGTGTGTGGACCTTAAGGGATGCACAGGACAATATATTTTGGCAGATTTGAAATCTTTGACCTATCAGCATATGCAAATAATACAATTCAGATCCCGTTTAGACTGCCTATTGAACGAAAGGGTGATCAGGCAGGGCAATTCATTTTCATTGTACTATAGGGGGGGCTATCAGATGATCAGTGTCCATATAGCATTGTACTGCATTGAGCAATTCAACACTATTATTAGGATTAGTAGTATGACAGATACTGCTATGTAGGAAGAGCTGGTACATCTATCAATACTACACCGTTTATTTCTGACTATGGAGTGATTGATTGTTTGCTGACTGTAGCTGTAATCAACCCATGTTTGTCTAGCTTAATGCCTGGAAATTAGTTGGGAAGATAAGCATGAGACGACGTATAGATTGACCGACAGATCCAAAGATAACAGCCAACTTGGAACAACATACTTTGCCTGGAAGAAATGGTTTACCTTTGTTAGTATATTGGGAATTCTAGCAACACTTTCTGGAAGTGTTTTTAACCCTTTAGCAGCCACTTTATTTAGACACTTGCGAAGAGCTCCACGCCAGTTTATTTTATCACTTTTTTGTTTGTTTATTTGTTACATTTCCCTTCTTCTAGTTAGTACTGCTGTAATGTGTATTTATGGGAACTTGGCACTAGGGGGCAGTGTGAGACAATAACAGAGGACTTCTTTCAGTTTCTTAATTTTCTGCTAGTAGAGAGAGATCGAAGCATTCCAAGAAATTTACAGCACGAGTTCTGCCGACTGAGCTCAAAAGCAGTGCATTTGATAACCCTATTGAAGCTCCTAATGGGTTAAACTCGGGCCCAGACACAAACTTTTCTGGAATAGAAAAAGCAGTTTCAAGTGATCCTTTTTTTTTAACTGCGATCTCACATCAGGAAACCTAGCCCCTGATAAACCGGTACCTTGCTCCAAGAGTCAACGCAACCCCTGCAATACACTTTGCAAATAAATAAGCAGTGGACCACTGGCTACAAACAATGGGTTCCTAGAGCAACAAAGGAGCTGCACCACTTGTTACGGCCCTACTGCTTCTTCATCAGGGGTCCAATAAACTCAATATTCACAGATCGTCTCTGACATCTGACAACTAATTTAGCTTTCTCAGCTTGCACATTTCCATTTAAAAGTTGTTCAGGTATGTACGGGAAAAAAATTGTTGTTTAAGATGCTTTTGTAACAATCTGCTGGCTATTTCATTGTATTATTTGAACAATCTATTTCTTTTAAAAGCGGTATAATGGGTTGCAAATAAAGGCACTTCTCAATTTTGTGAAAGCGGTGTTTGCATTTGTAAATGTCAGCGATAGCAACACTTTGCACTCTTGTCAGGTAGATATGAAAACAGTCTGCATACTGTAGTGGTAATCCCGTCACCCAGGAAATTGCTCTGAAGCGGCTGGCAATCCATTATCTATGTATTCGGCATTCTTCTATAACCTTTGTCAGGAAACGTTATTAATATTTTCTGTTCTTCTGCTCTTCGCATATCTAGACAGTTGGCTTTTAATGGCACAGTTATGTGGATTTCATTTCTAAAAACAGCCCGTAGTCCATGTCCACCTTTGTGATGTGTGAGCTACTGATCTGTGGTGTACTCTCTGTGGGTGAGCGGCTCCTGAGCCCGGCAGGAAATGCTACTGTCTGCAAGCGTTCGTGCAGGGCAGCCTGTCTAGACATGGCTATAGCTTGTTGATGTAAATAGAAGATTTGTGTGATGGTAGCCTTTTTTATTTATGCATATCACAGTCAGCATTGACTATCACCTAGGTTGTTGTTGTTGTTGTTATTATTATTATTATGCATTTATATAGTGCTCACATCTTCCACAATGCTTTACAGATTACATAGTCAGGGCATTAAGGTTCAGTTCACTCTATAGTGGACCATGCCAGAGAAGACACATCAGAAAGACATTGGTGTAAACTGGCCCATAAAAAATCATTGCCAGCTCTGTCCCATCTGCCAAGACAGAGGAGTTTGTGTGATCCAAGCCTAATAGTCTTTTAGAGGGCTCTGCCTCTGACACAGAAGACCGGGGTTTGAAACGAGGCTCTTCCTGTTCAGTAAGCCAGCACCTATTCGATGAGGAGACCTTGGGCAATTAGTATTATTTTAAGGTAGCCATACACTGGTCGATTTGCCATCAGATCCAACCAACAGATAGATCCCTCTCGGATCGGATGTGATCAGAGAGGGATCGTATGGCTGCCTTTACTGCAAACAGATTGTGAATCGATTTCAGCATGTGTGAAGCTGCCGCTGCCGCCACCCCCTTCCCCCACATACATTACCTGCTCCGGCCGGCACATGTCCCCTGGTCTCCGCTGTCTTCTTCTCCGTGCTCGGCTCCTCCAGCTTCACTGAACTTCCTGCCGGGGAAGTTTAAACAGTAGAGGGCGCTCTACTGTTTAAACTTCCTGCCGGGACAGGAAGTTCAGTGAAGATGGAGGAGCCGAGCATGGAGAAGAAGACAGCGGAGACCAGGGGACACGCGCCGGCCGGATCTTGTAATGTATTGCCGCTAGCGTCGGTCGTCGGACATTCGAACGCCGCTATCGACGCACTCCCGACCCGCCGGTGATCGAGCGAAATCTTCCGCACGGACAGATCTACGGGAATTGACGGGAACGTTTGATTTCGGACGGAAATCGATAGTTCTGTCAGCGTTTGCGCAACAATTTCACAGCAGATTCGATCACAGTGATCGAATCTGCTGTATATCGGCGGGAAAATCGTTAGGTGTATGGACCCCTTTAGACTAGTTGACCTACGCCTGTTTAAAAAACGGGCTCTAGGTCTCTTCACGCCGCTACCGCCACCAGTCAGTGCCCACCCGCCTACTGCGTGCACACACAGCGCCCGTTCGGCCAGCCTGAACGCCCGCCCTGCGTCCTGTCCCAATGGCTGTTGGTGCTTGACATGCGCAGTAGCGCAAAGCACTGACAGAGGGACAGACGCAGGGACACTTGTATTTTATTATATAGGATATGGGGAAAACTAGAGTGCTGAGGATAATCTCACACAAGCACTGGGAGAACATACAAACTTCATACAGAAAGTGTCATGGCTGTCATGGGGGGAGCTGCATTTACTTATATAATTAGAGCAATACTTTTATTGAGCACATTTGCGAGTTCTCCTTTAAGACCTTGAATTACAAAGAGTTTTGATTTGACTGGTTGACACTTCATCACTAATATATGAGACTGGCAGTGGTTCAATTATTCAGCACTTTGATTTACATCTGCATTAACTGATGTGCCACTGCTTTTGGATTTTATACCACCACTGAGAACAATGCTTGAGCTTTCCCTTTTGGTTTATAGTCCATCTCAAGGTCCTCAATAGCTGCCTAGAACAGTATGGATTATAGTTAACCAGTAAACCCCTGATTCAGATTCTCAAAATAATCTGTTGACACTGTGGAGTAGAAAACACTGACTGCTGGCACTGTAAAGTATAGAGCACTGACCGCTGGCACTGTGGAGTAGAGAACACTGACTGCTAGCACTGTGGAGTAGAGAACACTGACTGCTAGCACTGTGGAGTAGAGAACACTGACTGCTGGCACTGTGGAGTAGAGAACACTGACTGATGGCACTGTGGAGTAGAGAACACTGACTGCTGGCACTGTGGAGTAGAGAACACTGACTGCTGGCACTGTTGAGTAGAGAACACTGACTGCTGGCACTGTGGAGTAGAGAACACTGACTGCTGGCACTGTGGAGTGGAGAAGTTGCTGGCACTGTCTTTCTGGCATTTTGAGCAGCATTGCCGTGCGAGTTGTGCACATCACCACTGCCTGAAGCTTGCACCTCGCACCATGGTGTTCGCATTGTGGGCGACGGCTTAGTCAGTGTGGTTTGAGTCCATTGTGGTGTGTGCCCATGCAGGCTTTGGGCTGCAGCACAGTTGTGGTGTGCTTGCGCAGGTGCATCCTATATAATAAAACCCCTGTGTCTCTGCGTCCTGTCCGTGTGTGTGTGTGTCTGCTACCAGACTTACAGTTTGCTGTCTGTGAACCTTGTTGCATTGTGAGAAATGACAGCTTTTTCCAACTGTCAAGCAAGCAACATCTCCCTGTGTGCATATACTGCAGACAGCGGTAGAGGACGGGCGAGCGGGACGCATCTGTGCTTGCGTTGCTGGGGGGGACGGGACGCCCGTAGCCTAGCGCCAATTTTTTTAATGGGTGGGCTTTTTTACTAGTCTGTGCATAATTATATTGGGCGACAGATTACACCTCAAACATAGCCTAAAGGTGCGTACGCTTGGCGGACGTTCAGCCCACAGCAGTGCATGTGTACGCGTTGTCGGCGGACTGATAAGGCTGTTTCTGAACGATCCACTCAGCAGATCGTTCAGAAACAGCCTTATCAGTCCGCCTACAGCGCATACACGCACTACTGTCTGCTGAACGTCCGCCCAGCGAGATGGTCCAGTGGACCTGTTGTTGCCGGCGGTAGTGTGTGTGTACACACCATTAGTCTCGCCATTTATATGTTTTTAATTGCAAGGTCATCACTTGGCTTATCCATCCTTACCTGGGAATTGGCACATATTATAATGCACTTTGAAACACTACCAGCAAGAGGTCGTCTGTACATTTTTCCAGGTGGAGTGTTCATTGTAGTACTAATGTAGCAGTTGAATTTTATTTTATTTTTTTAACTTCGATACAACTTGTGTAGAGATTTTGGTGTTTTCCTGCTTATGACATTACACTGATAGTCTAAAAATTCTTAATACCTTAATCTTAAATCTGTCCTGTTACATATAATGAAAATACCACAAATTTTGGTGTTTTTGATTTATTTTTTTACAATCTGTGCTGCAGGCCAGCCACTAAAGAAATGATGTTGTCTTATTGATGCTGTGTTTGGTTCAGGTGTGCACACCATAATCCGTACAATATTATGCGTTGGGCATGAGTTTGCGTTAGTGCACGTTGGTACTCGTTTTTCCTGAAATGTAAGGCCCCGTTTGCACTTAATCAGTTGGTATCCGTTAGTATGCGTTAGTACGCGTTGGTACGTGTTTTTTCTTTAGCAGTGCATTGGGAAGAAGATTTTAGTTAAAACGCGTTAAGTGTGAACTGTGCCATAGGAAAACATGGACATTACTTTGAAAATCCGCAAACATAACTGAACTGAACATAATTATTTAAAGGTTGACTTTTTTGGGGGGGGGGGGGTTCATGAGCTGTATGCCAAAATCATCAATATTAAAACAATAAAAGGCTTAAACTACTTCAGTTGTGTGTAATGAATCTAAAATATATGAAAGTCTAATGTTTATCAGTACGTTACAGAAAATAATGAACTTTATCACAATATGCTAATTTTTTGAGAAGGACCTGTATATGGTACATTGGCTCTTTAATTCTGTATTACTTTTCTCCAACCCTGGCCTAATACTTGTTTATCTCATGGAATATCCAAGGAGGATAAACAGACTTGAATTGGCACCATGGCATTTGCTCGAGTTATGCACTAGCGATCTGAACAGAATTGGCAGGAAACTTGCACTTTGATACGATAACTGTGGTGTTTGTGCCTTGCCCCCCCCCCCCCCCCCGAGTGACATCTTGCCTGAGGCAACTCTATTGTAATGGAATTGAAAGGCTGCTTGTAGTAAAGGACACTGGAATGCCAGCATCATCACTGACATTCTTGTCATGATTGCTGATTTTGAAAACCAGTATATACTATCCTTTTGTATTAGGTAAGACCCATGTAAGTCAAAAGTACAGTGTATTGCTGTGGTGGTGACGACACTCAGGTGAATAATATGGTAAATTGATTACATGACCAGAAATTGATTGGCTAATGACTGGTTCTCTATGGCGTTATACAGTCTATCTCAATTAGATTTTAGAAGAAATCTGTCATGCCTTAAAGTGAACCCATTGAGATAAACTATGATATTTATCTTCCTTCTAAAAATGACATTTTTTAAGTATCCCAGGTTTTTTTTATATTTAAGCATTTACAAAGTAGGTTGAATGTTTAATTGTCTCTAATCATTGGCAGCCTTAGAAAAGTACCCCAGAGTTAGAAAAAGGTCAATAGTTCATGTATTTTATCTCTCCCTGCCCTCAGAAGTTGTATTCTGCCAGGAAAACTTTTATGGCTGTAATTTGCCTATCGACGATGTTTACTATATTCCTGACAAGGTGCTGACAAGACAGAAGCTGTCACTTCTATGCCCTTCAGGCAGCAAAATAAATTTAAGTAAAACAGCCTGGTTATTAATATATTTTGTACTGTACATATACATGTTTATCATCATGTCACATATCGCCTCAGCTACACTTTAACTGAACTACTAGTGTTGTATCAATCAATGCAGTGCCATGCTTTGTATGCAGTGGTCCATTAAAATTCTCCATGTTTCGATGGATGAACTACTTGGAATCAATTGAACTTTGATCGATCAGACATATTGGGGACTATTAATAGATGGTTGAGTGATTTGATTAGCTTGAAAAACTGATATGTGTATGTCAGCTTTAAATGAACCTAGTAATAAAGTGGCAAGCTATGCAGCATATGGGGTACCGTATGCCTGTTGCTCTTCTTTGTCCTGGCAGGTCACTGAATTGGGATCAAAAACCTACATAAGCCTGTAACGATAGGTGTCAGCAACCAGAGAGAATCTGATTATTAGTGATCAGCAGTATCACCAAGAATACAGATCTATACCTGATTATGGATGATCTGCAGAATCACCAATAATACAGATATAGTACTAACCTCTAGACACCTGAAGCGTGTAAGTGTTTGGTGTAACAGTAGGAATTGAACCACCGGGGTAGCAGGTGGTCCAATTAGTAGAGAAGACTCTACTGCAGTCAAGGGCTCCAGGAGGGAGAGTCTCCGACTGGTTTTGCAGCAGGGCCCCCCTCTGAGGAGCAGGGGACCCCTGCAGGAGGACTGAGCACCCAAAGGTTGGGTGACAGCCAGAAGGGTCGGGCAGGCCGGGTCGGCAACACACAGGCAGATAAAGTACAGAGACAGGAGACAGATTCGGTAACCAGGGACAGGCAGGGTCGGCAACAGTAGATCAGATGTGCGAAGGTAACGAATCAGAAAACAGAAGAGAAGTCAGGAGAGATACAATTCATAAACAAATATCCAATAATGCCTAGTCTTGGGTGTGAGGTCCGTGGTCTCACACCCTGGAACTGGTCTAAGGAATAACACAGATATACAATTCCTAGTCTGGGGTGTGAGGTCCGTGGTCTCTACACCCTGGAACTGGTCTAAGGAATAACACAGATGATATACAATTCCTAGGCTGGGGTGTGAGGTCCGTGGTCTCTACACCCTGGAACTGGTCTAAGGAATAACACAGATGATATACAGTGAACTGGCTAAGTGTGGATTCCCAGGTCCTCCTGGTTCCACCACACTGAAGGATCTGACTAAGGTTTGAGTGCTAACACGTAAGTATTCACAACGCCAGACAACCAGCAACTGAACAGCAAGAGATATACTGTATATAGTAAAGCGCTCCACAGCGCCGCCCAGCTCCCAATAACCAATCACCTGCTGAGCTGGGATCAGCTGACCCTTCTCCTATTGGCGTAAAGAGCCTGTCTTGCGGTGCGCGCGCACGCAGCTCTCCATCTGTGTGCACTACTAGGTCCAGACAAACCAGAAGCATGTTACTGCGCGGATTCCGCCGCTCTGTGCGCGGATTCCGCCGCCTCACTACCAGAACGTGCGGCGGCTTCTCCGCAATCCGTCACAAAGCCTTTACTGCTGCTTATGACTTCTCTTGCTCCCTCTACCTGGCATATAATATAAAGAAAAATATCCCGGAGATGGGCTCTGACTTGTATATTGTCAGTGCAGGCTGTGCTGTTTGTCAAGGTTGATTAAAAGGAAGTGCATAGAAAATATCAGCACAAAGATGTCACAAGCCTTAATGAGAACTAGAACAAGGAGCTGGATTTGATTTGCGTGATATTTTTAGCACAGATTGGAGGCCAATGGTAACACTGTAACGTTTGTTAAAACTAATAGATTCTTGTAATGTTACTGCCACTGGAAAAGGAGGCATTTGTTTGGTGAAACGTGTGCTTGTCCATTTGTAAAATGCGGTATACATTGATCTTAATGTATTTGTAATTGTGTGTAATTGTGAACCTGGACGCTGAGTGACTTTTACAGTTTAAGCTATACCTTCTCCCTGACTGAGCATTATATACCCATCTTTATTTTGCTTCTCTCACGTCTGATTTGTGAGATATCCTCAACTTCTCTGTTGTCTATTTTACAAGTAATTGGCAGTTAAGGTGAGTCCTCGATTTGTCAGGAAGGGAAGATGAATGAGAGGGTGAGTTCTTGGATTGCCAGGAAGGAAGGGTAAAGGGGGAGCTTGAGTGCTAGGATTGCCAAGAATGGGAAGGGGAGGGAGAGGGTTACCCCTATGATTGTAAGAAAGGAGAGGGAGAGGGGGTGTCCTTGGATTGCCAGGAAGGTGAGGGAGGAGGTGAGTCTTAAAGCGGATCCGAGATGAAAAACTAACTATAACAAGCATCTTGTTTATATATCTTATGTAAAGTTTAGATAGTTTACACAACAAATCTAGTTGCAAACAGCGTAAATAGAATATTATTTCTTCCTGTGATTCAATGACAGCAGCCATGTTGTTTGTAAACATTACACAGAGGCAGGCTTATCTGTATCTTGAGCAAACAAACTTAATCCCCCCCTCCCCCCACCCTCCTCCCCTCTGCCTCTGAAATCTCTGGCTAGTAATATCTCCCCCTCCTCCTGCCCAGACTGAGCCCCCATAAGCCCTTGCTACTGTCTGAAAGTGCCTTGGCTCTCTGAAAACCTGTAGGCGTGGCTTGTTTAGTTTATAGGAATTAGAGTATTAACACAAAAACAAAAAAGGATTTGGCTTGAGGAATGCCCTATAAACAATAGGAAAGGAACACAATTATGCAATGAGTAAAAGTTCATCTCGCATCCACTTTAAAGAGACTCTGTAACATCAAAAAACGTCCCCTGGGGGGTACTCACCTCGGGTGGGGGAAGCCTCCGGATCCTAATGAGGCTTCCCACGCCGTCCTCTGTCCCACGGAGGTCTCGCTGCAGCCCTCCGAACAGCCGGCGACAGACCCGACTGTAGATTCAATATTTACCTTTGCTGGCTCCAGCGGGGGCGCTGTGGCTGCTTTCGCTCCGAAGGAGGCGGAAATACCCGATCTCAGTCGGGTCCGCTCTACTGCGCAGGCGCCGGAGACTTGCGCCTGCGCAGTAGAGCGGACCCGACGGCGATCGGGTATTTCCGCCTCCTTCGGAGCCGACAGCCACCAGAGCGCCTGCGCAGGAGCCAGGAAGGTAAATATTACGTCACCGCTGTACGGAGGGCTACAGCGAGACCCCCGAGGGACGGCAGACGGCGTGGGAAGCCTCATTAGGATCCTGAGGCTTCCCCCATCCGAGGTGAGTACCCCCCAGGGGACGTTTTGTCGTTACAGATTCTCTTTAAGATTGATGTGAAGGGGAAGAGGAAGGAGAGGGTGAGTACTAGGACAGCCTCAGCCCTGCACTGTGTCCTGAACTCTCTCTGGGGACAGTCCTCATACGTGTGTATGAGGCTTTACACTTTTCTAAACTAACATTTCTCCCAATTTCTGAAACAACCACAGTAAAACACTAGTAATAACTGCTGAGGCTGAGATAAACTGTTTTCTTTTTATATTTTCATCACTTTCTGTATAATTCACTATATACAAACATACTGTATCTATACAGTATATGTAATAAGATATATTAAAAAAAACATTGTTTTCTGACTCTCCAGATTCAGATTGATAGGTTCAGCAGCTAACTAAACTTCAGCTTTTAGTACTTCAGTCATACTGCTACTTTATATGTACAATATATAGCACTTTTGTCATCAATATGTTCAGTATATAGAACTTTAGTCATCACTGTATGCTTTAGGAACTTGAGCCATGTAGGTTATATTTGTTGTGTCTACAGGCAGTAATTGCTCAGTTCCTAAATTACCAGTTACTGGTAAACATTTCCTGGGCAGGGATGGGTCACAAGTTCTGCTGATGCTGTGAATGCCAAGGGCAGCGCACAGTTTGTGTGCAGGGGGGTATTCCCAACTGAACCTGACTTGTTTAGTTCCGTCAGAAAATGTCTTCAACCAAAGACAGATCTGAAGGACTTCTGAAACTTTGTGATCAATTCCTGTTAGATCCAATGTTGGAGAGTGCACACACATTTCCTTCCCTAAAGGTGGCCATACACTGGCCCGATTTGCCGCCGTTTCGACAGCAGATTCGATCACTGGGATCGAATCTGCTGCCAATCGTTCGCGCTACACGCCGAATTTCGATCCTTTTCGTCCGATCCCGTCGATCGCTCCGTGCGGAAAATTAGCGCCGATCGCCCGCGGGTAGGGAGCGCGTCGCTAGCGGCGTTCGAGTACCCGACGACCGACGCAATAGAGCTGCATACATTACCTGCTCCGCCGGCACGTCTACGCCCGGTCACCGCTGCTCCGTGTCCGCGCTGGTCTCCGCCAGCATGCTTCATTTCCTCCTGCCCGGCAGGAAGTTTAAACAGTAGAGGGCGCTCTACTGTTTAAACTTCCTGCCGGGCAGGAAGAAGTAAAGCATGCTGGACCTGGAGACCAGAGCGGAGACAATGCAGCGGTGACCTGGGGACTAGAGTCGCGCCGGCGGAGCAGGTAATGTATGCGGGTGGGGGGAGCGGCGGCAGCAGCACCACCACCACAACAGATTGTGAACGGTTTCAGGCTGAAATCGGTTCACTATCTGTTTGCAGTAAAGGTAGCCATACGATCCCTCTCTGATCAGATTCGATTAGATAGGGATCTGTCAGTTGGTCGAATCTGATGGCAAATCGACCAGTGTATGGCTACCTTAAGTTTTTTTTCCTGTTAGAACCTCCCCCTCTATAGAAACCACCATAGAGTGATTGCCGTCTGTTGTACCGTAGCTGATCATTTTTCAATTTATATTTTTCTTGAACAAGCCAATCAAATTAAGTCGATGGGACTTAAATCACTTTGTAGCTAAAGTTGGTTTACGGTCAATGGAATTGGCTCCTGTAATTTCCTGTTCTGAATTGTAGAGACCTGATCCTGTATTCCATGTTATTTCCCGCCTTTGGACCGAGATGTATTTTTGTAGCTAAATGATGTTGTTCCACCTAGATAATATAGCTTTGCCATAGATGTCAGCGCAAGTCGTAAACCTGTGACTGGTGAAACTGTGTGTGTTCCAGCTACAAATGTTCTGCAGATGATTCCAACTGCCAGCTAAGGCCTTTTATTCCTTATCTCACATATTTTCAATTTGAATAAGTTCCTGAGACTTTTTCTTCACGTATATCTGACAGCGCTATTTCTATCTCCTTTATGTAACCTAGATTGTGCGGTGAGATTATTGGCTTGGAAACGTTCAGACAGCTTTACACCAGTTCAGTCCCAGAGATGTAAAACCATACTATCACATATATAATTTTTTTTTTTTTACTAAACCCTATAATTTCAGAGGCAGTGAGCGCGTAGCATTTATACATCATAAAATACATTTACATTACATTTTTTTCCCATTTCATTTCAGCTTCTTCCAGATACAAACTCATCCATACATTTGGGCCTGATTCACAAAGCGGTGCAAAGTGTTTGCATGCCTGTGAAAAGCCCTTTATCACGCCTAAACTCTGTTTAGGCGTGATAAAATGAAACCCGCTCGAAATCCCGCGCGCAAAGTTTTGCGCGCATCATCGCGCAGCGCACGGTGTAGTGCGCGCGATGCGCCCATTAGACCCTATGGGCGCTGCACGCGGAATTGCGCGATTGCGCGCGCAAAACTTTGCGCATGGGACTTTGCGCGCGATAAAGAGCACAAAACGGTGCTAACTCAGCGGTGCAAAGCTTATCACGCCTAAAATCTTTTAGGCGTGATAACTGAGTTATCACCGCTTTGTGAATCAGGCCCATTGATTTCCTTATTTATCCTCCTCTTGCAGGGTTGCGCAAAACTGGCATAAATGAATTTACCATTCACATTGATAGTGGTAGAGGTGAACAAGTCCATAATCCATTACTCATTTTTCCCCTATACAGATCTATCCTGGCTTACTAAGTTATTATTTTTTTTAATATAAACCCCTCCAAATTTTCCATGCCTCTCCATCTGCCCTTAACACTGCCCTCTAGAGACCTTCATACACTATTACATATTTACAATACATCAAACATTTGATTCAGTAAATGAACATGCAAGACATATTCACACTCGTGTGTACAAGATTTCTCACAAGCCTCTCCCCTCCTTTGAAATCCCCTTCCAAAACACATTTGTCACTTTCCATCTTTAAGCACTCCCTGTAAAATAAATTTTTCTGAGAAGCATATGCTTTCATTCAGGCCAATCCCCTTCAGCCTCTGGCCAAGTTGTGCTGCTAAGTAAAAAAAAAAAACCCTGAAAACACACTGCGTCTAGGTACACATATTATATACTTGTTTCCTTCTGTTCCTTTACATTGTAAGCTCACAAGTGCAAGCTTCTTTCACCATTATTTTTTTTTTGCATTTGTTATACATCTTGTTCATCGTGTTACATTTGTCACTGTAATTACTACCAGTATGTCTACCAATTCTGTATTATGTCCCCATGTCTATATTTTGATATTTTGCGTATACTGTTGTCTGTATTATTATGTACCCCATGTTATTCTTTACCCCCATGTTAGAATTTAGGTAAAATATAAATTAATTAGTTGGGTATTGATGGCTTATCTGATCTAAGGCCAAACCTGATGATGTATGGTGACCTTCAAAAGGTCTATTGTCTTTTTGCGTTATTTAGTGTGATCTGGATCCAATATTTGTGATTTGTTATCTACTTATTATTCTGAGCAGTGCTCTCTATAATTTGTCCTTCCAAATGGAGTGTAGATCAGATCTGACATGCAGACAACCGATCACGGACATACAATTCAGGTTACATAAAATAATACTTGGAGGATCCAGTGGTTGGGAGTTAGATGGAGGTCCTTGGGGAAGCCAGTCACAGCACAGCACTGTTGTGTATGGTGTACAGGCTGCTGCTGAGGGGAAGGTAGTTATGAACAATAGTCAGTCGGAAGGTTGGGATGTTAACATTTTTTCAGGTGACCAAAATCATAAATTGTAGTATTGATCAGATCATAGTTTAGGGTTGATTTAGCAATTTTTTTTTATAAATACACTTATGCTTTCAACTGTAAATCCAGTGACAAAACTATTATTTAAAGTGGACCTGAACTCAGAACTCCTTTCTGCTCTAAAAGATACACAACTGCATAATAACCTTCAAACCAAAAACATTTATTTGTTACAACTGATACAAATCCTTAAATAAATCTGCACTGTTTCTACTTCCGGATTCATGGAAGCAGACATATTGTTAACACATTGTGCTTTCAAATGAGCTTATCTGCCATTGGAGTTCAGGTCCACTTTAATGTTGGTAGGCTAAAATCCAGCGTCTATAATTGTTACTAGTGGTGTGTGCTACGAGCACGTAGCTACTAGTAATCAAAATTTAAATAAGATAGTGCTGACTGTGGCAAAGGAGGGGTTAGCTTACCTATGCCGCCTATAGACAATGCTTTCCACGTAACTCCACTATTTCCTGCTCCTGGGTTTAACCACCCTGGCGTTCTATTTTTTTGCGGCGTTCGGCCGCGGGTGGTTTTTTTTAACCTACTTTTTTTTTATCATGTAGCTAGCCTAGCGCTAGCTACATGATTCTCCCCTCCCTACGCCATCCCGCCCACCCCTCCGATTGCCGCCGGTGATCATACCCAACAGGAAGTCCCGCTCTGAACGGGATTTCCTGTTAGGGCTTCCCTCATCACCATGGCGACGATCGTAATGACATCATCAATGTCAGGGGGAGTCCTGATCCACCCCATAGCGCAGCCTGGCGGTGATTGGCCAGGCTGCTTTGAGGGACTGGGGGGGGGGCCTCTTTCCCGGCTCTTAGCGGTGGATCGCCGGCGAGCGGTAGAAATCGAATTAAACACGCAGCTAGCAAAGTGCTAGCTGCGTGTTTTTAAAAAAATTGTAAAAGAAGACCCACCAGGGGCTGAGATATCCACCGCGGCGGTAATGGACGAGCTGAGCTCGTCCATACCGCTAAGGTGGTTAAAGGGACACTTAAGTAAAAAAAAATGAGTTTTACTCACCTGGGGCTTCCAATTGCCCCCTGCAGCTGTCCGGTGCCCTCGCCGTCTCCCTCCGATCCTCCTGGCCCCGCCGGCAGCCACTTCCGGTTTCAGTGACAGGAGCTGACAGGCTGGGGACGCGAGTGATTCTTCGCGTTCCTGGACACAATAGCGCCATCTATGCTGCTATAGCCTATATCATATACCATATAGCAGCATAGAGGGTGCTAATGTGTCTGGGAACGCGAAGAATCACTCGCGTCCCCAGCCTGTCAGCTCCTGTCACCGAAACAGGAAGTGGCTGCCGGCGGGGCCAGGAGGATCGGAGGGAGACGGCGAGGGCACCGGACAGCTGCAGGGGGCTATTGGAAGCCCTAGGTGAGTAAAACTCAGTTTTTTTGTTTGACTTAAGTGTCCCTTTAAAGGAGGAAGTAGTGGTGGTCGAGTGGAACGCATTGGCTATAGGCAGCAATATAGGTAAGCTAACCCCGCATGTGCTGCAGGCAGCACTATTTAATTTAAATTTCGACCAAGAGTATCTAGGTACATGTAGCTACTCATAGCGCACACCACTAATTATGTTCATTAGATCCTGCAGTTGTAGCTCAAAATCTCCTTTTGCATGTAGGATATTGCATTGCCTGCCCACATCCCTATATGACTACCCTCCAAATGGAAGAAGTCAGAGGAACAGTCTCTAGATCCACTTCTCAGTGTCATCCTTGTGAGTGTCAGTTTTAGATAGTTGGTTCTTTCCCCTCAGATACGGTCTATTTACCTTATTGTAAGGCTTGGTGGTGTATTCTCCACAGTCAGCATGCAACGCATGGGCTGACGTGGAGGAGGTACACACACTAGCACCAGGAAACAGGCTATCCCTAGTATAGTGGAGGGGAGGACTGACTCCAATAGGAGATTGTGGCGCACAGAGCCGGTGCAGATCTGACAGCCACAAACAATGCTTTCGTATAACGTCTCAGCGCAAAGTAGCGCTGAGCGCATACACCGGAACTGAGGAGATCAGGACAGGTAGACAGAATGAACGCTTGCTAGCTAGCGGCTACTTAGCGACAGCAAGCGTCCAAAACCAGACAGACTGGAATGAGGCAGCCAATGCGATGCGGCGATGGCGTGCCTCACAAAGACAGGACAGGACAGTCAGAAAATAGCAGGATTAAGATAGATGAACGTAACACAGATAAATATACAATAAGTATGTTTTCCTAGCGTATTACAATTACAGCTATCAATGAAACTATTTGTAACGTCTGACTAACATATGTATATATCGGCAATGAACCGATATATGACATAAGCAGGAACGCTGACTAAGACTGGAGTAACACAGGGAACAGGACTCAGAAGGATTCGCTATCTCTTCGCAGAGATGAACGCAATCCACAAACGGTAACAGAACAGGATTCAGAAGGATTCGTTATCTCTTCGCAGAGATGAACGCAATCCACAAACAGGACCAGGAACAGGATAACTAGCTCAGCACGGGTGTTCACGGTACGCGCAGACTACCAAAACGTGCTGGAAAACTGACTAACTGAACACAGGAAATAAACAGTTCGTGTACGTATATATCAGCAACACTGATATATCAACGTAACACAAATACAAGGAAAATAATAAACGTGCTGGTATGCATATATATTGGCAATGAACCAATATATGATGCAAAGACCAGCAAAGTATCTTTAACAAGAAACACGATCGGGGGCTAAAGCGACAGCAAGGCAGGCTTAAGCTGAAGCTATGAAAACCCAAGGAAACCCTGCAGGAAGCAGATCTTTATACTGAGGTCATCCAATGGGAGCAGACATGCAGATTCCCACACAGGTGAATGATAATCAGTCACAAGCTGACAGCAGGGAAAGACAGACAAAGCTATGCAACTTGCATGGAAATAGATCAGAACTGCCTGAGCTGCAGCACTACTTCCAGCAATAGCTGCTGCAGCAGCGATCATTACAATACCCCCGCCTTTAAAAGCGGATTCCAGACGCTTTTCAAAACTGAAATTTCCAACAAAACAGTCTGACTGATAATTCATGATGACCGGGACAGTCCGGCAAGACCGAATTCCAGAATCAGTCCCCACAAGACTGGACCCATCAGAACCAGAACCTACAGAACCATGCCCATCAGTACTACAAGCCCCAGTGTGACACCCATCAGAACCATGATTTCCAGAAGAAAGCCCTCCGAAACTCCCTGAGCGATACCCACCGCCTTCCAGGAACAGTTCAGAAACGCCAAAGCCTTTGCAATGCCCACCGGTACTGTCTTTACCAACACAAAACCCACTGTTGAACCAGTCCAAGGCACCAGGACAAGTTTTCTCAGAGACCTCCCAGAACACCTTGAAGCTCCAAAGAGATCCCCATAGGTCAGAATGCCCCTTAGGCTCACATGGAGAACTATCAAGAACCCCTATGGAACCTAGGGCAATTCCCGAGTCAGGGCCACAAGGACAAACATCAATATCAGGGCTTCCAGGGACCAGAACCATCTCTGGGCATGCAGGCAGACTGGCAATATCAGAACGTGTTCCCACTAAGGAAGCATCAGAGCACGCTAACACCTTAGACACACTTGGGCATTCTGGCACACAAAGAACATCTGGGCACACCGGCACAAGAGAAACCTCTGGGCATGTCAAGGAACTGTGAGCCTCAGGGTCAGCCAAGACAGGACCAAAACCAGGACTGGCCAAAAAAAAATCATCATGACTAAACTTCGCAACTACTGGACTTTTACACGAGAATGCTGTATCAGACTTAGATGTCGCTGATTCCAGCAAAGTCAGTAACAAATCAGATTCAGGGGCACTAACAAGACAGGACAAATCTTCTGATGTATGCACTGAACCAGACAGGGACTCCACAACTACCTCTGGACTGGACAGAGACTCATTTAATACACTGGATTGGGGCTCATGAGGCGCTGCAGAACAAGTCAGTATTGCAGCAGCCCCCACTGGACTAGGCAAAACTGAGGAATTCCCTGGACAGGAAGGGAACTCTGGAACCTCTGCCACAGCGGCCAGAGAACCAGAATCTTTCAGGATACAGGGCTGGGTTTCAGGAACACTCATCAGACCGGACTGAAATTCTGAGATTTCTATTATTTTGACCAGAGAATCAGAATTATCCATGTTACAGGGCAAGACTTCTGAAACATTCAGAGGACAGGGCTGGAGTTCCTCGGCTGTTACAACACTGGAGAGGGACTCAACATTGGTTAAATCAGACTGTGTACAGGGCAAGGTATCTGACACACTTGCTGACGAGGACAATATTTCAATGGCTTCTGCTTTGCTGGGCAGAAATTCATCAAGTTTTATTAGAGCAGACTGTAATTCCAAAACAGCTGCTAGACAAGTGAATATTACTGCAACACCAACTGAGGTAAGCAGTGCTTCAGCCTCCTCTGCTAGAGGGTTTAAAGTATCCAAAGTACTGGGTGAAGCATAAGACTCTGCGACCACAGCTTCACTGGACAGGATCACTGAACAGTCCATATTGCAGGGCAAAACCATGGAAGCACCTGCTGGACAGCATAATGATTCTGTGACCTGACTTTCATTGGAGAGATCTACTGCACAATTCATGGTACAGGGCAAATTTATTGGAAAATTTTCTGAACAAGGTAATAATTCTGCGATTTCAGGTTCACATAGCAGATGCTCTGAGCTATTCACGAAACTAGAGCGAGGTGTAGAAACAGGAAGATCAAGACACAATGTTTGCGCATCTGAATCACCATTCATTTGTAAAATTGGAAAATTCAGATGCTGGGGTTCTGAGTTTACTAGACAGGATTGCTGGGACTCGGAAACTGATGCAGTGCACCTACTGGCATCTGCTGGATCAGACAGGAGTTGAACTTTATTAACACAGGTAATTTCTGCAGAAGTGTTTGCAGAGACAGGCAAGATTTTTCTGGTGTCTGTTTCACTAAACAAAGAGTCATGAGTACTGGCTAGGCTGGACTCGGAAGTCAGCAGGACCTCTGGATTCTCTGCTGAGAAATTTGCGCAAGGCAAGGTTAAGAATGTATCAGTGGCTTCTGTTTTACTGGGAAGTAACACTGAGTTATCCATGGTACAGGGTGGAGTTACAGGAACATTCACAAGACATGGCAGGGACTCAGTAACTGGAGAAGTGGGACAGTCTCCAATTGACAGTGTGTCTTCCCTGGTATCAACTGATTGAATCGCATAGAAATCATCCAAAATCATTTTCCACACATCGATCAATGGAGCCACAAAGTCATACCCACACACACCAGTTTTTATTAGGTTATAGGCAGACTTAATGCATGCATTCAATACTAATTCACCTTTTGCACTGTAAAATTGACAAAATGAACTTGAATCATTCTTCCATTCATTGACCAGAGCTTCCATCTCTCCTTTCTCAAATGGAGGATTCCAAGCATACTTAACAGGCAGATCACAGTTTGCAGATATGATTGTGGCAGGGACATATATTGGGTTAATTAGCAGGTGATTGGCAGATTCCTTATTCTTAAGAATCTCTAATACCTGTAGCAAATGTTTAACTGTAGTGTATGCAAACTTTCCTTGCTTCACAAATAAGTTGATTTGTTCAATACTCTGTAATATCTCCTCATAATCATACTCAGATAATTCTTTTAAACAAAAATCTTTATTTTCCCTAGCCAGTGATGAAAGTTCATTAGTAGTTTCATAAGTCCATTTAACTCCCCTGAAAGACAATTGCATTTCATTATCTGTTAATGGCAGAATCTCATCATAGGTCTCAGTCGCTAAGGATAACGACTCTGCAGATTGGACACGTTTTTTAGAACGTTTGCGTTTTGCCTTTGACCTTGCGGTTTTTGATGATTTATTCAAAGCTGCAGGAAAATTATCAGTAACACTTTCTGCTTGCTGCTCATTCTTGCAAGCAATTGAAGGAGCAACTGATTGGCCTGCTGCCAGAAGTTCATTTAGAGGAAAAGGCAATGGATCTATGCGCAACCAGTTATGGATCACAAACGCTAGAAATTTCAGTGGTCTCTCATTCAAATCGGAATGATTGAGAACATCACATGCCCACTGAAGCAATTGCCCTTTAAACAAAATATAAACTAGCTGGAGTGCCCAGGTTGAAACAGGAGTCGCTTGGAGATCGGGATTGGCCAGGAACCTGGCACATTCAGAGAAAAACTCATTTTCTGTTTCAGAGCTAAGTTCTTCAAATTTCTTAAAGGAACAGGAACCATAATTAACAGTGTCATACTTTCTGGGAATCCCCCCCACAATGGGGATTGGTAATGGGGTTTTCATAATGTAAGGCTTGGTGGTGTATTCTCCACAGTCAGCATGCAACGCATGGGCTGACGTGGAGGAGGTACACACACTAGCACCAGGAAACAGGCTATCCCTAGTATAGTGGAGGGGAGGACTGACTCCAATAGGAGATTGTGGCGCACAGAGCCGGTGCAGATCTGACAGCCACAAACAATGCTTTCGTATAACGTCTCAGCGCAAAGTAGCGCTGAGCGCATACACCGGAACTGAGGAGATCAGGACAGGTAGACAGAATGAACGCTTGCTAGCTAGCGGCTACTTAGCGACAGCAAGCGTCCAAAACCAGACAGACTGGAATGAGGCAGCCAATGCGATGCGGCGATGGCGTGCCTCACAAAGACAGGACAGGACAGTCAGAAAATAGCAGGATTAAGATAGATGAACGTAACACAGATAAATATACAATAAGTATGTTTTCCTAGCGTATTACAATTACAGCTATCAATGAAACTATTTGTAACGTCTGACTAACATATGTATATATCGGCAATGAACCGATATATGACATAAGCAGGAACGCTGACTAAGACTGGAGTAACACAGGGAACAGGACTCAGAAGGATTCGCTATCTCTTCGCAGAGATGAACGCAATCCACAAACGGTAACAGAACAGGATTCAGAAGGATTCGTTATCTCTTCGCAGAGATGAACGCAATCCACAAACAGGACCAGGAACAGGATAACTAGCTCAGCACGGGTGTTCACGGTACGCGCAGACTACCAAAACGTGCTGGAAAACTGACTAACTGAACACAGGAAATAAACAGTTCGTGTACGTATATATCAGCAACACTGATATATCAACGTAACACAAATACAAGGAAAATAATAAACGTGCTGGTATGCATATATATTGGCAATGAACCAATATATGATGCAAAGACCAGCAAAGTATCTTTAACAAGAAACACGATCGGGGGCTAAAGCGACAGCAAGGCAGGCTTAAGCTGAAGCTATGAAAACCCAAGGAAACCCTGCAGGAAGCAGATCTTTATACTGAGGTCATCCAATGGGAGCAGACATGCAGATTCCCACACAGGTGAATGATAATCAGTCACAAGCTGACAGCAGGGAAAGACAGACAAAGCTATGCAACTTGCATGGAAATAGATCAGAACTGCCTGAGCTGCAGCACTACTTCCAGCAATAGCTGCTGCAGCAGCGATCATTACACTTATTCAGGGTTTAGGGGGGTAGGAGTGGAAGCAGTTTGGGAAACTGTCCATACACTTTTAACATAATTGATTTCACATGCCATGCCAAATATCTATTCTAGCATATTCATGGTTGCCGCTCTTTATGTGGCTCTTGGTCTGGTACTTTTTATGCTGACTAAATAGCATTAAACATCCCTGTAAGATTTAAGAACCAGAGTGTGAAAATGTTGTTTAGGAGCCAGGCTTGCATTCTCCTTGCCGGCTTTATAAATATTCTGAGCAGTGCTTTTAACTTGATGCTGGCAGTTTGCAAAGGGGAGACGAATGGCTTCATTATTATTATAATAGCAGCAAAGTTTCACTTTAACTATATTCAGGGGAGACACAAAAGTGTATTTCATATGTAAATAAGGGCCCTGTGATCGCAGTGTTGACTCGTCATTGCTGGATCTCCATTTGTCTCGCTCCGAAGTTGTCTGAATCCGAAGACCGGTATAGAAATGGGAATGGCGGCCTGATTCAGAATAGTTTCTCGCCAAGGAGCGGCCGGGCTTAATTACATTTTTAAGGAAGACAATACGTTATATAGCCGAGCCATTTCTTTGCTGATTAGATGAGGTTTATCGTAATTAAGACTGTCCTGTGAACTCTTTTGATGGGAACCGGGATATCAATAAGACTGAGCGATTTCGGGAGCTGCGTTTAATTGGTTCTCACTCGCATTGTGAGAGTTTTCTGTGTACCTGCGCATCAGATAGTTGCTCTTTCATCTCATAAATCACACAAAACTCTCTGTTAAGACGATGCATTGGCGCTAGAAGGACAACATTTTCATTACATAAACTGATGAGATCATTTTCTTATAACATAGAATGTTTTGTTGACCATAAACATAATATACTACATATTGATGTATTTGGTACACACTTTATGAAAGTGATCCTGATGTGGGTCATAAAAAGTTGCCTATGGAATATGTTTGCGCTGTACAAATCATTAAAGGGGACCTGAACTCAGAGCTTCCTCTCTGCTCTAAAATATAAGCATAACAGCATAATAACCTTTAAATAAAAAGATTTATTTGTTACAGCGGATACAAATCCTACAATGAATCTGCAGTGTGTCTGCTTCCTGTTTTCATGGAAGCAGATATATTTATAACATTGTGTGTTTACAAATTAGCTGCTCTGCTGAGGCAGCCAGCTGGCACAGCAGAGAGATCAAATTACACTGGTGATTAGTCACAGATGAGGGGGCATTAGACAGGCTAAACTGTCTAAATACATACAGGGTGCATTTCTCTGTTTTCCTTCTATCCTGTGCAAGAGTTCAGGTCTACTTTAATGATAGTACCAAGAAGACGGGGGAGATTTATCAAGAGTACAAGAAAAAGTGGAGCAGAAGTGGAGAAAAACAACTGCAAATGTGGGGACATATCACATCAATACCTGATAGAGAAAACCATTTTCTGTGGTATTAAAAACAATATCTGCGCTTCCCAGTGTTGTCTATTAGCATCAGAAAGACTTGTCCATTTGACAATGTAGTTGAACAATCTTTGACTATCTTACTAACATCAGTCATCAGGGATTCTCCGATAGAGATTCTCTAATATTCCAGCAAAGTATTTCCCACCAGATTAGGGGGATTGATAAAGTCTGCCTCGGGTGAGAAACTAGCGTGTGTACATGAGACCCCCAAAGTGGCCTAAAGATCTGTCATGTAGGATTGTTAGCGTCTCCTGAGTGACCCCCCTAACTCATTATTTGCCCCACTCACCCTGCCTGTAGGAAGTCGCTCCTTACATGTGTGTACAAGGCTTAGTAAAAGCCCCTCAAATGATAATATTCTGCTGAGCTGCAGTTAATTTCTCAGCAGCTGAGGGAGGAGTTGGAGAGGGCTAGTAGTTCTCTAGTTGGGGATCACCTGCCTTGTTGACAGCTCCATGCCTGCTGGAAGGATCTCTGAGTCACATAACTAACTTGTGCAAGTCATTACATTTTTTTTTTATTGAAAAGTTAATTGAACCCAAATTACATTTTGTAATCGTACAAAGCTAACTTATCAGCTGTGGCATTAGTCTGCTTGGAAAGACACAACATCTAGCATAATGTAAAACAGATGTTCGAGTTTTTTTTCATAGCCATCACTGTACAAAGTGACTTTCTTTTTTTTACTAGAACTTTTGTCTAATACAGAAACTTGCTGCTCATGTAGCAGGGTCTGAAACACATTGGGATTACAGTGGGGCATTTGTAATGGTCCTTGATCTAGGTAGTGATTAAAAAATACAGCTCCTTTTACAGCAAGTACAATTATATAGTCAATATACTGTATTTACATGCGTTAATGCTGCGCAACACAATGGGCATATAGTCAGCTCACCCCTTAGTAAAGCCCAGAGCTGGAGAATAGAACATTAGGAGTCCAGCAACTCTGGCCTGCATTCATGGTTTCCCTCAGTTATTCTTGAATAGCATGTGTGTTAGTTGGTGGGCATTACCTAAACATGGATACATAGAGGGTGATGGATGGATGTGCACTGTACATTACCCTCTATGCATAGCAGGAGGTATACAGGCATCTGTACAGCAGCAGGTTTGGGCATCAGAGCATCACCGTGCTCATCTAAGATGTGGCTTTATTTTGTCTTGTTCATTTCCGGCTTTGGATTCCTTGGCCAAGATCTCTAATCTATGAAAATAAATGAGTCTCCTGAACTCATGAAACATAGTTTTATGATGTACGTCTGTATTGATTTATGACACAGAGATCTGAGCCAGATGGGATGTGTTTGCAGCCTGTATCATTATAGGTCTTCAGCAAATCAGATACATCTCGGCAAATACATTTCTTATACTACAGGCTTTGTCTTGTGTATGTTGAGGAAGCGTGGTGTTATAACGTCTCGGAGAACAGAATACCTTCATACAAAAATCTTTATTCCAATGATTGTATGTCCCACGCGCTCTAGTCGTTTAACATCCTCACCAATGAACCTGTAAGTGCTCGCTGGTCTCTGCAGGCCTTTCATGAGGCGCAGTGATGATGTGGGAAGTGTATCTGACCAGCGGGCAGCAAGTCAGATTTCACCTATAAAGGGGATCCCCGGAAAAAAAAAAACATACTATTTTTTTTTCGAACCCTTTCAAACATTTTAGTTCAAATAGTCATTATTCCTTGGGAGAAATTAAGTGTACATAATTTACTATTTTTGGTCTTTGTCTGACAGTTACATGATGGAGTCTGGTCTTCTTTCTTCCTTTTTTATTTAGTTCCTTTTCCTTAATTTCCTTTTCATTATTTATTCTTCCTTCATTGTAGAAGGAAGCATGATCTTGACTGACACTTGCCTTCTCTCCACCAAGTCTATCAGAGCAGGACCATGTGAGAGGGGGGTTGTCCAGACTGCCAGGCTCCTGGAGAGACTGCCTACAGACTGATAGCACTGTGTTTTTTTTTGTTTTTTTTCAGCTATGGGGAAGGGCTTGATCAGCTAATATTTTCTTAGAGTTCTGCTTTAATTAACTGAAATGACAACAACCAAAACATTCCAATATACCTGATGGCATGGTAATATAGGGTCAATTTCCATGGCTGTAATAAATTTCCAGCCTATCAGAAAGCTCTGTTCAAATCCATCCGTGATTATTAAACCCCATCAAGCACAATCAATAAGCTTCTGTTTCATTTAAAGCGGATCCTAGATGAAAAACTAACTATAATAAGTAACTTGTCGATATATCTTATCTAAAGCTTACATTGTTTACACAGCAAATCTAGCTGCAATCAGAATAGGATTATTATTCCTGTGATACAATGACAGCGTTCATGTTCTGTTTGTAAACGTTACACACAGGCAAGCTGATCTGCATCTCCAGCCCTCAGCCTGTAAAAACCTAATTCCCCCTCCTCCCCTCTGCCTCTGAAACCTCTGGCTAGTAACACCTGCCCCTCCTCCTGCCCAGACTGAGCTCCCAGTCTGATTAAAAAAATACAGACAGTAGCTGTCTGAAAATGGCAAGGCACTCTGAAAAGCTGTGGGCAAAGCTTGTTTAGTTTATAGGGAATTAGAGTATTAAAACAAAAAAATATTTGGTTTGAGGAATGCCTTATAAACTATATGAAAGGAACACATTTATGCAATGAGTAAAAGTTTATTTCGAATCCACTTGAAGACAACTCATTGATGAAATAAGGGACTAGATCTGGAGTAAGGGCCTGTTTCCATGAGAAACTATTATGCAACGGACTTTTTCCATGGCTATTCTATTCATCCATCATGGTATTTCCTGTACCCAGAATCCTATTCACCCATCATGCTGTTTTCTGCACCCCGAATTCAGCTACTATTATAAAGTCTCATATGTAAAAGAGACGCATTTCCCATTGATTAGCTGGCTAATACTGAAAGTCTAGCAAGGATCTGCTGACACCACAGTACTTTTGCAACTAATGTAAAGTATAGCCAAGGGAGCTTTAGAGGTGAATGGAGCTACTTCAGCAGCTACTGAATGTTGCAGTAAATTAAGACCGTGTCACAGTAAAAATATAGGTGTTGCCATTTGTTACACATTAAACACTTTCAGAAGTTCCAAAGTATATATCTGCTCCATTATGTAGTAAATCGATAGGTAGAATATGACAGTGTAACGATCGGTGGGCGCAGAGAGTATCTGATTACCGGTGATCTGCAGTATCGCCGGAAATACAGATATATACCAGATTATAAGTGATCTGCAGTCTCACCGATAATCCGATATACAAACTAACCTCTGTTCGCCTGAGTAGAGTGTAGTGTTTTGGTGTAACAGTAACACTAGGAGGCCTAGGCCTCAGTGCAGCAAGGAGAACTGCACGTATTCCTTCCGCAGACCTGAGCTCTCCAAGACGGGAGGAGTCAGACTGACAGTAGGAAGGAAAGTCCGAGAGTGACACTCAGGAAGAAGTGTCACTAACAGGACTGGGAACCGCCTCCAATCGTGAGGTCGGTTCTCGAGGTAAGACAAGCCAGGTCGTACACACACGGACAGATAAAGTACAAATACAGTAGGCAAAGGCGGAGTCAAAGTACAGGCAGGGTTCGGCAACGGGGTATCAGATATATCGGGGTACAAAATCAGGAGGCAGAAACAGAGTCTTGGAACGAGCCGAGGTTCGGCAACAGAGTATCAGAAATATCGAGGTACAAGGTCAGAGTTCAGGAGGATAGTCGAGGCAGGCAAAAGTCATAACATATAATCACAATCAAACTAGTACTTTAGCTATCAAATATCTAGCTAAGTGTAGGATTACAGCTCCAGCTGGTCCCGGCACACTTCAGGATCTGACTACGGATCTGGGTGCTCCCACGTATGTGATCGCACGCCAGACAAAGAGCAAGTGAACAACCAGCAGTATATATACTCTAGGACCTTTCCAGGACCTCCCTAATTGCTGGTCCAATGAGAGCAGTGGAATTTGTCAGCTGACCCAGCTGGTCAGCCGACACCCTTCTAACTGCTATTTAAACTCTGCCTTTCTGCTCGCGCGCGTGTAAGTCTGAATCTTGGTGGACTATCAGTCCCAGCCACACCAGTACTGTCATGCAATGTATCTAGTGCGGGGGCCGCCTCTGATGCGGATTCCGCCGTTCCCAATGCGGATTCCGCCGCACTGCCTATGCGGCATGCAGCGTTTTTTCCGCGTTGTGACGCCATGCTGGACGCGGAAACAGCCGCCTCACCTTGAGAGACGGCGGCATTTCCGCGTTTCCTTACAGTACCCCCTCCCCGAGGAGTGGACTCCGGACAACTCCTACCAGGTTTCTCGGGATGTAAGGCATGAAACTCCCTCCTTAACTCGTCTGCATGCATGCGTGAACCCGGTACCCACTGTCTCTCCTCAATGCCGTACCCTTTCCAATGTACGAGGTACTGTACCGAATTCTGTACCATGCGTGAATCCAATATCTTTTCTACCTCGTACTCAGGTTGGTCGTCCACCACCACAGGAGGAGGAGGAGTGGGACCCACATGGACTGCTGGTTTAAGCAGGGATACATGGAAGGACTTTACCCCACGCATGCTGGCGGGAAGATCAACGGAATACGTAACGTTGTTGATCTTCTTGGCCACTGAAAATGGACCCACAAACCTGGGGCCCAGTTTATCTGAGGGCTGTCTCAGGGTTAAGTGACGTGTGGACACCCAGACCAAGTCTCCTGGCTGGAACTTCCACTCCAATGAGCGTCTTTTGTCAGCCTGACCCTTTTGACTCTGGAATGCCCTTTCCAGATTACTCTTCACCTTCCCCCAGATGACTTTAAATGCCCTGTGCCAGGCTTCCAGGGTTGGAAACGGAGAGGAGGCAACTGGCAAGGGGGAAAACTTGGGCGATCTCCCCGTTACCACCTGAAAAGGCGAAAATCCGGAGGAGGAATTTCTCAAGTTATTTTGAGCAAATTCTGCGAAGGGCAAAAATCTGACCCAGTCGTCTTGTGCCTCCGCAACATAACATCTCAAAAATTGTTCTAGAGACTGATTTATCCTTTCAGTCTGGCCATTAGTCTGTGGGTGGTAGCCGGACGAGAAAGACAGCTTCATGCCCATTTGGTGGCAAAATGCCCTCCAGAATCTAGAAATGAATTGGACTCCCCTATCCGACACTATGTTTTCCGGAATGCCATGCAGCCGGAAAATGTGGATGATGAACAGGTCGGCCAATTCCTGAGCCGAGGGGAGTCCTTTCAAGGGCACGAAATGGGCCATCTTGCTGAACCGGTCGACTACCACCCAAATGACCGACATGCCTTCAGACCTGGGGAGCTCACCCACGAAATCCATGGACAAGTGGGTCCATGGCTCACTCGGGGCGGGCAAAGGCTGTAAGGTACCGACAGGTGCCAGCCGGGAGGGTTTACTCTTAGCACATACTGCGCATTCCCTAACAAATTCCCTGCAATCAACAGACAGGGAAGGCCACCAGGCACACCTGGCTACAAGATCCTGTGTTCTGGCAACTCCAGGATGTCCAGCATTTTTATGTGCGTGGAACATTTCAAGGATCTGAAGACGAAAGGGCAAGGGAATAAACATGACCCCTTCAGGCTTCCCTTCCGGTATGTCCTGCTGGAAGGGGCTCAACGTCTCCTTCCAGTCTTCCCAAGTATCAATTGCAGCCAGCACCAATTTTCGCGGAACAATCGTCTCAGGGACGGAGGCCTGTGCTGTTTCTGGCTCAAAGCACCTGGATAGCGCATCTGCCTTAGTATTCTTACTGCCCGGGGTGTACGTAATCACGAATGTGAACCTTGAAAAAAAACAGGGACCATCGAGCCTGACGAGGGCTTAACCTCTTAGCCCCCTCGATGTATTCCAGATTCTTGTGGTCGGTAAAAACCGTGATAGTATGCTCCGCTCCTTCTAACCAATGACGCCATTCTTCAAAGGCTAGTTTAATGGCTAAGAGTTCCCTGTTGCCTATATCGTAGTTTCTCTCTGCTGGAGAGAATCTCCGAGAAAAATAGGCACATGGGTGCAATCTACCCTGTAAGCCTGAACGTTGAGACAGCACAGCCCCCACCCCGACTTCTGAGGCGTCTACCTCAACAATAAAAGGGAAGGAAGTGTCTACGTGTCTTAGTATGGGTGCTGTGCAGAACAGCTCCTTCAAGGTCGAAAATGCCTGTAGGGCCTCAGGCGACCAGTGAGTAGTATCCGCCCCTTTCCTAGTGAGACTGGTGAGAGGTGCAATAACGGTGGAGTACCCCTTTATGAACCTCCTATAATAGTTTGCAAAACCCAGAAAACGTTGCAACGACTTTAACCCCACCGGCTGAGGCCACTCCAGAACAGCGGATACCTTGGCAGGGTCCATAGACAGGCCCGAGGTGGAGATTATGTACCCCAGAAAGGCGACAGATGTAACTTCAAAAATACATTTTTCCAACTTGGCGTACAGCAGATTTTGTCTCAACTTGTTTAGCACAAATCTGACATGGACCCTGTGCTCGGAGAGGTTGTTGGAGTAAATTAGTATATCGTCAAGGTATACAAGCACAAACCTACCCAACACCTCCCTGAATACCTCGTTAATCAATTCCTGGAAGACGGCTGGCGCATTGCACAACCCGAAGGGCATCACTAAGTACTCGTAATGCCCATCGGGTGTGTTGAAGGCCGTCTTCCATTCATCGCCCTCTCTAATGCGGATCAGGTTGTATGCACCCCTCAGATCCAATTTTGAAAAGATCTTAGCGTCTGTGACCTGCGTGAATAAATCGTCTATTAATGGCAACGGATAACGATTCTTCACCGTGATTTTATTTAGGCCCCGATAATCGATGCAAGGTCGAAGACCTCCGTCTTTTTTCTTAACAAAAAAGAAACCGGCCCCTGCAGGCGAGCGGGAGGGGCGAATGAACCCCTTGGCCAGATTGTCACGGATGTACTCCTGCATAGCCACCTTCTCTGGTCCAGACAAATTATACAGGTGACCCCTAGGGGGCATACAACCGGCACGGAGATCGATGGGGCAATCGAAAGGGCGATGAGGAGGTAACCTATCAGCAGCCCTGGGACAGAATACATCCGAGAACTCGGAGTATTGCTCGGGAACACCCTCCACATGTACCTTGGTCTGACCTAATACCACTTTTCCTAGGCACTGTTGGGAACAGAAGTCTGACCAACTGGTTAATTGTCCTGTCGCCCAATTGATCTGTGGCGAATGAAGCTGCAGCCAAGGCATACCTAGGACAATGGTGGAGGTGGTCATATGTAACACAAAAAAACGTAAACTCTCCCTATGCAGTACCCCAGTAATGACTTCCACCTCTGGTGTCTGGGACAGCGGACGGTCCCTTTGTAACGGGGAGTCGTCCACGGCAGTAACCTGGATAGGTGGTTTTACTGGGGTGAGAGGAATGTCCAACTTCTCTGCAAATTCGGAACTCATGAAGTTAGCCGCGGAGCCTGAATCAATAAAGGCCTCTGTGGCTTCAGATTTGTCCCCCCATGTAATCGTACAGGGGAGGAGCAATCGTCTTTCTTTCAGGGGTGCGAGCTGGGCGCCTAGGGTGTCACCCCTTATCACTCCTAGGCGGTAGCGTTTCCCGGCTTATCCTTATTAGGCTTAATGAGACAGTCTCGTACCCTATGCCCCCCTTCACCACAGTATAAACATAGTTGTTCCAACAATCTCCGTCTTCTCTCCACTTGGGTCAACTTAGACCGACCGATCTGCATCGGCTCAGGTGGAGGCAAGACCGGAGATGATGAGACAGAAGGAGACGGAGTTACTAGGGGTGCAGCGGGAGGCACTGTGTAAGAGGTCGGCCTAAGCCGATGACTGCCCCTAGTCTGTCTCTGATGGCGTAGCCTACGGTCGATTCGAATGGCCGATGAGATGGCCTCGTCGACTGTTTTGGGTTCGGGTTGGCTTAACATTAGGTCGGAGACCTCATCTGACAACCCAGACAGGAAGTAATCTAACAGGGCATAAGTGCCAAACCTGGCCGTAACTGACCACCTACGAAATTCGGCCGCATAATCCTCGACTGGACCCCTGCCTTGCCGTAAAAGTTTGAGCTTCCGCTCAGAGGATGCAGCAAGGTCAGGGTCGTCGTAGATTACGGCCATGGCCTTAAAAAATTCCTCTACCGAGGTCAGAGCAGTATCGGTAGAAGGCAGGTTGTATGCCCATGACTGGGAGTCACCAGACAGCAAAGTTTTAATAAAGGTGACCCGTTGGGTCTCAGTCCCCGAGGATCGGGGTCTCAACTCGAAATACGATAACACTCTACTCCTGAAATTCCGGAAGTCAGACTTGTGGCCGGAAAATTTATCAGGTACAGGCATACGTATGTCAGTACTAGGAGAGGATCGCACTGAATCAACTGACGTCTGGAGGGTTTGCACAGAGCCTGACAGGACATCAATCATAGTCTTGTGGCTACCCAGCACTTGGTTGATGTTTTCCACCGAAGTGGCAAGTGCGCCCAGACGGTCAGTATGTGCGTCCATTTGCATTTTTTGGGTCTGGCGTTCTGTAACGATCGGTGGGCGCAGAGAGTATCTGATTACCGGTGATCTGCAGTATCGCCGGAAATACAGATATATACCAGATTATAAGTGATCTGCAGTCTCACCGATAATCCGATATACAAACTAACCTCTGTTCGCCTGAGTAGAGTGTAGTGTTTTGGTGTAACAGTAACACTAGGAGGCCTAGGCCTCAGTGCAGCAAGGAGAACTGCACGTATTCCTTCCGCAGACCTGAGCTCTCCAAGACGGGAGGAGTCAGACTGACAGTAGGAAGGAAAGTCCGAGAGTGACACTCAGGAAGAAGTGTCACTAACAGGACTGGGAACCGCCTCCAATCGTGAGGTCGGTTCTCGAGGTAAGACAAGCCAGGTCGTACACACACGGACAGATAAAGTACAAATACAGTAGGCAAAGGCGGAGTCAAAGTACAGGCAGGGTTCGGCAACGGGGTATCAGATATATCGGGGTACAAAATCAGGAGGCAGAAACAGAGTCTTGGAACGAGCCGAGGTTCGGCAACAGAGTATCAGAAATATCGAGGTACAAGGTCAGAGTTCAGGAGGATAGTCGAGGCAGGCAAAAGTCATAACATATAATCACAATCAAACTAGTACTTTAGCTATCAAATATCTAGCTAAGTGTAGGATTACAGCTCCAGCTGGTCCCGGCACACTTCAGGATCTGACTACGGATCTGGGTGCTCCCACGTATGTGATCGCACGCCAGACAAAGAGCAAGTGAACAACCAGCAGTATATATACTCTAGGACCTTTCCAGGACCTCCCTAATTGCTGGTCCAATGAGAGCAGTGGAATTTGTCAGCTGACCCAGCTGGTCAGCCGACACCCTTCTAACTGCTATTTAAACTCTGCCTTTCTGCTCGCGCGCGTGTAAGTCTGAATCTTGGTGGACTATCAGTCCCAGCCACACCAGTACTGTCATGCAATGTATCTAGTGCGGGGGCCGCCTCTGATGCGGATTCCGCCGTTCCCAATGCGGATTCCGCCGCACTGCCTATGCGGCATGCAGCGTTTTTTCCGCGTTGTGACGCCATGCTGGACGCGGAAACAGCCGCCTCACCTTGAGAGACGGCGGCATTTCCGCGTTTCCTTACAGACAGCCCAACAAATGTAAAAACACACACGCCAACATTCTCTTCTTTCTGCCTATATAAAAATTGTCCCTCGGCTTTTCAGGGCACCATCCTAAAGTTTGAAGCCATGTGCTTTTCTGTGGGGATAGTAAACTCGGGGCTATTCCTCTAGACCTATTCTGAAATTATAGGACACAGACACCCCCCAATTAGCACTTTTTAAAGCACACCCTAAATGTCTGCCCCTAGCATTGGAGGATTCTGCAAGGTTTCTAAAGTCTTTGCAATGTAGATAATTAATCGTGAGAGGATTTTTTCCCCTTTAGCAACTGTGGTCATTAAAAACACTGGTGATGAATGAGCTTGGATAATAAACAGTTATCTGCTCCAGAAGGCAAAAACATTAATATTAAAGAGATCTCACAGTAGATATTCAGATTACCAATGTGTCTTTAATATAAGGCCTCTCAGAACTGTAGACAAGAAAACCTCTTTAGGCTTTCTATCAAAAACTGATTATTATATGAATTCATTGGAGATTTTTCCTAATATGCAAATTTCTGTAGCAGTCACATGATAACCACTATTGGAATAACCACAGTCACCAGCTAACTGATTCATGGCTAGTGGGTTTTATTTGCTAGCACAGCTGTCACTTGCAGAATGAGCAGAGATTAACAAATAGAATTCAGATAAAAATGTTTTGTCTTATATTTGCTTTTGCGGTTCAACTGCCTCATTTGCATAGATAACAACAGCACTAGTTTTCTAAGACGTGCAATAATGGAAAATAGAAAAGGACGTCAGACAATTTTTAGTAGGACTATTACTATAAGCATCTATGTTGATCTCATTATGCCACATGTCAGTTCAAGTATGCTTTAACTTTTGTTTATATTTATTGTGCCTATTGGAATACCCCTTGACATATAACTGACAACTGAGCTGAATGTATTTACAGTCTTCATTACTAGCTGCCTGTTCCAAACTGGCCACGGACCAAATTGGGCGCAGGGTGAAACCGAAAGACGGGTTACCCTGCTCCCGCTGAAACTCGGGGCCCTGTTAAATACTATCCCCTATTCTTTCGTGCATGAGTGTTTTCTTTTACTGGGCTTGGGCGGTTCAGAACTCACGCATACCTAGTTCAGATTCACTTGTGTATCCATGGGCACTTCCTGCAGATTATCTAACTGACAAGCCAGTTGAATACTGACAGGATGTGGAACAGGAAATGGAAGGGACCCTGAAGACAACAGGTTCTGTTGTGTAGCCATTAAAAAAAGAATCGCAATGCAGGGGGAAAGTCACATTGTGCAGTGAGACGCATACAGTGAAGCATCCAAAACGTTAAAAATATGCTCTTACTGTTAACATGCGTGTTATGTGATACTGCACAGCATATGTTACTCCAATGTGTTCTGTCGCACCGCACTGCTAACGTGTTGATGTGAACGTACCAGCACACAACATCGCAACGAGTCACTGTGAACGTAGCCTAAAGTTTTCCATCTCCAGCGACTGTCTGGGTCACTTGTGTGACATTCAGAACATCTTAAATCTGAGCTGAACAGGACATTTTCATTTCCGAGAGAGTCATGAATGTGCAGTTCCTTCAGTGGATTGGAGAACATTTTTCCATCCCGGAAACAGACCAGTGGCGTTCAGCTGGCAAAATTGGTGCTGATCCCACTGTCAACTCGCTTTGTGATCTCCAGCCTCCAGCAAAAATATTATGAGCTCAGCAGAGCAAGGAATGGTTCTGCCTGCAAAGTTTCCAAAAGAACTTGCGGCGGTGTACGAGAAAAAAAAGTGCTATAATACTAAAAAAAAGTTGTCCCGTCTAATAGGAGAATTAAGTGGATTGAGCACTTATAATAATTTTACACTTTTAAAATATTTCAAACAAATTTTTTAAAACACAAAAGCGGCAAACTCGAGCTTTAGCTGACTTTTTTTTTTTCTTTTTTGCTTGAAATAGTTCATCCAAAGTGCCGTTATTAATCAAAGCAGCGTTTAGCGCTCAGAGTGAGTCCAATGAAGCATTGAGCACCAACATCATTAAAAAGTACGGAGTCTATTTTCGTGAATGTCTGCCAGCTTGCTCCCTTCAAGGGCAAGAGGATGGGCTTTCTGTAATATTAAAAGCTGGCAAACAACCGAAATATAACTAGCGCCACCAGAAGCCAATTAAGATCAAAGCGGATATTTTCAGTAGTGCGGCTTCATCGTTTCAATATTAAACATTTTCCTCCTTTTTTTTCACTTTGACATAGATCAAGAGGTGTTAATGCAGATTCTTTGAAACAAGTCAAGTAGTGTTTTTTAAATGACAGAAGCGCTATTTGTTCTATCACAATCAATTAGTATCATGCCCCGGAATTCTCTGCATTTCTCTCCAGTGCTGTATCTGCTGTATCTGTTGCTGACAAACAAGAAAAGCACTGTAGGCTTTTCACTGCAGAAGACGTGTCGAGAGCAGAGCGACGGGGAGAGGAGACTAAAGTACACAGTTATGTAGAACAAAGCACACACATTTGTATTCCTCCCTCCTACATAATCCGAAGAAAACATACACATGCATTTGATCAGAGAGGTGGCAGATGTTCCCGTCCCCTGAACGCCGTATAATGGTCATGCTAGCGATCAGGAGACATCACTGGGAAAGCCAACCCTAGGATTTGCTTCTGTACTTCCAGCGCTGGCTGCTAATAGCGCTGGCTGCTAATGAGTGTTAGCCTATCCACTTGTACGTCTTTGTTTGAAGGTGGTGAAATTAAAGACTGTGGGCTTATTCTTAAAGACGTGACAGTCTGCTAACAGATTGACACTCGTTTAAAAAAAAAAACAGATTACCTCTTTGATCGACGTACTCTGTCAATCTGCAGCTCCATTCACTTTAATGGAGTATAGTAAAAAAAAAAAAAAACATAATGAATAAAATTGCTTGATTTTTTACTATATTCATTTATAAATGATTTAGTCAATGTTGGCCCATTGTAAAATCTTCCCTCACCCTGACTTACATGCTGAAATGTATCACTGGTGACAACATCTTTAGTCCTGTCAGGTGCAGCTCTGCAGAGTGTGTTAGTTTCTGAGAATTCCAAAGCCAGCAAAAAAAAATGTTTGGTCTCCCACAATGCTCTAGGAGAATTATGCATAGCCGAACAGCCAAGGCTAATCATCACTGGGAGGGTGGGGCTACACCAATATATAGATATAGGAAGGGTTTATGATGCTGATACCAGGGAAATTGCTGTAAAACTGGGTATCCTGAATAATTTACTGCATTCTACTATACATCACTATGGTACCTCTTTAAAGGATTTCCAGCCATGATCATTAACACTTATTAGGAGAAATAGTGGTACACAACCCCCGCTGACTTGCATTACGGATGGCTACCATTAGAAAGTGGCAACCTGTGGAAAAAGTGGTAAATGGATCCTACCTCTGTGTCCAGGCTCTGCCCAGCATGTTTTTGCACTTTGTGACTCATAAAGGTGTCCCAGATGGATAGTGCAGAGTCTTCCCGTATCCTCCTTGACACCAGCGCCATTGGCCGGAACCCTCTAACATGGTAAACAAGAGCCGCCATACTGTGCCTGCATGAGTAAGGCTGTGCCTGATATGTGAAGAGGGTCTAAGCGAGGAATTGGCAGGGTCAAGGAGGACTTGGAAAGAGGCTTCCCTTTACCTTGGTGTCTACATTTTTGTTCCTCAAGCCAGTTCAGGTTTATTTTAAAACTCTTTCACAGTTGTCAGTCACATCTCTTCCTTCCAGAAACTATACTGCGAGATAGGAGAGCCACATTCTTTTATGAGAGCAGACATATCCAGATTGACATCGCTCAGGCCATCCTACCCTAACAAGTGCTCAGGCTGCTGTTTAAAATACTATTGCAAGTCCCATTTTTTCTGTATTAAATGGCTGCCACAGTACATCTTACTCCACTCAGATTTTCTCACAGACTGCACAAGTTCTGAGAACCCAGCCCATCTCCTCCTGTTTTAAAACAGTTTTAGTAGGAAACTGTACGCTCTTTAACAGCCTGAAACAGTTCTGCGCTGATTTCTAGAAACCTCCTAAGATTTTCTCGCAGACACTATGGAACCCTCTGTTCTGTCGGCCTTTGTTACTTCTTCCTGATAGTGATCAACATTAGTGGAAATTACTGAAAACTGTTAGACATTTACAATAGTAATGCACATTTAGGATGATTGGCACTTTTAGAAATATGTCATCTGCAGAAAAAAGTGCACATCGCCAGTTGTTGGAAAGAATGAATGTTTCTTTATGGCTTATTTCACGTGAAGGTGTTGGAGAGGAGTGTAGACATGATAGGTATATGGGAGAGCAATCATGGTTTACCTGCTGGTGAAATCACTGCATGCTGGTTTCTTCTAAAAGGTATGTGCCATAAAAGGAAGATGTCCACATGATCACACTGAAAATAACAGCTCCCAGGGCCACAGAGCTCGGCTCACTTTGCCTCCCTGCACATGGCTATATCTTGGCATGTATTGCACTGCCTGATTCATGGCTCTGTTCAGTGCAATGCAGTTCATTGTAAAGTTCCACCGGACAAAACTGGTTTATGCAAAAGAGGTTAAATAGAATTAATAAAACCTTAGAAAAAGCTCCACATTTCTCCAGAGGATAGTTAAAATGTAGGATTTACTGTTGCGTGATCCCACAGACATTGCAGCCTGTCATTTTGCTGCCTACGCTTGCTTTCAACCCAGTTCCAGGGGGGAAATTGTTTTGGAGACTACATTTAGACGGTAGAACCAGTTTTAGATTTTTATCACGGTCATGTATGTCCCCATTTGTGAGAATTCCCATCATGCCCTGTACAGACAGGAAGTGGTGAAGGCTCTCTTAAAGTGGACCTGAACTATTGCACAGGACAGAAGGAAGAACTAGAGAAATGCATTTAGAGAGTTTAGCTTGTCTAATTTCACCCTTAATTTGTGTCTAATGACAAATTGTAATTCATCTCTCCCCTGTGTCACATGACTGCCTATGGCAGATAAGCCCATTTGAAAGCAATATGTCTTCTTCCATGGATCAGGAAGTAGAAACCGTGCAGATTTATTTTAGGATTTGTATCAGCTGTAACAAAGAAAGGTTTTTGTTTATATGCTGTTGCATAACTTTTTAGAGGAGAGAGGACTTCTGAGTTCAGGTCCACTCTAAGGTTGAAAGACAGCAACAAATGAAGCAGTTATTGTTGAGTGCAAAACAATTATTATTGCAGACTTTCCCTCATTTTCTCTTTCTGGCACCCTAGTTTTTTTTGTTTAGTTTTTTTTTATAATAAAACCACAGAGCTCCAGAGAGTTCCCAGGGGCAGAAAGTGAGAGAATATTCCTTCAAGAGCTAAACTAGACACCATTGAATTGCCTAAAGCTTCTAAGCCCTTTCCACACTAGTCAAAATAATAATATACACTAAAATCCCATAAGGCCCAGTTCACATTGGCCTTAAAAAAATGGACAGTTTAGCAGACCGTAATGGAATGGATGGGAACTGATTGAATGTTAATCAATGGATCCGCTCACATTGGTCCGAGAACAGAGGGTCGCGGATAGAAAACTGATGCCTTTAAAAACTGATCCATTCCATGGATCTGTTTTCCATCCATGTCAGTGTGAACTGGTATCGTGTGTACAAGGGAAATAGTACCTGGCACCAGATGTAGCAGGGTGGATCACCCGGATTCCGGATGGGGAGCGTGCTCATCCACAGCAATGTCCATATGTTGTGAAATAGAGAGAAAAGCGAGGCACCACTCCTCCATAAAAACCCTTTATTATCCAGTTGGGTGACAGCAGGCACAGAGAAAAAGCAGTAGGGGTCTGGGGTGCCTGACAGCTGTTTCGCTGGTTAAACCAGCTTCTTCAGAGACAAAATATACTAATATTTTGCCTCTGAAGAAGCTGGTTTAACCAGGGAAACAGCTGTCAGGCACCCCAGACCCCCACTGCTTTTTCTCTGTACCTTCTGTCACCCAACTGGATAATAAAGGGTTTTTATGGAGGAGTGGTGCCCCGATTTTCTCTCTATCTCACATCAGTGTGAACTGGGCCTTAGTAATTCATGTGCTGGACCTGAGAATTGCAGCAGGAAGGGAGCTAGCCATCTCCAGATGCAGACCATTCCATGACTAGTAACCGTTCCTCTGTGGTTTAAGGTGCATACAAATATTAGACATATAACACCCAAAACAATCATTGAGGATTATATAGGCCATCAGAATGTACTGCTGTGAAAGCATAAGGCCACATTCACAGTGGGAGCTGCATTGCGTTCCCTGTAAAAAGAAAAAAAGCAATGCAACAGAATGAAAACGTCGCACTGCACCTCATGTAACCGTTGCGCAACAGAATGAAAAAGTCACATGGCATGTTATGTAACCGTTGTGGCACGTATAGTGAAGCATACAGTCAATGAAAACTATGCTTCTTCATCTCTGTTAACACACTCGTTATGCAGTAATGCACTGTGTTGGGATTTTGTAGTCCGTTGGATCACACCAGATGCACTGTGAGCATCAAAGACTTACTATTGCACTATGACTTCCTTAGTTAAGATGCCTCTGTAAAGTTGCACAGGAACTCCCTATTGTGCACGAGGCTGGTCCAATCTAAAATCATGACACCCATTCTCTTGAGTTAGCACAAGTCTCATGTTTGGATGCTTTAGAAGCTTGTACCACCAATTCTAGTTGGGGTGACGTCTGGATTTCTGGAATGGCCAATGGCAACTGGCCAATGGGGCGGCTGGACATGGAAGAGGAATTGCTGCATATGGAAGAAGAGGCTGCAAACAGTTTGTAAATAAGGAGCAACACATGGGAATGGGGAGCTGCTGCCCAAGGGACCTGTATAGAGCTGAAGAAGGCTGCTGTACATGAATGTAAGACATGGAAGAGAGGGCTGCACAAGGAATGGAAGAGGAGCTGAAAGAACGTTGGCCTAGGGTCAGACAAAAATATAAATCCGGCCTTGGTTGGGGTACACATAATGCACACTACAAGATCTGTAGACATGGTTGCAACTGTAATGATAATGCTGGAAATGTAGTCTGGCACCTATTCTTTTTACTTTAGGTATTGCAATCACACTCAAATAATTTTTATTTTTTTTTAAGACTTCTATGATTGCAACGTGCACAGGGTGACCCAGAAGGTTCAGCTCACACAGCTGGGGTGTCACCGAAAGAGGAAGTGAGGGGAAATATTCCAAGCTGGACATAGAGAGAAAAAAATAGAGGTTTTAACCTTCCCCTACTGTTGAAAACCAGCAAAAAATATTTGTCTGCATTTTAAGTAAAGTAATATTCTTATCACGAGCTTCTGTGCTGAGCTAGTTTACTCTACCTTTCTGTTTGAGATACAGCAGATCCAGACTGATTGATGTTCTATTCTATCTGGGTTAGCAATATGCAACTCACAGTTTGACACGGAGTGAAATTTTGAAAATCATTTGTGTTATTTTACTGTGTAGTCGCTTTGCTCTACCTGTGCGAGAGTATTTCTGCTGTGTCTGCTGTTAGAGATGCAATATTGCCATATAAAATCATAATATTTACTTTGTACTTTGCTTTACTGTCAGCAGAACATGGTTTAGAGCACGTTCAGTTAAGAGAAAAATATTGCCATCGTGACTTAGTGCAGGCTGCAGATATATCATTTTTGTTTTCTGTAGCAAATTGGTGCCCTTACAGATTTAAAGTAAACTATGAGGTTGATTCATTAACGTTCTTGGAGGGTTTAGTGCCAGTTTATCTCATCTTTTAATATTTTTACTGATTTCACTTTATCTTATTGAATCAATTTTGAAATTGCACATATATTATCATATATTATGACAGCTTTTCAGCTGGCTCTCAAGACCTACCTGAATCAGATCTAAGATTAAAAGGCAAATTCAGGTTGTACGTTTTTTGTTTTAGTAAAAAAAAAAATACTTCTCCACTTTGAATAGTTTGTTTTTCACATTTTCTAGTTCCGCCCCAGCACATCACATGCAGAGTATGTGCTTTGCGCCTTGAGATTTTGATCCAAATCAGATCCAGCTAAGAACAGAGTTGACATTTGTAGTTACAACTAAATTGAGCAAAGCTGACATCTGCATACTGCTGCACCATATGTTTAGGTGTTCCCGGGTGCCCTGAAATGTAGTATTGACCTGTAAATGATGTGCATTGGGAATTGAAAATGTGCAGTTATGGCAGGTTGTACCGTATATCACAGAAGCAGGTTAATTTGAAGTCCAGCTTGTCTGCATAGTAATATATAATAAATCAGAATGTGTGTTCTAGGACTTGATCAGTGTTGACAGAGGAGAAGGCTGAGTGTCTGTAAGCAGGCCAGATATCATAAATGTTTTTTTGCTTTACCCAACAGGTGCAGTCACTAGTCAGGCCATATTATACAAGTATGAGAATGCACATGCATTATAACTGATATTGCGGATAATCCAACCCACTTCTGCTGAATTCAGTTTGCTGGCTTTTTGGGGTGGAACTTGGGCCTGGAGTTGTTTAATTATAGTACAACTACAGTATTTTTTCTGAATATAGTTGTGTTTTAGTAATACTGAGCTAAGCTGATATAGACATTTGTTATGAGACTGTTAAAAATAGGTAACCTTACAGACTAAGCGAATTTGAGCTCAACCGTAAACAAAAATGGTCATTCACAAATCCAAAATGCAAACTGCTGGTCGGTTAACCACCAACTGAGAAAATTGCAGATCTCTGATGTGTAGTTTTCAGCTCTTAGGCCTGGGACCCACTAGCAGCACTTTGTAAGTGCTAGTGATTTGCAGCTCCTTGACTGACTGGGCAGGTTTATGTATCATTCAGCACTTCATACATATTGGACAGGCATTCGGTAACCGTCTGTTTAGTTGCTTTGGAGTATAGTACCTTTCACAGTGGTCCTTCTTATACTCAGAAAGCCAATAAGGTTGCTACATTCAGCTGGAGAAAGCTTCACAACAAACTCAGGCTGATTTGACTCAGATTGTCTGTTATGTGGCAAATGTTTGTAATTCGGGGCACTCTGTGGTCAGATAGAGGAGGCTGGAAGTACTTCCAGGGTGAGCTGCAGGTGACTTCTGAGACAACTGGATTTGGCCAGAGCTCGACAGCTCAAATAAGCCCACTGTAATAGTAGGTAAAAGTTTGTATTACAGTTTATAAACACCAGCACCCCTGTACATGTGTATATTTAATATTTAGCACTTTTTTAGGACACTTTAACCCCTTGTTACCAAAGACCATTCTGATAGCCCTAATGTACATTTCACCCCAACCTTAACCTTTTAATTGTCACACAGTACACTAATCTTGACGTGCTGTTGCTAAGACCAACTAGAGGCTTCTGCCTAAAAACTTTAGAAACTACATTTTCCTAACCCTCATGTCTAGGCGTTATATGATTACTTAAATACAATATAGTACTTTCACTAGTCCTCTCAACTTCCACCTAATAAACAACTGTTCAGCTCTCAAAATAGGAGCACGTTTTCATGAAAATCACAAAGTTTGCGATGCAATCTCTCACTTTTACCCCGTGTGTGTTTCTGTGCGTTTAAGCACAGTTTCTGTGATCTGCTGGTGACATGGTGTGTTTGCATTTGCACTTTTCTGATGATCTGAAGCAAAATATACACAATAAAACAGGGAAATTACAAGAAAATCACATAGCACTGTAGTTCCTTTGGAATTTTCTTGCACTTTCAATTGACTTTAACCAAAATGCAAATGCAGGAAAGATGCTACATAAGCTGCTTTCATGTTTGAGAATAAAATAAATTGCATTGGAGGAAATGTGGAACCACATTGTACATTAAATCACTTGTGCACTTGGAATAATGTATGTGTTTTCAAAAATCAGAGATTGAACTCTGATGTTCCTCCAACCAATTTGAGACCACGGTGGCAAGAGCCCACAACAGGCGTCTTTTCCTATTTTTCTGTGATACCAAAGGCACTCTTGATGGTCTCCTGCTGCTAAAGCCCATCCTTTGCAAAGTCTGTCTTGTTGTGAATTTGGATATGCTTGGTGATGCACCTGCATTGAATACAGCTGTAATTTGTCACCCTTCTGTTGACTATTGCGTGCTACCTCTCTCATTCACCAGCCTTTTTCCTACCAGAATAGTCCTTATTACTTGAAGTTTTTTGTCAGCTGCCACTCTCTAAACAACTGACAGGGTGTCGTCATATCAGAGATGCTAGCACCATCCCATTTTGCACTGATGATCCACCCTTGTTCAAAGTCACTTAAATATTTTGTTACCCATTTTGACATAAATTTGCATGATAACTACATCCATGTGGTCCGAAGCTGAGCGTTCTGTATATAAGCAACTCTGCATTGTTACGTCACTCTACGGCATTGTTGGACTGCTTTACTTTCAAATAAGGGGTGTCTCAAATTTTTTGGGACCGCTCAGTGTATATTTTCAGCATCTCATAGCCACAAAAAAGGAAGCTAAATGCAAAGGTATAAGTTATTTTGTCTAAAGTTTCCCTCCTCCAGAATGCACTTGTATACTTAATAAGGCACAGACGGCGTACTGCTTTGGAAGGATGTACAGTGCACAGTGTGCCATATACATTCCATATGCTCTCTGTAGTGCTTTAGCACAGATGAGAGGGTGTACTGTTGCTCTCATCTTCCTCTGACTGTCTCCGTTGAGACTGCTCATCCCTCAGCCGCCACCGAACAAAACTTTAGCTGAAAGTTGAAAGTAAAATATGCAGCCCAGTTTCCAAAAAGAAAAGGGGGGGGGGGGGGGGGGGATTAGCTATTTTCTCTTCATTCCTATGCCAGTTTAATAACATCAGCCTGTATTTCAATAAAGTAATGGAACTGACAAATTCATACATGGATTTGCAACAAATAACATTTAACCCAGCCGGCCGTGTAACACGAATTGTTATTGTAGATAAATCCGTAGGGAAACGCTGATAAATTAGCGGGTGAAATTGACAAGTGACAAGACATTTGGAAACATCATTTGTCTTCTTTCAACAGTGAAGGGTATATCTGCACATTTCAAATAATACCTTTTCGTGCATCTCGAACTGTGAAAATAACAAGCAGCAGGTTGTGTAAAAGTGTTGTTCCTCGCAAATCCCATTTTTATCACAGTCTTGTTGCATGCCGGGCGATTACTCCCCACTGCTGCTAAACCGAAGATTATTTTATTTTTATTTTATTTTTTTTATCGTATATAACAATGACTGGGATCACGTCTTTCTATTCACGACAAGGCAACACTCAGCGTGTAGCAAGGCTCCAATGCAAACCTCTCAAGACACCCCATGTGTGTGCGTGCTAAATGTCTATGTGGATAAAACAACCAATTTGTTACGTTTTTACTGGGGGCATTCCAGACCTGAGGTCATTTAAAGTGGACCTGAAATCTTGCACAGGACAGAAAGAAAACAGAGAGAAATGCACCCTGTATGTATTTAGAGAGTTTAGCCTGTCTAATCCCCCCCTCATCTGTGTCTGATCACAAGTTGTAATTGGATCTCTCCCCTGTATCAGCTGACTGCCACAGCAGATATGCTAATTTGAAGCACAGGATGTTAACATTATGTCTGCTTCCATGAGAGTAGAAACACTGCAGATTTATTGTAGGATTTGTATGAGCTGTAACAAGGAAATGTTATTCTTTAAAGGTTATTATGCTGTTGCGTATCGTTTAGAGCAGAGAGAATGTTTTGAGTTCAGGACTGCTTTCATCATGGGATCTCACTAGAATACAATTTGATTCCGTATAAAAGCAGGTTTGACATTACAAGCATACATAGAGGTAAAAGGTTGTATACTTTCCAGTCCCTCAGGGAGATCCAAGTTTGCCACTGGAATGTTCAGGATCATGCATGGCATAGTCTAACCAGACAGCTGGAAGTGCCTGCATGTATGCAATAGAGGAGATTTGGTTTTATGCAGGAAGGGATGAATGACAGCTCCTTTATATGGGAATTCTTCCCAGTCTGCAAGCATGGCATGTGTTTGTTGTCCTCTAGTTGGAAAGTATATTTAGGCTTTTATTATATATTACTCAACCGCAAGCAATCAAACTGAACTCTTTCACTAAACTTATTACAGTGTAAACAAAAACATTTAATAGCACAGATATTGATATGTCTAAATGTACCCCATTATTAAGTTGGTTTCAGTATTTAGAGCTAGGCACAGACGCTGAGGGTGGAGGGACAAGCCGCCATAGTCTTCCAGCCCAAGGGGCCTTCTGCTGGCAGACTGACAATTATGTTCACAGAAAGGGGAGACGTTTGCTGGAACACAAATGTAGTCTATGTCGGGGGGGGGGGGGGGGGGTACTGGTGACAGATTCTGTAGGCAGAGACAATGGCACCCCACTGCCACCTCCACTTGTGTGACCCCCACTTTTGGATGCTACTATGCATATTAAGGATCTATTAAACCGATTCAAACTCAAAAGATGGAGGAGCACTCTTCCATAAGGAGGAACTGATGTGTACCCAAGCCTCAGATCCCAGCATCCACAGGATCCACCACAAGTCTTTGCAAAAAAGGCTGGCACCACACAAAATTAGAAAAGTAAAAAGATTAGCTCTTTATTGGTTTGCCATTAAAATGACAGCATTGTCAAAAAAATAGGCTATGGCGGCTGTCAAGCTGTTATAGCTCTTTTTCAAGCCACTCAGCCCATAAAACAAACGTCAGTTGACATCAGCTTATATAGGGATATAGACCACAATCAGCCAATCAATTCAAAGTTAAGTGACTGGCCTCTTTGTTTATGTTTCTCCGCTGTTATGGTAACCGGGGGAGGGGTTATGTCATGACGCTCCACACAGTTATGCGACCTTCCGGTCGCTTTCAACTTTCACTGCTTTGTGATTGGTGTGCGGTGGGCACCAGCTTTGATTTTTGCCCGTGATTTCTCTTGCCATTTTAATGGCAAACCAATAAATAGCTAATCTTTTATGTTTTGTATTTTTGTGTGGTGCCAGCCTTTTTTGCAAAGACATCTATTAAACCAAAATATTTGTTATCGATGTCTGTCTACCTTTAGAATCATTAGTAAGCGGTGGGATATGGGTTGTGTCTGTTCTGCCCCCACAGTGGTGACATTATGGAGGGGGGCTGGCTTTTAATTTGTGAGTGGGTAAGGTAGTGGATACACCTGTTGAGCTGACCACACAGATTTCTAAACTATCTTCCAAAAGACAATTATTAGAAGTGATAAGGAGACCCATGTATGGCCAGACCGACCATTAGATAGATGCCTCTCTGATTGAGGCCTCTTGCACACTGCAAGCGATTCCGATTCAGATTCCGCTTTTTAATCGGTTTTTACATCCGATTCCGATTTGCAGTTTGCTTCCTGCACACTGCAAATTGGAATCTGAATCGGATGTAAAAACCAATTAAAAAGCGGAATCTGAATCGCTTGCAGTGTGCAAGAGGCCTGAATCTGATGATAGAGGGATTTATTTTCTGCCCACACAATACACACCAATTTCCAATAGCTTTCAGCTTGAAATCTATTGGAAATCATCCTGCCACCATCTCCCAAGTGTATGAGTCACTCCCCCACCCACATGCTCAGCATAAAGTCTCGCCTCACAGCGAACCACCCTTCGCCTCCTCCAGGGTTTGGCATCGCAGCAGGGGCCTATACCATGTGACTCAGCACATACTGACGTCACAACACGTGTCACATGGAACAGGTGCTTGCAGTGCCACTTATCACCGGTGGAGGCCAAGAGCCACACCGGCTGGAGGTCCGTCGGTCATCTTGATATTGAATGTTACTGCTGCGTATTTGATCGAGCCCCTTACAACCGAGATTTTACCAGCATTTTTTACATTTTTACATACAGATTTAGGCTCAAAATCAATTGAAAGATTGAACGGACTGCCATGTTGCAGCACCGATTGTCTTCCAATTTGATAAAATTATCAAATTGGACAGTCAGTAGGGCCAGCATATTGAGTAATGTATGGGCACCTATAGGATCTGGAAATATCCGCTACAAAAAGATCAGATGTGTGTGGATCAATTCTGAGAAGACTACAACAAATTGATTAGTTGGATTACAGTTTCTTTCATCGGCTTTTTACCCTTTATCTGAGTTCTAATAGTCATTATTTTGTCTGTGTGCTTCAGTGGCTTGGAAGGTTGCAAATCCTTTCTTTAAAAAAAATAATCCTATTGAGCTCTGTCCTTGTGTGGCCACCTTTGGGGGCGCAGGGCCTCCATTAGCTGGGATTTTGCTTCTTGTGTTGACATAGCTCGTTACGTTGCCTCATGTTTAGTCATTAGTAACATATTTGTGACTAAAATAGCTGGAAGTGTAAGAAACATACAGGTCACAGCATTTGCTATGGGGATGTGTGTTGTAGAGTCGGAAGTGTGGAAATATCCCATGTAACCTAATACATTATCTGTCCTGGTAACAACCTTCTGTGCCTTGGGAAACTTCTTTTCTCGTTTCATAGGTTTGTTTTCCTATACAGCCTATAATCACCCAGTTTAAATTGCATATCATGACAGCTTAGCAACAGCTGAGAATATAACGTGTCAGTTTCTCTATTTTAGGCCTTCCTCAGACAGCCTGGATAGAGAGGTGCATGTAGCACTGCTGTGAATCTCCGGTCATGTTCCAGCTAGCCTTTCGATGCTCTTCTGAGAGGGGAGCATTGTTAGCTAATGGGCATACACCATAAGGCTTGGCCTGAATAGTGCATACCAAGCTCCTCTTCAACTACCACAGTGTAAAATAATACAAACACTTCACTTAGTTGCTGGTATGTCTCCATGCCTACACCTGCCGTTCAGCTTCAGTTATAGCTTCTGTAAGTCAGGCCTTATACAGACTATGCATGAGACAGAATGAAATTTCCTTAAAAGCGTTAGGTTAAAGAGAAACTCCAACCAAGAATTGAACTTTATCCCAATCAGTAGCTGATACCCCCTTTTACATGAGAAATAGAATGATTTTCACAAACAGACCATCAGGGGGCGCTGTGTGACTAATTTTGTGCTGAAACCCCTCCCACAAGAGTCTCTGAATACCGCGGTACTCTGGGCAAACTGCCACAATGTAACAATGTTCACAGACAGGAAATAGCTGTTTAAAGCTGTCTGTAACAGCCAGAGCAGCTAGAAACAGCTACATAACTTGCCCACAGTAACCATGTCACCATGTAATACATGTCAGAATGTGAATCTGGGAGAGGCAAGATTTTACAATGAGCAAACACTGACTAAATCATTTATACATAATTATTGTAAAAATGAAGCACTTTTTTTATTAAATTATTTTCACTGGAGTTCCTCTTTAAAGCAACACCAAGAAACTAACATGCATTGGGTCTTAGATTGTGAGTGTGCTTTTATCTCTCATTGAAGGTAGAAGTGTGATTGCTCCCTCATCCCTTGATGGTAATAATCCGCTTAAAATAAACCCAAAGTGAGAGTGATATGGAGGCTGCCATATTTATTTCCTTTTAAACAATATTAGTTGCTGGGCAGCCATGCTGATCTATTTGGCTGCAGAAGTGTCTGATTCACAACAGAAAATATTGTCAGAAACACCTGATCTGCTGCATGCTTGTTCAGGGTCCATGATTGAAAGAATTAGAGGCAGAGGATCAGTAGGACAGCCTGGTAACTGGTATTGCTTAAAATGAAATCAATATGGCAGCCTCCGTATCACTCTTGAATCGGGTTCACTTCAAATCATGGTACACTTTGATGTAAAGGATGCGTATCATTTGTGGTCTGAAATACCCACCATGTAATGGAACTAGATACATTGTTCATGATTCTCAGTCACTTTATTCCTGTATTTATATATCTCTGACATTATTCACTGCTTACAAACTATACAAACAGTCCCTCGGGGCGCTCACAATGTAATGTCCTATCAAATTCTAGGGCCAGTTTGTAAAGAAACACAATAATTTACTATGTTTTTACTGAACCAGTCGGAGAGACATACTAAAAAAATGTAGTCTTTCTCAACAAAAGTATAATGCATGGTACACACGATGGGAATCAACGAGAAAAACACTTAGAAATCAGATCGGACCTGTTGAAAATAATCAATTTGACCGTCAATCTGACAGGAAATTGCATTGTGTGTACCAGGTACAAGGTTTGCTTGCAATGTATATCAGGGTGTACAAAGGTATTAGGTGATTGCGGTTTGTCACCCCTAAATATTGTCTGTAACCTAAATTAATGTCCAGCGCTGCGTAATATGTTGGCGCTTTATAAATACAATAAATAAATAAATAAATGTGTGAATGCTGGGGCTGTGGCACAAGATAGACTTTGTAGCAGGCTACAATACCCATCTATGCAAGGACAAGCTGCTGCTGGTGTGCTATAGCGGTTATCAGCTTTAATAGATAACAGCTTGAAGTCATAACTCAGACACCTTTCACAGCTACACTGAGGTATATTCACAAAGCTTCCTTAAAATGCACGAGCGCAAAGAGCGCTTATAAAGTGTACTGGGCTTTACACCATCTGCATAGCGTGCTCTGCAAACAGAGTAAGGCTGTCTGCTCCGATGGTCCACTGTGGTCTGGCTGGAGCCCGGGGCACATGCATTTACCTCCATAGGCTATATAAGGAATGCATCCGCCTGCACAGGATTATTACGGTTTTACAGAATTGCGATTCACTTACTGCAACGGATCCATTGTAGGCTGACAAGTGAGAATGGCTCCTATCTATAAAATAGGAGCCATTCACTGTTAGTTTTGCAAAGAGCAGAGAACAGACATAAAACGTCCATTCTCAGCTCAAGTGGGAACTCAGCCTAATTCCTGTAATACCTGAAACACTTACGATCCTTGTATAACAGGCCATGTAGGCATTGCATGTATAAAGTGAGTTAGGTAACCCGCTATGTAGATTGCGCAAATCCCAGCAAACTTTCATGCGCGCTCTCTGCGCTTGTACATTTTACCAAGCTATTGCAAATATTTATCATTGCCTTAAAACTAGATATGCTATGCAATGTATTTAATGTTTTTCCATACCTCTGACATTGGATCTAGAGAAAATACATTCATAACTGGGGTTTCCTGATCAGTAATGAATCAAAATATGTTGGCTGGAGGGCAAATGGAGCTACATGATTGAGGTTCCCATAGTTTTGTACTGCATTGGGTATTGCACAGGTAGCAGCAGCAGAGGCATGCTGGATAATAGACAAGATTCCTGCTGAAGTCTTACCTTATTTGAAACTGGTAGAACAATAAAATGATCAATATCATGAAGACATTGATGTTTTATCTTATCTACCACATATTGTAAAATGTGTTCCTGGCTTCAAGGTGATTGAATAATTATGTAACAAACCTTGTTTAGTGCCTGGTACGCACCATGCAATTTCTCTTCAGATTTCGTACCGAAATAATTTCCAACACGTCCGATCTTATTTCTGTTTTTTTATGACCGATTTTCCGATCATTTCTGTATAAAGTCGATCAGAAAAACTATCGGAAATCAGATCGGAGCTGTTGGAAAGTATCAATTTGAGTTGAAATCTGATGGGGAATTTCATGGTGTGTACCAGACATAACAATTCTAGCAAGGAACCCTTTAATTCACTTTGCTCTTTACTTAAGTCTCTAACATGATCTGCTGTCTGTTTTCACATACCATACATGATTATTACAATATCACTAATAGCTCTAATGAATATATGTTTTGCTAATATGACCTTAGATCAGACTGCAGATTCTGTTTAAAAATAAATCCACTACAGTTACAGTTTTTTGTAATATATTGTCTTTTCTTTGCAGGTAAAATCCATTCTTCAAACACGAGGTGCCGGGCCATTGAGTGAACCATGAAGCAGTATGTGCTTCATGCTGGCATGGTGCTGGTCATGGTATCTTTGGTCTATGCAGTTAGCTTCCCTGAAGATGATGAACCCATCAACATTATTGATTACCACTGTAAGTAAATGCTTACCAACATTACTGTGCACCTGTGGCCCGCACAAATGCATATTAAACTATAAACTGCCGTATGATTGATTGCTGTGGGTCCCTGTATTACATTCTAGTGCTTTTTGCCTGAGGTTATAAAATTAGCCCAGTATGATGTCATGCTGTTAAATCTATTTATTGGAGTGCCTAGCCAGCTTCACGTATGTGCATCCTACGGGTTATTTAAAGTTAATCTCTTAAAAGGCCACATGTAATTTGAAAGAGGAGTGAGCCACATTTGCTGACACTGGTCATATTTTATTCATTTATATTCTAGACGCTGCAATAGGGATTTAGTTCAAACCCTGCTACACCTGGTATATACAGCTAATCAATTCTGTATATTGATTCCTGAGCTGTGTAATCCAGAGTGATGGTGTTCCCATTTTAACTTGCAGATTCAAGGCAATATCCAGTATTTAGAGGACGCCCTTCAGGCAATGAATCGCAGCACAGCTTGGACTTTCAACTGATGTTAAAAATTCGAGACACACTTTATGTAGCTGGAAGGTAATTTTTTTTAATCTCTTTATTTGAATTGGACTTGTGTTTTTTTTATTTTAGCTATTCATTTTTAATGCTCATGGAAAATCTTCTGTTTAAATGAAAACAGTGATTCCTATCTGTGTTTTTGTGTTCCATGCTTAGAAACGAATAGAATGGCAATAAATATCTTCCAAGTCACACTGAGTTATCATGTGATAAACAGTGTGTCAGCCTGACTCGCTCTTTTCAATAAACACATCTATTCAGCAGTACCAGGAGGACAGTCCTGCCAGAATCTTAACTTTTTTCAGTTGCTTGTTCAAGAAGTTCTATTATAACCTTCAACAGCACGGATAAATAAGTTTTTGTTCCTTTACATAACCGTACACAAGAAAGAGGTTGCCACCGGACCAGACTACAGTGGTTGGATTGACAACAGATTTAAAGTGTACCTGAATTGACTTCAAACTTAGCAAACTGAACGTATTGTCATGGACACAGTGCTGTGCATACTCACAGCAAGCAATAGCCCGGTTCCCCGATTTCTTGAGCTTACCACCCTGAACCTTCCCACTCCACCTCAAAATTCTTCTGTTCTGAGGCCTTCTCTAGAGACCACCAGTATAAGGAGAAACAGGCCAGCCTCACCTACACAACTGCTCTACACACACTTGGAATCTCAGGATACTATGCTTTGTCCAAATAGAAACAGATTCCAGGAGCAACACACCATATTCTTCATTCAAAAATCCACATCTTTATTCTTCAATTTCATAAAAAAACATTACTTGAAATCTTGGTATAAAAAACACACAATACTTATCGGCACACGAAGACATTCAGGAGGTCCGCACCTCCTAAATGTCTTCATCTGCCGATAAGTATTGTGTGTTTTTTATACTAAGATTTCAAGTAATGCTTTTTATTTAATTGAAGAATAAATATGTGGATTTTTGAATGAAGTATACGGTGTGTTGCTCCTGGAATCTGCTTCTATTTGGTCAAAGCATATGAATTATCTTGTTTATCTGGATGTTGCACCACTGTGAAGGTCTAAGTTGGAAGCATTGGGTACTGGTGTGCGCTCGCTTTTTTCTTGTTTGTTGATTCCAGGATACTCTGCAGGAGGGAGGGCAACTGACTCCCATACCCCATACTCTAATGTACAAAAGGAGGGAGGGTGAGTGTCAGTAGGTGACGAGGGATAAGTTACAATAAGTCAAAAGAAGTTCATGATGTACTGTTTTTCTGGGGGTGTCATTTCTGACATTATAGAACTTATTTATAAAAATGTTCATCATCTTGCCAATTTTCTCCATAAGTGTCTATTATTATTATTATTATTATTTAGTATTTATATAGCGCCGACATATTACGCAGCGCTGTACAGTGTATATATATTGTCACGAACTGTCCCTCATAGGAGCTCACAATCTAATCCCTACCATTGTCATATGTCTATATTATGTAGTGTAAGTACTGTAGTCTAGGGCCAATTTTTTTTTAGGGGGAGCCAATTAACTTATCCATATGTTTTTGGAATGTGGGAGGAAACCTGAGTGCCCGGAGGAAACCCACGCAGACACGGAGAGAACATACAAACTCTTTGCAGATAGTGCCCTGGCTGGGATTCGAACCAGGGACCCAGCGCTGCAAGGCGAGAGAGCTAACCACTACGCCACCGTGCTGCCCATTATCTTGAATGACAACAACTTTTATAGGGAGTTGACACTATTCTGAAAGAGGAGAATCTCACTTGTTTCAATGGGGAACAGCATGTTTGTTGTTTGCGCAGATTGCCAATGGTGATTCATGGCTACCTGGTGTCCTCTGGTGGTTTGCATGCTTCTGAGATTATGCAGCAAAGTGCAGTTTAGCCAAGCTGTGCAGCCAAGGTCTTGGGTTGTTTTGAAATGTGAAAATTAGCATTGTATCTCTGGTATGGGTCAGTGTTTTGGAGGTGCATTACTCAAGGGTCTCAGAACTATGTAAGGCACGAAGACTAGACTGCAGTTCACGGCAGAGGTGCATAATCGCCCGAAACAGTGCAGGTCACCAGGTAGCCATAGACTGTCACCTTTGGCCTTTCACAAAATACGATCCCAGCTTCCATTCAGGTGAATTGAGATTGAGGCCCACTGTAAAAAAAAATCATATCTACCTTCATAAATTTTTCCATTTTAAAATGGCAGCCAGATTTCTTAAATGTTTGAACAAAGAAGTGTTAATCCATAACAGGATCAGCACCTGTTTAAATATAGGTTCCATAATCTAAAAACAACCCTTATCTTGACACCATTAATTTAATTTAAGCTTTCTGTCTCTGCTACTCATGTATTATGCCATCAAAAGTAGTGTTAAATTATTGGAGTTATTCAGCTACTTGTTTACACATATATTTAAACCGCTGACAACAGCATCCCATGGTTATGTTTAGAAATCAATGCTGATAAAAAAAAAAACACTCCACTTCAAGTGTTTGAAATGCTACCACTCACTTAAGCAGTAACACAGAAATGACAAGCACACATGCAGAAATATCTTTGCAGGATTATGTGTTTCAGAAGCCATTTTTAAAGAAATAACAGTGGCAGCCTCTATAATCCGAAATTCAGTTTTTTTATTAATACAGTAGGCGTGAACTCTGTTTTCTCTTGACTTGACATCAACAGTAAAAAGATTTCAGTCTATCCACTATGACTTTTTCACATATTTTGGTACCCATGGTTGGATTACGATTATTAACCTACAAAATTGAATATATATAAACTGCTTAACAGGAAACAGTATAAAAATAGTTTAGAAGTTAATTGTTAATGCATTTGCTTTTCTTTTTTACAATTTTTATTTAAAGCATGAGAACAAATCAAATAGAAATTGTGGTGTGTACAAACTTTTTGTTTAGATCAGTATTTGTACAGATCAGTATTCATTAACTCTCCCCTTTGCAACGTGACAATTCTGTAATGCAATTTGAGCAGTTAACAGTAGTACGACTTGAACAAATAGAAAATAGAAGGCATGTTGATATACTAGCAAAATAACCAACAGATGCAGCTTTTGAAATAAAATATACTGAAATATCCTGATGTTGGGAATAAAAAAGAAATAAAGGAAAGAAGTATTTTTGAATTCCTGTATTGTAACAGATCTGTAGATGAGTGTTTCCATAATCTGTGATAAATTAAAGAAAATATGAGTATGTTCAGCCGTATGTTTATCTTCCTATAAATCATAATGTTAGGCATTCTAGCCAAATCCAGATACATTCCCAGCAATTCCCAGACGATCTTTTTTATGTTGGCGTGTTCGGGACAATAATGTAAGAGTATGTGCTGATGGATACAGGTTTTCAGTAAGAGCGCATGAGAACATGTACTGGCCAGCATGGAAAAGAGGTTAGACTGCACTATCACATGCTGAAAACAAGAGAAAATGATACTTATTTTTAACAGGGAAAATGTGGTCTGGCAGAAACCTTTTCTCGCTCAAGACACAGAAATTCAGCAATAGCCGAGAACACATACATTGTCTGACAAGGACCTTAAAAGTACATTTGTCACGCTATGCATGAATAGATTTCAGGCCAGCACATCTCTCCATTTCCTGAAGTGTTTTCTGTTTCTTTATCTTCCACAGAGATCAAGTTTATGCCATAAATTTAAATGAGATGCACAAGATTGAGATCACACCAAGCAAAGTAAGTGGACGGAGGTGCAAGAGTGCCAACAACAAGTGGGGGGGTTTACCTTGGAACGTAAAGGAAAGATGACAAAAAACATTTACATTTGTGCTTTGCTTCCTTTGCTTCTTCAGAAGCTGACATGGAGATCGGGTCAAGCAGACCGAAAGAATTGCGCAATGAAAGGCAAACACAAGGTATTCTTCGGACTAACCTCTTGAAGATCACATTTCAAAAGATGACGCTGATAGCGAGTGAATCTTCAGGCTTCTAACGTTTCATGTGTTTGTGATGCAGGATGAATGCCATAACTACATCAAGGTCTTTGTTCCAAGAAATGATGAGATGGTCTTTGTCTGCGGTACAAACGCCTTCAATCCTGTCTGTAGATACTACAGGGTAAGTAAGCTGTTCATTGTCTTTTATGTTGCGTGATGCACGTAGCTTCACTCTTCATGCACGCAGCATACCACAGATCTATTGGGCCAGCTCGGTGTTGATATCCAGATCAGAGGTTGAATGAGCACCATATGAAGCAAGAAATAAATGTATTCAGCATGCTATTTCAGTTAGTGTAATCAATTTTAAATACTTTTCTCTACATTGTAAGCTGCTTTGAAAAATGCTAAAAATAACCTGTTCTTGTAATGAATTGCTATGGTTTCTTGGTGTTTGAATGGGCTTGGAACAAGGGTTTTTTTCAGCTTGGAACAAGTTTTACCTGCCTCCTCTAGTTCTGTTAACAGTTATGAGTCATTTCTCAGAATTTATCCATTTTGATGTCTATGTAACTGTTAACTGAACAGCTGAACCCACCAGTCTAATTTCAGGGAACATCAGTTAACCACTTGACCACTACAGGTGGTGTTCCCATTATGGACCAGAGCAATTTTCACATCTCACGCCCCTACCATTCATTCACCAATAACTATCACTACATATCACACCAAAAATCTATATCTTGTTTTTTTCGCCACCAGTTAGGCTTTATTTGAGTTGTACTTTTTTGATAACATTATTTTATTCTATATGCATTTTAATGGTATAAACAAAATTATGGAAACTAAATCGTATTTCTCAGTTTTCAGCCATTATAGTTTTACATTAAAACATGCTACTGTGGATAAAACCCACACATTTTATTTGTCCACTTGTTTACAGGGACACAATGGCTGATTTTGTAATGCTTCAGAGCAGATTCTTAACAAGGGAAAATATACTAAAATGTAATTTCAGCAATAGGTTAGGGAGATACTTTTATTAAACTCCTATTAGAGAACTCCCTTAACGCCACAGGTTTGTTCCTCTTGCCTGCTGATATACAATTCAAACAGACAATAAAAGGTATATCAATTAAAGAGATACATTGCCAGGCTTGCCTGTGTTCACTTCAGCTGCCAAATCAGGTTCAGGGGAATACAAATGAGCAAAGAGAAATTGAAGGGAGCACAGGCTAGTGGGGAGATGTATCTGATTAATAGGGCCAATATATAATTGTAGTTAAAGGCTGACAGCCTGAGAGTAGTAAAATATCTAAATACATGGCTGAAATACAATATATTTTAAAATAATTTCCACTTAATGACTTGTGAACCTGTCTAGGCAGCCCTACTATTCAAATAGCTCTAGGCATCCCAGAGCTGCTAAATAGCTGATGTAGCCATGTAGCCTCCTGACCTGACTTGATTCCGCTGTATTCAAGCAAAGATATACAGAATGGGAAGTATTAACTGGACTTCAAAACAGCAGCACAGTGATGAGTCATCACTGTAATCTTTCATTCTGTAATCAAGCTCACAGTAAAAGCTGGTAGAATAGTTTCACTACCCCCTCCCCTTCCCAGTCTGAGAACTGCTGTACACAGCATTACAGGAAAACTATTTAGGTATATTTGTTCTAGCGCATATAAAAGTACATATTTTTGATTGGATATACAGCTATACAGCCTATACTATGTGTTGTTATGCTTGCCTTGGGGTCTGTAAAATATGGAAAAAATAAAATGTGCATAAAATATAAGGCAGTATATATATCATTTGAAACATTATATTATTTTAAAATGTATGAAATTTCAATTTGGTGATCCATTTTCTAAATACATTTCATAAAGTAAATATTCTCATGCTGAGCTGTATTTTTTTGCTGGGCTCACGTTTTGTTGCTAAGCTTTTTCATGGTTGCCGTTTGCAGTTGAGTTCATTAGAATATGATGGGGAAGAAATTAGTGGCTTGGCAAGATGCCCATTCGATGCTAGACAAACCAACGTGGCTCTCTTTGCTGGTAAGAACCTTTAGTGTTATTATTCGGTTTTCTCCTCTATTTAACTAATTTATGATTGCCTGGAGCTGGTAAAAGGCAACACACATGGACATCTGTAAACTGTTGACGCATAATACATTTTTGCAGAATTCTATCTATTCAAGCATATTCTGCTGTTGTAAATTGTATGACTTCTATTCTGTAGAATTTTCAGGTTGCGCTTTATGCAATGTAAGGCCCGGTTCACATTAGCGGTTGTTTGCCAAACGGACCGGATGACCTGACCGGATCCGGACCGGATCCGGATCGGAACCGTACGGTTCTGATCCGGATCCGATCCGGATCCGGTCAGGTTGCATCAGGTGGTAATCAGGATGCGATCCGGATCCGTTTGGCAAAGTTAACGTAAAAAAAAGGCCCTCTGCTGTTTAGCACTCACCTCCACCTTCGACATGCTGCCAACATCCTGCCAACACCTCCAGCTCGTGCTGCTCCACTCCAAAATGCTTGCCCATGTGTCCCCAGCCAATATCGCCGCAAAAATCCGCATAGGAAGTGGGGTAGAACATCCGGATTTCTCAGCCAGTGTGTTGTGCGGCCTCCGGTTCCCATTTGTTTGTATTGGCCGGATGGTGCAGTCCGGCTCCGCCCCGGATACGGCTGCCGGAGGGGCCGGATGAAAAAATAGCGCATGTTGGAACGGAGGCCGGAGTCCGGATCCGGCCCGGCTCCGGTTCTGCAGAACAGACCCATGTGAACGGACGCATAGGCTTTAATTGCTATGCCGTGCGTCCGTTCCGTCCGTTCTGCAGGCGGTGCGGCTCCGGCACGACGATTCCGGAGGGCCACCGCAAGTGTGAACCGGGCCTAAAAGTACTGGTCAAAGTTTAGTTTTACTTAACTGGGGCTTCTTCCAGCCCCCCAAAGTATCTGAGGTGCCTCAGTGTCCTTCGGGTCCCCTGCATTGTGCCAGTGCCAGACCTTACTGTCAGCCTCAGTAAAGTCTGCAATTGGCTTAGCCGAAGACTACTGCGCATACACAGCCCCACTGTGCTTCTGTGGCCAATACCATTCTGCACATATGTTTTAGGAATTGTGCATACAGAGAACACTCCCAGACATTGAAACGTGATTAAGGAGGCGTGCTTGGCCGAAATAGTGTATGAGGTGACTGTGGCACGAGGGAGAGGACCTGAAGGATAATCAGGGACCCCAAAAACAAACCGGGGGGGGGGGGGGGGGGCTGGTTTGAAGCCCCAGGCAAGTAAAGATGAACTTTTTCTCCCCATTTAAGGTTTACTTTAAACACAGTTGTGGCCTGTCATTGAAGTCCACTATCTTCGTAAGCTCCGCCCATGTTGGTCAAAGCTCTTTTGGGCAGTCGTTTACTCTTTTTATATACTATTTTTTTTATTTTAACATGGTAACCATTTATATCAGCAAATTTGAAATGCATGAGTTAGGTGCTCAAAATTTCAGCATAACACTTTAATTGTCGGGGCAAATCTACCACCCCTAAATCTTAGGAGACATTACACCCTTACCCTAATGTCCACTATGTATTCATATACCAACATAGTAGTTGTTTGTCTGTTTTGCGCATTTTAAAAGAGTAAAGAGTTATAGATTGCCCTGACAATCAACTGTTTTTGATATCCGCAAGTTATTCAGTCTGAAGCTGACTTCACACATGCCGGATTGTCAGCATAACCCTACAGTATGGATACGCCGTTCCACTTTGAATGGTAGCTGATGCATGCCAGCCTATTAGAGAAAAGCTAACACATTTACTGTCCAAAATATTGTACCTGTTGGATTTATCTGTTGCCAAAATGCAGCTGGCAAACAGGACAGGCTAAAAATAGAGAAGCGACAAATTTGGACATCAATAGTTTAGGTCTTGTGCTGGATATACACGGACCTAAAAATCATCGAAATGCGCTCGGAAATGTTCGGAAATAATCGAATCGTCGGGAATCGAGCAGCGCATTCGATGCGGGAACGAACCGTGTGTATTCACCATTATGCTAGGTACACACCATACAATTTTCGGTTAGATTTTCTGTAAGATTTACCTGCCAGATAGATCATTTCCAACACGTTGGAAATTATCTAGCTAACCATCTATCTGCCCAGCAATTAGGCAATGTTCTACTCAGCAGGAGATAACCAGAAGACAATGCACCAGAGATAATGACCATTCCCTACAGAAAATAATCTACGTAAAATAATGCAGAAAATCTAACTGAAAAATCTAACAGAAAAATCTAACACAAGATTGTATGGCGTGTACTAGGCATTATACTAATGAAGTTTGGGTGAACAGCAATAAAATCCAATGATCTCTTAAGGATAATATGGCTCTTACTATGGGGGACGCTTAAAGACAGGTTTACCCATAACTATTGCCACTATATTCATATCCAGAACCTCTTAGGACTCTCTTCCACAGCTGAAGGTGGTGATTTCACTGCATGTCAGCTGCTCCCCTTCACTGACTGGGCACTTGCTAGTGCTCAGCATGGGCGGTAGGCAGGCCCCCCCATCCCCATGAAGTTGCATCTGAGGACAGTCATCCTCAGACACAACATGACAGATTTTGGCCACGGGGTAACACCACAGCACGTCAAACATGACACTTGTGGGGTTACCAAATGCTGACATTCGGCTGCATGTAATTGCAGCCGAAAGGCACATGTGGCCAGCAGCTGGGAAGCTGAAACATAGTTCAGCCTGCCATGGAAAAGAGGCCTTAAATTCACAGGATCTTTTATAATTGTTCTTGCAGAGATAAGCAGGTCACCTACACAACTAAAGGGATGCTGTCCTTCACATAGAAGTGGAAAACACTGCACCTTCTCTCCTTATCTTCCACACAGCATATTTATTCACTTATCCTGATCTTAGGCATGATAGAATTGGGGTCGGCCTTAGCATGTGCCATCTGTGCACGTGCACAGGGCCACCATTCCCAGGGGGGCCACCACATGCACTCACAGAGGGATGACCTGGTCACAATGGCTGCACAAGTCTCTGCAATAGAGCAGGTCACAGTGACACTGCATCCGTGTCCTGTGCCAGCACCTGTGTGTGTCACTAGTAAAGGCACTGTCTGCAGCCTAGTCACAGTAGGTTCTCCCTATCAGCTCCACCCCCGACAGCATGGGGAAAGGACGCCACATGCTGAGACTGTGAGGACGGAGGCAAAACGCAATAACAAATTTCAGCAAAAGTTAAACATTTGTGTCATGAGCACAAGGTGGCTATGCAGTGTCTACATTGGACATGGCCATTTACTGTGCATAAGATACCATATTGACATTGGCGAGTGAAGGGGCCATCGATTCTTTCTCTGTCTAGGGCCACTATAAGTGTCAAGCTTCCCCTGATGGAATTGCAACAATAAGGTATAAGGTGCATCCTAAAAGCGATTTCATATCCTTGCCATTAATCTCTTGTGAACTAGTGAAGATTAGAGTGGTTTTTCTAAGCCCTCAGAAGTCAGGAGTGCTTGGATTTACCTGAGGAAGGTTGAAAAGCACTGCCAGAAATATGGCTAAGAAATTGTAAACCTTTGTTTAAAGAGGAACTCCAGTGAAAAGAATGTAATAAGGTGCTTAATTTTTACAATAATTGTGTATAAATGATTTAACCAGTGTTTGCCCATTGTAAAATCTTTCCTCTCTCTGATTTACATTCTGACATTTATCACATGGTGACATTTTTACTGCTGGCAGGTGAAGTCACTAGAAGGAGATACTGCTTGCTTTTTTGGCAGTTGGAAACAGCTGTTATTTCCCACAATGGAACAAGGCTCCCACAGTGTGATGTCAGTACCTCAGTGCTGTGAGGCACTGACATCATTTGTGGGAGGGGTTTCACCGCAAAATCAGCCATACAGAGCCCCCTGATGATCGGTTTGAGAAAAGGAATAGATTTCTCATGGGAAAGGGGGTATCAGCTACTGATTGGGATGAAGTTCAATTCTTGGTTACGGTTTCTCTTTACCAAATATCTTAGGTTAAAAAAAGTTGACCATATTTATCTATTGTTTTATTACTATTTGTTTTTTTACAAGTGTTACTTGTTAAAGCATCACAGCTTTCCATTTACAGGTGTGATTTTTTTATTTTTTTATTCCTGCAGCTGACAACCTGGTCTGAAGTTTAAACATTTGCGTACTTGTTTTATAGAACACATTTGAGGCTTATGATTATTTGCTATGCAGTATTCTTTTTCTTTTAACCTGCTCATCCCTCTGGCCTTGCCCTTTGTGTTCTAGATGGAAAGTTATACTCGGCTACCATGGCGGACTTCCAAGCCAGCGATGCCGTGATCTATCGGAGCATGGGGGACGGATTTGCTCTGAGGACAATTAAATATGACTCCAAGTGGCTAAAAGGTACTTGAGACCCGGCAGTTATTAATAATGACATAGAGATCAGACGCCTACTTGATATGGGAATGAAGCGTTACTCATTTTAATAGTATTTCTCAGAAATATGATGCATATTAGCTACCCTGGATCCTTTTAGGTGTGACACAGCTGTATGATGAAGCTAAATGTTGCATGCTGATACCTCAAGGCCTTTACTCTAAATGCATATTTTTCCTCTTTTGCAAAGTGGTTTATGATTGATTCTACAGTAAAAAAAAAAAAAAAAAAAAAAAAAACTTAACTGTAATGTAAATCCTTTGAGGCCCTTTTACACTCCATTAGACAGCATTACAGGCTGCAAGATCAATTAGGTTTGAATCCCCTTCTATGTCTGCCTAAGCCAGAAATGCACAACTTTGCAGGGGCGTTTGGTTAGAAATCCAGGATGTCATTTGTGCTTCTTGCGCCAGGTATCTGATCTACAGGTTTGTCTCCCTGTCTTTTTTCAGAGCCGCATTTTCTACATGCAATTGAATATGGCAGTTACATCTACTTCTTCTTCCGAGAGATTGCTGTGGAGCATAATAATTTAGGCAAGGTAAGTGCACAGCTGGAGAGATTCCAAACTTCAGTGATTGAATTGGCGGCATCCAACTATGGCTTTCACGGGAATGTAGATATTTTTTAAGTTCTGATTGTTTCTGACATACATTTTAAAGTATAAGCGTGCAGACATTTTCTGTTTATCTAGGACTCTTACTCTCGGTGACGGATTTAATAATGCCGGTTTAAAAATTCAGTTTGACACTCTATTATGTCCTCATTTTTGACCAATAATTGTTTTTAAAAAAATAAAATCTTTAGAGGTCAAGTTTATTTTTGAGGTCTCATAACTTTTACCTTGTGATAGCTGGTGGTGGGTATGGGGACATAGAAAAAGATAGAGGTGATGGCTCTGGAATACATTGTGGTTTTACATTGCAATGGTTTGCAAGCTGGTCTCCTTGTCCAACTGTGGGTCACGGACCTGGGGCAGGTGGTTCTCGTGCATGAGCTATGAAATCCCCCCTGGTTATATTAGGTTTTGTTGATTTTACACATACAAATAACACAGCATTGTATAGATAGCATTACATAGATGAAATGCTCCTTTTTCATTTTCAAAATAGTACTTTTAATCATATTAGTTGTACATTTTTGTTGTTGTTCAGTTGTGTCCAACTCTTTGCAACCCCATGGACCACAGCATACCAGGCACCTCTATTGCCTCTCAAAGCTTGTCCAAGCTCATGTTTGTTGCTTCCATGATACTATCTAGCCATGCCATTCTCTGCCCTCCCTTCCTTCTTGATCTTTCCCAGTTTCAGGATTATCTCCAATGAATTCTGCTTTTTCATTATTATTTCAGCTTCAGCCAGTTGTTCCAATTAACACTTGGTGTTATTAATTCTTTAAGGCTTGACTGATAGGATCTTTTTGCAGTCCAAGGGACTCTCAAAAGTCTTCTCCAGTTGTACATTAAAAGGTCACTATTGGAATGAGGTAAAAAATAGGTGGAACTAAGCAAACATTGATGAACAAGGCCCATGGATCAGATAGATCTGTTACAGTGAATATAACTGTTATTATTATTTAGTATGTATATAGTGCTGACATTGGCTGTAGCGCTTTACAAAATATATAGTCTTGTCATTAACTGCCATCCAGAGCTCACAGTTTAAACCCTATGATAATAATCTGTCTATGTGATCCATATGGTCTAATGGCAGGATCTGCTTTGGGAACATGATGGGGAGAGTCTAAGTAGGCGTAGATGAGTGCTTAAACTGCACAGAGATGCAATATAAAGAACATTGCAGCGTATACATAACCCTGTGCTACACGTGATTAAGCAAAGACCAGTTCTGTATTTCTAAGGTTATCCCATCTCTCATAACAAGTCAGAGCTTGATAAATCTCTCTACTATTGTGAAAATATCCATTAGCCTTGGGGCTGTTCATTTTCATCTGCTCCTTAACCACACGTTCTATCAGAGTGATATTTGCTCCAGTCTTTTCTCTAATTAATCTTCAAAGCTGGACTTAAAATGACCTAATAAAAAAGACTGGTGCGCATTGCATCATTTAGGTGTGTTACAGTTTGCTAAATCCCGAACACAATAAAAAAAGTATTAATGTATGGAATTTTCAAAGAGCAATAGGGCTGGCAAGATTCTGCATGACCCTGATTAGGAAACCACTTTATTTCTTGGCAAGCATTAAATGCATAAATATGTTTATATTTTAACAGAGGTTCCATTGTGCCTCCCAAATGTTAAATATTTAAATGACACAAATGCAGTTTATGATACTTTGGCTGCATTATAGACATTCCATTGTAAATTATTCAACCATTTACGCATGGTTAATTAAAGACTTCACAAAAGGTGGGGAATCTGTGCGAATGTTATGGGCTTTGCTCAGTGGTGCATTAAAATGGACATTGGGCTGCAGTTAACTACGGTCTGCTTTCTTTTACCACTTAATTCAGAAAAACCGGAGCTCTTACTTAAACTCAACTTGTGCAAGCTTTTATAGAGCATGGCATAGAGAGGGGCTCACACTTGCCTTCATTGTCACTTTGTGGAATAAAAGCTTTATTGAAACAGAACGTATTCACATTTCAAGGCTATAAAATAGCCTTAGACTTACAAGACCAAAATGAGGGATTGCCTCCTTGTGGGTTGGACAATGTAAGCTGTTCTTTTTTGTTTACTCCTGCATAATTTAAGTAAAGATGAAGTCTTCTACAGTTAGTTGCTTGGCTCTTGCCTCTATTATGGGTATGTGTACATTTTAGTACACTTACAAAATTACAAAAACAGCAAAAAAAATTCTGACGCAATGTAGGTTTTCAGCTTCTGGATCACGCAGATGTCTGCTGCCTAGATGATAGCATCTTCTTCTGCTCTCTCTGGCCACTGTTCGAGGTCACTTTTGGTAGACGACAAGACAGGGCTTCTTTTAGTTTGCTTGCACAGCCCATGCCACATCTACCGACAATGACCTCTAGTGGCCACATGGAACAGAAGAGGATTTCTGACATCAAGATTACCACCTACTGCTGGCTGAGAGATTTGGAGTGCTATAGACAAGTCATATAACTGACTATTCACTTCAGTCTGATATAGTAGTTAGAATCTGATAAGTGTGCTTAAAGATGACCATACACTTATAGAATTCCACCAGATTCAACCATCAGATAGATTTAGATGCTTGACAAGAATCTAAAGTGTGCCACAGACTAGGAACAGATATTTTTTTTAAAAATCTATTAAACCAGAGTGTTGCATGTCGATCAGGCCACTTGCTGCATCGATTTCTAACCTATTTGATCAGAGCAATTGAATCGGCCATATATTGATGGTAAAAATCAATGAGTATATGGCTACCTTAAGGCTTACTATTTTACACATCTTTACCTAGATCTGTGTGCTGCAGGGAGTGTAGGTCAGCTTTGGGAACCTCAAGAAATTGTTTGATTGGGCATTAAATTATATAAATCAATAAAGAAAACCAACAATCCTTAACTGTAATAATATAGCATACTTGTATTCTTAAATACTCTTTTCACACATGTAGGAATAAACTCTTCTTTTGTAATGCAAGAGATTTTAGCTTATGAAGGACGCATTCTTCATTTGGATTCAAAGGGCTAATCTTGAGTTATGGCCGCCTGCTGATAAACTGTGTCAGAGCATGTCACATGGCTGTCACTTTAAGGTGGCTAGTCATAGAGTTTTAAACAATCTCTTAAAAGACATTGAAAGACTTGATTGAAAGAGATTTTTCTTTGTCCTCTGATTAGTGCCCATGAGAGATAATCCAAAAGATCCGAAAGTCTATATTTTGGGGGATGTCATTTAATTTTCAGTTTGATGATGATGATGATGATGATAATGAATATTATTGTAATTATTATTATCATGGTTTTTTTTTATACATTCTGATTGGTTGAGGAATCAGAGATGATGAAAAAAATGTTTTGCCACATATGTGATTATTTTCAAAACAAGTTTAAAGCATAATTTTGTAATCTGTTTGAGGCCTTTAAATCAGAAGGGACTCACATGACTGCTTAGTCTTACAAATTGAAAACATTTTGTTTTGTTGCAGTGAAGGTTTGTTATTGTCAGAGTAGCAGAATTAATGAATGTTTATTGCATTCATAAATGGAAGGTTTTTGCTTTTTTTTTTCAGTGGCAACCATTTAGTTTCGAACAATCAAATCCATTTTACTTTGGTCTCTTTTTGCAGGCTGTACATTCTCGTGTAGCACGCATATGCAAAAATGACCTGGGAGGATCGCAGCGAGTCCTCGAGAAACATTGGACTTCATTTGTAAAGGCGAGACTCAACTGCTCCGTTCCGGGAGATTCATTCTTCTACTTTGATGTTCTGCAGTCTATAACAGACATAATAGAAATCAATGGAATTCCCACTGTTGTTGGAGTGTTTACTACACAGCTTAACAGGTAAAGAAAAGCACAACCTGACATCAAATGGAGACCTTCACTTTCTTCTTGGCTGAACAATTACCACTGTTGTATCACGCACACCAGAAAGAGTTTTTCTCTTTTTTTTCCCACTCTCAGTATACCGGGATCCGCGGTTTGTGCTTTTACTATGGATGACATTGAGAAGGCATTCAGAGGAAGATTTAAAGAACAAAAGACTCCAGATTCTGTTTGGACAGCTGTACCTGAGGACAAAGTACCAAAACCAAGGTATGGGATAAACCGTGGAAAGAAGGCTCCGAAGAAAGAGGGTGGGAGACATGTTCCACTTAGTAAATTAATGAAGCGTGAGCTTTTAACCAGTAGAGAATTGTGCTGAAGGGTTTATTGCATCTCTATTTTCTCTTTGATTTAGGCCTGGCTGCTGTGCAAGGCATGGCCTTGCTGAAGGTTATAGGTCTTCCACCGAGTTTCCAGATGAAACTCTGGCTTTTATCAAGTCCCATCCTTTGATGGATTCTGCAGTCCCTTCTGTCAGTGAAGAGCCTTGGTTCACCAAAACCCGTGTCAGGTATGATATGAGCAACCAGCCTGATTGCTGACAAATGCTGTATTGTTGCAAAGCACATTAAGAAAAAACAGAACTAACTCAACAACTAGTACTTGTCTTTCAAACACTGCATCATTTGCCTTACGAAAGACTTTTTCACCTACAGGCAGCATGCATTCTGTGAACTGAATCAATAGACTGTACACTTAACTAGGATATAGGAACCATTAGGTCCTGCAGTATTGATGAGCCTCATAATGGATCAGTAGATTATGAGCGGTACGTGTTGGCAGAAACATAAAGATAATGCATATCATGGAAGCCTAGTACATGCAGGATTCACAATGTAATTAATTGCATTATGCAATGTCATGCAATATGATACAAGTCTGCTGACACTTTAGGTACACAGATGGAAATATTCCACTGTTCATTTCACAGTTAAGGAAATGACATAAGCCACAGCTTAGCTTGTTCATTAAGCTAATATAATGGTTAAAAGTGAAGTATGGTCGGGTTTTAGTCGAGGAGCAGAAATGCAGACATCAAACCAACAAACGTTGATTCCGGTAATATCTTTAATGACTAACTGTACATGATTCATTGCAAGCTTTTGAAACGTTAAGTTTCTTCTTTAGGCATTATACAGAACTGGATTAGAACTGTACAATAAACCGTGTAGTTAGTCCTTAAAGGCATTACCGGGAATCAACACTTGTTGGTTTGACGCCTGCGTAATGGGTCCTGCTGACATATTGGTGATGTCACTATTCTGCAGAAATTTCTTTCCATTGGTTGCTGTGCACAACTTAAGCTATCACATTGTGCGTACCTGCTTAGGCTCTAGTCAACAGTAAGTTCTATATTCTGGGGCCTTTTTTGTTCTGAATCTAAATTTAACTACCTCCTCCTCATTTTTAATGATATTTTGAAGTAATTTACCGAAGAAAAATGCTCTACATATTTTTTTAAATGTTAAATATTTTATATTGAGTGTACTAATCTACATTGAGGATCTGAGAAGTTGTTTCCTTATTAAACGCGGGACAACCTAAACATGGTGGGACACTTGTGTGTATTCATGCAACTGAGATGGCAAAACAACGAATAAGCTAACCATTTAGCAACATTTGCTATTGTCCAATGTAACCCAGATGAGGATTATAAACTTGGCAGCCCCGACAATGTTTAATAAACCTAGGCCAAATTTTTCATGATCATGCAAATATAGCCATAGTGAAATACGTAGTCACAGAGGACCAATGATAATCAATGGACTAGTTGACACTTAAGTGCGTTTTTTGCATCTAAAAAAAAAACAAACAAAAAAAACTGTGCAGCACTGTGTGTTTTTGCTATCAATTACAATAGCTTCTGTGAGAAAACACACAAGTCTTTTCACATATAAACACACATGCTGTGCAGAAAATACATGAAGAAAACTGACAGACAAGTGTGAATGCTGCCTTAGTTTACTTGGAAAAAGGTTATAGACTTTAGGAGGTTTATCTTTTCAGATCCTCCAGGAGATCAGAATGTAGTAACAAATGTTCTAATAATTTTATGTATCTCTTGTTTCAGATAGTTATGTGTAGTAAAGTGTCATTTCCTAAATTAGACATTTTTTGTCATATGTCAATAGGGTAACCTATGGGAATGTACGTAGATTGCTAATGGAAACCTATGACTTGGAATAATTACAGAAACAGAAAAATTTAACAGTTTACCATGTATAAGTGTATGAGGACAATTAAATTGCTGTCCACTATATCACTATAGAGCAAGACTATATATACTTATGAGCAGTTTTTTTGTACCTGCCCTAATGGAGGGGTTTGCTATATGGAAAAAATAATTTGGAATTTTAGGTCCAATTTAAATAAAAGTTGTAATAGATCCAGGCTCTTATTTAATTCACTTTTTCTTAAAAGTTTTCTTCTAGGTGATATTTTCACACCTTATCAATAAAATGCTTTTTATGCCAGAGGCAAGCAGGAAAATACTCATAAGAATTTTCATATTACTTAGTCACCTTATTTTTGGTACTTTCTCAATTAGAGAGCACTGAAAATGTATTTTAAACAGAAGATGAAAAATGATCTCCTAGGAGATTAAGGGTCCCAGTGTTTAAAGGGAACCAAGCTCCATCTTTTTTGCAGTCCTGGTTTCTAATAGCTATAGGAGCTGCTGTGTTCCCCCTCCTCTTCTAGCTGCCCATTATTTATCCAGGGAAAAGTGTTAAGATAGCATCTGTGGCTTCTCTGAACTCTTTAATGGCCCATACTCACGGGCTACAATTGTCGCCGCAACACGCGGCGCGCACGTGTTGCGGCGACAGGTCGCCCGTGAGTATGCGCCATTGCACGGGCGCGCACCCCGAACCGTCGCCCATCACTGATGTCGCCAGGCAATTGGCGCGGTCAATCGCCTGGTGACAGTCGCGGCTGCAACTGTCGCTAGTCCGCGTGAGTACGCGGACTAGCGACAGCAACCTCCATTGAAGTCTACGGAGCTTCCGGCGGGGGGAGGAAGAACGTCGGCGACAGCTTCCGTCGCGCCGCTGGTCCCTCTTCCGCGTGTGTACGCGGAGGGACCTGGCGAGGAGCTGTCGCCGGCCTGTTGCCCACACGCTCACGTGTGCTGGCGACAGGCCACAAATGCTGCCCGTGAGTATGGGCCATAAAGCATAGTGTCTTATTGCTCCACCCCCTACTGATGAAAGATTTTGTTTACTCTCTGCTAATGTGTGCAATAAAATAATTACATCAGTCCTCATCAGCCTGACATTTCTGCCGTTGGGCAGGCCTCAGAAGTAGGGTAATAAAGGCATCTGCTAAACTTTTAAATGTAAAAAGAAATATGTAAAATTGAAGTTTTTTTTTAAATAATGATCCACATTGGTGTCATGCATTTTTAATGTGCTATTGAGATTCACTGGGTGCTAAAAATTTTGCTTGATTTACTTTAACAAACAAATCCCCTGTGCATGGATACATTTAGGCTATTAGTAGCACATACAAGTATAGTGCATAGATGGAAAAGATGCAGCAACTAACTGTTTCAGTGACAGCTAAGCATGAAATGAATCAAGCACCTTTCTATACTAATTACGCCACTGTATTAATCTATCTGATTATGTTTGTACATTTTTATCAAATTTTTTTTTTATTCTCATTTAATCCTTAGGTATAGATTAACAGCTGTGGCAGTTGACCACCTTGCCGGACCCTACCTTAATTATACAGTCCTATTTGTGGGCTCAGAAGCTGGGGTTGTGCTAAAGATTTTGGCCAAGACTAATCCATTTTCTTTGAATGACAGTGTATTACTGGAAGAAATTGATGCCTACAACCGTGCAAAGTAAGCATTACTGTGTACAAAACGAATGTATTGATTTCACTTGCAAGTTAGTCTCCTATACAAATGCTCAATTCTCTCTGCTTACTTACACTGGCAATAATAAGAAAATAATGTTTTCCAACTAATAATAAGAAGAATATATATATCTGGAATAGCCTTTGTGGGTGCGATTCTATAGACCAGCTACGTGCAAGTCATAATTGTTTTTTTGATAAATGTCTTTTAAATGGCAGAAACACATGCATTATTGATTTGGAGTTAATGACACAGTGAAATTCCTTAAGGCAGCAAATGTTCACATATTACTTCCACAAACAACAATGTGACATCTTTACTGTCATTTCACCCCAGAAATGGAGTTATTAAAAACTAATCACAAAATGATAAACAGTCACCTCACAGCTATAGGAAAGTGTGCATTTATACACTGAAATATCTCTTCTGCTTTGCATGCTTTACTGGGTGTCTGGCAAAGTGCAGAACCAACAGCTAGCAATCAATAGTGATCTTAAAGGGAACCGGTGGTGAAAGTGATATGGTGGCTGCCATATTTGTTTACTTTTAAACCCATTTGTGTTGCCTGGCTATCCCCATGATCCTGTGTCTCTAACACTTTGAGCCTTAGACCCTGAGCAAGCATGCAGATCAGGTGCTCTGACTGGATTAGCTTCATGCTTGTTTCAGGGTTGTGACTAATACCACAGGACTGTCAAGCAACTGGTATTGTTTAAAGCGGTAACCAGTATATCACTCTCACCATTCACATTAATTGGACCATTAACATCAGGGGATGAGGGAGCAGTCACACTTCTACCTTCAGTGAGAGCAGGAACACTTTATGAAGGCGAGTGGCTCCAAAAGTCAAAAATTATTATTCAATTTTCATGCAAATTTTTGCATTGTGTTGACTATTTCTAGTCATTATTGGGGCTGCTTTATCTGGAGAAAATGGGGGGGGGGGAAAGGTTTTAACCCACCTAATGCAGTTACCCGGAAATCTCCCAATAGCACCCATAGCTATTAGGTAATATTCTAAAACTGGCATGTCTGTCTTATGTAAGAGTGTCTGCTGTCTAGTGTAGAAAACTGGAATAAAAAGCTACTAGAGTTTTTTAGTCTAATGTGCTTCTCCAAGATATTCTTAGTTTAGTTAGTGTAACATAGTTTTACCCCAACATTTAAAAAAAATACATTTTTACATTTCCTATGTCCATGTCCAGTGCCTGTATAACGGTGCCAAGTTACAGGAAGCGCTCTTCCCCTTATAGCGCTCTCCTCTCTGCCTTTTCCCTCATAGAGATGTTGCCATGGCAACGACTGACACATCATTCAGAAATGGACCCAAACTGTGCGGCTTTCCACTTAACGGATACCGCTATGAATGACAGGTGTATCGGGCAGTGCAAAGCCTCGCAGTTCGGCTCCATTTCCAAATGACACAGCCAATGCCTCGTCAACACGTCTCTATTGGGGGAGGAGTGAGCTATAAGGAAAAGAGAGTTTCCTGTAACTCTGCACTCTTCTGTATACAAGTGCTGGACATGGACACAGGTAAATTATAAATGTATCTATTTTTAAAAAAATGTTGGAGGGAAAACTATGTTACACTACTCTTGTACAGTACCTACCAATAGTCACAAGAGTTGTTTTAATTTTTAGTTTTGACCCACTTTAAAGATAAGTAACCAGTTACATAAATTCAGGTTATGGTTTCCATGACCTGTGCTTTAAAGGTGGCTTCTTGTTCCTTCATCATTGTTTTAATCTAATATTAAATATATTATTGATTTTTCATATAGTAGGTTTTGAAACTGTAATTTGACTTATTGATTTTTTTAATAACCATGAAACCTAGTGTGAATATCAAATTCCAGCAAGCATGGTTTAAGTGCGCATAGAATTTTCATCCTTGGTCAGTTATTCCCTCAGCTTGCACACTTGGATAGCCAAGGTGTGTGTTGGTTTTGATCTATGGATAAGGAGCGTCTGAACAATTCTGCCAGCAGCCTAATCCTGATCAGCACAATATTGGCCACTTGAAATAGTATTACTACGTATTCCTCACTAGAGTTCTCAGGTTTCTGTGGTGGATGGTGGTGGTAGTAGTAACAGTTGTAGTTGAAAGATAAGTTTATGGGTGATATCATCTTAACTTTTACAGGTTACAGAACTTAGCACATCACCCAGAACCTTTGCAATGCTTTACTGAGTAAAACTCAAAAGTTTATTCCTAACTCTATTCAACCACTCTTTACCCATTGCTCAGCAATAAACCGTTAAAACTTTAGCCTAACATTAACCTCTTTGTATAACCTGAACTTAACACTTAGCTTAAAGAGGAACTCCAGTGAAAATAATGTAGTAAAAAAAAGTGCTTCATTTTATACTATAATTATGTATAAATGATTTAGTCAGTGTTTGCCTATTGTAAAATCTTTCCTCTCCCTAATTTACATTCTGACATTTATTACATGGTGACATTTTTACTGTGGGCAGGTTATGTAGCTGCTCCTAGCTGTTTTGGCTGTTAGAGACAGCTGTAAACAGCTAATTCCTGTCTGTGAACCTTGTTACATTGTGGCAGTTTGCCCAGAGTACCGCGGTACTCAGAGCTTCTTGTAGGAGGGGGTTCAGCACAAAATCAGTCATACAGCGCCCCCTGATGGTCTGTTTGTGAAAAGCATAATATTTTTCATGTAAAAGGGGGTATCAGCTACTGATTGGGATAAAGTTCAATTCTAGGTTGGAGTTTCTCTTTAAACATTCTCCTAAGCCAGTTCCAGAGGCTTCCTGATCCATCCAGGTGTTCACCATTCCTGTGTAGCATCCCTCTGAATATATTCAACAAGAGCTTGTCAGATATGTTCTCATGGACACGCTCCCTGCCATGTACAACCACAGCTGTACTGTGCCTGCGCAAGTATGGCTGCATCTGCGCATTAAGCTGACTCATTCTTGTATGGGAGCATGTCCATGAACAATGAAAGGATCTTGGGCAACAGCAGTGGGTTCTAGGAGGACACGGAAAGCCTCTGGAAAATCCAGGGGCTACCTTCTGCATAGACAAGTATCTGTTTTGTTTTTTCCCTTTTCTTCACTACAATTTTTCTTTTACACTTTAATACCTGGGTCTGTTCCATAAACTAGTGGATGATTTATTTTGGCACCTTCATGTATCTTTTAAAATGTGCTGCTAACATCATGCAGCAGACAAGATAATCTTTCTTTGTGTGTTTTTTGCTTACAATTATATTGTCCTATGTATAAACAGACTACTTCATAAACTACATATGCCTGTTGCCCCTGCAGATGTCATGGAGACAGTGATGAAGACCGAAAAGTTTTGTCCCTGCAGATGGATAAAGACCACCATGCCTTATTTGTAGCCTTTGCAGGTTGCATTGTCCGCCTGCCACTTAGCCGCTGTGAACGATACGGCACATGCAAAAAGTATGTTCAGTTGTTCCGAATGAATGGCTGCGCATTGCGGCTCATTATATAAAACCGCTGTTCAAATTGCTAATAAATGCCCTCTCATTAATCTACAGGTCTTGCATCAGTTCAAGAGATCCTTATTGTGGGTGGTTAAACCATGATACCTGCGGTAGAGTCAAGCCTGGCATGTTGTAAGTAATTGCCATCTCTGGCTGCTGAAGATCCCCGATAGCTCTAGGTTCAGTGGAGGTTCTAAAGCTTTATTAGTGCAATGTGTTTCTACTTTTTATCATTATCAAGGCAAAGAGATTGAAATGATTTTTCTATAGTGGTAGAAATTACTGTGTATTTTATCTGCTATTTCTAACGTAATACTTCGGAGACAGAAAACATTAATCCTAGCAGGAATTGTAATAACTGCTTTGAATCCCTTTGGGAGGTAAAGTATTGCTCCTCTAGAGAATCCTATTAATTATCACATAGCAAGTCTCTTGTACAAACAAGCATAAATTGGCTTTCTATGTATACGTAATATTTTTGTCTTGCTGAAACCTGCTCGCCGACCTGGAAACGGCAAGATCTGATGGGTTTTTGGTAATACTATATATTAAATCTGCTGTTGTGCTTTGTGTTCTGCAGCTTTGGTTATGAACAGGATGTGGAACATGGTAACACAGCTCAGCTTGGAGATTGCCATGGTAAGGACTTGCCTTTCACATCTCATTACAGCCATCTAAATTGAGCTTTGTAGAATAGAATACAGAATGCGTTCATAATGCACATACCACCTTTCAACCTTAACCTATTCTTTTCATGGGCTAAGCTATCTTGCATTTAATAAAAAAAAAAAAAATGTGTCTTTTTTTCTTACTTTGTATATTATTTTTGGGCTATGTGCAACAACTGCTTAAGGACTTAAACAGACTTTGAACATTTTATTTTTTTGCTTTTTTGCTGAGATTTTATATGACCTTTTTGTTTCCTTAAGTTTCTTTTTACTGATGACCTGTTCCTTTAATTTTAGAAAAATTGCCTACTACAACTACACCAGATTACAAAATATTTGGCGATCCAACATCTGGTTAGTTTTATTAATTTTATCTAAAATTAACTGCCTTTTCTTTTGGTTCAGCATATTCTGCTCTTATGCCCGACCCCACCCTACCCTTCCCCCTTTTGCAGTTGGCCTCATTTTTGTGCTTTGACTTCATGCACTCACTAATTGCAAGGATGGATAGCTGTCCTTTTGGTTTGTAATTCTTTTTTTAAATAATTAATTCACCTATGTGTGATCGCATGTTACCCAATTGCCCGTCATTGATGGATGCGTCACTTTTTTTTTTTTTTAATATTAAAATTGGAATTAGTATGTGACATTTTCACAGCATGAAAGCCAGCCAGCTTTCATTATTTCTCTCCATACATTTGTCAGAATGTGTTTCTCATCTATTAGTTATAGATGATGGTCACATGTTCCATACTACATCTTTATATATCCGATTGCACATTTACTGAAATGTGTATTGCTGAGCTTCAAACATCTGTCTTGTTCTGTTTATGTACAACTGTATCCGACTAAAGTCTCTCTATATAGAAATGTAGTACACCTAAAGGGACACTGAAGTGAAAAAAAAACTACTTATAATATAATGAATTGTATGTGTAGTACAGATAATGAATAGAACATTATTAGCAAAGAAAAGAGTCTCATATTTTTATTTTCAGTTATATAGCTTTTTTAAAAAAAATTGCATAATTTTCTAATAATATTTGCAGTTTACTAACTACATTCTGTATTTTAAACTATAAATTTCACGTTTTACCGCGATTTGCGCTTGTGATTTTTGTTCAAAAGAGCAAGAATTACAGCTCGATCAGCGCCAAAACACTGCATGCAGTGTGAATGTATCCGTAGGGATACATTAGCAGCAGCGCTTTGCTGATCGCAAAACGCTGCAAAAGCGCCAAGTGTGAACCAGCCCTGAAACAGAGCAGAGCTAATGGCCCTTTGAAATTTCCTGCGGTAAAACCTTAACCAAACAAGGAACAGTGAGAGACAGGTTGAGATAAGTGCTTCAGAAATCTGCACTGTATGTAGCCCACTTAGTTTGGTCAGAGAGATCGGAGAAGCTCTGTTGCATAGATAACAATTGACGTTTCTTAACTCTTCTTGTACTGGAAACAATATGAGATTCATATCTGTGCTACTAATGTTCTGTTTCTTAGCTGTACTGCACATACAATTCATTATATCATATGTTTATTTTCACTTCAGATTCCCTTTAATGTGTATTTATAACATTATGCTCCACTGATATGTTAATTTTTAAAGAGATTGTGTACTTTCTGGAAAAACTAAAAATTCTCATCAAAGATGATTAATTTGATTTACATGATTTCTTCTAAAAGTAAAATCATGTAGGATAAAATAGAGAGTGCAGTGATTTATACACACACGATCACACCTAGCCCAGCAGTGCCTTACAATCTGATTGTGTGAGTATGTGCAACTTCCTGTTTTATCTTCCATGGTTTTCCATAGAAAGGAATAACCATCTCTTATCAATTAATTGTATTTTATGGGTTCCTATTAAATTTTCATTAATTGATTAACATGGTACTAAGGCCTACATAACTGCTTTCATTTCTTAGGTATGAATTAGCAGAAAATCAAAGTAGCCCCATGTAGTCTAGGAACAGTAATAAATCACTGTTCTACCTACTGTATGTTTATACTAATACTGGATATGTATTTTATTTATTCCATGATTCAGTAGTAATAATAATGTAATGGATAAAAGAGTTTTCTAGCTGAATGGACATCATTTAATGAACATTTGTTTGCTACCACAGACATTGAAGTTCCTACAACTTCTGTAACCACAATGACAAGTAGCCCAGTCATTCTCCCTAAAGTGATTGGTTCCTGGAAACCCAGAATGACTGGCTCTCGGAAATTTGTCTATGAAGATGACCCAAACTCCTCTGATTATACTGATACATTAACAGGTGGCCCAAATGGTAAGGCCTTCAAGGGAAAGAACTTTGACTGAGTGGAAACCTGCAGCCTCCAAATTACATTGCCCTACTTGTAATAAATGAGGGTGAATAAGATGTTGGTCATAATGTCAGTTTTCTGTCTATAATATGAATGTCATACAGTAACACATGTAATTATGAATATTATGCAGATGTGCCAGGTTTCCACTCAGTCATGGCAGTGTATTTTATTTTTGCTTCTTTTATGTTGAATGCATTGATTTATTTTTATTATTTTTTTTCCCTTTGTGTTGCTTTTAATTTTATATTATTTTTTACCGAGTTCATAACACAACTATACACTTTATCAATTAAAAAAAAGAGTGTAGTTTTCATCTTGGTAATAATAAAATGTCATGAGAATATAGGCAGTATTCTCTGCAGTATAAGCCCACATTATATGTAGAAATATATATATATATGTAGAAATATATATATGTAGAAATATATATATATATATATATATATATATATATGTAGAAATATATATATATATGTAGAAATATATATATATATGTAGAAATATATATATGTAGAAATATATATATATATATATATATATATATATATATATATATAAATAATGTAGAAATGTTTATTCTCCCATTTTAAAGCGGATCCGAGATGAAAAACTATAACAAGTACCTTGTCTATATATCTTATCTAAAGTTTAGCAAATCTAGCTGCAAACAGCTTTAACAGAATATGATTATTTCTTCCTGTGATACAATGACAGCAGCCATGTTGTTTGGAAACATTACACAGAGGCAACCTTATCTGCATCTTAAACAGCCTGTGAAGAAAACCCAATCCTCCCTCCTCCCCTCTGCCTCTGAAATCTCTGGCTAGTAATACCTCCCCCTCCTCCTGCCCAGACTGAGTTCCCATGAGCCCTTGCTACTGTCTGAAAATGTCTTGGCTCTCTGAAAACCTGTGGGCGTGGCTTGTTTAGTTTATAGGGAATTAGAGTATTAAAACAAAAACAAAAAAGTATTTGGCTTGAGGAATGCCCTATAAACAATAGGAAAGGAACACAATTATGCAATGAGTAAAAGTTTATCTCGGATCCACTTTAACTAATTTCCAAAGAACTAAAATTGAATAATTGGGTCAAAAGTAGCCAAGTTTTGTAATTTTACTAAAAGTAGCCAAGTTTTGTAATTTTACGAACAACTTTGTAAGCAATCTGGTTTATCATCCAGTATGTAGTAATAAAGGCAACTCAATGGCCTTTTTTTTTGGGCGCACTACAGCACTGACATTAAAATCTTATTGCCTTTAATGGCTACAATAATCTGAAGCTACATATATATTATTTTTAGCATGAGACCAGCTTTTCCATTCTAATTGTACACAAACAGGTCCTGAACTCAGAGCTTCCTCTCTGCTCTAAAAGATAAGCAACAGCATAATAAACGTTAAAGAAGCAGAGAATGGGTTTACATATTAGCTCTGTCTGCTGAGATTGCCAAATGTCTGTGCTGACACAGCTGAGAGCTCAAATTACATTACTTACAGATGAGGGGGAATTAGACAGGCCCTTCTCTCTAAAAACACCCGGTGCATTTCTCTCAGTTTTCCTTGTGTCCTGTGCAAGAGACCAGGTCCACTTTGAAACACATATCAGGCTAGTCCAAAGAACTGCAACAATTTTTAAAAAACGCAAAGACCATTTAGTGTAGATGTCTTATTTCTGAGTAAAAATTATAAAGAAATAATTTTTAATAAGCAATGTGTTTGTATTTTTACTTTTATGACTCTTAAAGGGAATGTATGCAGATATTTGCAGACATAGGTTGTTTTTTAAAAGTTTTGCACTGGGGGAAAAAAAAAAGGGTTCTACTTCCAGAACTCACACACTTACATGAGTTCCAAACACATCAAACACTTATATATAATATTTCAGATTTTTCAGATTAAAGAATAAAACTAACTTTTTTTCCTAAAAAAAACAAACACCTATTTAATACATTAAGCATGCATTGAAAAAAATCTCTATACATTTCCTTTAATGCTTTTGCTTTTGCTATTGGTTCTGAATCAGTTGCATTTTGTGGTGTGTTTTTTTTTGTGTTTACTTTTTGTTTGAGTCCTTTTGTTCTATTTTTAGTTCTGTGTTCAAGTTTTGTTTTCCTTTGTACACTGCCAACAAATCTGATAACCCGGAGCATTTCTTGTTAAATGTTCAAAGGCCTTCCCACTAACAGAAACCAGCTTTTACTGTAATTATAATACTAATTCTTCATGAAAACATTTTCATAGCAGGATGGAGTTTTGTGCTCAAGTTCAATCTATGGAAGCTATTCTAACCAGCTGTGTTTAAACTTTTAAAATGTTTTGGCTTCAGCCTTTCCTATGTTTGAGAAGTTTAACTTCCTGTATGTCTGTGGTTGCTGACTTACCTTTCTGATAGTTATAGGTAATTAACCTTATTTATGTCCTCATTTAGGATGTATAGCGTATAGAATATTTTATGCATTCAGCTTTAATGCATCTTGTTGCATGGGCTACTCCTTCTTGTAGCTCCGTTAAAATATTCTACAGAAAAGCAAATCAGTTCTTCTAGCATAGGAAATAACACTTCAAGCTTTTATATGGTACAATATACTCTAGGGAAAGTTCATTGATCTTATCCTATACCAATAGTTTAACAGGACTAACTGTTCATTATAATACTTAAAGTGTACCTGAACTCTGGATATATTGTAAATGAGACACTTGTGTGTTGTCCTCTGAAACATTATTAGCTGTATGTTTATACTTTGCCTATATGAAGTCCCATTCATTAGGTATTATGTCTCTATAAAGTCCCATTCCTTAGATATTACCACTTCCTTGCTACCAGTGTACAGTCAGGTAGTAGGGGTAAGTGTGAAATTGAGCAAATGAGAGAGAGAATGAAAGGTATGTAGTTATTAAGAGACTAACATAAAAACATGTTTTATTTTGTGCCTGCAAAAGTCAAATTTCTCAGTTTTTCCACCTACTTAGAGTTTTACTTTACTGCAAACTGGTAGTAAGTCTACAGGCAGGAACTGGAATGGAACTTAGTGAGGACAAAGTAAAGGAATCCAAGTAATCATGGACAATATGCAAATACCAGGTGTCCAGGCGTCAGGTACACTTAAACAGAAATGAGAAATATGGAGGCTGCCCTGTTTATTTCCTTTTAAACAATACCAGTTTCCTGGCTGTCCTGCTTATCCTCTACCTCCAATACTTTTAGCGATAGACCCTGAACAAGCATGTAACAGATCAGACGTTTCTGACAATTCTAGTCCGATCTGACAAGATTAGCTGATATTGTTTAAAAGGAAATAAATATGGCAGCCTCAATATTCTTCTCACTTCAGTTGTCATTTTATTTTCTTCCCTTCCCTGCTCATAAGTAATAATATTTTATCAAAATAAAGCTTTCCTAGACTGAATTACAGGTGCATTTTTCTGCATCGAATATGTGCCAGAAGTGTGCAAAACTTCCAGTGCATTTCTCAGAAATGCAAAGTAAAGTAGGAAATGGCAGTCTGCTCAAGTTAGCGTGTAACCTAGTAAGAGGAGCTCTTGAAATGAGTATGGCAAAAGGGGATCTGCTAGAATGCCTGTTCCTAAATAAAATTAAGAACAAACACCAGTATTCGTTATCTGAAGAGATGGAGAAGCCGTGGGAACTCAATCAAGACTTCCGAAAACACATTCATTAATAGGCTGCACTGTATCCCCTTCTTTCCACGCCAAAAGGCGAGTACACACAGGAGGATTTAAGGTCAAACTTTCAGCGATCCATCATTTCAATTGATTCCCCAATCAGGGATCGATAAATACCATACACACACGTATGCTAACTTTTCTGATAGAACCTTTCTTTCTGGCAAATTCCTGCGGGTTCCGATCTACTTCACCTAGTAGGCTGCACATGTCCACAAGGTGACAGAGTGTCTGATCATAAAACAACTGAGGAATTTATTGTCAGTTGTTTTGCAATTTGCCTGGAGCAAAATCCCCTTCCAATCAGCAGACAACTTGATAATTTTATATGAAAAAGCAAATATTGTCTTGTGTATGCCAACCTTTAAGCTTCATACAGATGCCAGAGGGTTCTCGTCCAAGGTGACCAGTCTGGATCATCATCTCCACTGAGAATCTAGTGTGTATAAAGCCTCACCAATGCGTTGCCCGAGAGATCTGAAATGCTGGATCGTCTGGGCTGATAGTATGTAAAGGACCAGCACTTTCCACAAAGTCTTTAAAAAAAAACAGCCTTTCTTTATTAAAAAATCTTGACATACAAAATAGTAAAATCGTGACAGGACTACGAGAGGTAAACAGCAATTAGTTAAGAACCATCAAAAATTGTCAAAGTCCATCAAATAGCTTACTCTCCAAGATCCAACAGGCTGTCAAAGTGGAAAAGCGGGTAGACAAAGTTCACAGCATCATATGTCCCAAGTAAATCGGCTGATTTACTTGACTTAATTTAGGAAATAAGATGGGGGGGGGGGCAGTTTTATGCACTTGAAAAGGGGGGGGGGGGGTGTTCGTGTTAGCCATTAGGGGGAATTGTTTTAAGCGCTAGGAGTGGGGATTATGTTAGGCATTAGATGGGGGAATTAGTTTTAGGCACTAGAAAAGGAGGGTTCAAGTGTGAATGGGTGTCAAGTAGCACATAGTAAAATATTGTTAATGTAAATAATAATAACCAGTTGAACTTGGAGATGTTGGCATTTCAATGGTAAATTAAGTTTTTATGTATGCAGTGATAACCACATATGATCACTGCTTGACCACTTTAACTGTCTTCTCCTGATCTAGACGGTCTGCACATATAGTTCAGAATCTTATAAGAGATCTGAAACCCTGCAATTTGTTTATCAATTATTCAAAAGGGGTTCTGCAAGGCAAAATCCCTGGTTTCCATGTTGGTGTTACATAATTAGCTTAGTGGTAGCGGAGGGGTCTGTGGTGGTCTGATTAGCAGTTTGGGTATTGACTGGTTACCAAGGCAGAATTTAACATTTATTAGCTTCTTTCTCTAAACAGAAGTTGCCAAGAGGAGGACTTCTTTGATATTTCGACAAAATAGCCCCAGCAGCAACAGTAGTGACCTAGAGCCTCATGCATAAAGAAAATAAACTTTGTGACATGCACTTTTTAAATACTTTATACTTGAATTATTTGGTAGTGTTGTATGTTTTGTGGTATGTAGCATCGTGAAAAAGTATGTGTCCCACTTCCTTCCTGACATCCATTTGTATCAAACCATGGTTGTGTCATGATGTTTTTCTTGCAGGATTATTATGTAGCATGGTATATGGCAAGATATAAGGCAGTGTTGTATAATGAACAGGAGGTGCAGATGACAAGCTTGCATAGATAACAAATATGAACTATTACACAGGAGGTAAAGAGAACTCTGTCAAATTGAGCCTACAGTAGGAGAACATGATGTACAACAGGTGGACTTGGTTTAAAGAAATTGTAAAAGAGCTGTAAACCTCATACTTCCATAAATTATTAAGGCTAAGTGCAGGTATTCTAGCCCCAGCAAGGAAAACAGAGCTAACCACCCTAGACACTTGCCATGGTAAAGGTATGTCCAAGCACAATGATTGAAAACTTGGCATGTCATGTTCATTTAAAGTGAGTCTGAAGCGAGCTAAAAAAAACAAAAAAAACAATAAAAAAACAGACACTCACCTATGGAGAGGGAAGGCTCTGGGTTCTATAGAGCCTTCTCATTCCTCTCCTGATCCAGTCGTTCCTTTGCTGCCTCCCCATTTAGCAGTCTCTGACCCAAGACTGCACGAGGCTTCGAGAGCCCGAGTGCTTCTGAAGACAGGCTGTTCCGTACTGTGAGTACACGAGAATGCGCCTCGGAAACTGCTAACAGGGGAGCAAGCGCAGGAACGTCAGGACCAGGAGAGGAACGGGAAGGCTCTATAGGATCCAGAGCCTTCCCTATCCCTTAGGTAAGTATTTTATTTTAAATCAGTTTCAGACTTCCTCTAAGCCTCCATTTTAACACCGTTCTGTCCTCAATCTATGTAGACACACAGATCACGCAGTTGCGGTGATTGGTTTTTATCGATGGGGAAGCTCCTTCATTAGCTGATGCCATATAAATCACTTGTTAAATACCTGGCAAGGAGCCCAGGCAGAGACCACTCACATCACTGACTTTCTGGGCTGTAGGCTACCATCTTCTCATACAGTGTAAAGCTTTCCAAATGCTATACATTTTTGTTGCCTAATTAGACATTAAATAAGACAAAAACATCTAATTGGTAACAAATATATTTTCCATCGGCACCACAATCGACATTATGATCGAATCACGAGAACTGCAGTGTTGGTGATGCTTAACTCTGTGCCGATTGGCTCTGCGTTTGTATAGTGTGTGGCCAGCTTTACATTGTGTTATCCCCCTTTCCAATCTGAACATCGGAAATTATTCAGTTTAGACACCAGGAGCAACCACACCCGCAGTGCCCGAATCTGTGGTTCTGGTCATGTGATCAAACTTTCAGTACAGGATTTTTAGCTGCAGAAAACTATTCACACAAAAAAAGGTGACATCTGGACATACCACTTATTAAGCTAATAGATGGCAGGAAGTTTTGAGTCCGGATAATGCCATATATTGGCTGACTTTGAAAGACTGGTCAAAAGCTCACTCTTCAGATTTTAAGTTGGCCAATAAATGGTATCCTGATTTAAAGCTTCCTGCCTTAACTAATGGCTAACACAGTACAATACTGTCACTGTTAAGCTAATAGGTGGTATGTTTAAATATGTGCCTGCAGATAGACATTAAAATGTCTTGGCATATTTTGTTTGATTTTCTGAGTTTCGCCATAAAGTATAAATTCCGTGCTTAAGAATTCCAACATCAAGCAAACGTCAAGCTCCCCTTTATGAATACAGAATGTATAACATTACAGTGAACACTCTGTACTTATCACAAACTGTAATTGGCCATATGCACGTTGTAGCTGTCCAACAGTTTCCATTTTGAGTGACAGAAGGATTAATAGAAAGCAGGCTGAGAACAAAATGCAAATGATCCTGTTAAGATAAATTCATTTAATGATCTGTCACTTTACTGTAAACCTATGACTTCTTCTAAGTTGCAAAAATGTGACCTGAAAAATTGCTATCTGTTTATTTTACAGGTGTAAGGTGGGAAGTACAGTCTGGAGAGTCAAACCAAATGGTGCATATGAATGTCCTTATCACCTGCGTCCTTGCTGCATTTGTCCTGGGAGCTTTCATTGCAGGAATCATTGTGTACTGCTACCGTGAGATGTTCATTCGGAAAACCAGAAAAATACACAAGGATGCAGAGTCTGCACAATCCTGTACCGACTCCAGCGGTAGCTTTGCCAAACTGAATGGTCTCTTTGACAGCCCGGTTAAGGAATATCAGCAAAGCATTGATTCACCTAAACACTATACTAATATACTAACTAGTAGAAAGGAACTTCCTCCAGGTTCTGACACCAAGCATATCATGATGGATGTCCAAGGACAGCCACCTGAACTAGCTGCGCTTCCCACACCTGAATCTACGCCAGTCCTTCAGCAGAAGAGTCTACAGCCAATCAAAAACCAGTGGGAAAAAGCTCAAAATAATTTAAATATGCCCCGGAAAGAACCTTCTATTAAAAGTCCACAGTTTTTCCCTTCAAGTCCCCCTCCACACTCTCCTCTGGCTCATGGGCAAATCCCAAGTGCAGTTGTTCTTCCAAATGCCACCCACGATTATAATACTTCTTTTTCTAATTCGAATGCACACAAATCAGACAAAAAGCTTCATAATATTGAACACTCTTTGGTGAAACAACCAAGTAAAAGAGACCATCGACGCTCTGTGGATTCCAGAAATACCCTGAATGACTTTTTAAAACATTTGAATGAATCTGCAGGAACTCCTAAAGCTTTAATGGCAGATATTCAAGTAGCTCATCCGAACACCCACCAGACTCCACATCAAACCTTAATGCTTGATACTATGGGGAACATGTCTGAAATTCCACCTAAAGTTCCAAACCGGGAGGCATCCTTGTACTCCCCCACCTCAACCCTTCCGCGAAATAGTCCAACCAAACGGGTGGATGTGCCTTCTACCCCAAATGGGCAAATGTCACAAATGTCATCTTTAGAATCACAAAGAAGTTATCATAAAAACTCTTCACAGAGGCATTCAATATCAGCAATGCCCAAGACTATGAACTCACCAAATGGTGTTTTGATTTCAAGACAGCCTAGTGTTAATCGAGGCGGATATATGCCTCCAAGTCCTAACCCAATGAAGGACTATATGCAAGGAACACCTGTTCTAGTGCATCAACAGACTTCTTTATCAAGGCAGAGCAGCTATACAGGACATGGAACTCTGCCCCGTATGGGAGTAAAGAGGACACCTTCCATAAAGCCTGATGTGCCACCTAAACCCTCATTTGCTCCACAAACTACAGCAGTTAGACAGCTAAATAAATATAGCTACTGAGACCTACATCTTGTTTAAAATGTGTATGGTTATAAAAGAACCTTTCAGGCAGAGATGTGCTTGGTTGCTGATCCAGTCCCCACTGGAGGGACCAAAGAAATGGTCTTAAGTGCGGCAACATTCAGTCTTGCACAGGAACTACAAACTATGCTTGTAATGAACGAAACAAAGGAAAGTGCTGGTCATTTTGCGTCTTTTGTTTGGAGATACAGTATGTGGATGCGAACACGAGGGAAGGGGGCTACTTTACAGTAACAAAAAAAACAGATACAGTACTAAGATTTAAAATATACTTGAAAAAACAAAAACAGGCTTTTATTTCAAACTGCCACTGTGTGTGTCATCCCATTAAATGTGAAAATGTTAATATGTATGAATCCACCCTGCCTCTTGCTCAAATGTCAGACTGTCTCGATTAAAATTTTCATTTTCAGATGATGTTCATTCTGTGGTCTTAAGTCTATTACATATCATTGTTTGTGTTATCTCGGAGTAAACCGCAAAAACTTCTGCCGTGTGTGTGTTTAGTACGTGCGCATATATATGCCATATACCCAGGCATGCATGCAAGGATCCTTGTTACAATTTCTATTCTGTGCAACTGTTTACATAGGGCATGACTGAACAAAACCGATAACTTCCTTCTGCTAGTATTCTGCAAAGCAAGCAGGGAAAACCGGTCTCTCTCTCCTGCCTTCCACATAACTGACTTGGCAGAACAAGGTACCTCGTGCAAGAATGTAACGATTTCTTAGAACCATTATGCTGCTATTTAAACAATATTGTGAAATCCACTGGTTATTTTTGGTAAAACCTCCATTTATGTCTGTACATGCTTGTTTCCTGTTGGCATCACTTGGCAGTTATATCTGCCTGGCCACTGTGAACTGAATCCCATTGATGTTAACTGGTGCTGAAAAATGGCTAGTGCACTAGTCAATCATTTTTGTACTTTGATCAGTGAAAAGCTAGACCTCCATAAATGGAGCTATTGATTATATAGCAGCACTTGTAGTTCGTGGAGACTGAAGGTATAGCAATGGCGGTATTGATGGAATAATGCACTACTGCCAATTTTAAAACTGTGTCACCAAAAAGTTAATGTAACATTAACACAAGAAGTGTTAACAGATTACTATAAAGCTGGTGTAATCGAGATCTGTGCAGACCTGGATTTGAGGCCTAACCACATAATTCCTGTCCATAATACTTCTGGCAATCCTCACAGTAGCAATTAAGAGTAAGGTTGCCAGCATTGCTGCAGGCAAAAGAGGGAATGTTGCAACCTACTATTAAGTCAAAACAATTCCTAGGTAGTGGTAGCCAAGAGTGTGTTTAGTAATAGTTTGCCATCTCTTTTTTACCGCAATGTTTGCAAGGAAGTTGGGAAATGTTGGCGCCGACATTGGCGCTATTGCAGTTTGTGGCTATAAGGAAAATTGCCCTCTACTACATACTGCAGCTACATTAGCGGGTGCTTGCGTCCACTATTGGTAGTCACTGCTTGCATAGCGGGCGGCCCCAGCACCCCCTACTTTATCAGGCAATTTCCCCTTATACCCACAATTTGTATGCACGCATATGGCGGTGCCCAAACTTCTCTGATGCCCAGTGCAGTTTGCAGCAAAAGTAGTGTGTATATTGAGGGCTTCGTGGTGGGGGGACGGTAAGGTTTGGTATCGCTTGGGGGGGTGGGGGAAATCTGTTAGGGTTAGGCATCGGTGGGAGATTGGTTAGGGTTAGGCATGGGTAGGGGGTTGGAATATGGGAAGGCATTGGTACAAGGGGGATTCTGTGAGTATAGTGTTAGGTAAAATTTTACTATAAGAATTAGCACTGCCCAATAGTAGAATATTGGTAATTTTACCTTGATTCTACTAGCAGTTATCTCTGGTGCCCATTTTGCACATACGTGTTTGGAAGTACAGAAGGTGCCCTGTTATCCTGCAATGTAAGAGTCAGCCTGGAGACTGCTAAGGGAGAAACTACCCCCCAAAATGATGCAAATATAAAAAAAATATGACTTTGTTGATATATCAGTGCTACACAAGTCACCTTGTCATTTCATTTAACTAAAAATGTCCCCTTCAACTGCAAATTTTTTAAATGTGTCAGTTACATTTCAATTTCCAGACAGCTATGACTTGAAAGTAACATCACATTTTACCTATAAAAAAACACGGTGACATTACACTGTTGGTGTATACAACACCCTCTTTGTCCAACTGGATCCCTCTGAAGTCCTCACCTTGCTGCTTTTGTAATTGGCTGCATCAGGCAGGATATATACATATACATTGGCAGGGATATTTTTTTAGGTGGACCTTTGTGTAAATGCACATTTACTGGGATGTACAGATGCCTTGTTTTTCTTCTCAAAAACCTGCCACTATTTGTGTAATTATAGCATGTTGACACTCCCGTGTAGCAATTCCCTGCAGAATCTTGTATATCAGTGTGTATTAGTAAGTGCACAGCATAACAAGGTAAGCATGTGGAATAATGTTTGCTAAAATCCTTGCAATGTATTAAATTAACCTTCTTACTATACTGAAGCGTCACTTGCAGCACTGCAAGACATCTAAGGAATTATCACATGTTTCATGTCCATTCGGCAGGTGAAGTGATTCATAAATAAACGGAGAAATTACTTTTTATTGTGAATTGTTTTTTTCTCTGCTAAACCTATGCACCCAGTATTTCCATTTTTTCTATTTACTCTGCATACATGCCCTCCACATTCCGATTGCATTTAACACAAAAGCATTATTGTTCTAATATAGAGTGCAGGTTTATTATGCAGTTGATACAAATATCCACAACACTCTCCAATGGTCCTGGTTTTGGCACGATTGTCATGAACGTTATTTCCTCAAAAGACAAAATCTCTCAACTGTTGGTATGGTCTATTCAGGATTTAGATTATTGGGAGTGATTTACTTATATTCTCAAAGGCTGTAGATTAAAGAACATAAAGGATTCCGAAACTGGGCTTGAATTTTTTTTCAACAACCTGGAATCACGTAGGAACATCTTTTACAGCATTAGGGGAGTGATCAGCTTACCTTAGTCACATTGGATCATTAAGCTAAATACTCACCTGACGATGGATCGTGGAACCTCACAGCAACGCCTCCTGACAATTGAGATTCCACCGATCCATCTTACTGCCCACGGGAACACGCAGCGGCACACACGATTCACAAACGAAAGTTCAAATGATATTGGCACTAAAATAGTGGAAATGATCGATTGTCACTCAAAAAAATTGCCAATCGTGGGAAGAATCACGCAAAGAATTGTGAGGAAGGTACAAGCTTTTTGAATGGTTTTTGAAAGGCTAGTAAATTAGTGTGAGCACACCCAATAAAAAATGAGAGCTTTCCTTGATTTCTGAAAAAGAAAGACTCACTAAACTACTATGTATAGATACTTGAACGGAGGCACCAAAATAGAGTAAACATGTCTAAAAACCATTTATGGACTTACCTCCCTCATAGACAAACAGACATAAATTTGTTATTTTTATATAAAAAAAAAAAATAACATTTATTAGATGCTCCACTTTGCAACACATTTCGTAGGTACAGTCTTGCCTCATCAGGCAAATAACAGAGAAAACTATTATGGGTCTGGATAGCAGCCAAGCACTTGGCTGCTATCCAGACCTATATTAGTGTTCTCCATTATTTTCCTGATTGAGGCAGGACTGTACCTGTGAAACATGTTGCAAAGTGGAGCATATAATAAATGTTATTTTCTTGTATAAAAATGATGAATGTATGTCTTGTTTGTCTACGAGGGAGGCAAGTTCACCATAATTTCCCCCATTTAAATGGTTTTTAGACGTTTTTACTTTATTTTGGCGCCTCTGTTCAAGTATCTATACATTTCTCAGTCCACCCCTGGTGGAGGGGTGTTACACCCCCCCCCCCTTTTTCCTGTCTACAGAGAAAGACTTCTTAAACCTGAGTGGGGTCAGGTTATGAGCTCCCCACCTGTTCTTATAGTGGTTACCTGAGTGGTAACCCACGTTTGTGAGTATATCAAAGTTACTCTTTAAACTCCTTGAGAAATACTGAAATGCTACACTATATTGAGCTCCGTTTCCATTTTTGTTTTACAAGTCACTAAACTACTAAATTACTACCCTCTTCATTATCTATCTGTGGCCAATTATGACCCAGATAAGGGTTCCAATTCCAAACTCTGCCACCTGTTCATAAGAAATCCTTATATTTTCTATAACGTAATGATCTCCAGCCTATGAGAATCCATTTTTTTTACAGATTTAGAAGTATGCAAAATTGCTTTCAGATTTAATCTGCATTACATTTGTACTAGTAGATTTAGGAAATGAATAGCTCTATTAAGGCAGTGTTTGCATTTTTTTCCCACAGGAGTGGTAAATAGGCCATAAATCAGGTAACCTGCCTATATTTGTCAAATGGTGTTCTCTATCTCTATTAAACCCAGCAGATTTCTTACTGTCAACACTGAAGTGGCCCCCAAACATAAAACCGTTTCATGTTATGCCATCTGGTAATATATATATATATATATATATACAACAGCAACCATTCTTTCATATTATTATTTTTCCACCCAATAATGAGTCCATTATAAGGGTTAAAAAAATAACCAGGTTTATTCAATATGGCATCGTACCGTTTATAAAGTGCATTAACCAAAAGCAATCGAAAAGACTATATATGTATTACAAAAAATAATAATGAACTAAAATCTGATTGGTTGCCCTGGGTTGTGGCATCATGTTGCACACTATTCTTGCATTTTTCTCTGCTTTACTGGATAAACCTAAACATGTGCCTAAATTATATTCCACCCTTTCCTCCAGTTACTTTTATCTTGCCACTTTTAGCTATTGTATTTGTGATTTTTTTATAGCATTTCGTCTAAATCAACGACCATTTTAGTTTTTAATGGCAGGTTTAATGGCCGGGGCCTTGAAAAGACACATTTAATGCTCCTTCATGCTGGGGAGGCACTGTGCACTTAAAATGATGTATCAGGGCAACCAAAGCATGTAGAGTCTTTAAACTGCAGTTCAGCCTTCCAGACTCCCGCAGTTTAGGGTGTGATTGTGAGAAACTTAATGACTGCTGCAGCTGTGTTATATAAAAAAATTATGTCTGTGTAAATCACAGCCACACTGCCCGGAATAGCATAGGGGTTTTAAAACGTAGTGCAATTACAATAACCTATATTTCATGTATGAGTGAGTTCTTGGGTCATGCAGGTAATGACTACATTCTGTAAATAAAGCGTGTGCGAGTACCTGAATCTGTGCATTTTGTGCCTTATTCATGAAAATACAACTTACTATATAGTACGTCAAGTGCATTCAGTATAGCACATCTTATGTGTGTCAGAAATATCTAGATGGAGCTTTTTTGATCACTGCGAAGGAGAAATAGAACACAGGTTGCACCCGGAACACTACTTAAAACTTTTTTGCGCCAGAATGTTAAGGAGCTAACAAAATGGGAAATTTACGTAAAATATCTTAAGCTATATCAGCACCTGGTAGAACTGTGCAATGTGTTTACAAGTACCTCTCTTTCACTGATGTTTAACACAGATGTCTTTTTTTTTTTTTAAACTTAAAAGATGTGTGTAAACCACGTTTATCGAGCTAACGTTACGTAGACTGTTTTCAAAGCTGAGGTTGGATTTTAGTATTACACAGAAAGAACGTTCAGTCGCGTTTGTGTCTAACTAGATTATATTTTATACAAAAAAAAGGGAAATAAAGTTCATTATTCCACTATTTTTTTTTATATTAAAAAAACGGTCTATTAAAAAGCCTATAAAAATATGTTGAGCTGTATTTCTTGTGGCCAAAGCTGAGAACTCTAATTTTTAGATTTTGGGGCAATATTTTAATTTAATTAATACCAGTTATGCAATCTATGTCAAAGTTGTCATTCAGTTATTTCGTTGGGTGAAAATGCAAATGTGTTTTCATGTGTAAGGTTGTGGTGTGAGCACTAAAGAGACTGAACAAGCCAAACCACAAACTCTGTTAACCTGGATAACATTGTACTGCCTTGTAGATCGTAATGTGAGTTCTATCAGTATTTATGTTGATGTTTCTAACATTCAATCTAGGCTAAACAATAATTTAATTAAAGAAAAAGTGCTTTATCCATTTGTGCAAAGGTAAAAAAAAAATCAGATTGTATCTTTTTTATATTTGTCCAGCATATAAAAGTAACCATTGAAATAAGTTGCTCTATCCTGTTATGTAGAGTACTTTAACGTGTAGATATCTTGTAAAGTTGTATTGTGAATGTGTAAATAATTCTGTACTTTTGGGTTTTTAACACCGCATGTAAAGTTAAAATAAAATACTGAAATTAACCCTTTGGACCTTATTTGTGTTTTATTATGGCTAGAACACTATATACCGTATTTTTAGGACCATAAGACGCTCCTACGTTTTTAAAGGATACAAAACAGGAAAAAAAATATATAAATATTAAATCCAGTGTGTCTCTGGTGTAGGAGCATCTTATGGATCTTCTCCCCCAATTATTATGATGCCCCTTGTACCTTTTGTGTGCCTGTGTACCCCCTTTGTACAGTATGTCCCCTTAGTACCTCTTGTGTCCCCCTTGTTTGCATTTGTGCCCCCCTTATACCTTATGTCCCCCTTGTGTGTTCTCCACTGCCCCAGTGTCGGTATTCTGGTGTCCTCCCAAATAACACATACTGCAGTGAGAGGGGAGCACCATCGGAGCTGTGAGCATGGAGGCTCACTCAGACTGGAGGTTTAGGTTTAAACTAGCTTGCCTGTAATGTTAGGTGGTCTCAATGTGGAAGGTAAGTGCAGTGTGCCAAACCACACCAGACCAGTGGAGTACAAGTGTTTCCCATTCATTCAGAAGCCACAGAGTACAAGTGTTGTTCATTCAGATTCCACAGAGTGCAAGTGTTGCCCATTCAAAAGCTGCGGACGCTGGCGTCATGTGTCCGCTGTACAATCAAATGATTGACAATGCTGGAGGCTGCTGGTAATAGATGCTGATGCCCTTGCAGGCGGGACCATTGGGGCCAATCATTGCAGTTGCTCATTAGCAGTCAGTGCACTGATTGGTCCCGCCTGCGAGACCATAGGCGCCCATCACCAGTAGCCTCCAGCACTGCCGCCCATTCAAATGGATAGTGGACACATGACGCCAGCGTCTACAGCTCACTGCTTCTGAGTGGGCAACACATCAGCGGCTTTTGAATGGGCAACGCGTCCGTGACTTATGAATGGGCAGTGCGTCTGTGCCTTCTGAATGGGCAACACTTGCATTCTGTGGCATCTGAATGGACAACACTTATACTCTGCGTCTTCTGACTGAATGGACAACACTTATACTCTGCTGGTCCGGTGTGGTTCGGCATGCTGCACTTGCTATCCACATTGAGATCACCAAACATTACAGGCAAGCTAGTTTAATCGGCAACCTCCAGTCTGAGTGAGCTTCCATGCCCACATCTCCGGCAGGGTGCTCCCCTCTCACTGCAATATGTGTTTGTGGGGGGACACCTGGCGCTATATTTGGACCATAAGACACACTGACTTTTCTCCCCCAATTTTGCAGGAGGAAAAGTGCATCTTATGGTCCAAACAGTTTGGGAAATATAATAGTTTTAACATACATTTAATGATGCTACTTGTAGCTGCCTGACATATTAGGGGCAGATTCACGAAGCTGCGCTGCAACGGCAACGTGAGCTATATGACTGCAGCGCGAGCTAAATACAGGGCTGCACGCTAAGCGCGGTCATGCGGCATAGCAAGCCATCCTTAGTTATGCGCCTTGTTTACATAGTAATGCGCGCTCCTGGGTGCTGTGAAGTATCACTACCGCGATACTTCACTAGAGCGAACACTCCTATGTTAATTAACATAGTAACTATGTCAATTAACATAGGAGCAGCCGCACTAGTGAAGTATTGCTTTCACGATACTTTACAGCACCCAGGAGCGCGCATTACTATATTAACATGGCACGTGACTAACCGGATCCAGACCGACGAAGTTTGAATCTACATCCAGCAGGTGGCGCTGTGGCCCTGACTGGACGTAGGATCAACGTCCCATTAACCACGCATCCCCGTTGATCTCGCCGCTTTGACCCCGTTGCAATTAGCTCGCCCTGTTGTCTCTTATGTGCAGCTCAGGAGCCGTTTTCATTGGCTTCTGGCCCTGTCATCACTGTAAGCCAATTCCATTGGCTTACATTGATTGACAGGGTCAGGAGCCAATGAAAGCAGCTCCTGACCAGCGCACAGCGCTCTGCCATCATAGAGACGGCAGAGAGAGGAGCCTTCAGCGGGGACAGAACAGCAGGAGCAGTGTATTTTTGCGGCGATTCATCGGGAAACTGTTTTAGTGTACCAGCAGCTTCTGGTCCTAAAGGGGGCAGAGGCTGCTAGTACCGAAGTGGTTAAGGATGGCTTGCTATGCTGCATAACCGCGCAGCCCTGTATTTAGCTTGCACTGCTGTCATGTAGCTTGTGCTGCTTTAGCAGCGCAGCTTCATGAATCTTCTCCTTAGAATAACGTTACCTCTGCTCTGGACACAAATGCCTCCTTTGCAAACCATCGGTTTTGCCATGCCACAGAATAGTCAGCTGGAATATTTTGCTGAAACAACATCCTTCTATGAAGCACTGTTGTCAGTGGTCAGACACGCATGCTTTTATCTCATAACTTTACAGTGCAAACCTCTTTTGAATACTCTCAACTCTCTACACCTCTTACTGTATATTACTCTTTAAAGTGGACCATGCGCGTATGAATAAAACACACTATTATCGGGCTTAGCGGAACAAAGTAGCAGGAAAAAAAAGGTCTAAAAACTGACCACTTGTGCCATAAAATCTAGGCATTGGTTGGCCACACCCCTTTTCTGAAAAACTGCCATGGCAGTGTTCTGTTTTTTCAAACACTTCTAAAATATTGTGTCATTTGTAAATGGGAGGAGCCTCATAGTGGGGTTGTAGAGGTACTCTGCTTTTACCTGTGCCGCTGAACCAGCCTATCTCAGAGAGGAGAGGAGAGAAGTACCTCAGTACCATCCACAGTATACATATGCTGCTTAATGAAGCAGTCAGCTGTTGCTGCATTAGATATTAACCACTTAACAACTGAGGGTTTTTACCCCTTCAGCATCCGGGCAATTTTCACCTTTCAGCACTATTTCCATTAATTCGCCTATAACTTTATCATTACTTATCACAATAAAATTAATTATATTTTTTTTTCCGCCACCAATTAGGCTTTCTTTAGGTTGGACATTATGCCAAGAATTCTAGATGTTTTAATGGGAAAATAGGAAAAAAATTGGGAAAAAAATAATTTTTCAGTTTTCAGCCATTATAGTTTTGTAAATAATGCATGCTACCGTAATTAAAATCCATGTCTTTTATTTGCCCATTTGTACCGGTTATTACACCGTTTAAATTATGACCCTATCACAATGTTTGGTGCCAATATTTTATTTGGAAATAAAGGTGCATTTTTTTCAGTTTTGCTTCCATCCCTAATTACAAGCCCATAATTTATAAAGTAACAGTGTTGTACCCTCTTGACATAAATATTAAGAGTTCAGTCCGTAAGGTAACTATTTATGTATTTTTTTTTTATTGTATTTTTTTTTTTTACAAAAAAATAAATAATTGGTAACAATTGGGGGAGTGTGGGAGGTAAGGAGTTACTTTAAAATGTAAAAATATGTATTTGTATGTGAAAAATGCTTTTGACTGTAGTTCTACTATTTGGCCACAAGATGGCCACAGTAATTTTTTGTGTATGGTCCTGTAAGCGTAGCAAGTACGCTTACAGGAAGTGTAGTGAGGATGGGAATTTTTTTTTTTTCACAATGCTCGCGCAGCTTCTCATGGAAGCAGCCGATCATTGCTGCAGGGACTTAGATCAACGAACGGGAACAGTTTTCCCGTTCATTGATCTCCGGGCAGGGCAGGGGTGCGTATATGGGAATGGGAGAGGGACATAGAAGCCAGCATTATCACAGACCTGACACAGCTCATAGTCACCCCCCCCCCCCCCCCCGGGTGCTCTCCTATCACCCAGGAAGCCCAGCTCTGGGGTGTTAAAATGCTGCAGTTATTCCTGTACTCTTACAACCCCCACATAATCATGCAGCAGCTTCAGGGACGAAGGAGAGAGAGAGCTCCCAGCTGTGAGTGTATCCTGTACAAACAAAGCAGCATTAGGGAAACTGATCCAAGCATCAGGAACAGGCAGTGTGTGAGCTGTAAGTGAGCAGAATCATGTCTGCATGTTCTGCTTTGAACATACTTCTCCCTCTTCTAAACATACCTCTCCCTGCAGTGCCTCTCCCCCCTTCCTTCGCATAGCTACCTCTTCCACAGTCTTACTCCTTCTTCATTCTTGATTGAATTGCCCAGGTTCCTACAGTGCTCAGCCCCGCTCTTAAGTGTCACATGAAGAGGAGGGGAGGGGCGTTCTCCTCTCTATGCATGCAGCCAGGAGAGACTGGGGACAGCGCAGCAGACAGCTGGTTACCGATAAACAGCTGATCTGCTCTGCTCATCATCCCCGGCAGTCAGCCAGCCAGCACTGCAGCCGGCAAAGTGGTGAGCGTAGCATGAACACAGGGGGGGGGGGGGGGGGGAGCAAGCCAGGCACAACATAGACCTGCTCCTTGCGCCCACCCAGACTGCAGTGACCTGCGTCCAGCCTCATGAGCCTATGTGTCGGCACGGCCCTGGTCACAAACCTGGAATAAGGTGTTCAGTCAGGCAAGAGCCAACACATCTGATCTGCAATCTCATTCTGGGCCAGTGACTTAAAGTATTAGACACCGAGTATCAGCACTGAAGTCAGGCAAATGTGTACGTGTAGCGTGTGTACAAGTATCCTCCAAGGTCTGCAGAGGTTGCTTCATAATCTGGCATGTTGAATCTCTAAAGGGAATCTAAAGTGAAAAATTTACTTCAGGTTAGATACATACCTATGTAGAAGGAAGGCTCTAGACACCATAGAGCCTTCCTGGTCCTCAATCCATCCCATCGTTTCTGTGCCATCCTCATTTTAGGTCTTCATCACTCCTCGAGGAGCTGTCAGAACCACTTGTGTCCCCAAGTACTTCCAAAAATGAGTGCATCCATACTGCGTATGTACAAGCTTGGACTTGTGTGTGCACAGTGCTAGTCTTCAGAACTACTCAAGGATGGGAGTACTTCCAAAGAAGAGCACATATGTACTGTGCACACACAAGTCCAAGCTTGTGCATACGCAGTATGGATGTGTTCATTTTTGGAAGTACTTGGGGACACAAGTGGTTCTGACAGCTGCTCGAGGAGTGTTGAAGACCTAAAATGAGGATGGCACAGGAACGACGGGACGGACCTAAGTATTGCCATGAATTATTTGATCTAGCAGGTTAAATAGCTTTCACTGGGGCGAGCATAGAAATGACAGGATAGCCCAAGGACTAGGAAGTCGCTATGGTATCCAGAGCCTTCCCTCTACATAGGTATGTATACAAACTGAAGTGAATTTTTCACTTAAGATTTAACATGCCGGATTATGAAGCATCCTCTGCAGACCTCACTCAGTAGACACTTGTACAGACGCTAGATTCTCAGCCAACAAGGCCCCAACCATCCTCCTCAACCAAGAACAATCCAGTATTAGTACTGGCCATTAGATTTATATTCAGAACCTTCCCATCAGCTCCTCTTTCACTGATTTTACCAAACTGACTGATCAAAAGCTGTCCTATTTAAATCCCTGTCTTACCTCACTACCTGTTACATTGATCTCATCCCTTCCTTCCTTATTCCTTTCTCATACCTGCCTTAACTTGGGTTTTCAACCTGTCATTTTCAATTTTCAGCTCTTTATTTAATTTATTTGCTGTTGTAGCATAAATAATAATGTAAACCCCACTGGACCCTTCAGTGCTCTGTAGCAATGGGACTGTTTATTTTCCTCACGTCTTATCCAGACTGCTTGAACAGCACATTCCCTTAAATCTAATAGCTTATTTACTAAATTGATCTTTGATCAATTTTAGTCTGGTATCCATTCCACTGACGCCACCTTTTGCTAAAGTAACCGTTTACCTAATCCCTGTAATCATTTTTGTTTATATAGAGACTCTTCTTTCTTCCATGTCTTAATAACTTTCACAAAAATGAGCTTATACTTCAGTGAAGGTTTACATGATGGGGAATGAATGAATAACTGAAGCTGGGTGCTGGAGAGGGAGCAAGTGCATGACTGGGGGTGCTGGGGAGGGAATGAGTGCATAAATGAGGGTTCGGAGGAGGGGGGATGAGTGCATGACTGAGTGCTGGAAAGGGAGCAAATATAAGACTGAGGGTACAGGCAAGGGAATGAGTGCATGACACAAGGTTCCTGGTGAAGGTGTAAGTGCATAACTGAGGGTGGCAGGGAGTAAAAGCATGCATGACAAAGTGCTGGGGAGGGAAGGTGCAAGCACTCATTTGCTACATAAGGCAAATGGAGCTGTGTGCGCAATGCATGCTACGTTACTAATTATTATTATTTATTGCATTTATAAAGCGCCAACACATTATGCAGCTCTGGACAATAAATAAGGATGCATACATTGTAAACAAGGGGTGAAACAGACAGTGAGGTAGCAAACGTTTATACAACAGCACAAGGTTGTACATGAAAACAGGGTATAAGATGCATTTTACAGAGACCCGGCAAATCAAGTCCGAGTTAGTCCATGAGAACAGTGTCATAGCTGCGGTTGCAAGATTAAGAAGGACACACTAAGGTGGGGGGAACGTTGCCAAAAGCTTACAATCTAAAGGATGGGGAGGGACACATGAGGTAGGACTGTGGAAAAGGTAAATATCATTTATAAATTCTGTAAATATCAGTAAAATAGTTGTGCGCTTTCTGCCTTTCTAGCGCATACACAGTGTGTATGGCTTTTGAGTTCTATTTTTTTTTGGGTGTTTTTTTTTCTGGTTTTTAATTTTAATAAGAACTGTTTCTGCTGTAATGAACAGAGATCTCTACTAGTGTGTGTGTGTGTGTGTGTGTGTGTGTGTGTGTGTGTGTGTGTGTGTGTGCCCCCACAAACACACACATACATCCTGACATCTATATTAATGAAGAATGCATAATGTTATGCATGATATTTAAGGGCCCGTTTCCACTTGACCCACCATCTGCGAGACGCGTGGCAGCACTTCCGGGTCTGTGGCTATGCAGACGAATCCCATCAGCTGTGCCATGCACGGCTATTATGGGATTCCAGCCTCCCGCACCATTTCGGATGGCAATGCCGGCCGAATCGCTAGTGCAAGCAATTACGCCGGCAGCGCCATTGTGCCCTATGGCAGAGTTTCCTTGCACGATTTGCCTGCAGGGAAGCTCTGCGGATTTGGAGTGGAAACCGTGCCAGTGCAAACGGGCTCTAAGTGTTTCAGTGTATTTATTATTATCATTTAGTATTTATATAGTGCTGACATCTTCCGCAGCGCTGTACAGAGTATATTGTCTTGTCACATGACTGTCACTTGACTCACAATCTAATCCCTACCATAGTCATATGTCTATGTACATATCGTGTAGTGTATGTATTGCAGTCTAAGGCCAATTTTAGGGGAAAGCCAATTAACTGTATGTTTTTGGGATGTGGGAGGAAACCAGATTGCCCGGAAGAAACCCACGCAGACACGGGGAGAACATACAAACGCCACCATGTATCATCTCAGTATGGACTATTTTATATTCATAAATGTTTATATTTCAATTTCATAATAACAAAAAAAACAAAGTCGACGTGTAAAAATTACGCAAGCCCAATTCAATTACAAGTGAAAACAAATTCCTAGTGCCAGTGAAATTGTTGGCACACATCTCACAGACTTTATCGATCTAATAACTAATGTAACACTTGTGAGGCATGTGATGCCTGTGTGAATAGGAATTTGCCTGGGACATTAACACATGCTTGAGTGTTAACACAAATGACTTTTCGTTAGGATACAGGTATTAAGCATATTGATTGCTGTTGCTGAGCTTTAGTTACAAACCACAAATTACATCTACTGCTCTGCCATCCCTGTATTTGTCACTGTTATTATTTTTTAGGATTTTTTAATGATTGTTTTAAAAAAAAAAAAATGTGATCCAACACACGCACACACGACCCATTTTTATACTATTATCCACCCACCATACAAGTTGGTATAACCAAATTTGCTGAGCCGAATAGCATAAGGATTCACTGACTGAACAATACCAGCTCACATAGTTACATTTTCAATGATTCGTGTAAAGACACTCCCGTTTCAATTGTAAAGTGAGCTTTCATAATTTCAGCTTGATGATCAGTAGTGACTATTAATCCATGGTACATAGCAAGATACATTACAGCTCAGATACTATAGTAAATATAGCAAAATATTATACGTAAAATTGTTTAAAGGGAACCAGAGATGAAGCACCCTCATGTATTTTACCATTTATATCAGTGGGAACATTAGAGAAAACACCTTCCCTGCTCTCTGTTTCATTCTTCACTGCTCAGCCTGTAAAGCCAGACTGAATGGTCAGTCGGGGATTTTATCAAAGCTGACAATAAGCAGGCTGAGCAGTGAAGAATGAAACAGAGAGCAGGGTAGGTGTTTTCTCTAATGTTCCCATTTATATATATGGTAAAATACATGAGGGTGCCTCGTCTCTGGTTCACTTTAAACAGATCTAGGGATGCACATCTGCAGGGTGCTCTGCAGCACTAACCTGCAGTGTATATACAATGCAGCCAGCAGTCATAGAGGTGCACACAGAGCTGTAACACATGACCCTCCAGTGGAATTTAATGGCATTCCTGCTGTGTCTGTAATGGTGCACTGTAACCCTTATATGAGAGCTCCATGCATTGGTTTCAGGTTACTGGATAGTAAATGCACGCTCTCATACTGGCCTTTCAGTGAATGAAGCATGAGTAACATACTGTGTAATTTAGATAATTGCTTTATAGTTCCCCTATCGCTTACAGGTGCTAGCGGTATACAGATTATTCTGCAGGTGTTCCAATGCTGAGATGAGCTGAAGCTGCAAAGATCGCATCACGAGCATATGACAGACGAGGGAAAAGTTGCATGAAATACGGGAATTGGAGAAGTGGGGATGAAAGCAAGGGAAATGTGATAAAGTATGCCTTTATCAAGATTATTACTTGAAATAGCTCTTGATATCACTGCAGCCATATCTCCCGGTCCACTGCAACCTCGATCAGCCCAGCTGGTAAAGCTTTGAACAGAGGAAGTAAAGTGATAATTGCTTATCCTTATCCTCAGCTATAAAATGATTTGTTTTGTTGTTTGGCCCAGGAAATCTACACGAGTAGACACCAACATGGTGAGAAAAGTTAAACCAGAGAATGAATAGCACCACACCCACAACATGGCCCTAGTGACACAAATACAAAGATGGAAATTGCTGTTATTTTCGTCCTAGTTGTGCCTGCAGTCACATTGCCATGTAATGACTACACATAGCTGCAAATACCTCCGGAAACATAATTAGTAGTAGTATTTATATAGCACTGACATCTTCCACAGCACTGTACAGAGTATATGGTGTTGTCCCAAACTGTCCCTCAGAGGGGTTCTCAATGTAATCCTTACCATAGTTATATGCCCATCTTAGCCTAGGGTAACTCTAGGAGGAAGCCAATTAACACATCTGTATGTTTTTGGGATGTGTGAGAAGACCAGAGTGCCCAGAGGAAGCCCACACAGACACGGGGAGAACATACAAACTCTGTGCAGATGGTGCCCTGGCTGGGGTTTGAACCGGGGAAACAGCACTGCAAGGTGAGAGTACTATCTGCTACACCAGTGTTTCTCAGCTTTTTCAACCCAGGTACCCCCTATCGCAATTCAGTTCCAGCCAAGTACCTCCCCACGTGTGTGTGTGTATATATATGTGTGTGTATATATATATATATATATATATATATACCCCCCACTTCAGGTATAGGTGCCCCCAGTATAGATAGATAGCCATGTATAGGTGCCCACGCCCAGTATAGGTGCCCCAGTATAGCTAGGTATAAGTGCCTCCAGTATAGCCAGGCATGAGTGGGTGCCCACAGTATATCTAGGTATAGGTGCCCTCAGTATAGCTTGACATGGGTGCCCCCAGTATAGCCAGGCATGGGTGCCCCCAGTATAGCCAGGCATGGGTGCCCCCAGTATAGCCAGGCATGGGTGCCCCCCAGTATAGCCAGGCATGGGTGCCCCCTGTATAGCTAGGCATAGGTGCCCCCAGTATAGCTAGGTATAGGTTCCCCCAGTATAGGGGGAGCATGCCCACACAGCAGCGGGGAGGGGGATCCACTCCCCCCCCTCCCTTTACCTTGGGCTTCCCCATAAGCGCTTCCCCCTCCGACACTCATTAATAGCAGCAGCGACGGCGGCATGGTAAAAGGAACGCACACTTACTTCTGCATTCCACGCCGGAGGTCCGATCTTCTCTGAGCCTGACGCTACTTCCTGATATAAAGGAAGTAGCATCATCACTGATAGAGAAGGACCTCCGTCGTGGAACACGGAAGTAAGTCCGCGTTCCTTTTACCATGCTGCTATTAATGAGTATCGGAGGGGGAAGCGCTGATGGGGGCGCCCAAGGTGAGGGGGGGGTGGACCCCCCTCCCCACCGCTATGTTTGGGCATGCTCCCCGTTCTGCGTCCCCTCGTCTGTGGTCTTGCACAGCCACTGGGGTACGCATACCGCGTGTTGAGGAACACTGTGCTACACCACTGTGCTGCTTAACACTAAAAGTACATGTTCCACCCAACATGAGACAAAACAACTAATCTCACCCACATGGGTTATGAAAGTGGAGTTCACTGTCCCCGCCCTACTTACACGGCAATAAAACATGACGGTTTCGATTTTTTTTCTTTGAATAAAATGTATTTTTAAATAATTTCAAAGCACTTTTTGAATAAAATTTGTTTTTTTTTATATAGGAATGTTTCAGTTCCAGAGCCCTTTCCTACTGGGGTGTTGCAGTGCGGTAAATTTTCCGCCCCACGGCCCAGGGCAATGAAAGTCTATAGGAGTCCCACACTCCTCACATTGCGCTGCACCAGTAGTGCCCTGTCTATAGTGAGCTCATACCTACGTTACCATGCAGCTTCTGCAGCAATCTGCATCAGACCAGAAGTCATGTAAGCCTATGGTAATAGATGTCTCTTTAAAAAACCTGCGTCATTGATTGCCCAACAGGAAGTGAGTGTCACTTCCTGTTGGCTGAATGCCAGACAGGGATTTCCGTGTACTAACATGGTAATCCCTGAAGACCTGCTTTTGGCCGCGTGGTGCGCAGGCCACACCACCCCGCTGCTGCCAAACTTTAGTGTGAAGCCGGCCTCAAGGGAGGGGTGGCATGGTTGCTGAGTGGTTAGCACTCCTGCCTTTCAGCACAAGCATCCAAGGTTCAGATTCTATCCAAGATATATTCTGGTTGGCTAAGTCCAGTCTGTGGTAAGAACTTTCAAGTAAGTAGACAAAAAAGGGAAACTGTCACGATCGCTTCTGCAGCGTTTACTGCTGGCTGCAGTGGTATTGCAACCCAAGCAGTTCTGATGTCATTACATGCATTTGCTTGTATAGTTTGGTTTGCACTCAAACTAGTTGCTGATTCCATCTGCAGTGGCTCTGCAGTTCTGGCCAGCTCAGGATTGAATAATTACCATTCACCTGTGTGGGAATCTGCATGTCTGGTCCCATTGGATGACCTCAGTATAAAGATCTGCTTCCTGCAGGGCTCCATGGGCTATCATAGTTTCAGATCATATATCACAAAAGAGATACAGATTCCGGAACTCAGAAACATGATTCTTTTATTTAAGCACGATGCAAGAGCAGGTTACAAAAGGTAAAAAAGTCTGTGTCAACAGCTGTTTCGCGTGATCCCACGCCTCGTCAGGACACCCAGACCTCTAGTTTCAGATCAGTCTGTTACTCTGTCTGGGCCCCCTCGTTCCTTGTCCGTGTGGACTGCACTGACTCCTGCGCAGGGGTCAGTGAGTCCTTCCAGTCCTGCTCTTGTTATCAGTAATTGTTACTTTGCTAGTCTTCCATCATATATTGGTTCATCGCCAATATATACGCATACTAGCGTGTTTTGTTTGTTATTTTCCTTGTATTTGTGTTACGTTAATACATCAGTGTCGCTGATATATACGTACTCGAACTGTTTATATCCTGTGTTCAGTCAGTCAGCTTCCAGCATGTTTTGGTAGGTTGCGCGTATCACGATCACCCGTGCTTAGTTAGTTCAGTCCTGTTCCTGTTACCTTGGGTGGATTGCGCTCACTTCTGCGTAGAAGTAGCGAATCCTTCTGAGTCCTGTTTCTTGTATTGTTCCAGTTCCTAGCTAGCATTCCTTGCTTATGTTATATATCGGTTCATCGCCGATATATACGTATGTTAGTCAGTCATTTGTAGCTTCATTGATAGCTGTAATCGTAATACGCTAGGAATATCGTATCCATTGTATTTAAGTATTGTTTGTGGTTGCTCGGATCTACACCTGCTCTGTGCGCCACATCTCCTACAGGAGTCAGTCCTCCCCTCCACTAAACTGGGGATATCTTGGTTCCTTGTTCTAGCTTGTGTACCTCCTTCACGTCAGGATATACACCACGTGCTGACTGTGGTGAATATACCACCAAGCCTAACAGAAACACCAAGAGACCACTATATTATAACATGTAAAGACTTGTTAGGGTCAATATGGACAAGGACACAAGGTATGGGTTACCACTCAGGCAACCACTGTAAATGCAGATGGGGAGATTAGACCCGATCCCACTCACTCAAGTCACTTTCCGTAGTTGCTGGAAATAAGAGGTAACATCCCTCCTCCAAGGGTGGGCAATAAACTAGACTGAAATGGTATAAACAATGACTCCCTTATTGCCCGGAGAAGCGAGCACGATCTGCAAAATGCATCACAGCAAAGTGGAATGTTCTCCAATAAAGTGGGGGATGTTATCTTGAAATAGACCTATCGTGTCATCTGTTGGGAAGTGAGCCCACCACTACCAGCCACTTTTAAGCTGTTTTTAGTATGTTTTAATATTTTTGGCTTCTCTGTTTATACTATTTCAGTCTACATTAAGTAGATAGTTGATGAAGTGACTTGTTCAATGTTTTTTGTAATAGCATTGAAGTGTCAGCATTATTTACAATTATACAATAGTTATGTAATATATTGAACAGGTGGCATGATTTTTAAGAAAGCAGCATTTAGCCAAACAGGACTCTTTCAGACAGATGTTGAACTTCCACCTCCTTGCCATGCAGTAAAGCAGACCCAATCGGGCTTAGCTAATTCCGCCAGAGACTGAGTGGAAATCTGCTATTGCGCCTAAGCAGGCAAGCCAAAATGTTATTGTTTTAATTGATATGATTGTTCGGGGGGCTGCCAGTGCTGGATCGGGCTGGCTGAAGAGGATGGGGAAGCCTCCTTAGGATCCAGCGGCTGCCCCCTCCTGATGTAAGTATCTGTTTGTTATTTGTTTGCTTAAAGTTACACATTCCCTTTAAAGGCAAAGAATCAGACAGCAATCACCAGTCAAGTGTCTGTTTTTTTTTTTCATTTAAAGAGGCACTATGGCGAAAAAATTGTAAAATTTTAAATATGTGCAAACCTAAACAAATAAGAAGTATGTTTTTTTCCAGAGTAAAATGAGCCATAAATTACTTTTCTCCTATGTTGCTGTCACTTAGGCCCAGTGCACACCAAAACCGCTAGCAGATCCGCAATACGCTAGCGGTTTTGGGAGCTGATTTCCGAGCGATTCTAGGTATGTTTAGAGAGGTTTTCTAAACATACCTAGCGGTTTTGGGTGCGTTTTTGTGTAGAAGATTACACAAATTGTTACAGTAAAAGCTGTTACTGAACAGCTACTGTAACAAAAATGCCTGGCAAACCGCTCTGAAGTAGCGTTTTTCAGAGCGGTTTGCGTTTTTCCTATACTTTACATTGAGGACGAAACGCTTCCCAAATCCGCAAACGCGCAGCAGGAGGCGCGTTTGCGGCTTGGAAAAAACCGCAAACCGCCGGTGTGCACCATCCCATTGCAATACATTAGACAAGCGTTTTAATAGGTGGATGCGGCCGGCGGATCGTTCCAAAAACCGCTCGGTGTGCACTGGGCCTTACAGTAGGTAGTAGAAATCTGACAGAAGCGACAGGTTTTGGACTAGTCTATGTCTTCATGGGGGGATTCTCAGGGATTTGTTTATTTTCAAAAGCACCTAGTGAATGGCAGTTGCTTTGTCCAACTGCCAGAAAACTGTGTAGTGAGCAGGGAAGCTGGCCAGCATCATTGTTTAAATGCTTTTTAGGGAATATCTTTATAAAGCATAAAAGCCTTGCTGAGAATCCCCTATGAAGAAATGGACTTGTCCAAAACCTGTCACTTCTGTCAGATTTCTACTACCTACTGTAAGTGACAGCAACATAGGAGAAAAGTAATTTACGGCTTATTATACTCTGGAGAAAAATGTACTTCTTATTTGTCTATGTTTGCACATATTTTACAATTTACAATTTTTCGCCATAGCGTCCCTTTAAGGTTTTCCCTTTCCAAAAATGTTATGTGCTATATATTGTAAGTAAATATTTCATTTGGGGGTAATTTGTGTTAACTGTAATCAATTTTCACATTGAAGCATTGGTAAAATCCTGATCGTACTAGAGTTTATTACATTACATCCATTAGTTGCTAGTTCCCTTAGAAATCGATAGGAGCTAGTGTACATGCATGCATCATTACACAGAAGTTAGTGTGTATTGCCAAGGATCACGCTGCTATGTTATTATGAGCACCATCAGTCTGTTTGGTATAAAAATGGGCTCTCTCAATCAGGTGTGATGCTTTGCGCACAAAGTTCTGAGTTTACATGCATGCGCTGAAGGTGCATCTGAATTTTGGGATTTTTCCAGTTACAGGAAAAAAAAATCTGGAGAGAGTACAATTATTGTCACTTATCACACACACTTAAGTGGCCGATTACATTTCATATGTAATACTTGCAATGACGGCGGGAATATGAATTTGGTGCATATGGTATCTGGCTTGTGCTTTAGGAAGTTGTCCCCATGTCATAACTCAAGACTAATGCTCTCACCAATCCTATATAAAAAAAAAATCCCTGTCCTGCACCCTCCTGTGTCCCTATGTCTGTGCGATTGTTGTGCCTGGCATGCATGCGCAGCACATGGACGGGCTTAGGCCAGCTGTCAGGACAAGGGTAGGGTGTGCGCCGAAGGGCGCGTGTTACTTTGTGGCTAGTTCATTACTCTAGGGTCTTCCTAGTATCTCAGTTGAAGAAACCTCCCTTGCCCTCTTCATCCCGATGACTTGTCTCTAAACTGCTACTACACTGACAGGGAGCACAGCATAAACATCTTTAAATTGCCCACAAGATTCTACATTGGTCCATTGAACTTGGACAATGTAAAACCTTTCTCAGGAGGCATCCTTAATGTCAGCAACGAAGGCAGATGAGCACAAAACTTTCCACCAGCTCTGCACAGATGAGAATACATATTTCTCATCTCAGTATGTTTTTTTCTTGTACCTTTTTAATGGGGCTTCCAGATTCAACAATAAAGCACCTGCTTTGACTTTTTGCAGACCAGTAGGACGGCCAAGTTACTGCCATATTTATTTTAAAACGAGATTAAGCTTCCATATTCCTCTGATGATTAATAATTTCAAATTCACATTTTTAAAAATGTTTAAAAATGTCAAATATTGTTTCAAAACATACATATTTTTGAATTAAAAAAAAAATGTAATATAACAAAATTTTTCAGAAGCATAAATCAATGGTTAACTTGATTACCAATTTAAAAATTGAAGTACCTGACAGAAGACACTATAATTACTTTAAAACAGCATTATTATGTCTTTAAAATAATTTTTTAGCAATATTGAAAATAGAGACATCCAGGGATGGTTTAAAGAAAGACTATGCATACAAAATACATGGTTACAAAGCAGCAATCACCTGCTATCTGCTGGCAATGTAAGCAGCTTTAGTGATAGTTGGTGAGCACTTAGTACATTCCCAATCATGCAGTCACTGATGAGTGGACACACCTGGGAACTTTCGTTTTGAACACAAGTGGTTACCAAATTTCAGGGCTTATTGCCAAAGAGTGTGACTTTAGAATATCCTACCCACAATACAATGTAAAGCAGCAAGAAAATACTGCCAGGCATTATGTCATTTCCCTGCTGGTATTTAGCTGTGTACTTCCTGTTTAAGAGTCTCCCCCACTGGTTAGCAGTTTATTCCCGCCATTTACCATAAAACTTAGCAACACTATTGCAAAACAATGACGACTATAAATAAACAAACGGCAACATTGCCACAATTTTAGTACAAATCTCAAGCTATTTTATTTTTATTTTTAAACTACTTTCCTAATGTGATGTTAAGATACATTAGCGCTCATTTAATTCCATTTGCATGCCCCATATAAACGTCAATATGTGGATTTTCAGTGGTTTTTATTAAAGTCATAAATATCTAATTTGCAGCTTGGTTTCATACATCACTAGGCGCAGGCAACTAGAACATAATTAGCTGCCGGCTCTCAGTTAAGCACACTGCTGTGGTTGAAGAACCCTGCATATTACTCTGATGTGTGTCATAATTCTTTGCCACTTTTTTTGTTCCCCAGCAAAAACTAAAATCAAGACCAGTCCAAAGGAATGTGTTTTATTTGAACCTACTCCAGCCTTGGTGCATGTTGCCCAATAAATGATAAATATGAGTAATCTAGTATCTAATGAGGGCAATTTATTAAAAAGAGAAAAGTCAGATGAATGAATTTTTGTCTTCTTTGTCTGCTTTATATTATGTACCGTAAAAGGGATTTGCAAACAAAATCCAAATTTCTATGCACTTCAAAATCACGCTTTCAAGTAACTCAAAGGCAACATCTGGACATCACATTTGCTTAGCAGAACAGCTAATCTGATAAAAATACTCAGACAGCATCTGATAGATGGTCATTTAGAGGTAAAAGTAGAGAGGAGTGTCCTGGAGTAGATGCTTTAAAGACAAAGAGAAAGATCAAGAGCCAAAAATAGTGTAGTAATTCAACCAGTAATAATGGATGTTAATAAAACAACACCTGGGTGCCCACCAGTGTTGATCGGATACCTCATTATCCTATTCGAGTTTGGTCGAATTCGGATCGTAAACTATCCGAATTCACTCGAAGTTCGATATTCGAGTTAATCAAATATCCGATTCGACCTCGGATATCCGACGTCACTATCCGAGTCTGTATTCGAGTAAAATATTCGAGCTGGCCTTACATAGCTTTTAAAACTTGTATTGGAGGTCAATGATGCATGAAACCACCTTTTTTATGAAGAAAAACATCAAGTGATTATGTGGTGATGTAGTAGTTATAAAAAAGGTATCAAAAATAGTAAATTAACTTCATGAAAAGTGATTGCATGAGAAGGTGTGTCCAAAATGGTTGTAAGTTGGAAGTCTTCATTTACATCTTCTTCTTCTTCCTCTTCCTCTTCCTCTTCCTCTTCTTCCTCCTCCTCCTCCTCCTCCTCCTCCTCCTCCTCTTCCTCTTCTTCTTCTTCTTCTTCTGCTTCTTCCTCTGCTTCTTCCTCTTCCTCTGCTTCTTCCTCTTCCTCTGCTTCTTCCTCTTCCTCTGCTTCTTCCTCTTCTTCTTCCTCTTCTTCTTTCTTCCTTCCTCTGCTTCTTCTTTCTTCCTCTTCTTCTTCTTTCTTCTTCTCTATCATTATATTATGTGTCTTGGTTTTCCTTTCTTTTGTAATATTTTTTATTTCTTCATTTGTGGAAATATTTTATTTTAATAACAACACCATAGTTATATTTGTGTTGATGGCATAATAGGTAGTGGCACATTGCAAGCCACAGCGCCTTTTTCTGTGTACCCTGGCGGTGGTAAAACACAGACATCAGCAGGAGGAGGAAGTAGTTGCAGCTATTGTAGTGTGGTAATAACTGGTAGGAGAGTGGGTGGCAGCAGAAAATAGTTCTTCTTCTGTTCTCCCTGGCAGTGGTAGCAGCACACAGACAGCAGAAGTTCAATGCAGCTACAGGAGGAGGAGTAGTGTGTGTCAGGCAGTGTGATGTGACTGCTGACATAATAGGCCCTGGTTCCTAGCGGTGGTACCAGGGCCGTAAATGAACATCATGAGGTTCCAGACAGCGGTCGTGAAGCCCACATTGTGTCCAATACACAATTGGGACAGCACAGTTTTCAACCCGGACACCTCTAAAATAATTTTAAAAAAAAAAATTCAAAATAATGCAGCTATTTTTGATCGTAAATAGCTGGTGGCGCATGGGCAGCAGCACCTTGCAATGTGTTTCCTGGCAGTGGAGACACAGACAGCAGGAGGAAATTCAGCAGCAGGCAGCGTAAGGAGGATGAGTGTGTGGCAGACTGTCAGCAGGCAGCAGGAGGGCAGGCAGCGAGACATAATAGGCCCTGGTTCCAAACGGTGGTACCAGGGCCGTAAATAAACACCATGAGGTTCCAGACAGCGGTCGTGAAGCCCACATTGTGTCCAATACACAATTGGGATAGCACAGTTTTATACCCGGACACCTTTAAAATATTTTTTTTTTCAAAATAATGCAGCTATTTTTGAGCGTAAATAGCTGGTGGCGCATGGGCAGCAGCACCTTGTAATGTGTTCCCTGGCAGTGGAAACATACAGACAGCAGGAGGAAATACAGCAGCAGGCAGCGTGAGGAGGATGAGTGTGTGGCAGACTGGCAGCAGGCAGGAGGGCAGGCAGCCAGACATAATAGGCCCTGGTTCCTAGCGGTGGTACCAGGGCCGTAAATAAACACCATGAGGTTCCAGACAGCGGTCGCGAAGCCCACATTGTGTCCAATACACAATTAGGACAGCACAGTTTTCAACCCGGACACCTCTAAAATAATTTTTTTTTTTCAAAATAATGCAGCTATTTTTGAGCGTAAATAGCTGGTGGCGCATGGGCAGCAGCACCTTGTAATGTGTTCCCTGGCAGTGGAGACACAGACAGCAGGAGGAAATACAACAGCAGGCAGCGTGAGGAGGATGAGTGTGTGGCAGTGGCAGCAGGCAGGCGGGCAGCGAGACATAGCTGGTGGCGCATGGGCAGCAGCACCTTTTCATGTGTTCCCTGGCAGTGGAGACAGACAGCAGGAGGAAATACAACAGCAGGCAGCGTGAGGAGGATGAGTGTGTGGCAGACTGGCAGCAGGCAGCAGGAGGGCAGGCAGCGAGACATTATAGGCCCTGGGTCCTAGCGGTGGTTCCAGGGCCGTAAATAAACACCATGAGGTTCCAGACAGCGGTCGTGAAGCCCACATTGTGTCCAATACACAATTGGGACACCACAGTTTTCAACCCGGACACCTCTAAAATAATAACACAAAAAATTATTACATTTTTTTTCAGAAATGCAGCTATTTGGGAGCGTAAATAGCTGGTGGCGCATGGGCAGCAGCACCTTTTGATGTGTTCCCTGGCAGTGGAAACACAGACAGCAGGAGGAAATACAGCAGCAGCAGCAGGTGTAATGTGTGTGTGCCACTTCATGTCCCCCTCTCGCCGACAACAGGGGCCAGGAATTCGCCTGCCACCCAAGCCTGGTTCATTTTGAGAAACGTCAGTCTGTCCACAGACTTGTGAGACAGACGAGATCGCTTCTCAGTGACGACTCCACCGGCTGCACTGAAGCAACGCTCTGACAGTACGCTGGAAGGGGGCAGGAGAGCACTTCCAGGGCATACTGCGCAAGCTCGCTCCAGATCGGCAGGTGCTTGACCCAATACTCCATGGGATCAACAGGGGCAACGCTGTCAAGCCCGCTGAAGGACCCCATGTAGTCAGCCACCATGCGGGTCAAGCGCTGTCTGTGACTGGAGAAGGATGCTGCTGCAGGCACCTCCTCTCTAGTCCCTGGCAGCTCTACACTCATGTAGAGCTCGTTGGTCAGAGACAGCAGGTCTGTGGTGCGCGTGCGCTTGCTGCTGGTGGATGCAGGCACCTGCTGCTGCCTCTGTGCTGGCTGGACAGTGGGGGTGGATGGCTTTGGGAAGGCTTCCTCCAAGTGCTCAACAAGGGACAGCTGCAAATCCCTCATTTGTTGTGCACGGTCTCCGGCAGGCAGGAACTGGCTGAGCTTCCCCTTCAGACGTGGGTCCAGCATCATGCAGATCCAGATGTCCTCCCTCTGCTTCATCTGGATGACCCTTGGGTCCTTGCGCAGGCACCTCAGCATGTGCGCTGCCATTGGGAAGAGTCTGGCCACGTCTGCTGGCACATCATCGGCAGCCCCAGAGCCGACAGTGCTGTCCTCCTCCTTTGCCTCCTCCACCTCATCCTCTCTCCACCCCCGCACCAGTCCAGCTGCGCTCTGCTGCTCCCCCTCATCAGCAGCAAGGTCAGGGACCACCACCAACTCCAAGCCCTCCTCCTCAGAGGTGGCCTGTGAAGCTGCCTGCAGCTCCTGCTGGTCCAAGGCTGCCACTCCCTCTTCCAACAGTGCATACAGGGCCCTGTCCAGCACACACACCATGGGGACCCACTCGCACACCATTGCATGGTCCCTGCTTACCATGTTGGTGGCCTGCAGGAAGGGTGCCAGCACTGAGCACACCTGCTGCATGTGCCCCCAGTCCTCCGTGGAGATGATGGACGGGAGGTTGGTGGCGGCACGCCCAGTTGCAGTGATGGCGGCAATTGTTGCTCGTGCAACGTACTTGCTGACAGCCTGCCTTTGTTCAACCAGACGCTCCAACATCGCCAAGGTGGAGTTCCAGCGAGTTGGAACATCGATCATGAGCCGGTGCTGTGGCAGGTGCAGCTCCTTCTGCACCTCTTCCAGGCTCGCTATGGCTGCAGCCGAGTGCTGGAAATGACGCACAACCTTCCTTGCCGCCTCAAGGAGTCGGCCCATCCCCTGGTAGGTTCGCAAGAACTTTTGGACTACCAGGTTCAGGACGTGCGCCAGGCAGGGGATGTGGGTCAGGTTTCCCCTGCTGATTGCAGCAACCAGGTTTGCCCCATTGTCGGACACCACCTCTCCGACTCTGAGGCCTCTGGGGGTCAGCCAATTCCTCTCCTGCTCTCGGAGTTTGGCCAGGACATGGTTCGCCGTCAGTTTGGTCTTTCCCAGGCTGACCAATTCCAGCAGTGCTTGGCAGTGGCGGGGCTTCACGCTGCTGCTGAGGCGGGGGGTTTGGGCTGGTGTGCCGGAGGATGGAAGCGGATCAGAGGAACCTGCTGCAATTCCGCTGACCCTGCATGGTGGCACCACCCACTGCGTTGTTGCTGCTGCTGCTGCTCTGACAGTGCCCGATGATGCTCCCCCTCCTCACCCCCTTCCACCAAGCTGACCCATTGCACGGTGAAGGACAGATAGCGGCCTGTCCCAAACCGGCTGCTCCACGAGTCCATGGTAACATGGACCCGTTGACCCACCGCGTGATCCAGCCCTCTACTGACATTCGTCATCACAGAGTGGTGAAGTGCAGGGATGGCCGTGCGTGCAAAAAAATGTCAGCTGGGGATTGGCCAATCGGGGGCTGCACACATCAGGAGCGCACGCATGTCGCTCCCCTCCTGCACAAGGGAATAAGGCAGGATTTGGGAGCACATGGCCCGTGCCAGCAAGCCGTTCAGCTGATGCATGCGATGGCTGCTGGGAGGCAGAACCCTGACTACCCCCTGGAAGGTGTTGCTGAGCAGGGTCTGGCGACGCCTTTTGCTGGCATGGGAATCACTGGAGGGAGCAGAGGAGGCCACTGAGGACTGGCTGCCAGAACAGGCCTCAGTGTCGGCGGCAGGAGTTGCAGAGGGAGGAGGAGCAGTGCGTTTCTGACGCACTCCTGCTGGTGCTGCTGGAGGAGGTGGAGGAGGGCGGGTAGCTGCTACCGACAGCTTCACAGTGGTGGCGGGTCTGCCACTGCCAGCTTCTTTCAACTTCATGAACTCCTCATGCTCATGGAAGTGTTTCCCTGCCAGATGGTTTACCAGAGAGGTGGTGCTGTATGCAGAGGGCTCCTTCCCTCTGCTGAGCTGCTGGCAGCACTGGTTGCAGGTGGCATACTTGCACTTCACATATGGCAGGGTGAAAAAACTCCAAATTGGGGAGGTGAAGTTGCCCCTTCGGCTGGAAGGTGCTGCTGCCGCTGGTCTCCCTGTGGTGGTTGGGGGGGGGGGTTCTTGGTGCGGCTGGTGGCACTGGCAGAACTCTCCGCCTCCGGATCAGCACCCTGTGTGGCCTGCATACCACGCCCACTTCTGATCCTGCCTATGCCTGTGATGCTGATCCTTCTAGCAAGGCCCGCAGACGCATCCTCCTCCTCCTCCTCAGAGCTGATGACATCCTCAGGATCTGCCACCCAGTCTCTGTCCTTCACCCTGTCATCATCATCCTCCCCCTCCGCAAACATGTCCTGCTGGGATGACCCCACAAACTCCCCTTCTGCATGCATGGGCTGAGGGACAGTCACCACTGTCTGACTGTCCAAAGCATCATCCCCCAAAGTGCCCATCAGCATTTCTTCCTCCTCCATTGCCAATTCTGCCGCAACAGCACTCCATAGCCCCGCTGTGCTTGGGGATAAGAAGGTGCTGAGTGACAGGGTGCTGGTGTTGCCCGCTGGGGCTGGAGAACTGCACTCCTCCTCCTCCTTCCCAGGCAGTGCTGGGCGGCTGCTGCTGCTTTTGCGAACAGGAGTGGTGGCGGGGGTGGAGGACTCGGTTCCAGAGCTAATGGTGGCCTGCTCATCCACCATCAGTTCCACCACAGAGTCTGCGTCCTTCTCCTCAATAGGACGTCTACGACCTGGCGGTGGGAGGAACATCTGCGCCACGCTGCTGCTGCGGTGTCTCTGCAGCGTGACTCCCAGCTGTTGGGCGGCCAAGGCATCCATGGCCAGTGGCTAATGGCGGAATAGCCACTGGTGCAGACGCAGAACTGCGCATGGTGGTGGCGTGGCTGCCACGCCCACGACCTCCTCTCTTGCCGATGCCCTTGCTGCCCCTGCCCAAACCGCGGCTGCCAGTGCCAGACATCGTATATTTTTAATATTAAACAATTGAAAAAAAAAAGTTATGTATAGGCGGGTGGGACAAGTGGGGTACTTAAATGGGGTGGGACTGGTGGTGGTGGTGGGTGTGTGAGGTGATGGACAGGTGTACTCTACAGCAGAGATCGGTGTAGCGCTAACGAGAGAGTGCGCACTGCGCACACAAAGACCCTAGCTGACGCTGACTGATGGTGTCCCTATACACAGACTACAGTACAAGTCAGCAAATTCACAATAGAAGTAATAGAAAAAAATAGGACGGGTGTAGCACTAATGAGAGGGTGCGGACAGCGCAGACGTGCACTGCGCACACAAAGACCCTAGGTAACGCGGTGACGGACGGTCCCTATACACAGACTAGAGTACACTACAGTACTAACTAAACAATAGAAGAATCTAGCTAAACAATAGAACAGGTGGGACTAGATTACAGAGAGCAGATACAGGACAGGTATAGCAGTAAAGCTGGGCCTTGCTAACTACAAAATAGTACAATAATCTATCTAACACAATAGTAGCACAGTAGAATAGGACAGGTGAGAGCACAGGTAAGGTAACTAGTAGAGACTAGAGCACAGCGCAGGGCAGGCTGCCTTGCCTAGGCACAGGGCCTAGCTGCTGGCTGCAGCTGCAGCAGCACCAGTGACAGTATCCCTCCCTAGTCCCTAATCACACAAACTAAACTGCCTAAAATACAATCTATCTACAATACAAAGCAATACAGGTGAATATCAAGTGTTGGAGTGTTAAAACGCTAGGTGTATTGAACAATAAATGCACTTGCACAGACAAAAAGCACTGGAGCAGTCTCTCAGTACAGTCAGTCAGTAAGTCGCAAGCAGGACGAGTGAGGCAGCATGGCACCCGCTATTTATAGAGGGGGCTTGGCCAGGCTCCCCCTCTGTGATTGGCTGCAGTCAGAGGGCTGGGAGCCCTCTGATTCGCTTGTGAGGACTCGAGGTGACGTCTGACGTGACGCTATCCGAGCGGATGACGCTATCCGAGCTCGGATAGCTAGGATATCTCCGGATGATTGCTATCCGAGTGCACTCGGATAGCACAGCCCGGATAGCTAATACTATTCGAGCTCGGTATTCGAACTCGAATAGTGAAAAAAGAGCTAGGATATCCGAGTATCTCGGATATCCTAGCTCGGATGAGCATCACTGGTGCCCACAAGTAAGAGCTGCCAACCGGGCAACCACTGAATGGGTTAGTGGGGAATACTAGCCCATCCCCACTCAAGTCAAGGAAGAACCAGACTTGTCATACTTCCAAGGCTGAAAACTGGGGTAATAACATAACCTCTCAACTTAAAGAGGAACTGTAACCAAGGATTGAACTTCCTCCCAATCAGTAGTTGATGCCCCTTTTGCCATGAGATATCTTTACCTTTTCTTGAATAGATCATTAAGGGGATCTGTATGGCGGATAGTGTGGTGAATTCCCTCCCATGGGCTGATGTCAGGACCTAGGATCTGACAGTTTCCGGTCTGTGAACTTCCTTGCATTGTGGGAAATAACTGCATTTTCCAACTGCCAAGAAACCAGTATCACTGTCTGGGTATATTTTTAAAAGTCTATTGCATGGTTAGGGGGTGTGGTTATAGATAATGGCAGTTGGTGCTGTCTGATTTTTTTCATGTCTGCCAGTAGTTAAAGCAGAGCTAAACTCAGAATTTCCTCTATGCCCTAAAAGATAATGCAAAAACATAATAACCTTTAAAGAAAAACATTTCTTTGTTACAGCTGATGCATGGCAAATTTGTTGCAGGATTTGTTTCTACTTCCTGCTTTCATAGAAGCAGACATATTGTTAACATTCTGTGTTTACAAATTAGCTGATCTGCCGTGGCAGCCAGCTGACACAGCTAAGGGATCAATTTACAATTTGTGAGTAGACACAGATGAGGGGGAATTAGACTGACTAAACTCTCTAATTACATACAGGGTGCATTTCTCTATGTTTTCCTTCTGTCCTGTGCAAGAGTTCAGGTCCATTTAAAGAGGAACTCCAGCCTAAACAAACATACTGTCAATTAAGTTACATTAGTTATGTTAATTAAAATAGATAGGTAATATAATCTCTTACCCACACTGTTTTAAAAGAACAGGCAAATGTTTGATTTCATGATGGCAGCCATGTTTTTGGTTGAAAGGAGGTGACAGGGAGCATGAGACACCGTTCCAACTGTCCTGTGTCCTGAGCACCTCTCCTAGTTGCTAGGCAACGTGAATAACAACATAGGAAATCCCATCATGCTCTGCACAGCATCAGGAAAAAAGCCTTGGCGTTTTTTCTTTGATGGGTGGAGCTTAGCTAAAAATGCAGCTAAAAATGATGCTTTGGTAAGAAAAACAAGTTCTGATGCTGTGAAACTGTTAAAGACCAGACCAAGCCTTTTCAGTTCTGCTGAGTAGATTTTTAGTCTGGAGGTTCACTTTAAGATTATTACCTGCAGACTGATTGTGGATCAAGCAATAAAAACAAATTACATGGGGAATATCAATCATTTCTTGATCTCTATTTTTAAGCTTCTCATTTTGCAATGTCATTTTTTTTTCTCCTTTTCGCTAAAGTTCTTCTTTAAAGAGAACCCGAGGTGGGTTTGAATAATATTATCTGCATACAGAGGCTGGATCTGCCTATACAGCCCAGCCTCTGTTGCTATCCCAAACCCCCCTAAGGTCCCCCTGCACTCTGCAATCCCTCATAAATCACAGCCACGCTGCTGACAAACAGCTTGTCAGAGCTGGCTGTGTTTATCTCTATAGTGTCAGTCTGCTGCTCTCCCCGCCTCCTGCAGAACTCCAGTCCCCGCCTGCATCCCTTCCCTCTTTGCTGATTGGAGGGAAGGGAGGGGGGCAGGGACCGGAGCTATGCAGGAGGCGGGGGAGCAGCTGAGACTGACAATACAGATGTAAACAGAGCCTCACAGCACAGCTGTGATTTATGAGAGATTGCAGAGTGCAGGGGGACCTTAGTGGGGTTTGGGATAGCAACAGAGGCAGGGCTGTATAGGCAGATCCAGCCTCTGTATGCAGATAACATTTTTTAAACACACCTCGGGTTCTCTTTAAGGTGGGCAAATTAATATGAGATAAGTTTGTTTTATATTTTTTGCATAGAGAATTTGCATTAGTTTAGCAACAAATGGCAGTGACTGGGGCTGTTTCCATTTAATGTGAATTTTCATAAGCATTTGCATGTGGAATAAAATCTGAGGTCCTGCTTAATTTTTTCAGATATTTTACGAGTATCGTCTGCAATTCGTGTATAATTTTTTTTTTTATTTGTGCGAAAATTTCCATTAAATGCACGGTTACAGGAGGTTGTCAGCAGTCATGACTAAGTTGGTACTAGGTAGATTATGTAAAATTTGACTAATGCGAATTAACGTGTAAGACAATTTGCATACAAAAGGCGTTTTACACATCTCCATGCAAATTGTCGCCAATCAGAAAAATCACATATGATTTTTTTGGACATGAAAATTTCCCGCTACAGTAGAAACTATGCCTCAATATTAAGTAAGGAGACCCCAAACATATATAATATTTAAACACAATGTAAAGTGGAGAAATAAGTAGAATTCTCACTGGTGATGACCTCAATAAACTTTTTGCCTTATTATGGTCATTGTGATTCTGTGGAGTTAAGGTAAGGTTACTTTTTTTTCCATCGTCCATGGTTTTGAATTATTCTATATTTTTGGCACCCCCTAACTTAGTTATATTTAGAAGTAAAAGTTTCATCCTACATGTGGATCTGTAAGCTAGACTTCAAATTATGATTTGTGTTTTAAAAGGAACCAGAAGTTACTGAAATTGCTGAAAGAACAATGTTGTACTTTGTAGTGGTGTTCAGTGAATTGCTCTGCTCAGTGTCAGCATCTTGTCTATTGTTTGTGAAACTCCTTATCAGTGTACATATAGGCCCATTAGGGCTTGTTAACAGCATGCAACTCATTTGCCAGCGTGTTGAAGAGCAAATATGTTCCCACATGTGTAACTGAATGGGATTGAAATTCTCCAATTCCATAAATCTAAAGTTTCGAAGTGCCTCATTTTGTACACTCATTACACCTCAGGATCAAAGTCTATATAAGCTCTAATGGATCAGTACAACAATCAGTACTTAAAATATATTTCACAGATTGGCTCGAGGAAGAGAGATGTTCCTAAAAGTTGGCTTGAATAACATAGGCACCGCCATATCTCAGTTCTGACAAAATCTTGTCACAAATGGAAGGAATCGTAAGAAGAAAAGGGTGAGCTTCTGAGAGGAACTGACGGTGAGATAAGTATGTACAGGGGCGTATCTGGGCAATATAGCGCCTATGGCAAACACTGAAATTGTGCCATAAGTAGTGAGAGGTGTGCCCCCCAGTATAGGTAATAAAAGGTATCCCACAGTATAAGTGATCTCTCCTTTCAGTATAGATGGTGGCAAGTGTCCCCCAGTATACGTTCCCCCCAGTATCCCCTCAGTATGGGAAATGACAGGTGCCACCTAGTATAAGTAGCTCCCAGTATAGGTAGTGACAGTTGTCCCCCCAGTGTAATTACCCCCTTACCCCCAGTATAGGTAGTGAGAGATGTCTCCTGGTATAAGTAGCCCACCCAGTATAGGTAATGAGAGGTGTTCCCCCAGTACAATTACCCTCCCTCCCCCAGTATTGGCAGCGAGAGATGTCCTCCAGTGCACAAGGAAGACAATGGGATGAGCCATGCCTGCAGCCCTTTAGATATGCCTCTGAGTATGTAATATTCATTGGCAGGTACATACTGTGTTTATTGTAATAATTTTACTAATTCAATTCACTTTAAACTGTTAGCTGCATTGGATAGTGCCCCTTTCTTCTCCTGTGTTATAAATGTTATGTGTTGCATTGTAATTACTACAATTTATAGAGCTATGCTGCAGAAGATGGGGGTACTACAAAAGTAAAGCGTGGTCACAATTATTAACTCCTGTCTGTATTTATGAATAAGCCACAATGTAAACTGTTCTACAGCTGCTAATCTTTTTGAAACAACTTCTGCAAGACACCTGGAAATGTGTTTTTCAAAGGAATTCTATGCTTTCTGTATAGGGGTTATGTTATGACTATTCGGTTTCTGTAGCCTGAAGATAGAATCTGACAAAAAAGAGAGAGAGAGAAAGAGAGCAGATGCTCAGGTCTGAGCAGTGATCAATCATGATGTTTGGTTTGAAAGCTTGAAACTTGCAGCTTATACAGCTGCACTTGTCTGTGGATGACAGTCACTGCTAGTATGGCCCTTCACTGCTCATCAGCGCCGTAGAGGTCTTGTACGAGCGTGTTTGTAACTATCCCAGAACAAAGGACATGGCACCGAGATCCGTCTGTACTGTCAGGCCTACAATGTAGTTATGTGACACAGGTGAAACTATCTTATCTGTTTTCAGTGCTGTCTGTTTCTTCAGCAGCACACCTTGTACACTTGTCCTTCAGCTCATGCCATCATCATGTCTAGAGGAGGCAAACTATACAACATCAGCAGCTACCTGCACTGATCTGAACAGATCACCAGCCAAATCAACAATATAAATAGTTACTGCAGAACAACTATTAAAGGATTAGAACCGCTAGTTTTCTTTGGCTGTTTGTGACTTCACCTGGAGGAATTTTGATCTTTTTCCTGTGCAGACAAGAAGTGAGTAAGCTGAAAAGGCGACAAAAAGAAGCGCACACTGAGAATGTAAAAGAGCAAGCAAAATAGGCCCATCTGGAGCTTTTTCACTTTTATTGTGGCTGGAGTAGTCCATACGGGTGTCTAGCAGTAGTGCTTGTATCCCACTTATTCCTGGGGGTCTGAAGTGGTCTGATTTGCCTGTGCATCTTCATTCCCAGTGCTGTGGTGGTGGGAGCTGTTGATCAGCTGGTTGTCAGAGTGGAGGGGAGGAAGAGTACAATTGTGGATGGAGTGGAAGAATGTGTAACTTTTGCTGGATTACAAAAGAAGCGATCAAAGTCGGTTGTCCATGGGTATGGTCAGGGTGTGTCGTTGGTGCCACTCTGTGCGGTCCACTCTGGTGGTGGGAAAATGTGGCAACAAAGGTGACAAGAAACAAAAAAAACAAAAAAAAAAAGAGCACAGCAGTGTCAGTGGGGTTAAATGCCCGGTCAAGGAGTAACCTCACTTGAATTGATGGCCAGTAAGCCCATACGAGGTTTCCAGCAATATAGCATTGTCACTCTCACCGGGACCAGGCATGCGGCTCTTTAAGGCTCCTGCTGTGCTCCGCTGAGGGTCCTCGTGAAGCTTATGTCTGCTCTAACTGGCTGCACACAGCTCCTGCACTGTAGGTGCGCTGCGGGTCCAGTGAGTCGCAGGTGGTGTTAGTGGTTGGACGGCGTGCTGAGCCATTTGTTACCCCGCACTGCAATGTAACTTAGCACTGAGCAGATCGCAAGTAGCCATTAAGAGTAAATTGCTGTGGGGTCGGGGTGTGAGTGGAAGTAGGACACAGCTAGGACCATGTTTGTAAAGTGTATCTTTTATTTGCAACGCATTTCCGAGAGAGACGTCTCCCTTTCATTAGGCCAAACCTACTCCTGTGGATGGTGGTTGGTACTTTGCTCAGAGGCGAAGCAGGTTACAGGCAGCTAGTTAGGCTGCATGACACAGGAGGCTGGTATATGGTGTGATGGAGGGACGCAGTGTGGATATGCAGTAAAAAGAAATAAAACAACAGCGATGTGTTTCGCAGGAGAAGACACCCGCTTCATCAGGTTGACTTTTAGGGTGTGTGATGGCAGCACCTGAGCTATTTCATCACAAGCTCTCTGATCACTCCACCTGGTCTTCGGCCCCAACACTCCAAGAAGTGAGTATGGTAAGTCTTTCCAACAAGAGCGGAGATGGCAACAAAAAATCCTGTTTCCTTCATAGAGAAGGGAAGTATTAGAATTCAACACCTCTATCAAGTTTTCATCACTATCCTTGATTTCCTGTGCTGTGCACCTCAGGATTCATATCAAAGCCATGAGGATTCCATAAACAATAAACAAGGTAAACTCTGCCCAGCAGACACACAGACTTCAGTAGGCACCCAAAAGAGCCTAAACCCTTTTCACACTATCACAAGCAATTTTCTTTGCCCTAGAGTTAAACTTTAAGTGTTATTAAAGCAGCATAGAGAATTGGATGAGCAGTAAGGGATAGAAGTCCCCTCTGCCTGTAAATCAGCCAAACAAAGGGGCTACTCTCCTGCAAACCTCCCCACATCCAGCTGCCCATCCAGCTCTACATTTTTTTGCCCTGGTGTGATGTCCGCCCAGCTCGGTGCATGGTAGTCAGTTCTCGCCTCCCACTGCCCGGTGTGCCTGCTTACACTTCACTAGTAGTGGTGTAACTAAGGAATCGGGGCCCCAGTGTGAATTTCACTTGGGGCTCCAACCACTGTATTGATATGGCACCCCAAAACCAACCAAGGAGGAGAAGTTGAAAAAAGTGGCGGCCAAAAATGGGCGCAATTGATATTTATCGATATAGGTGGGCGCAATTTTTATTTTTTGATATATGTGGGCATAATTGTTATTTATCGTAATATAGAAAGCCGTTACGCTATTTAGCGAAAGGCTGCAATTACATTGAAATGAATCATATTATTGGTAGCTGGGATCATGGGTTGTTAAGGTTAGGCACCATTAGGGGGGTCTTAGGGTTAGGCACCACCAGGGGGGTCTTAGAGTTAGGCACCACCAGAGGGGGTCTTAGGGTTAGGCACCACCAAGGGAGTCTCAGGGTTAGGCACCACCAGGGGTTCTTAGGGTTAGACACCACCAAAGGAGTCTTAGGATTAGGCACTACCAGGGGGGTCTTAGGGTTAGGCACTACCAGAGGGGTCTTAGGGTTAGGCACCACCAGGGGGGTCTTAGGGTTAGGCACCACCAGGGGAGGGTTCTGTGTGAGAGTAGGGAGAGATTAGGTTATAGTTAGGTTCAACATTATCAGTAAATTTACTGATATTGTAATACCGCAATGAAATCGTTATTTACTATATTTTGTTATCGATTTTGTTATTTAACGTTATGCTTGAATTATTATTTACCAATATTGCTAGTAATATCGTTATTTAACGTCGCGCCTAAATTAGCTTGTGACTTTTTCAAATGTATGCAACCAAGGACAGATTCAGTGTCAGAGAGGTGTAATTACAGTAAGGATTACCACCATGCAATGCACATATAGAGCTGTTCATTACCAGCATAGCACCAATGAAAAGCTAATAAAATGGATGAGGGAAAGACGCTAGTAGGCCCCTCTAGTCCAGGTGCCCCTTTGTGCTCGCAACCTCTGCATTACCTATTGCTATGCCACTGCACTTCATCATGTGCAGAGCTAGGCTGATACCACACCAGGGCCAAAGAAGCATCAAGAGCTGTCTTAGTGGGCTGGGTGAGCAGTGTGAAGGAGAGCATCCAATTGTAGGGCTTCTCTCCTACAAACTGCCCATTCAGCTTCCTACAAGTGGTTACATTGATTTAACATGTACGTTCATTACACTGTATTTGCATTTGCTTGTCTGAGAGGGCTATTGGATTCTGGAAATGAATACATCAGAACATCAGACTTTGGGCATCAGTATTTTGTGCTCCTGCGCAGAAGTGGCTGCAAGAGGTAAAAGTTACCCTGCAATTTAAAGTGCCCTGACAGTTTGCCATATTCTAACAACTAAAAGGTTGTTTGGTGACAAATGGTAAGAATAAGACATTCTTTGGGGGAAGAAAACATTGCAATTTTTATAAGCCCTAATAAAAACATAGCGATTCCTAAATCACTTCGGCCATGAGGGTTTGGTTTCTATGTAAAATAACGAATTTCATATCTTTCAAAACATGAACTGCTTATAATGGTTATTTTGTAAAATAACCGGTTATTATGCATATTTACTAACAGTAACATATACATAGTTTCTCCAGTAATGTAATGATAAATGTAGTCTGGCTTCTCTTGATCTTCCTGCTTTGGATGTCACATGATCACAGATTGTTTACCTTTCCAGCAGGTAAATCCAGACAGGATAGGAAGCCATTTGATCTGCAGTGGCAAGTACATTTGGCCCTTAAAAAATGTATTTTGTCTACCACTTTGTTTCTACACACTGTTTATAGTCAATTATCATTCTGATTTCTGTTAGAATTTGCCTGGTTGAATTCTGGGTTTAGTTGAGGTCCATGCATTTCCTACTGCTAAACATGTCCACAACTTGGCCTGTACTAAACTCGACAGGCTAGAACTTGCCGCTAACCACAACAACAACAAAAATATGATCATCACATCGTACAAAGCAAAACACTGTACAGAATATGATAAAGGCAGTCTTGAAATTCATAACGCTTAATGAATATGGTTAAAGGCAGTGTCTTTAATGAATCCCTCAGGCGTGAGTAAACATATTATGCATTTTATTATGCATCCCATTTAAATAGCAGCCAAGTTGTAGCTCAGGTTATGTTAAGGTTTCCAGTCTTCTATTTAAATGAAGAAAAAAAAAGATTCTTGACAAAGAAAATCTCTGGTGGAAAATGATAAAACAGAGGAAATTACAGCTACAAAGCGGGAATATATTGTGAATCAAGCAGGTGCGGATATTATACACATATTGAATGACACTAACCTATTACAAGGTTCTTTTTTTGGCGATCGCTCATGTAAAAACTACCTATTGTGATTTTACAGCATCTCGAAAAAAAAGCTTTTGAGCTGCTGTTAAAAAGGGAAATGCCCCCGCTGGAAGACGAGGTGAGGAAAGAAAAGGAAAGTGCTCGCTGTAATTGACAGGGAATGCAAGTTGCGAGTCACATCGGAACTGGTGGAGCGCCATCAGCCCAGGGGGATCGTCTCTAGCAGAAGGTAGGCAGCACTTGATTAAGAACATTTTTTCCTCATGAATAAGGATCCCTAGGGAGTTAATTGTCAATCTTTAGGAAGCAAGTGGGGAAAAAGATGAATTGTTTTGAATATCTACACTAGAAAAAAAAGAAAATAAATTTATGCCACCAAACGACAACAGTCAGCCTCTTCTTCATTCCCTCGCGCCGTAGTTGTAAAATTATAGACCAATCTGGTAGATTAGTTAGCTATTTCTGTTTAACTGTATCAACGTCTCCGTACAAAAAGCGTAAATGCGGTGCTACAGGTAGCTGTCAATTCTGAGGTACTTTCTTAATTCTGAAGCCCCCCCTGTATAAGTGGATTGTGTGGCTCAGTGTGAATACTTGGGGGGATTTATTTTGTTAATACCGCTTCCATCAAGGTGTGATTATTTGTTACTGAAAATGCCGTGAATAACTCTACTGGAACCTTACTGAATACATTAGAATTAGTAAATAATCCTTTCGCGTCAGATCTCTATTATGTAGGAGCTTGGAGACAGGGAACCCTGGCGCGTTAAAAGTCTGAATTTTACAGTGTTTAACTTATATAATCGGGACGAGGAGGGAGATTAGGCAAAAAAATATGACCTATTCTTACTTAACGTTAAACTGTGCAGGCTCCAGCTGCTCCAAATCGCAGCTCAAATTACGCAGATAATAATGTTTAAATGTCTGCACATTTCTTACTTGTTAATTTTTGAAGCTGACAGCAGTTTTTGTGCATTGGCAGACAAAATAAAAGCCCATCCCCAGGCATAGAGCTAGATTATAGCATCGGATAGCTTAGACAGCACAGCTCTCATATCTTTCCTTTTTTTTGTGCTGAACGAGGCTTCTGCTGCTAATAATCCTGTTTTAAATATTTGGATGACCTGAACCAGCCTAGCTGAAGAAATTAAGAAATTGACAGTAGTATTTGTAGGCAGGACTGTGGCTGCTGATTGATTTCCTTCACCTTGCAAGGTAATCTGTACAAGATGTTTGCAGCCTATAGCAATGGAATCTTGTGCTGTAGGATATAGCTTCCAATCAGATTTTGTTTGACATGAGCTAATTAAGCGCCTCATAAATATATTTTTTTATTCCACAGTAAGTGCCTATTGCCTACACAAGACAAAGAATACAGTTGTTATTCCAGGTGTGCTACACAAATATCCAGCCACAAACTTGTATCAAGTGTTGGTGTTGGCATTAGGGGAGGGGTTATTTTTTAGGCACTTACCGGGGGCTAAGATTAGGCATCAGATGGGGGAGTTTAGGGTTTGGTACCTATGGTGGGTAGAGTTAGTCATTAATTCGGGGGGTTAGAGTTAGGTATCTGCAGTGGAGGGTTTAAGTGACAATGGGTGCCAAGTACTGCATATAAAAACAAGTAATGCAGTTGATCAGAGAGTATAACAATTCAGCATCTAACTCCTTTTCGTGGATGGAAACATTTTTTAACGGTATAATGGTAATATTTTATTCCTACAGAATGTCCAATCCAGTGACACCTGGCGGTGTTCTCTTTTAAGATACAGACAGGCAGAAATGGTAATCTGCCCTACACATTCATTGTACCATGAAGAAGCGACAATCTCAGGTATGTAGACTCCTGATAACACTGCCAGTCATTGTTGGTATGGGACAAAATTGGCGAGGTGAAGAAAAAAATCCTTCCCAACAGCCATCGTCTTCCCACTGATGAGCATTGCTGGCAGTGTTTGCCTAAATGGGTGTTCTTGTGCCTGCATGTCCAACCTGCCTCTATTAATTGCTATTAGATTTAAATATACTGTACAGAGAAATGTATGCTAAATCAATGCTGCTTTATTAAAAGAAGTCACTAGAGCAGCATGGTGGCTAAGTGGTTAACCTCAAAGCCATGTAGCTCTAGAGTCCTGGGTCTAAATTCCACCATGGCCTGCATGGGCTACGTACATTCCTTCCATGTTTGTATGGGTATCTGGATACAATATACAGTGGGTTGCAAAAGTATTCGGACCCTTTGTAGTTTTCCACATTTTGTCATATTACTGCCACAAACATGAATCAATTTTATTGGAATTCCACATTAAAGACCAATACAAAGTGGTGTACACGTGAGAAGTGGAATGAAAATAATACATGATTCCAAACATTTTTTACAAATAAATAACTGCAAAGTGGTGTGTGCATAATTATTCGGCCCCCTTTGATCTGAGTGCAGTCAGTTGCCTATAGACATTGCCTGATGAGTGCTAATGACTAAATAGAGTGCGCCTGTGTGTAATCTAATGTCAGTACAAATACAGCTGCTCTGTTAGGGGCCTCAGAGGTTGTCTAGGAGAATATTGGCAGCAACAACACCGTGAAGTCCAAAGAACACACAAGACAGGCCAGGGATCAAGTTATTGAGAAATTTAAAGCAGGCTCAGGCTACAAAAAGACTTCCAAAGCCTTGAACATCCCACGGAGCACTGTTCAAGCGATCATTCAGAAATGGAAGGAGTATGGCACAACTGTAAACCTACCAAGACAAGGCCGTCCACCTAAACTCACAGGCCGAACAAGGAGAGCGCTGATCAGAAATGCAGTCAAGAGGCCCATGGTGACTCTGGACAAGCTGCAGAGATCTACAGCTCAGGTGGGGGAATCTGTCCATAGGACAACTATTAGTCATGCACTGTACAAAGTTGGCCTTTATGGAAGAGTGGCAAGAAGAAAGGCATTGTTAACAGAAAGCATAACAAGTCCCGTTTGCAGTTTGCCACAAGCCATGTGGGGGACACAGCAACCATGTGGAAGAAGGTGCTCTGTTCAGATGAGACCAAAATGGAACTTTTTGGCCAAAATGCAAAATGCTATGTGTGGCGGAAAGCTAACACTGCACATCACTCTGAACACACCATCCCCACTGTCACTGTGGCAGCATCATGCTCGGGGGGTGCATCTCTTCAGCAGGGACAGGGAAGCTGGTCAGAGTTGATGGGAAGATGGATGGAGCCAAATACAGGGCAAACTTGGAAGAAAACCTCTTGGAGACTGCAAAAGACTTGAGACTGGGGCGGAGGTTCACCTTCCAGCAGGACAATGACCCTAAACATAAAGCCAGGGCAACAATGGAATGGTTTAAAACAAAACATATCTATGTGTTAGAATGGCCCAATCAAAGTCCAGATCTAAATCCAATCTAGAATCTGTGGCGAGATCTGAAAACTGCTGTTCACAAACGCTGTCCATCTAATCTGACTGAGCTGGAGCTGTTTTGCAAAGAAGAATGGGCAAGGATTTCAGTCTCTAGATGTGCTAAGCTGGTAGAGACATACCCTAAAAGACTGGCAGCTGTAATTGCAGCAAAAGGTGGTTCTACAAAGTATTGACTCAGGGGGCCGAATAATTACGCACACCTCACTTTGCAGTTATTTATTTGTAAAAAATGTTTGGAATGATGTAGGATTTTCGATCCACTTCTCACCTGTACACCACTTTGTATTGGTCTTTCACGTGGAATTCCAATAAAATTGATGCATGTTTGTGACAGTAATGTGACAAATGTGAAACACTTCAAGGGGGCCGAATACTTTTGTAACCCACTGTATGCTGTATCTATGCAACTACAGGTAGATGCTAGTCTGACTCAGTCATTAGCAGCTGCTTTAGATCAGGGATGTACAACTCCAGTCCTGGAGGGCCATATCCATGCCAGTGATTAGGATGGACAGAAAAATGAAGAATTGGGTTCTACTTGATGAACCACACCTTTCCTGATTCAGCCCAATCAATTAATCCGAGCTGCGCCAAAATGTGTGAGGATCTCAGCCTTTGAGGACTGGAGTTGGACATGTATGATTTAGATAACATTTGCAGAAACCATGGGTGTTGATTAACAGCAGATTTGAATTTCTTTGTGGGGGACATAGCCTATAGCAATCTCCAGGCCCAGCCTTTATCAGTGGATGTCTCCAGTTATAACCCTATAGTAACAGACCCAGGCCCATATGCAATCAACTTTTTCTCCTGCGTTTTCTCCTATGTGATATTTCCATACCTTCTCAATAAAATGACTTTAAAGCCACCTGCAAGTAAGAAAATACTCTTTTGGTGGTACCTTTTCATCCACCTTTTGGTACTTTTTAATTTGCAAAGTACTGAAAAGTTATTTTAAAAAGAAGCTGAAAAATTGAGAAAACTCAGGAGAGAAAGTTAATTGAATATGGGCCCCTAATTATAGGCTGAATACGCAACTTGCATTCAAAATAAATGCACCAAAATATGTATAATTATCTCACCACAGATATGTATAGTTATAACACCCTCCCCCAATCTGCACAAAGGCAGAGCTTGCAGGGACACTTTGCTGGGCACCTGAGGTGATTTATCAAAACCGCTGAAAGTAGAACAGGAGCCAATCCAGTGCAAAACAGTTGCAGAAAGTGGCCAAGCCTTCATCTGGACATCGGCTGCAGTTTTGCTTTAGTTTTAAAACTGTGCTTTATTGTGTATCCTAAATATACAGTCAGACATGCAAGCAGGAGAGGAAGCAGATTCTTCCCTTCATTCAAACAAAACCAGGGGCCCCTTACCTCAGCTCCCCGAAAGCCACTCTCTATTCTCCATGCATAGTATTTCAGAAGAGGTAAAATACCCCCACCAGCGCTTGGTCTAATCCATCTCCCAGTATGAAACAAGTGACATGCACATAGCCATTCAGGTCGGACCCCACAAATTGAATGTCTGATTTACCTATGTAAATAAATCTGGCCTGCAAGCATGGACATTTTCCCCTTACAACACAAATACAACCAAGTCTAGCACATTTTACTGTGCACACAGAAAAGAAATGCAGCTGGCGAAAGCCTATTATAATGCAATTTTTGTGAGTTTAGAGAAGCACAGGAAACTGCATATGGCAGGGAGTAGGACTGGGAATTCAAACAGGTTGAACATTGTAAGTGATTTTGTTTTCAGCAGCAGTGAACCTGCTAATGGAATACACAAAATGGGAACATGGAGCTTGAAAACTGGCAGATTAAACCAGCCCTGAGGAAATCTCTCCGGATAGGGTTCTGTAATGATAATGACACCGGCTGTAATGATGCTAAGAGCTGTAAACTAAATTAGAAAATATACACAGGATTGAACATACTCTTAGAGCAGTAAATTAGATCAGTATTTTAAGTTAAACAACTACAAGAAAATAAAGTTCAAAAATATATTTTGTCGTTTATTCATGACTAGCCTAGAGCTATCCAGCCTTTCTAGGGAATAAGTGGCAAGACACAGACAATGAAGACATAAGGTCTTCTGTAGCCCAGGGAGGGAAGGAACTCCATGAAGAGGCAAATCATATATAAGTGTCTACAAAATGGCAAGGGGGGGGGGATCTAGAGTAAACAGTACCTAGGGAAAAATTTCGAAACTGCACCTGGGGGGCGGGGGAGGGGGTTGACAAGGCGGAAACCTAAAGTGGGCGTCTCCAACTTGAAGTGAGTCGTCCTGGCCAGTAAATGGTGTGGCAATACATCAGCCATACAGTGACAAATAAATTGGTCAGTGTAGACAAGTCTTCACCCCCCAAAATAGGCCACACCATATTACACAAATAACAGCTAGGTAGCAGGTTCCTAAATAACACAATTAGGCAAGCGTTTCTCCAAAATAACATATTTAGGCAGCATGCCCCAAAGTTAGACAAGGTCCCCATGACAGACCCCCTTAACAAACAGCTCCTAATGAAAGCCCCCTGCCGAGGAACAAACCCTGCACAATTCCTAAAAACACAGCTGTGTGCTAAGGGTCAATGACATGTTAAACATGTAAGATCTTGTCTTTCTATCTTTTTCAGATGGAAATAAAATGAGTGCTTATAGGTATTGTGCAGAATACCTATGTTCTTCAGTTGCAATTGCCTTTACAGGTTGAAAATGTCTGTTATCCTGCACTTTTTTTGAGGGTTGTGTGAAATCCAAAACTACTTTTGTATAGTAATGGTGCTGCATGAGGCTGGAAACATTTTTGGTACACTTATAGCTCACTGAAAAAGTGCTTTATGCCTCCTGAAACGTGATCAACTGACCCATGTATGCCTGAAATGCAGCAAATGCTACCCCCCACATATGAAATGCAGCAAACATTACATCCCACATATGAAATGCAGAAAACTTTACCCCACATTTAAAATGCGGGAAACAAAAGCATATGCCTAAAAATGCATGCTTTGCTGCACAGGCAAGTGGGCTCCAGCCCTTCACAACCTTTCCCCACTGAAAATCGCAAAACACAATCGCTCTGCAAAGCATTAGTAGCATGTAAATTTATTTATTTATTTTTGTAGTTTTCTTTTCATTGGATACAATAATAAATGAAGCAGAGTTAGCAAACGCCTTAAGGCTGGGAGCGCACTTTTGTCAACTTTCTGCACACCGTGTGCACAAGCTTTTTCACAGACGTGAATGTAATTGATAGAGAAAATGCATGCAGTGCTTTACTGATGTCAATTATGTTTCTGCATGGGAAAAACGCATACATAGTGCACACTAGACCACTGATTGACAGTGCAGAAAATGCACACAAAAACAGACAAGTACGTTTCCAGCCTTAGGGAAAAGCTAATCAGTTTCAATGCATCTCCATGATTTCCATTATAATGGAATTAGCAAAATGCAAGAGTTCCGAAAATGGGATTGGAATTCTGCTGGTATGAAAAAGTTTTCTAGAAAAAGGCCAGTAATAGAGTAGGATGAAGACGTTACTAGAATCAAAGCAGCTGCTCCCCCTACATTGCTCTGCTCTGTTAGCGGTTCAGTAGTGCTGTTCTACCAAGTAGCTTAAGATTCCTGGTAAGGGCAGGCATGAAATAATGATAACTACATATTGATAGTGTGCAGCAGCTGAGCACCGTTCTTAGGGAAAATGTGGGTCACAGTCTGTGGCCTGCGCAGAAAGCTGGCCCTGATCACCAGCAGTTCAACCCCACTGCCTGGAAAACAACAAATGCATCTTTGTATTAAATATTCATACATCAAAACTATTACAGCCTTACCAAACAGACGGTTGGTTTGACTTATGTTATGAATCTATACACTTTATTTCCAGCATGTAAGAAATCGCTCTTTAAATCAATTCAATATTTTATCAGATTTTAACTGCTTTAAAGAGAAACCGTGACCAAGAATTGAACTTCATCCCAATCAGTAGCTGATACCCCCTTTTACATTAGAAATCTATTCCTTTTCACAAACGGATCATCGGGGGACTCTGTATGGCTGATATTGTGGTGAAACCCCTCCCACATGGTCCTGGCAGTTTCCGGTCTGTGAACCTCATTGCATTGTGGCAAATAGCTGTGTACAGCTGTTTCCAACTGCCAAAAAAAGCAAGCAGCATCTCCTTCCACTGACATCACCGGCCAGCAGTAAAAATGTCACCATGTGAGAAATGTCAGAATGTAAATCAGGGAGAGGAAAGATTTTACAATGGGCAAACAGGGACTAAATCATTTATACATAATTAATGTAAAAATGAAGCACTTTTTTATTACATTATTTTCACTGGAGTTCCTCTTTAAGGTGCCCACTAACAGTACAATTTTTTCCATCAGATGCAATCTTTTGATGCGCTTTTTATGATTAAGGCTAGGTTCACATTGGTCAGTTGTATAACTCACATGTTATAATGACTGTGAACTGCACTGGAGACTGGCCATAGACTTTAATACAAAGTCTACATGTAGAGAGTTAGAATAAGGCAAACCTTTACTGTGAACAGGCCCATAGAACTGTATGGGCAATGAGTTGACATGCAGAATTATTCTCAACACACGTGACCACTGTGAACAGGGCCTAAAAGTAATTGAAAGGTAATTCTCCATTGTTCCCATAAACAGGTCGATTAGGACATTTTCTCTCTTCTGAATCCAACATCTTTTCCATCACTTTTGTGGCCAGCATAATTTTTTCTATTTTTGAAAGTTTGCATCCCCATTGAAGTCTATTGCGGTTCGCGAACTTTTCCGCGAACCGAAAATCGGAGGTTCGCGACATCTCTACCAAAGGGTATGGACTAATCTAAATACACTGGTGGACGCGCCCTAGGAATATAACTGTAGAGACTATAATTTTAGGTAAGAGATATTGGGCTATATGCAATTCAATTTCACACCTGAGTTTTCTCCTAGGTGATATTTTCACAACCTGTGAATAAAATGCCTTTTTGACCCTGAGGCAGGGGTCACACTTACCGGCTTTCGTACGCGTTTTCTGCACAGAAAAACTATTTTCAACTGAGAACTCATGTTAATCAATGAACTAGGTCACACTTGAATGCAGATTTCGCACGCAGAAAAAAAACTGACATCTTGCGCAATTTGTCAGTTTTCTCTATAAATTACATTAGCTGTTGTAAGGTAGAGGTCACATTTGTCTTTCAGTTTTCTGAAAAGTGTAGAAACTGAAAGACAAATGTGACCCCTGCCTCAGATTGATTCAATTTTCTGTTCAAACCAGCCATAGAAATATTTTACATCAATTTTTGCCACACACTGGACAGTTTTCTGTACAATTTGATCATAAAAATTATACACGTTTTAACACAGTGGGAAATGTAAACTGACGCATGGAACACACTTATTGTAAGACAATGGGTGGTTCATGTCAGTTTACATTACGAGTACATCGAAAGATTGCATCTGATGGAAAAATTGTACCGTTAATGGGCACCTTATGACAAACCTACAGGGTACTCAAGTTTTAGGGCCTGAGCATACTAGTGCGCTTCTGTCCTTTTTTCAGTAAAGCCTATCAGTCTGTAACATTGAACTGTTGCTGAAAAGCTGACAGTAGCACATTAATGTGTATTGCCAGGGATACAGGCTGTTCATTGACAGGTTATCCCAAATCTGCTAGATATCCAGAGTCTAATGGGTGTAACCACATCTTTACTTGAACTCATATGTAGCATCAAAGAGTGACATTGAACTTTTTCACACATGCTGATAAAGTTTATCAAGTGGCCATCTCTGGAGAGTGACACACTGAATTCAAAAGAGCAGCGCAGCCACACTAATGTAATATCTACTAACATCTACCAGGTAACAAATTTTTTCAGTTCATAATGCATAAAAGTTGGTAGAAGTATTTTAACGTTCTTTCCTAGTATAAGCCATTTTTCTTAATCACTTCTGATCAAAGCCTTAGGGCCCGTTTCCACTGGAGCGGTTTCCGCTCCGAATCCACAGAGTTTTCCCGCACACAAATTGCATGGAAAAACTCTGCCGGCCAAATCGCTTGTGCTAGTGATTCGGCCCAAACTGCCCACAGTTTTCGCGCGGGAGGCTGCGAATCCCATAGCCATGCATGGCACGGCTTCTTGAATTCGCCTGCAATCCCGCATACCCGGAAGTGTTGCCGCGCGTCTCACTGACTCGTGCGGCACAAGTGGAAACGGGCCCTTAGGGGGTCTATTTCCACTACAAATCACAAAACGGCATGCTATTGGGATTCTTGCCAATCTCAACAGTTTTTGCAATTGTTTTTGCAATTTTTGATCGGATTGCCCATGCAAATTAAATAAAAAGGTAAATTGCAAGAAGACTGCATAGCATCATGTTTTTTGTGTGATTGTTTGTGCTCCTATTGAACTATGCACAAACACAAATGCTCAACATCTGCAGCAGGCAGAGCTTTTGTGTAAAATTCACATCACACTTGTGGAAAAGCTGCACCGCGATTTACTTTACAGTGCCAGCGTCATTGCCATCCGAAAACCGCATACGTCCAAAAAATCAATTCCAAACACACACAGTGGAAGTGTTTTTGCTATTATGTAAAACTGTCTACCTATTTTTGCAAAAAAGGTTTTTTGACTACACACTCAATGTGCCAAAACACCTGCATAATTGTCCAAGGCAGTATTATAGAGAATAAAGGAATATGTGCATGATGTTCGGTAAAAGACAAGTCCGATTTTAAATCGCATACTCAACACGGCTCGATTTCACTCCTAATGTGAACTGACTTGAACCACCCATTGTTTTACAATAAGTGTGCGTCAGTTCACATTTCCCATGAAACATGTACAAACTTTCCCCGAGTCTAAAATCTGCCACAGCTGCTGTATTTTTGTGTCTTTTTAAGAAATGAGACGAGAATTGCCAAAGTTACAAAACTAAGTGCTACACAATTCCCTAAAACATTGTGACACCGTGGAAAATGTAAATGAAAACAGAATGTGATTATTTGCTAATCATGTAAACTCTACAATTAATGGAACCAGTATAATGACAGCATAGAAAATGTTGCGACTGAGAAATACTTTTTGGTAAATGATCTGCTCATTGTGAATTTGATGCCAGCAACACGTTTAAAAAAACGTGCATGTTTGCTACAGTGTTGCATCACCTTTTCTTTTAACAATACAGTACTCTGTAAACAAACATGTGGAAAGTGAGGAAAGCCGTTTCTGTAGCTTCGAAAATGAAATATTGCTCCATTCTTTCCTGTAGCAGAATTGCACGAGGCTAACCAGATTTGGAAGCAAATGATTAATTATTATTAACTGACTGGAACATACAAAAACTGGTCAGTCTAGTTCAGTGTAACAATTCTAGCATGGAGGTGAACTGTAATTAGTGTTCACATGCAAACGTTATGAAATATATAATACAATTGTAGAATTTCTGAAATGTACTGGGGGAGTGTTCATGAGGCATTTTTGGGATGCTGTGTCTTGGCATTCTATATATGTGCATTCATTTATGAAACCATACACTGAATACACTGAACCTTGTTGTATCCATTACTTTAGTCTTTTACAAAGTAAAACACACCTGGGCATGAGCTTTCTTCTGACGTGCCATAACTTGCTTTCTCCTGCAGTGCTGAATGTACCTGCATCACATCACTGGCCACTCTCCCTCCTTCATACAGCTGACAGTGTCATGTTATTATAGCAGAGGCAGGAGTGATACCCCATCACATTTCTGTCTAGCTTCTTTGTTTCTGGCTGGAAGGAGATCATTAACATTACCAACATGCATTTAACAGGGAAAGAAGAAGAAATCTTTTAAAAAAATAATCTTAAAGAGGAACTTCAGTGAAAATAATGTAGTAAAAAAAGTGCTTCATTTTTTACCATAATTATGTATAAATGATTTAGTCAGTGTTTGCTCATTGTAATATCTTTCCTCTGTCCGATATACATTCTGACATTTATTACATGGTGACATTGTTACTGTGGGCAGGTTATGTAGCTGCTCCTAGCTGTTTTGGCTGTTAGAGACAGCTGTAAACAGCTAATTCCTGTCTGTGAACCTTGTTACATTGTAACAAACTGCCAAAAGTACCGCGGTACTCAGAGCTTCTTGTGGGAGGGGTTTCAGCACAAAATCAGTCATACAGCGCCCCCTGATGGTCTGTTTGTGAAAATCATTATATTTCTCATGTAAAAGGGGTATCAGCTACTGATTGGTATAAAGTTCAATTCTAGGTTGGAGTTTCTCTTTAAGAGCTTATTTTCTAAAGAATAACAGAGATGTGTTTGCAAGACATTAAAGGACGTCGAGGACAACTGTAGTGTGAAGAATATGGAGGCTGTCATATTTATTTCCTTTTAATCAATACCAGTTGCTTGGCAGCCTTGCTGATCTGTTTGGCAGTGGTGTCTAAACAACACCAGAAACAAGCATGGAGCTAATCTTGTCAGATCTGACGATAATGTCAGAAACATCTGATCTGCTGCATGCTTGTTCAGGGTTTATGGCTACAGTTGTGTTCAAAATTATTCAACCCCCACTGAAATTGAGTGTTTGTCCAGTTTGACATTGATTTTGATAATTTCAGTCATCTTGTTTACAATTAAATCAAAGAGGCACTTGTAAGTCAGACAAATATAACATAATTATAATGAAATGACCACAAATGTATTTTCTGTGCTCACATCATTATCAGTTTTATTCAACCCCCAAGTGACATTCATTCTTAGTACTCAGTACAACATCCTTTTCCAGTTAGAACAGCTTTTAAACGTGAAGCATAGCTTGACACAAGTGTCTTGCAGCGATCTACAGGTATCTTAGCCCATTCTTCATGGGCAAAAGCCTCCAGTTCAGTCACATTCTTAGGCTTGCGCGCTGCAATTGCTTTCTTTAAGTCCCACCAGAGGTTCTCAATCAGATTTAAGTCTGGTGACTGCGATGGCCACTCCAAAATGTTCCAGCCTTTAATCTGCAACCATGCTCTAGTGGACTTGGAGGTATGCTTGGGATCATTGTCCTGTTGAAAGGTCCAACATCTCCCAAGCCTCAGGTTTGTGATGGACTGCATCACATTTTTATTCAATATATCCTGGTACTGAAGAGAATTCATGGTACCTTGCACACGCTGAAGCTTCCCTGTACCTGCAGAAGCAAAACAGCCCCAAAGCATGATTGACCCCCTGCCATGCTTCACAGTAGGCAAGGTGTTCTTTTCTTCATAGGCCTTGTTTTTCCTCCTCCAAACATCCATGGGCCCAAACAATTCTAATTTTGTTTCATCAGTTCACAGAACACTATCCCAAAACTTTTGTGGTTTGTCCACATGACTTTTGGCATACTGCAGTCGACCCTTCTTATTCTTTGGAGACAGCAAGGGGGTGCACCTGGGAGTTCTGGCATGGAGGCCTTCATTACGCAGTGTGCGCCTTATTTTCTGAGCTGAAACTTCAGTACCCGCATCTGACAAATCTTTTTTCAGTTCCTCAGCAGTCACACAGGGACTTTTCTCCACTTTGCGCTTCAGGTAGCACACAGCAGCCGAAATCAGCATCTTCTTTCTGCCATGACCAGGTAGCGTTTCAACAATGCCCTTTGCCTTGAATTTGCGAATGATGCTTCCTATGGTGTTTTTTGGTATGTGTAACATCTTTGCAATCTTCTTGTAGCCATTGCCCTTCCTGTGAAGAGAAATCACCTCTTCTCTTGTCTTCCTGGACCATTCTCTTGACTTCACTGTGTTTGTAAACACCAGTAAATGTCTAGAAGGAGCCGAGTATCACAGTCATTTTAAATCTTCCTAATTGTTCTTATTATGCTTGATTGCTGCTTATTAACATCCACAGGTGTTTTCAATACCTGATCGAAAACACTTGAATGAACCTCTGTTCTTAAAAGTGGTAGTCTTTAAGGGGTTGAATAATTGTGTCAATGAAGAAATAACAAAAAAACATTTAAAGAGACTCTGTAACAAATTGTTTATCTTTATTTCTTCTATGCTATAAATTCCTATGCCTTTTCTAATGTGGTCTGGCTTACTGCAGCTTTTCCTAATTGCACAGTAGCTGTGTTATCTCTGTTATATGATCTAATCTTCTCTCTATAGTCGGCACAGTCAGGCTGAGGCAGTCAGACTGGAATGTGCAGGGCTGCTTGTGATTAGCTAGAAGCTGTACACACCCCCTGCAGGCTCTGTGTGACTAACACACTCTGCTTAGCTGAGCCTATTAGAAGCTGGTTAGTTTGTTTGTAAACACTGCCTAAAACTGGCAATTACAAGCCAGGTTTGCAGCAGAGAATGGCAGAAACAGCACAGAGGGGACCAGGAGCACATAATGAATAGAATGGTATGCTTTTTATTGTAAGAATTTCAGAGTACAGATTCTCTTTAATACTGTAATACAAAACCAATTGATGTCATTTTAGTTGCATTTGGTTCTTGAAAATGTCCTTGTAAGATTTCATTCTGAACACAATTACAAAGGTACACTAAATTCCCTAAAACCCTTTACAGCATTGGATGATTGGTTGAATAATTTTGAACACAACTCTAAAAGAGGCAGAGGATCAGCATTGCATAAAAGGAAATAAATATGGCAGCCTCCATATCCCTCTCACTTTAGTTGTCCTTTAAGGGCCTGATGCAATAAAGTCCAGTAAAGGAGCACCCAGCAATTTTACCATTACTAGCACAGGGGTGAGCACTGGCCGTTAACCCTACCATAGCAACATGCGCATTACTACGGCAACGCACGTCGCACTAAAGGTTAATGGCCAGTGCTTCCTCTGCACTAGTAATGGTAAAATTGCAGCAGTGCACTCCCTGCGCATGGCAGCTTTACTGGGCTTTACTGTCTTATTAAAGCTGTGTATTCATTTGTTAACCGATTGCAAAGGACTACTGGATAGATCGTGGCTGTCACCGGACAGTGGATCACCATACGCTGAAAGTGCAGCGCCGGCCAATGAGGGCAACAGCGAATCAGTGTGACAAATTTGTCTATGACCACTCCCCTTCAGCTGTCCCAGCAGGCTTGGGAGTAGGAGGAGCCGCTATAAAGTTGCAGCCATGCAAGGCAGAAGCAAATCCTACTCCCCTGCAGCTATCTCTAGCTAATAGGTAAATATGTGGTGATAATGGTAAGCTATGCTCCAACTTATATGTTGGTGTAAACAGATGTATATGTATCCAGTCTTTTAGAATGCGAATAAGTGCTGCCTGGTTATAATGCTCAGTGATAGGAAGAGCCCCCCATTGTTGTTCTTGATGTTGTAAGGTTGAGCATCTAATTCTAGCACATTTCCCCCCCCCATATAAAATAAGCAAATATCCTGTAGATTTCTTTTATTTCCTTTTGAGGAATAAAGATAGGAAGAACCTGTATAGGAAAAGTTATTTCAGAAATGTAGTCATTTGTATTAGGCAGATCCTACCCAAGAAGAAAAGCAGCAGTATTTTCCAGGAAGATGCAGCTCTTTGAAGTGTTTGTTTAATACTATTTGGGCCATATGCAATTCACTTTTTCTCCTGAGTTTTCGACCTAGGAGATAATTTTTCATCTTCTGTTTAAAATAACTATTTAGCACTTTGCAATAAAAAAGTACCAAAATGTAGGTGAAAAAGTTTGAAATATATACTTGATTGCTGGTGGCTTAAAAAGCAATTTATTGATAAGGTGTGAAAATATCACCTAGGAGAAAACTTAGGAGAAAAAGTGAATTGCTTATGAGCCTACGTGATCTAGCCCAAATGATAGGAGTGGATAGGCCACAATGAGGTCTAGTTACGGAGGCTAGGTATAAGGCAGTGGATTCTACTTGGTTTATTTTGTATCCTGACACTAAACCAAAGTCTTTAATTAGATGAAAGGCAATGTAATGTAATCTGTGTGAAAATCACAAGTCCTAACAGTTCACAGACCAGCATTGCAAGGAGCTGCCATTGCATGTATATTATATATCATCAGATTTGTTTTAATCTTTGTGAGCAGCTCTGCATAAGCACAGGATACACATTTTTCCTCATCAAAGTCACTCAGTTGTACAGAAAATAAAAACTCTACTGTGCATTTGTTCAACTACAATTAGTATTCAACAACAACTGTAGCACAGGGCATGTTAGAGTTAAACTTCAGAATAAAGGAGAAACACCGTCTAACAACCCTTTCAGTAAAAATGTGTTGGTTCCTGAAGGTTATTATGGTGTGACTAATATTTTAGAGCAGAGGGGACATTTTGACAATAGTTCCATTTTAATAAAGAGTATGCCTGTTTTTCTGTTGTTAACATCATCCATATGTATATTTTGACCAAATTAACTACTGTACAAACACAAAACTTGCGGAGCTGAAAGCTAGACCTTCTCCATTAAGAAATTTTCACTTAAAAAATATTATTTTAAAAATATTAATGCTGCTAAAAACAGTAACAGTTATGTAAACTTTCCAAGCTCTTAAAGGCGTGACAAACCTATGTTTTATGATTGCAAGGAAGACATTCTGTGACATAATATCAATGTATCACTATAATAGGCACAGCTTTGCAGCACCATTCCTGAAGTTCCAGAACACAGAGCTCAAGGTATCAGAGCCACTAGCTATTTATTAAGCAGCCATGGCATTATAATGAAAGCAGTGTTTAAGGTGCATTGCCTCTAACAGTTTTCTTTTTGATAAATAACCCCATTTGTGTGTGCAGCGCACATGAATAACAAATAGGCCTCTCTCCACTCAGGGCTCAGAAAGATAAAATACTATCAAACTAAAAAGAAAGGACCTGAAGCTGGAATTCATTCTCTAGAAACGTATATATATATATGTATACAGTATATATATATATATATATATATATATATATGCAGCAAGGGTTCTTTGGTCCTGTGAATAGTTTTTAATGATTATCAATTTACAGCCTATGATGTGCATAAACAGATACAGTCTGAATTGAATCAATATCTGGAGCTAGCACACTCTGCCTTTACATAGCTTCAATTCTCCTGAATCTAAATACACTTGTACATAGTTAATGATGCAAAATTGTCTATGTAGGAGAGCTTGAAAGTGGAGAACAAGGCTGAGTATATCATTTTGACCTCCTGGGCCAATGGCTTAGCTACAATTCATGCCTCCCACCTAGCAAAACTTTAATGGAGCCCCAATGTTCACACATTTCCCTGCCCCCCCCCCCCCCTTCCTGGTGCCCTTCACAGCCTTGGGGCTCATCTCACAAGGGTCACAAAGCAATTGTGGACATCGTGATCCTTACACCCATAACAAGTGTAGCCACAAAAACACTTGACCTGAAGTATAGTCCCCTGTATAAGAGGAAGAGAGGGTTAGTAGTTGGGGCTTTTGACAGCTCTGGGCCTGCTCCCCTCTAGTTACGCCCCTGCCCTGGGCCAACTTTCTTGTGCTGCTCCATGCACAACAGCAGGCTCCTTCTTCTCCAAGCACAGCCTCTGTTCTCAGCAGCTGTTGAGTATCACGTGCATCCCCCATGTGCAATAGTCCTGCCCACAACTTAAATAAGTTCTCCTCTTCTACTTGCAACTTTTCATGTGAAGCATTTCCATTTTATTTGCAGCCACCTCTATCTTGTGCAGCTCCAAATTTGGGTAAATACACCCATAGATCATGGCCTATGTGGCCTTTTCAAAATATGTTCCTGGAGGAAAAGCCATGCTCTAATGATTTAATATCAAGCCGAGGTTGCTGAAGACAGTTCATTGTAAAATATTTTATTGTATCAAAGCAGCATGATGAGCAATCTGTAATGCTGTTACAGATTGCTCATCATGCTGCTCTGATACAATAAAGAGCTTTAATATACTTGATGGTGCTGACTCTACTGTGGATGGTGTATTGGAGTATCGGAGTATGCGGCGATACTGAGGGTCAAAGCACATCAGCCATTCCTCTCCTGGGTTCTAGCTTCACACTGGAAAAATGAGTGGACGACCAAGCAAACATAATGCAGCAGGTGAAGGTCACGCCATGATGACTTCCCTTCACAATTGGAAGATGTCCAAGGACACCATCAGCTCAGATGTGGCAGAACCCAGTTGGATCATTGGTAACCAAATCTTCAGTTTGGAGAAGTGACTCTCATGGAAGACTTGTTGCTAAAAAGCTATAGCTTTTTAGCGACAAGTCTTGGAATAAAAGCAAGGCTAAATCACTTGCCTTTACACCAGGGGTAGGGAACCTATGGCTAGGCTCTTTTGATAGCTACATCTGGCTGACAGTTAGGGGTTGATTCACTAAGCTACACTGCACAAGCAGCAGCTTAGTGTGACAGTGCAAGTAAAATTTTCAAAGTAGGCATGCAACTGCTGTAGCATGCACTACTAACTTACTCGCGCCCACCCCAAAACTAACGGCTGCTCCAATTGTCACATCCTGGACCCTGTCAGGTCCAGTGACTTTGTAGGACGAGATCCCCGCACTTTGATTGGTCCATTAGGCAGTCACTTGACAGGCAGGCTATTGGGCCAAAGTGCGGGGATCTCGTCCTACAAAGTGAATCAACCCCCAAGTCAGCTAGCTAATTGTACAAGCTGTTCGGTATTTCTCCTGTCTGGCTCTCGGGAAAATTGCTGATGTTGCTGAAACCCAAGAGAAGCTGAAGACGTGTCTGACACTTCCGCTGCCTGGAGGATCTCCTAAATACACATAACCATGGCAATAGGGACTTGAGCCCTCTGCTGCGCATGTGCACTGTCCCATAGCTGGAAACATATTGTATGGCTCTTACGGAATTACATTTTAAAATATGTGGCATTTATGGCTCTCTCAGCCAAAAAGGTTCCTGACCCCTGCTTTACACTAAAACACAAGAATTAGTTTGCACAAAAATCCCATCATGCGTTCTTGAATGGTGGGCCCAAATTTGAATGATTTTGTCAGAACAGAAAGCAATTCCTTTGCCAGGTGCTGGCATGAGTGTTTGCATGTAACAGGGGAACATGTTGAAAGTTCCATGGGAGTTTGGGGCTGCATTTTTATAGAATTGCCAGAATTAATGGTCTACTCAATGCTAAAAAGTAAAGGTAGATAATAATAATATCCATGATTAATACTATCAGGGAGGTGTCTGTTCAGTCCTAAATCTATTCTGCAGTGGCACAATGACTGCAGACATACAGCTTAAATCATAAAGAACCATTTTAAGTGAAATATCAAGGAGTTCGGGAAAAGATGCTACGGCTCCCACAGAACCCTGAGTTTATTTTGGATTTCTTGAAGCAGCTGAGACAGGCTAAATCTACAGAAGAACAGTGATTCATTTCCTAGATGTTTGTAAAACATTTCTGCAAAATTCCCTTAAAAAAGTGTATGGAAGTGGAAGATGTGATGCTGTTTTGATTTGAGTTTTTTTGCCTAAAAAATGCCCGGTACATCTCATCCGTTATGATTGGCCAGTTACTGACCAATGTCACTACCTCCATGTGGTATGAGAGTTTACCTACACATTCTGTTCACATTATTCAAAATTTGTTTGCCCTCTTTAAGAGAATCTGTATAAAATTCTTACAATAAAAAGCATACCATTCTATTCATTATGTTCTCCTGGGCCTCTCTGTGCTGTTTCTGCCACTCCCTGCTGCGATCCTGGCTTGTAATTGCCAGTTTTAGGCAGTGTTTACAAACAAAAGATATGGCTGCTAACCAGAGTGTGATAGGCTGAGAGGATAAATTGTACGAGGGTAAATTGAGTGACTATATTGAATGGATATTTAAGGCAGTTACCTTATATTACATAGAAATGGTAAGATTGGATGAAAAAGATTGGATCATTAGTGGCCACCATTAGAGATCTATTTTTAAAAAAGCAGTACAGTCTAAATCTTTATAATACAGTACTGTGTAATAATACTTTTGGGGTGTGATTCACTAGGGTGAGGCATTACACAATGCAACCCCTTGTCTTAGTGCAGCCTTGATCCTCTAAGCACTAAGCAAGTGAACGCCCATTTTTTTTAAACATTGGCTGGCAGCTACTGCAGCTGCGCAGGGTTTCATTGAAAGGAATAGAGAAGCAGTATACATGCCTGCAGGTTTCCCTATACATCTCAGTGGCCAGGTGGCAACCTATTTGCATAATTATCAAACAGATAATGTAGAGGTTAGACAGTCCGATAGTTGTCTATATCACGTTTAACAGCACGTTGCTTTGTCAAGATTAGGGATGCTCGGAAAATTCCGCGGAATTATGAATTCCGTGATTCCGGCCGGAATTAGGTTAATTCCGATTCCGGTAGTCAAATCTGAATTCCTATACCTCTCAAACGGAATTCCGCGGAAATGTTATAATTCCGCCGGAATTTTCCGGAATAGCACAAAAATCTCTCTCTTCCTCCTCTTCCTCCTCCTCCTCCATCCATCCATCCATCTATCATGCAGTAGGGAATTGCAGATTTTCAAAACAGCTTATATACCATAGCTGGGATTTGAACCCAGAACCTAGTGTGTAGTAGGTATGTGTCTTAACCTCTAGACCATGACCCACACTACATGCTAAAGCTGGCGGTAGCATAAACCATACTTCCATTATGATCAATTCAATAGAAAAAGTAGCATGATTAAGGATTTGTACTTTTTGAAAAGCATGCCTATATACCATAGCTGGGATTTGAACCAAGGACCTAGTGTATAGTAGGTATCTGTCTTAACCTCTAGACCATGACCCACACTACATGCTAAAGCTGGCGGTAGCATAAACCATACTTCCATTATGATCAATTCGATAGAAAAAGTAGCATGATTAAGGATTTGTACTTTTTGAAAAGCATGCCTATATACCATAGCTGGGATTTGAACCAAGGACCTAGTGTATAGTAGGTATCTGTCTTAACCTCTAGACCATGACCCACACTACATGCTAAAGCTGGCGGTAGCATAAACCATACTTCCATTATGATCAATTCGATAGAAAAAGTAGCATGATTAAGGATTTGTACTTTTTGAAAAGCATGCCTATATACCATAGCTGGGATTTGAACCAAGGACCTAGTGTATAGTAGGTATCTGTCTTAACCTCTAGACCATGACCCACACTACATGCTAAAGCTGGCGGTAGCATAAACCATACTTCCATTATGATCAATTCGATAGAAAAAGTAGCATGATTAAGGATTTGTACTTTTTGAAAAGCATGCCTATATACCATAGCTGGGATTTGAACCAAGGACCTAGTGTATAGTAGGTATCTGTCTTAACCTCTAGACCATGACCCACACTACATGCTAAAGCTGGCGGTAGCATAAACCATACTTCCATTATGATCAATTCGATAGAAAAAGTAGCATGATTAAGGATTTGTACTTTTTGAAAAGCATGCCTATATACCATAGCTGGGATTTGAACCAAGGACCTAGTGTATAGTAGGTATCTGTCTTAACCTCTAGACCATGACCCACACTACATGCTAAAGCTGGCGGTAGCATAAACCATACTTCCATTATGATCAATTCGATAGAAAAAGTAGCATGGATTAAGGATTTGTACTTTTTGAAAAGCATGCCTATATACCATAGCTGGGATTTGAACCAAGGACCTAGTGTATAGTAGGTATCTGTCTTAACCTCTAGACCATGACCCACACTACATGCTAAAGCTGGCGGTAGCATAAACCATACTTCCATTATGATCAATTCGATAGAAAAAGTAGCATGATTAAGGATTTGTACTTTCTGGCTTCCATGTGGATGGGGGGTGCTGCACTGCTATTCCATATGTGGACCACCAATATTTAAAGATGTAGCTGACTGCATTTATAAGCAATACATTTTCTGTGTGGGGGGCCGGTAAGAAAGCCTTAGGGGGCCACATTCGGCCTGCGGGCCTTAGTTTGAGGACCACTGCTCTAGACCATCAACCACACTCAGGGCCAGGCTTTAGCATGTAGTGTGGTCAGAGGTGGGACAAGGTCCTTCAGCACCCAAGGCTGAGACAGCAAAGTGCGCCCCCCCATCCCTCCCACCCCAGCTGTCACACACTGATTGCTATTACACTAAGAGGTGCCCCAGGGCCCCCCCCCCCCCCCACCCCCAACACCTTAATCTCTACTTATCTGGCTTGCAGTCGCTGCCATGTATCACCTTTTCTTATTTCTTTCTGCTTCAAACACAATTGGGAATGACAGCTGAATGAATTGTGCACCCCCTCCTACACTGCGCCCTGAGGCTGCAGCCTCTCCCTTACTAGTGGGTAAGACAGGTACCTACTACTATGCAGTGTGGGTCATGGTCTAGAGGTTAAGACAGATACCTACTACACACTAGGTCCTGGGTTCAAATCCCAGCTATGGTATATAAGCTGTTTTGAAAATCTGCAATTCCCTACTGCATGATGGATGGATGGATGGATGGATGGAGGAGGAGGAGGAGGAGGAGGAGTTTCTATATGGAATTTCTATATGACGGAATGCGGAAGATTTGAAAAAGTGCAAATGATTGCATAGAACATTGACCTGCACCTCCTTAGACACCCTGGAATCTAATGTTTTGCCATGCCCTGTCACCTGCCTGCAAACCTAAGTAGGTCTGTGAGTGTTTGGAGTTTAATATTAGGGTAATGAAAGCGAAGTTTTAATGAAGCATGGAAAACTGCTCCACATATTATCCTATGTGTACTACATGTTTATAGAATCCTCTGCTGTTGCCATTGTTAATGGCCAGGTTGAGTGCAGAAAGTGAGATCAGGGACCAAGCTGCAGGCCAGTCTTGATGTCTCGTGGTACTGGCCACCTCCCTCCCCTATACAGGTCCCTGGTGTTTAATGGTCCTCCCTTACTCTCCTATACAGTTTCTTGGTGTCTATTGGCCCTCTCCCTCCCCTATACAGTCTCCTGGTGTTTAATGGCCCCCTTCCTCCTCTATACAGTTTCTTGGTGTCTACTGCCCCCCCCCCCCCCCCCCATTGCTTAATACAGTTCCCTGGTGTCTAGTGGCCTTTTTCCTCCTCTATATGGTTTCTTGGTGTCTAGTGGCCCTTCTCCTCCCCTATAAGGTTTCCTGGTGTCCAGTGGCCCTCTTCCTCCCCTATATGGTTTCCTAGTGTCTGTCTAGTGCCCCCCCCCCCCCCCAAATTGCCCAATACACTTCCCTAGTGTCTAGTGGCCCTTTTCCTCCCCTATATGGTTTCCTGGTGTCTAGTGGCCCTCTTCCTTCCCTATACAGTTTCCTGGTGTCTAGTGCCCCCCTCACTCCCCAGTACAGTTCCCTGGTGTCTAGTGGCCCTCTCCCTCCCCTGTACAGTCTCCTGGTGTTTAATGGCCCCCTTCCTCCCCTATACAGTTTGTTGGTGTCTAGTGGCTCTCCCCATTTCCTATACAGTTTGTTGGTGTCTAGTGTTCCTCTCCCTCCCCTACACAGTTTCCTGGTGTCTAGTGCACCCTCCTCTATACAGTTCCCTGGTGTCTAATGGTCCCCCTCCCTTCACCATGTTGCTTTATAGTTTCCGCACTTGTCCATAATATAGGCTTAGCACTCAGGTTCTCACAGGCTTAATATAATGCAAAGTCGGGAGACCATTTGCAGGCCGAATTTGATGGGTCTGCGGGACAGCGTTAGACATGTTTGCCATACAGCCATTGTACCATAACTGTGTGCAACCAGTCTCTGCTTAGTAACTGTACATATGTAGTAACTGTACATATGCAACCTTACAGTACAGAAACAGCAAAACGTTCCACAATCAGCCAGTTCTGATCAGCTGAGATCTGATCATCAGTTGTTCTGCATTGTGAGGCAACAACAGCCACAATTTGTGTTTCAATCAGGCAATTCCGATCTTCTATCTACAGGATGGACATGTCATCTGGCTCTGCGGACAGCTTTAGAGGCCACGTCAGTGAGATCAAGTCATTTCCTGCATGAAAAAGCCATGGAAAATGATTTTCTTCTTTTTTGGCAGGGCGTCTATATGTCCTTTATTTACTCCTGTCATTCTGCTCCAGCTCATCATCTGATAAAATGACATACTACAAAATAGTATAATCAGGCTTCCCCATTCTCTTTACGGAGGAAATTCTTTCTGTGCATAGTACATGGGATGTGCAGAACTGACCTGGAGGGTCGTGTCTGGAGGATACCAAGCTCTTTATTACTACAAATATTTTGTTTCTACCTCTCCAACATGAATGGCATATTTCATGTCTGGGATACATGCTTTGTGGCGGTATCGGATATGCAACATTTAGCCAAGGGCCTATGTATAAATTAACAAGTGATATAGACACCGCAATGAAAGGAACACTGAAGAGTAGAGAGAGCAGATAGCAATAAAACAATATTTTTTTCAACACAGCTCTTACTAAGAATTCCAATTTTGACAACACTACCGTTAAAGTGGAATAAAACTCTGATATAACATTCAATATAAATGTGTTTTCCTACTTTTTATTACCAGTACAGTTATCATATTTGCTTTTGTGCACAAGTAATATTGTCTGTTTACAAATTACAAATTCCTAAAGTACAGTTTATCTGCTCTGAAAGCTGTCATTAAATTTTATTGCATAGCTGCTGTATTTATATATTATCTATTTAGCGATTCTTTCTCACCTCTCTCTGCTTCTCAGCTCAGTGCCGTTTAGTTTCAGCAAGCTGCGGGCTGTAAACTAATTGTAGCAACAGAGGAATGTAAACAAAAGATAATGTTATCACCTCTTTGGATGCGGCCAGAAGCTGCAAGGAGTTTTTCACTGAAGAATAAAGTGCTGTGTTAAACTGTTTGGATGCTGTTCTGCTACATTTTTTGTTTTTGTGGCAATAGGTTTTATGCTGTAAATATTTCAGAACAAAGAGTAAATACTGAGTTTCATACCACTTTAACAAGATTGGTAGAATCAGACTTTATTTTCATGTTTCACTTTACTTTCACCACAGGAAGCCTAGGAAAATGAACAGTACATTCAGGCCTTAAATGAAGCTCTGGTATGTTCCGGAAGGGTTCACTGGCTGCCATATATAATAGAATGTGTTGGCTGGGTTGTGCTCAGTGAGCTACATAGCTACAGCTCGCCCTTTGTAAAACAGTAACATTGACTGACAGCTATTTGCCTTCTATTTCTTGTCCTCGGTTCTGTCAGCAGTGATTCCAGTACATAAAGTTCATTATTCCACAGAGTCTCTAAAGTGTGGTCATGCACATAAATGAGGATTGTGTACATTGCATTCCAAAGCAAGTAAATCCTGCTAGGTTTGTCAGAGAATTATAGTCTTCTGCAGAACGACAGCTTTATCCCATAGAAGCCAAAGCTAAAGATAACCAAACATCCTACAATTTCATGTTGTAATATGTATATATTATCAGTACTTACGAGCAAAATCTCAGTCAACTGAGAGGCCATATTTAGGGATGGTGCATCCCGAAAACTGTGATAACAATTTCAAATGCATACAAAGAGATTTTCCCTCCTTTACCACCTGTGTTCTGATAATGCCCGTCTCAGCCGACTATCAGGTGTATGTACGGCACACGACTCCCGACGCCCAACCCGTGAGCAATCCCCTGGATGGATCTACTCAATCTCATTGACACCAATGCCCCTGCCGATCCCATTGTGTGCACTGCTCCCCCAGCTGCCATGTGACGCTCATCCCTGCATCGTTCCCCTGCCCTCCCCCCCATAGCAACACAGCGCATCGTCAGCTACACAGCTGACACCCGTGTGTGTAGCCCGGCTCAGCGTTGTCACCTAAGAGGATTATCTCCTGTTCCCCAACAAGAGACATTATTTGTGAGTGTGTAGGAACCCTTTGACTTAACCCAGTCACAAACACAGGAAAAGTGCTTTAGGCAGTCTCACCACTATGAAAAGGGCACAGCGATTACTATGAAAATCACAGTGCCCTTGTAATCTGCAAAAACTGTGCACTTTGATAATCTAATTGAAGCACATGCAGTGGGGACGGGCTATTAGACTTTCAATTTAACTACATTTTCACTGGAAAGCAATCAAAATTAGACCAACAGAGGTCACATGACAGTGTCACATGACTGCATCCCATCAGAGAGTTAGATCAGAGAGTTAGAAGGCTACCTACGAGGTAAACTTCAGCCTCTTCATAGCCGGCATGACAAAGGCATGAAAAACAAGACCTCTGTGACACTTGTAATGAAAATCAATTGAATCTGGCCACTGTTTAAATATCCTGTTTTGCTCAGTGAAATTTCCTTTCATTCAAAAAAGTTCTACCTCACCTTATTGTCTATTTTGAAGCAATAACTCAAAATCAGTTAAATGTTTACTGATAAGCTTCTGTAGGCCAGATTCATATTTGCAAGGGTCTATCAAAGCTGATAAACCTGAAAAACAACAATCAGATCAAACATTGTAATGTGTGTGGTTATTTTAAGCTTTACCTTCATCAATAAATATTCACACAACTGGAGTAGTAATACAAAAAAAAGAGAGGAAAAAAAATATCTAGGAAAAAAGGCAAGCAGTGTGCTGATGCTGCATGTAATTTATACATGACAAGATGATAATTCAGAGCATTCTGTCATTTAGAATTCCAATGCATATGCCACCTACGCAAAATATAATAATAACAGACATTCTGTTTCAACCGCCACACATGTATATAGCATCATATATCATGTACATGATTCTTACTGATGAATACAGAGAACAGTTACTGAGCAATTTGGCACTCTTTTTAAAGACGAAGCCCAAGTTCTCATTCTTTCATTTACCCAGCATAGTCATCATTAGATAGAGACATTCAAAAAGACTGTGCTAAATCATCCAGCCCCAGAATAATTCTATCAATCTTACACTGGTGTGATCTCAGCCCTCACAAATGCAAATAGTTGGCTTGGAAGAAGGCACCTTTGTGAGGGCAGTATCCTTTAAATGTGTTGGTGAAAGATGCAATGAAAAAGATCGAGTAGCAAACTGGAAATGAGAAATTCTGTTAAGTCTGTTGTAAAAAATGGTATTTAAGTAGTTTGAAGACATGAAAAAAAGAGAGCTTGAGCAGTAGCTGCAGAGTAGAGATGTCAGCGAGGATGTCCTTAGTAAGGGATGGGCACAGAGGCACCATCAAGGCAAAGGGGCAATTGCCCCAGGGCCCCATAGCCTTGAGTGCATGTTATTATGTAATAGCATGAGTGCATGTTATAGCACGATAGTCTCACCTGTCCGAGCTCCTCTATCATCCCCTGGCTACTTCATTCCCACTTGACGCATGTTCTCTGTGACCCACGGTATGCTATTACATAATAACATGCACCAGCTCACGGAGGAGAGGCACCCCTGCGAGGATGAAGTCGGGGAGTGCATAGAGCCCCGGACTGACAGAGGAATGTACTCGCTGGGACAAGTGAGGTGCTACTCTGCTGAAGACTCTGCAGGGGCTCCAGGGAACAGTTAAAGTAGACCCAAATTAAAAATACATGATTTCAGAAATAAAATCTATTTTCTAACTTATAATAATAAATAGCAGCCTTTTGTCAGCTGCATGATGACAAATATAAAATATTTTTACATTTATTGGAGGAACCCCTCCCTTCCTTTCATATTGCAGAATTCAGCAGACTGATGGAGGAGATAAAAAAAACAAAACACAGGCTGCTACTGATGATGTCACAGGGGAGGTGATCTCAGCTTGTGTGAGATTTCATAGATGACGCCCCTGTGAGAGAGGGTAGCTGATGACAAACACACCCATGATCTAAAACCTCCTACTAAGCTCAGAAGTAATGGCTGACACCTGTATAACCCCAGTAATGAAAAGAGAAGGGTGAAAAGCATGCACTGAAATGCTCATAGGCTTGAAGGAGTGTTTATTTATCTTTGTATGTGTCAGAATGGTGCAACTAAATATTTTGAATTAAAAAAATGTTTGGTTTGGGTCTGCTTTAAGTAAGGGGGTGATGAGGGGGAGGCCAGCAGCTGGTTTAGGGGCCCTGGGGGGAAATTTGGTTGCAACACATAGCTGGTTGGGGGTGTCTGTTGGGGGCCCTCAGATTAATTTTGCCCAGGGGCCCCATTATTACTAGATCGGGCCGTGGATGGGCATGTGCATTGTTGGAAGCGGAGAGGAAGCATCAGTGGAGAGGGTGAGGCTGAAAAGCCAGTCAGTGGAAGAGTCATGAAGGTAAAGTTCCTCTGTAAGAAGTGCAGCCTAACTCCTTGCAGCTCCCATCCGGCATGTCAGCATATAGGCTGCAGCATGCGGCTACGATGCAAAGAGTGAGGAGAGCCTGTCCCACCACTGGAAGTAGGTAATGTATGAACACCCTTAAGTTCACCCTATTGTCACCCCCCTGCCGGGCACTGGTAGAGAAAAAAATAGAAAGCTGTTTATAATTTCCTGCGTCCATTACAGTTTAATTGTATATGATTATTGTTATTATTGATTTATGAAGCACCAACATATTTCCGTGGTGCTGTACAAAGTAATAAAATCAAACATGGGGTACATAATGATCCAATGATATACATCAAATATGGACACTGCTACAAAATACAGAATTTGTAATTACAGTGACAAATGTAACACGATGAATAAAATGTATAACAGAGTGCAAGCTACAACATAAATAATAAATTCCAAGACACAAAAGGGTTAGAGGGCCCTGTACTTGCGAGCTAACAATTTAATGGAATGGAGGGGGGAGGGGGGGGGGGGGAGTATGCAGTATGCATACAGGCAGTGTGCATTTAGGTTGTAAATTCATTCCGCCAACTAAAAAAGTCTGGTATGGCCCAAAAACTTCTGACAAACTTCTACTCAGCTGCAATCAAATCTGTCCTATGCTCTTCCATTCTGGTTTGGTACGCCAGCTGCTCTGCCAGCGACAGACTCAAACTGCAGAGGGTCATCAGATCAGCGGAGAGGATCATCGGGAGATCCCTTCCCTCTCTGGACCTCCTTTAACATTCCAGGCTGTACTCCAGAGCATTAAAAATCACCAACGATCCCTCACACCCAGGCCATCGCTTCTTTAGTCAGCTCCCCTCGAGCCAGAGGCTCCGGTTCCGGTCCATCTTCACCAAGACCTCAAGGCATAAAAACAGTTTCTTTCCCTCGGCTGTCAACCTCCTGAACTCTCTCCACGTAACTGCCCATCCCCACACCACAACACCATGCCGGCACGGAGGCACTCTACACACAGATAGACGGCGCTCTAGCTCAAGCTGACTTTTGGCTGTTTTTTGGGATGTTTTTGTGTTGTAACTTATGCTACATTGTCTCTCTCTGCAAATGTCATGTTCCTTTCTAACTGCCTGATTTGTCCTGTATCTGTATCTATATCCTGTATCAGTACCCTGTACGTGTCAAGCCCAATTCCGGGCATGACCCAGTCGTGCTTGGCGATAATAAAGATTCTGATTCTGATTCATGGTTACATGCACTCTAGCCAGATAGTGTTACAGAGTACTTGATGCAAATTCTGAATTTTCAGGAAGATATTATTTGCATTGTATCTCCATGGGATCACTAGAGCACCTCATATACAGCAAAAAAAAGGTTGTCACTCTCAGCTCATTCTGATTCAGATTTTTTTTATTGCCATAAGTGATGGTCAATGAGATGCAAATGATTCTGAGCTGATGCAGGATTAGGCAAACTGTTATATCCAAATTTTTGCAGCTTGAAAATGGATCAATCAAATCGCACCAAGGGGTGATTCAAGTAGTCCATTTTAATGTTGCATAAAGTTTTCATAATACTGAATCAACTTGGGTTTCCATTTCATTGACTATTAAAGTAGTTGATTTTATAGAAAAAAAAATCAAATGTATTATTTTTCTCCAAATGAGAAAAATCATTAGAATTTTCCTAATCTTTAGATCATGTGATCTATTGGCCATGGTGGAAAATTCTGATCAATATTTAGCAAAAATGTTATAGTATATGATGGATCAGTTTGATTTTTCAAACAATACAATCAATCAAAATTGGTTGAATTTAAAAGCTCTAAAAAAAGAAATTGTATGTTGTATGGCCACCATCACATGTCTACTTAGACGCATGGTATAATTGTTCCATGCAGTGCTACCTATTGTTAATGAGAGCGTAAATTAAGTTTAAAAAGGGTTGGATTATAATAAACAAGGGTTTAGAAAATGTAAAAGAAATACATACAAGGATAATTATGGCATGTTTGCACACCGTCATCAGTGAACTCTGCTCGCAAAAGGCAATTACGATCCACACCGCATTATATTTACATATAGGATAATTATATTTGAAAAAGAGGATTCAGAACAATTCGTCATCACAGACAGTAACGGCATGATTGTAGGGAAATAACCACATTTTATATTAGCAATAAAATACTACATGTAGGCGACATAAAATTATATAGCTTGCTAAATTATGGCAAAGACACTTAAACAAACACATTGCTTCACTCACCGTGAAAGAGAAACATTTAATTATATTGTAGTAGAACAGATGATGTTGTCGTTTTTGAATATTAACAGAACATTGGACCTCAGTTATTAAAGGGAACCTAAACTGAGAAGGATATGGATATTTCCTTTTCAAATAATACCAGTTGCCTGACTCTCCTGCTGATCCTGTGTCGTCTCTAATACTTTTAGCCACAAGTATGCAGATCAGGTGCTCTGACTGAAGTCAGACTGGATTAGCTGCATGCATGTTTCAGGTCTGTAATTCAGCCACTACTGCAGCAGGACTGCCAGGCAATAGGCATTTTTTTTAAAGGAATCATCCACATCCCTCTCAGTTTAGGTTCCCTTTAAAGTAAAATCCCATTCTTGCTAAAAGAAAGGCTATAAACATTTCTCTGAACAAATTAATGTTATTAACATTACCTTACCATTTCGTTCAGAAAGACCAGGTATTTCCTTTTTCTGCATGAGTAATTAGCTTCACAAAGCTGGAGGTCTTGTTAATGATGTTCCACACCCAGGGCCGGATTTGTACTTTTTACCACCCTAGGCCAACTATACCGTCTGCATGGGTGTTATCTCTGTGTGCCCCAATAAGAATTCTCCTTATTTTCCATCATTGGTTTCACAGACAATAGCTATTTTAGTAATACGCATATAGATTATAAGTTATGTTTTCCTTAAGAACTTGTAAGTTATGTTTGCCATCTCGTTAATGATGGACCCATTTATTGTGTCACCATGTGAGTTAGGCTGATGTGTACAGTACTTTCAGGATAGAGCTGACATGTCTTGCAAGGATGACAAGTACAGGACAGAGAGTTCAAACGTTAAAGCTGTTCTTGTAGATAGGGATGGCTGCATAGAACAGCTTTACTGCCCTTCACTGAGCCGCCCCTACATTTCTAGTGCCCTAGGCCATGGCCTATGAGGCCTTGCCAGAAATCCACACCTGTCCACACCTGCACTAATTAAATACTACCAAGCTTACAGAGGGTGTTTTGTGCTGAGACTTAAGCTATGTAGTTTAAAATAACATGTCATTAAACCCTAGCTAAATGTAGAGCTGAGCTGAAGGGATTGCTTCAAAGCAAAAACAAGTGAAGCCTCATTTTAAGCAGGACTGTAAGCCAGATCATGGAAACTGCAAGGAAGACTATATCTCCTCCTGAAGCAGTGCTGTAACGATCGGTGGGCGCAGAGAGTATCTGATTACCGGTGATCTGCAGTATCACCGGAAATACAGATATATACCAGATTATAAGTGAACTGCAGTCTCACCGATAATCCGATATACAAACTAACCTCTGATCACCCGAGTAGAGTGTAGTGTTTGGTGTAACTGTAACACTAAGAGGACAAGGCCTCAATGCAGTAAGGAGTACTGCACAGATTCCTTCCGCAGACCTGAGCTCTCCAAGACGGGAGGAGTCAGTCTGACAGTAGGAAGGGATATCTGAAAGTGACCCTCAGGAGGAAGGATCGCTAACAGAGCGAGGAACCGCCTCTAACGGTAAGGTCGGTTCTCGAGGTCAGACAAGCCAGGTCGTACACACACGGACAGATAAAGTACAGGATCAGGAGGCAAAGGCAGAGTCAAAGTACAGGCAGGGTTCAGCAACGGGGTATCAGAAATATCGGGGTACAAAATCAGGAGGCAGAAGCAGAGTCAAGGAACGAGCCGGGGTTCGGCAACAGAGTATCAGAAATATCGAGGTGCAAGATCAGAGTTCAGGAGGATAGTCAAGGCAGGCAAAAGTCATAACAGATAATCACAATCAAACTAGTACTTTAGCTATCAACAGAATCTAGCTTAGTGTAGGATTACAGCTCCAGCTGGTCCCGGCACACTAACGGATCTGACTACGGATCTGGGTGCTCCCACATATGTGAACGCAACGCCAGACAAGGAGCAAGTGAACAACCAGCAGTATATATACTCTAGGACCTTTCCAGGACCTCCCTAATTGCTGGTCCAATGGGAGCAGTGGAATTTGTCAGCTGACCCAGCTGGTCAGCCGACACCCTTCTAACTGCTATTTAAACTCTGCCTCTGTGCTCGCGCGCGTGTAAGTCTAAATCTTGGTGGACTATCAGTCCCAGCCACACCAGTACTGTTTTGCAATGTATCTAATGCGGGGGTCGCCTCTGATGTGGATTCCGCCGTTACCAATGCGGATTCCGCCGCACTGCCCATGCGGCATGCAGCGTTTTTTCCGCGTTGTGACGCCATGCTGGACGCGGAAACAGCCGCCTCACCTCGAGAGACGGCGGCTTTTCCGCGTTTCCTCACAGTACCCCCCTCCCGAGGAGTGGACTCCGGACAACTCCCACCAGGCTTCTCGGGATGTACAGCATGAAATTCCTTCACTAACTCGTCCGCATGCATGCGGTTCCTAGGTACCCATTGCCTCTCCTCAATCCCGTACCCCTTCCAATGTACGAGGTACTGTACCGAGTTCTGTACAGTACGTGAATCTATGATCTTCTCCACTTCGTACTCGGGTTGGGCATCCACCAACACGGGAGGAGGAGGAGTAGGACCCACCTGGACTGCTGGTTTAAGAAGGGACACGTGGAAGGACCTCACCCCCCGCATACTGGTGGGAAGGTCAATGGAATAAGTAACATTATTAATCTTCTTGGTCACGGAGAATGGGCCCACAAACCTGGGACCCAGTTTGGCAGATGGCTGCTTCAGGGTCAAGTGACGTGTGGACACCCAGACTAGATCCCCTGGCCGAAACTTCCATTCCACGGACCGTCTCTTATCTGCTTGACCCTTCTGACTCTGGAACGCCTTCTGTAAATTCCCCTTAACAATTCCCCAATTGTCCCTGAGTGATCTCTGCCAATCTTCCAGTGCTGGAAATGGAGACGAGACAACTGGAAAAGGGGAAAATTTGGGTGACCTCCCTGTTACAATCTGAAATGGGGAAAACCCCGACGAGGAATTCTTTAAATTATTTTGAGCGAATTCCGCGAAGGGCAAAAATTTCACCCAGTCACTCTGCGCCTCAGCAACGTAGCATCTCAGAAATTGCTCCAGGGATTGGTTAATGCGTTCTGTCTGCCCATTGGTCTGTGGGTGGTAGCCTGACGAGAAAGACAATTTCATGCCCATTTGGTGGCAAAATGCCCTCCAGAATCCAGACACAAACTGGACTCCCCTATCAGACACGATGTCTTCCGGAATGCCATGCAGCCGGAAGATGTGAATGATAAACAATTCAGCCAGTTCTTGAGCCGAGGGGAGTCCTTTCAGGGGCACAAAATGGGCCATTTTGCTAAACCGGTCGACTACCACCCAAATGACCGACATGCCTTCAGACCTGGGCAATTCCCCCACAAAATCCATGGACAAGTGGGTCCATGGCTCACTCGGGGTGGGCAAAGGCTGCAACCTTCCTACAGGTGCCAGCCGGGAGGGCTTACTCTGGGCGCACACCGCACACTCCCTAACATACTCCTTGCAATCTGTTGCCAAGGAAGGCCACCAAGCACACCTGGCAATCAGATCCTGCGTTCTGGCAGCTCCAGGATGACCAGCATTCTTATGGGCGTGAAAGAGTTGCAGAACCTGTAACCGGAATGGTAGTGGTATGAACAAGACCCCTTCGGGTTTCCCTTCAGGAACCTCCTGCTGAAAGGGACCCAAGATCTCTGTCCACTCTTCCCAAGACTCCGTGGCGGCTAACACCAGTTTCTGCGGAAGGATGGATTCAGGAGTGGAAGGCTGTGCTGTCTCAGGTTCGAAACACCTGGAGAGGGCATCTGCCTTGATGTTTTTGCTACCTGGAGTGTATGTGATTATAAACCTGAATCTCGTAAAAAATAAGGACCACCGGGCCTGATGGGGACTAAGCCTCTTAGCCCCCTCGATGTACTCCAAGTTCTTGTGGTCGGTGTAAACAGTGATCGTGTGCTCTGCCCCCTCCAACCAGTGGCGCCACTCCTCAAATGCCAATTTAATGGCCAGGAGCTCTCTGTTGCCTATATCGTAGTTTCTCTCCGCCGGAGAGAACCTACGGGAAAAGTACGCACAGGGGTGTAGTCTTCCCTGTAACCCTGATCGCTGAGACAGCACAGCCCCTACCCCGACCTCCGAGGCATCGACCTCAACAATGAACGGATAAGCGGTGTCGACATGTCTCAGGATTGGTGCGGAACAAAACAATTTTTTCAGACTAGAAAATGCATTCTGAGCCTCCGGAGACCAGTGGGTAGTATCTGCCCCCTTTTTTGTGAGACTGGTAAGGGGTGCAATGATCGTGGAGTACCCTTTTATAAACCTCCTATAATAATTTGCAAAACCCAGGAATCTCTGGAGGGCTTTCAGGCCCACAGGTTGCGGCCATTCTAGGACAGCTGTGACTTTAGCAGGGTCCATTGACAGACCTGAGGTAGAAATCACATACCCCAGAAACGTGACGGATGTCACCTCAAAAATACACTTTTCTAACTTGGCGTAGAGTCTATGCTGTCTTAATTTGTTTAGGACAAATTTCACATGGACCCTGTGTTCGGGGAGGTTATTGGAATAAATTAATATATCATCGAGGTATACCAGTACGAATTTACCCAATACCTCCCGGAATACCTCATTGATTAGTTCCTGGAAGACGGCGGGCGCATTGCCCAACCCGAAGGGCATCACCAAGTATTCGTAATGCCCGTCGGGTGTGTTAAAGGCCGTCTTCCATTCATCGCCCCTTCTAATGCGGATTAGGTTGTATGCCCCCCTCAGATCTAACTTAGAAAAGATCTTTGCAGTCGTGACCTGCGTGAATAAGTCGTCTATCAATGGTAACGGATAGCGATTCTTCACCGTGATTTTATTGAGACCTCGGTAGTCGATACAAGGTCGAAGACCCCCGTCTTTTTTCTTAACGAAAAAGAAACCGGCCCCAGCAGGTGACCGAGAGGGCCGAATAAACCCCTTGGCCAGGTTGTCACGAATGTACTCCTGCATGGCCAACTTCTCGGGACCGGACAAGTTATACAGGTGACCCCTAGGGGGCATACAACCAGCACGGAGATCAATGGGGCAATCGAACGGGCGATGAGGAGGTAATTGATCAGCAGACTTGGGACAAAAGACATCAGAAAAATCGGAATACACCTCGGGAACACCCTCCACGTACACCTTGGTCTGACCCAATGTCACCTTTCCAAGACACTGTTGGTGACAATGATCAGACCATCTGGTTACCTGACCCGTGGCCCAGTCGATTTGTGGAGAGTGGGCCTGTAACCAAGGCATGCCTAAGATAATAGTGGAGGTTGACATGTTCAAAACGAAAAACTGTAGCTGTTCCCCATGCAATACCCCTACCGTGACCCTCACCTGCGGAGTCTGAGACAGGGGACGATCCCGTTGCAGCGGGGAATCGTCTACTGCCGTGACCTGAATGGCGGGACTTACTGGAGTGAGAGGAATACCCAACTCCCGAGCAAATTCAAGGTTCATAAAATTGGCCGCTGAGCCAGAGTCAATAAAAGCTTCAGTGTCCACAGACTTATCATCCCACGTAATAGTACAGGGGAGAAGTAACTTCTTCTCTTTTTGGGGTGAGAATGAAGTGCCTAGGGTGTCACCCCCCACTACTCCTAGGCAGACCCGTTTCCCGACTTGTTAGGGCAGTTTCGCACCCTGTGCCCTGCTTCTGCACAATACAGGCACAGTTGTTCTGTTATTCTCCGCCTACGTTCCACCTGGGTCAATCTTGATCGACCAATTTGCATGGGTTCGGGTGGTGGTGAGGCTGGAGAGGGTGACACCGGTGGAGATGCCGTTACTGCGGGCGTACCAGAAGGTGCCACATACGAAGTCACCCTGACCCGGTGACTGCCCCTAGTCTGCCTCTGATGGCGTAGTCGACGATCGACTCTGATGGCCGATGATATGGCCTCATCGACTGTTGTGGGCTCGGGTAAGGTTAGCATCAAATCAGAGACCTCCTCCGACAACCCAGATAGAAAATAATCCATCAGAGCAAAATTGTCGAATCTGGCGGTAACAGACCACCTACGAAATTCTGCTGCGTAATCCTCGACCGACCCTCTGTCTTGCCGCAAAAGTTTGAGCTTCCGCTCTGAAGTTGCCGCAAGGTCAGGGTCGTCGTATATTACGGCCATAGCCTTAAAAAATTCTTAGACTGAGGTCAGAGCTAAATTAGTGGGGGACAGGTTGTATGCCCAGGACTGGGAATCACCAGTTAACAGTGTTTTAATGAAAATGACCCGTTGGGTCTCAGTCCCCGAGGATCGGGGTCTTAACTCGAAGTATGACAACACTCTACTCTTGAAATTCCGGAAGTCAGACTTGTGGCCGGAAAATTTATCAGGTACAGGCATACGTATGTCATCACTAGGAGGGGATCGCACTGAATCAACTGACGTCTGGAGGGTTTGCACAGAGCCTGAAAGGGCATCAATCAAAGCTTTGTGCTGGCCCAGTGCTTGATGGAGGTTATCCACCGAAGTGGCAAGCATACCCAGACGACCAGTGTTTGCGTCCATTTTGTTTTTTGGTCTGGCGTTCTGTAACGATCGGTGGGCGCAGAGAGTATCTGATTACCGGTGATCTGCAGTATCACCGGAAATACAGATATATACCAGATTATAAGTGAACTGCAGTCTCACCGATAATCCGATATACAAACTAACCTCTGATCACCCGAGTAGAGTGTAGTGTTTGGTGTAACTGTAACACTAAGAGGACAAGGCCTCAATGCAGTAAGGAGTACTGCACAGATTCCTTCCGCAGACCTGAGCTCTCCAAGACGGGAGGAGTCAGTCTGACAGTAGGAAGGGATATCTGAAAGTGACCCTCAGGAGGAAGGATCGCTAACAGAGCGAGGAACCGCCTCTAACGGTAAGGTCGGTTCTCGAGGTCGGACAAGCCAGGTCGTACACACACGGACAGATAAAGTACAGGATCAGGAGGCAAAGGCAGAGTCAAAGTACAGGCAGGGTTCAGCAACGGGGTATCAGAAATATCGGGGTACAAAATCAGGAGGCAGAAGCAGAGTCAAGGAACGAGCCGGGGTTCGGCAACAGAGTATCAGAAATATCGAGGTGCAAGATCAGAGTTCAGGAGGATAGTCAAGGCAGGAAAAAGTCATAACAGATAATCACAATCAAACTAGTACTTTAGCTATCAACAGAATCTAGCTTAGTGTAGGATTACAGCTCCAGCTGGTCCCGGCACACTAACGGATCTGACTACGGATCTGGGTGCTCCCACATATGTGAACGCAACGCCAGACAAGGAGCAAGTGAACAACCAGCAGTATATATACTCTAGGACCTTTCCAGGACCTCCCTAATTGCTGGTCCAATGGGAGCAGTGGAATTTGTCAGCTGACCCAGCTGGTCAGCCGACACCCTTCTAACTGCTATTTAAACTCTGCCTCTGTGCTCGCGCGCGTGTAAGTCTAAATCTTGGTGGACTATCAGTCCCAGACACACCAGTACTGTTTTGCAATGTATCTAATGCGGGGGTCGCCTCTGATGTGGATTCCGCCGTTACCAATGCGGATTCCGCCGCACTGCCCATGCGGCATGCAGCGTTTTTTCCGCGTTGTGACGCCATGCTGGACGCGGAAACAGCCGCCTCACCTCGAGAGACGGCGGCTTTTCCGCGTTTCCTCACAAGTGCACTGTAATTGTACTAATACAGGTTATGATATAAAATAATTAGTTGCTATTGACAACAGAGTTATAGCTATAGTGTTGAGATTTTCATCAGTTAAGCTGGTGAGGCAATGAAAGCCTTACAGCATTCATGGTTTGCTCCTTCCTATGTCATGCTGTACTTCAGGAACATCTATCTGACGGACCAAGATAGGTGCAAGAAAGATTCGATCCAAAATGAGCAACTGCCCAGAACAGAGCAGGTTATCAGGTTTCAGCTATTAAATTAACCTTTTCTGGACCGTCTATATGAGATCCTATGCCGCACTTGTGGATGTTCTAGCCTGATGATGAGCGTAGATCTACACCACCCGCTGTTACCACTCCCCGACGCGATCGTGCGCACCCGAGAGGGGAGATTAAGCTGTCATATGACAGCTGACATTTCCCCTCAGTGATCAGCAGCCATCGCCGGCAGTTCGTAGCGATCACAAGCAACAGCTGTGGTGGTAGGGGGGGGGAGAAGAAGAGGATCCACTCAACTCCCTCCCTTTCCCGCGATGATCGGCACTCCCCACTGCTCTTGCCGGCATCTCTGCTCCCTCTGACGTCAGTGCCGGGTCCCGGCAGAGATGCCGGGCGGAGCAGAGGGGTCCACTGCGGCTCATCGCTGGAGCCTGGAAGGTGAGTGAAGGCTGCTGCGCACAGGGGGGACACCTGGCCACAATGGGGACACACAGCCCAGCACACAAAACTGGGGATCCGGCTGCCTGACCCCCCAAACGTGCCCCCCCTCCTATACAAAACCGCCTGGCCCTTAAGGGCGGTTAGGCAGCAGGTCCCCAAATGGTTAAAGTAGTGGTGAATCACCGGAACACAATGGAATAAACACAATGGAATAAAGTCACCTGGAATAATTTTTCAGATAAATAGCGACGTAGCAACAGGGGATGCTAGCGACGTATCAACAGGGGATGCAGCGGTTGCGCCCGCACCGGGCCTTTGGACCAGAGAGGCCCATTTGATGTCCTCCTTCATCCATCTTATTAGCTTTTCATTGCTCTACACCTCTATATGTGCATCAAATAGTAGTAATTCTTAACATGTAACTGCCGGGCTTAAAAACAAAAATCAGTTCTTTATTTTTATCTGGTAAACAAGCAATAAGGATGCTAACCACGCAAGCCAAAATTTAAAATCACTATTACTTTTCTTGTTGATAAATGATCATTCTCCAGTTTACCTGATTCTTATTCGGTACATTGCCACACAAAGGAAGTTGCAGGGCATGCTGGGTTGTTGTTTTTTTTGCTTCTTTTCTTTCCTCTCAGACTTAACTAATGCAGCCTTATTCTCCTCTTTCCCTCCTGTTTTCCCCTTCCACACCTCTGTTTCTCTCTGATTGGCCAATATTTGTCATGCTGAGACAATGCACTTTCTATTGCAGAGCTGGGTGGGAGTCTCTGAAGACTGGGAGGAGGGCAGGCAATGCCACAATCTGGAAGAGGTGAGTAAGGCCCCGTTCACACTGCATGCGTTTCCAGCCGCGTTTTGGAAACACGTGCAGGTGGCCGACACGCACGACATCAGACATTGCATGCAGTGCAATGTCTGATGTTCACACTGCATGCGTTCCGGACCTGTGCGGTCCGGGAACGCATGCTGCACGCATTTTTTGTAAAAACGCGTGGCTGTCCCATTCACTTTGCAGTGATGGGATCAGCCACGCAACGCACACAAACGCGGATGGCGTGCGTTCATACGCGTTGCGGTCCGCATGCGTTGCGGTCCGCGTTCTGCAGTCTGAACGGGGCCTAAGGGAGGAAATTACATCAGGATTGGCTTCAAGATAGACACAGTTAAAATTGAGAATTCTAAGAATCATTTTCTCTTTTTGTACTAAAGAAAAATCACTAAAATCAAAATGTGGACACTGCAATACATATATTATGTGAGTGGAGCAAGTATTTATCTACTTATATATATGTAGGGGGGAGGGAGGGGGTTCTGAGATAGTATGGCTGACAGCTCCTCTTTTACAAACTGTTTCTTTAATTTGATTACACCTCTCTGACACTGCAGCTTTCTTTGGTAAATTTGGGGGCTCCATATCAATACGGTGGTTGGGGCCCCATGTAAAACTTGCAATGAAGCTCCAACCTCTTTTGTTACACCACTGGAGGTTGCCTTCGCACTCTCTCTCCATCCAGGAGTCTTCTACTTTCTGGAAAGCAACCACCAAGGTTGGTTACCCAACCTGAACAGGAGCCGATTCTCCTGTATGCTAAAAAAGTTGTTGCCTTTGATTTGTAAGGTGTGTTTTACAGTTCGCAGGATTGGCTCCTGGAATTATTTTCCTGGATTTCTCCGGTTCCCTGCATCCCTTGATTCTACCCACCAAGGAACCGATTATAGGAAATTGTGAGATTAAAGCTTTAAAGGATAACTGAAGGGAGAAGGGAATTGAGGCTGCCATAGAGGTTGCTATATCTTTTCCTTTTAAACAATGCAAGTTGCCTGGCTGTCCTACTGACCCTCTGCCTCCAATACTTTTAGCCATAGAGAATGAACAAGCCTGGATTAGCTGCATGCTTGTTTCTGGTGGGAATCAGACTCTACTGTAGCCAAAGAGATCAGCAGGGCTGCCAGGCAACTGGTATTGTTTAAAAATAAATAAATAAGGCAGTCTTCATATGCCTGTACTTCAGGTATAGTAAGAAAATGATAATTCCTGTATATACAAGCCTGAATAATAATTTTTACCTAATTAAAAGTTTAAAGGAATGCTTGAGAAGTATTTTCCATATACACAATGATGGAGTTATCTTAACCCTCCTGGCGGTGAATTTTTTTTGCCACTTAGGCAAAAATCCTTTTTTTTTTAATTTTTTTTTTGTTTCATGTAAAGCTACCAGAGTGGTAGCTACATGAAACACCACTAGAGGGCGCATGTGTCCCTCTAGTGCGATCGTCGCCGGCATCAAAAGCAAACAGGGGAACGCGTATATAACGCGCTCCCCTGTTTGGCTTCTCCTGTCGCCATGGCGACGATCGGAATGACGTCATGGACGTCAGCCGACGTCCTGACGTCAGACGTCTCCGATCCAGCCCATAGCGCTGCCCGGAACTCATTGGTCCGGGCAGCGCAGGGCTCTGGTGGGGGCCCTCTTGTGCCGCTGCGTGCGGGCGATCGCCGCAGAGCGGCGGCGATCGAGCTGTACGCGCGGCTAGCAAAGTGCTAGCTGCGCGTACAGCAGTTTAAAGTGTGCAAATCGCCCCACCAGGGGCTGAGATATCTTCCTGCGCAGCATAGCCCGAGCTCAGTTCGGGCTTACCGCCAGGAAGGTTAAAATACACCATATCTGTAGAGTAGTGGAGCACTCCCCTGTGTCAAAATGCTGATGTGCCTCGGCTATCCTGGCAACACTCCAGGATCTTTAGTAGAGAAGAGGGAACGAAGCCGGCACCATCAATCGTCTCAATGCTCTTTTATTGAAATAAAAACATGCATACAGCTAAATATGCGACGTTTCGAGGCAAATAAGCCCCTTTCTCAAGCTAAGCTGTGCATGGTCGAAAAATGACAAAGTGAACAAACACATTTATATATACACAACATGGAGTACAGGCAGCCAATCAGCATTGCTAGTGCAAATGTCAACCAATCAAATCAGGTCCTACCAAGTGGACCTGATAGAGAACTACATTGCTGCCTACCTCATAGGATCATTTGAAGTGGAGTGTCACCACCTCTCACTCTACGTCAGTCTCACAAGGGGCAAACGGCTACTCTATTGCTGGGCTGTTAGCGCGGAAGCGCGTCTCTGCCAAGCCACGCCCTGGGCGGACCTGAGAGGAGACATCCCGCACCACGTGAAGAGGAGAGGGCGGCAACTCGCCGCCGACTCCCGTTCCGCCCAGCAACTAGTGACGCGAGCGGGCGGAAGTCCGCTCATTCGTCACTATGGATGTAAAAGGAGAGCCAAAGTGTCCGCCCCCTGTGGGAGGAAGAGCGTGTGTCCGTTGCCAAGCAGCGGCACCGCTGAAGCACAGTGTGTCGCGTGTCTCTGTAGCACACGTAGCTAAAAAGATTTTATACTATACTCAGATGTAGTTTGCCTACAATAGGGATATGTCATTACTAGGATCTAACAGTCCATCAGGACAGAGGGGGGGAGGGGGGGGGGGGCAGCGGGCATATGTGGCTGCAGTACTAAACAAATCTCTAAGGCCTAAATATACAAGATAATAAGGAAGATAATGAAAAAATAAAAAAATATAATAATAGGTGCAGATAAAAATATAAAGATGAAATGAAATCAAAAATAATAAATAAATGAAATATAAGAATAAAAAATAAAAATAAAAAATAATAAAAATAAACTACATCTGAGTATAGTATAAAATCTTTTTAGCTACGTGTGCTACAGAGACACGCGACACACTGTGCTTCAGCGGTGCCGCTGCTTGGCAACGGACACACGCTCTTCCTCCCACAGGGGGCGGACACTTTGGCTCTCCTAAGAAAAAGACACCGAGAGCCCAATATGGTGTAGTATGCTCAGGACAATAGTGGATAATGTAATGTGAGAAGGTTATACTCACAAACAAGGGTTACCGCTGAGGCAACCACTGTGAATGCAGGTGAGGAGATTAGACCTGTCCTCACTCAGGGTTAAGAAGTCGCTCTCTGTAGATAGAAGAAAGGTAGGGGTGGGTCCCCCTTCCACCAAGGGTGGACACTATAATGACTTTGATGAACAGAAGCGCCAGCAGAATAAAAACAACAATTAAAAGTTTTAAAATATGCTGGGGAGGCAGTGGTGGACTTACCTCCGAAAGCAGACTAGACTACTTGTCTGACATAAATAAACACTTTATTAGTACCCCAATAGATGCAACGCGTTTCGCAGGACCAAGCCCGCTTCATCAGGCAATAAAACAGGGGACAAAACTGTGGACAAAGGCAAAAAGTACAGGACTGCAGTGAGCTACATAACATAAAACATTCATACGGTGCATACAAATATATTATTTGCTAAAAAAACGTTGAGGGAAAAAAAAAAAAAAAAAAAAAACCTGCATAAGGTTTGCATGCGGTTTTGTAAACAGGTGTTTGTAGTTAATTGCTGCAACTGCTCAAGGCAGCCAGACAGTGGGTACCCAGACTATGGATGCCCATGTGAGGTGTGGGAGCGGAGCCCCAATCACACAGTTTTAAAGTGCACTGTGTAATAAATATTAAAGTGCAAAGTATAGTAAATAAATACTGTGGCATAATGTATTAATCATGATGACAAATGGCCTGAAAAAGTAGTTAATAAGTGAATAAGAACAAGGGGATGCTTAGTAGCTAACCAGGGGCCAGACGTTATCTCACCGAGTGACACATACTAATAAAAGGACATTTTTATGTGTAGTAATATGTAACAAAAGCCTTAAAGATTATGAAGCCAATAATAATAAAAACCAGTCCAACTAAAAGGGATGACGAGATGTAAGGGAATCGCAGTCTTAATGAAAGGCAAACAGCAGAGTATAAAAAATGGAGTGTAGCTTACCAGTAGCTCTCAGGTAGCACATATAGCGCCTCTGTACAGAGGTCAGGATGCTGGGTGCTATTAATGCAGTTGTGGACAGGTCTCACCCAATCCGGGGCAGCCACTGGAGTAAAGTGGGTGGGGCCAGACAGTATGGAGGGAAAGAGTAGCAGCCAATCGGCTGCTGACATGTGTATATTCAGCATTGCGTGTGCTGAAAATGGCGTATCAATGCAAACAAAACTATGGATGGCATGCATATCATTATTAAGCTGTGGCAGGATGGTGCAGTGGTCAAGTGCTCTGCCTCTGACACAGGAGACCCGGGTTCAAATCCCGACTCTGCCTGTTGCCTTGTTTAAGGGCAAATGCTGTGGGCACCTGTATTTTGAAGGAGTATAGTGAAAATCACCGCTGTATTTCAAAATTAAGGCTGCGTTGATGGACAAGGGGGGGGGGGGGGGGAGCCCTGTGGGGGACCCGTGGATCAGGGCTCAAATATATGGGGGCAAAATGGTATTATGTTTAAAAACGGGAAATTTATAAACAGCATGTACAGCTGGAATCTTGTTGCCAACTAGTGGTGGAAGTATAGAATTGCATCTTTGGGGATATAGCTACTATATAAATACAATTTCACAAACACAAAACACAAATAAACAACAAAATCTAGTTAATATAAGTAAAATATCTGGAAATAAAGTGCTTAAACATACCCAATTCATAGTTACAATCCCTTGGACGTCTCTTAGTCTACCGATAAATGATATGTACGATCATTAAAGTGACAAAATATAGTTTTCACAGAATATACATTGGTCTCTTTGCACACAAACAGTGGTAATATATGGAAAAAATGGTGCAATGAATTAAATTGGGTATAGATCATGTAATTTTCATATTCAAAGTAAAATCGTTATGAGACGATAAAAAGAATTAAAAAACTAAAAGAGAGCGACCAGGATAAAAACAGCGGATAAGAATATTGATAGGTTAGTGTAATTTCTCTAATTGTTCATTGAGGCCCTCTGGAACGAGGGTCCTCAGGATCTGGATCCAATACATCTCAGTTTTTTTCAGTCTGTCAAAGGCATCAGGCAGGTATGCACGTACTGAATCAATAAGTGTGATGTGAAAGAGATCCGGGTCATTATTGTGGTGAGTGGAGAAGTGACGTGGCTCTCCTTTTACATCTATAGTGACGAATGAGCGGACTTCCGCCCGCTCGCGTCACTAGTTGTTGGGCGGAAGGGGAGTCGGCGGCGAGTTGCCGCCCTCTCCTCTTCACGTGGTGCGGGATGTCTCCTCTCAGGTCCGCCGGGGGCGTGGCTTGGCGGAGACGCGCTTCCGCGCTCACAGCCCAGCAATAGAGTAGCCGTTTGCCCCTTGTGAGACTGACGTAGAGTGAGAGGTGGTGACACTCCACTTCAAATGATCCTATGAGGTAGGCAGCAATGTAGTTCTCTATCAGGTTCACTTGGTAGGACCTGATTTGATTGGTTGACATTTGCACTAGCAATGCTGATTGGCTGCCTGTACTCCATGTTGTGTATATATAAATGTGTTTGTTCACTTTGTCATTTTTCGACCATGCACAGCTTAGCTTGAGAAAGGGGCTTATTTGCCTCGAAACATCGCATATTTAGCTGTATGCATGTTTTTATTTCAATAAAAGAGCATTGAGACGATTGATGGTGCCGACTTCGTTCCCTCTTCTCTACTAAAGATCCTGGAGTGTTGCCAGGATAGCCGAGGCACATCAGCATTTTGACACAGGGGAGTGCTCCACTACTCTACAGATACAAGTGCAATTTCAACACACACTGTGTGTGCACCCCTGGATCGCAACATGGAGGATCGAGATGTGGACTCTCCCACTTTCTCCTATACGCCAGAGGAGACATCTAGGGTTATGGCACAGGTGTCCACTGAAGTTGCCTTTCTCAACAAGGCAGACGATAAGATGCTACGCAAACAAATTATCAAAGCAGCTAAGATGCACATTACACTGGAACTTCATGCCAAAACTTTGGCTGAATACCATCGCCAACAGAGAATCCCTAGGGGTATGAGATCCAATGTGGCCCCAATCATGTTCCCGACTGACCAACAGTTCTGCCACAAATGGAGTCTAATATGGAACAAGGCTGCGTTTGACTCCATGACGTTGACCATCCAGAAAATCCAGGAAGAACTCCCTAAACTTGAGTCCCAACGTATACAGTTGAAGGAGAAATTGAAAACACTCACTAGTCATGAGGCTTATGAGTTATTCTCTACCGAATTGTTCAATATACTGGAAACACACCAACATCAGATAGAGGCGATTAAACGGGATAAGTTCCATCGGGATGAAAACGATTACAATTCAGGATATGTATACCCGTGGCAAAGACCCATACAGAGACCCCGGGCACCACGGAAACCAAGACAGGGAGGACAAGGAGGACGTGGTGGATCTCGGCCACAACCTTATGGTAATCCACATGAGTCGTCGGATTAGCCCCTAACATCGTCCCAAGAGGGCCTCTCAGACCAGATGTCCAGTCAGGACGGAAGCGGAGGGGCGGACACAGGCGAAGGAGGCATAAGAGAACGCCTGAGATCACGCCAACCAAGACACACGAACAGGAGAACATAGTAGTCAACCTCTCTGCTGTCATGTTGTCTAGTCATCAATTGTCGGTACTTAATCGAGGACTTTCATTTGCCCCAACACATATACCAGATCCACTAGAAATAGACGTGGACCTACAGAGGTTTTTCCGCACAATAAGACTCAAATACTTTTTTTCCATACCACGACCCTTTGAAGGATCCCGCAGAGAAGACTCTGATGATCTATTGAGATTAAAGGATAGTGGACTACGCAACAAGAGTAAATTTCAACCACCATCTTGTCAGATCATTGATATCTATACACAAAAAGTCCAAGGGGAAATAGACTCTCTACTTAGAAAAACCAATATGATGGGCTTAAGGTTTCGTCACAACATCACGACACAGGAGAAATTGGCCGTTCAACAATTGGCAGAAAATGCAACAATTACCATCAAACCTGCCGACAAAGGCGGAGCCATTGTTATCATGGACACAACAAGCTACCGACAGGAAATATTGAGGCAGATTTCAGACACATCTACCTATTTACTCCTGGAGAAGGATCCTCTTCCTGATATTCAGCTTAAAGTGGAAACTGTAATATCTGATGCCAAATCGGCTGGGCTAATAGATGACCAATTGGCCAAATTTCTGACACAGGACTTTCCGATTACTCCCGTCCTTTATATATGCCCTAAAATTCATAAAAGTTTAGTCAATCCCCCCGGCAGACCCATAGTGGCAGGCATTGACTCTGTGTTTGCACCCATAGCAAAATACCTTGAAAAGATTCTGAGTCCTTATGTGATGGCCCTAAAATCCTATTTGAGAGACACTCAGATGTTTCTCAACATTTTGCGCACCTTTCCACCTCTGGAGGGTCCATTTCTGCTTGTTACTCTTGATGTGGAGAGCCTCTATACCTCCATCCCACATGATGGGGGTATGGAGGCTGTCCGTTATGTGTTGGAAACCTCTTCGGATTTTTCACAACAACAGGTTGATTTTGTGTGTAGGCTGCTTGAGATTGTTTTAACGTTAAACTATTTTCGTTTTGAAAACAGGTTCTATCTACAGAGGAAGGGTACGGCGATGGGGTCGAATGTGGCCCCGCCCTACGCTAACATCTTCATGGGAGTATATGAAGACATGTATGTATACACTAATCATTTGTTTCAAAGACACGCTAAATTATGGTATCGTTATATTGATGATGTCTTCTGCGTGTGGGCGAGTCCACATTCGACCCTTGAAGCCTTTGTTTCTGAATTGATGTCCAGATGTACTGATATACGTTTGACCATCCATTACTCTGAAGGCCAGATTAATTTTTTGGATACACTTGTGTACAGACTAGATGACAAATTAAGGACAGATCTCTTCGTTAAACCCACGGATGTCAATTCACTTTTACACTATGGCAGCTTTCATTCCGAGACAACCAGGAGAGCCATACCGATCGGCCAACTGCGCAGGGTTCAGACGATAGTTGATGACGGGGTGACTAGACAGCAGAGGTTGACACAAATGACGGATAAATTCTCGCAACGAGGTTATCCAATAAATATACTACAGTCAGCACATGACAGACTACAGGGAGGACTAGAGGGACGACACAGACGAGTCAGGAAGAACAACACTGACCGTATCCCTTTTGTCACGAGGTACAGCACACAAAGTGAGGACATAGCCAAAATCATCAGGAAACATTGGTACCTTTTGGCCGATAGTTTCCCTGATATATCCTATTTTCAGCGCTCCCCATTGGTGTCATATAAGAGGGCACCAAATTTGAGAGACCGATTGGTACATGCAGACATGGGAAGCACTGACATAGGCAAATCAATCACCACACGCAAGGGCACTTTCCCATGCCTCCATTGTGTGCACTGTAGCTCTGTGACAAAGGGAGAATATGTGAGCCATCCACACACTGGAAAAAAATTTGGGATCAATGGTTACTATACTTGTGACACAGCTTACGTAGTTTAAAATACACCATATAAATGCATCAAGGGGTACTTGGGATGATGTCATCTACAATAAGCAAACATTTAGCAAATGCCATCTTTAATAAAGAGGTACATGCTGCAATAATGTTAAGAAATACTGCTCAAGGCAACTGCATATTTTTTTCTCAGTCTTTGCACTGACATTGATAAATCCACTTGCCTGTGCTTTGGTGATTAGCGCTGCAGCTGTGCACAGTTAGGATTCTACATTTTCACCCAAGATGGGTATTGCATGCAAACAGTTTGTTTGTGAGAACATCATCGTCATCGCTTACAACTGTATAGCGTTGTCATATTCCCTAGCATTTTACAGAGGACATAGAGTCATCCACATCTGTCCCTGGCCCCAGAGAAGTGTACAATCAGCCTGTACAAACCCAGCTGGCCACAAACAAATCAGTGAGTTCAGGTGAGATTTGCCAACTAAATAACGTTTATTTGCTTTAAAACTAAATGGTTTCTCAACTGAATGAATTGAATAACAGCAATTAGATAAAATCTTGCGTGATCATGGACAGAGGCTGACAGTAGTACTGCTCAGGTGCAGAACGCTTCCGTCACGGGAGCATGATGGGGGTGATCACACAGCTAGGCCACACACGTGTGACTGTAGAAATATACCGGGACGACTAGCAGTGGGTTGGAGTGGCCTGTGAAGATGGCGAGGTAACCCACTGCCTAAAGGGGGCTGAAGGAAGCCCCAGTTAACTATAAATACTTCCTTTAGATTTATCTCAGGGTTCCTTCAACTATCAATGATACATTTCTCAAACAAAACATTGATACCTCCCTTGAGAGGAAGAGGAGATTGGCTGAAAATCAGGGATTCCTAGAGCAAGATTCCTAGAGCAAGAGGACAGAGACACGGGGAGCCCAATATGGTGTAAGAAAGAACATGCAGCACGGTGGCGTAGTGGTTAGCGCTCTCGTCTTGCGGCACTGGGTCCCTGGTTCGAATCCCAGCCAGGTCAAGATCTGCAAGGAGTTTGTATGTTCTCCCCGTGTCTGGGTGGGTTTCCTCCTGGCACTCCGGTTTCCTCCCACATCCCAAAAAACATACAGATAAGTTAATTGGCTTTCCCCATAAAAAATTGGCCCTAGACTATGATACATGTACTGCACGATACGTACATAGACATATGACTATGGTAGGGACTAGAATAGATTGTGAGCCCCTCTGAGGGACAGTTAGTGACAAGGCAATTAATACCAGTCCGACGAAGGCTTTTTATAAGTCGAAAGCTCACTGTTTATCCATCTCTAAGTTAGCCAATAAATGGTATCATCCTGATTCAAAACTTCTTGCTAATACTCTGTACAGCGCTGCGTAATACGTCGGCGCTATATAAATACTTAAATAAATAAATGTTTCGAGGCACCCCAAAAATTATAAAACTTGGCTTTCCCCATAAAAAATTGGCCCTAGACTATGATACATGTACTGCACGATACGTACATAGACATATGACTATGGTAGGGACTAGAATAGATTGTGAGCCCCTCTGAGGGACAGTTAGTGACAAGGCAATTAATACCAGTCCGACGAAGGCTTTTTATAAGTCGAAAGCTTACTGTTTATCCATCTCTAAGTTAGCCAATAAATGGTATCATCCTGATTCAAAACTTCTTGCTAATACTCTGTACAGCGCTGCGTAATACGTCGGCGCTATATAAATACTTAAATAAAAAATAAATAAATTTTTCGAGGCACCCCAAAAATTATAAAACAAAAACTGTTTTAAAAGAAGGTATGTGCTGGCTTACCTTCCTGTAATCACCTGGTCACATTTTTCACACTCGTTGAGAGGCAGAGGAGAGTCACTGATAATCAGGGATTCCTGGAAGAAAAGGATAGGAACACCAGGAGCCCAATGTTTGGTATTTTGATATTTATATTGATGTACAGCAGAGTCTCTGGTTCCCAGCACTGGTGGGGATCGCCTGGTGGCAGATACGTGTGCTTGCCGGTTGCTTGAGCAACCATCTGAAAAAGCACTAACCTCCCGCCTCCTGTGTTAAATAAAATACTCAGAGTGTCTAGCGCCATCTTTTAACCTTCCTTTCACTTTCTGAATGCTGAGGCCCTTGTGCACGGCTCCCGGCGTGTTGCCTGACCCACATCGAGTCACATGACACGCCAGGAGCCATGCACAGATCCTGGAAAGCAGCTAGGAGAGAAAGGTAGACTAGAAGATTGCACTGGACACTTTCTGGACACGTAGAGTATTTTAATCACAACAAAATCCCCCCCCAAAACAGTCTCTTCAACCTTAGGTACGCCTGAGTTCCAGATGTTCCAGAGTTCCAGATGTTCCAGAGTTCCAGATGACGGGGATTTTGCTGTACTTACAATCAAGAGTTCGGTACTCACAAACCTGGGTTGTTCCGAATTACAACCAGCTATCATGCATATGGGGAGGTACCTTACCCACTTACCCTTTATCTCTGCAGGTTCTTGTGGTCGCATTCCAAAATGATAATATGTTTAGGGAAGCACAAAACCAAAAACCTGATGACTACAACTAGGATAGAGGGAGGCAACCAAAATATATCTAAAACAGTTAAAAATTGTTTTAAAAGGAAGCAAGTGTTGTCTTACCTCCAAAAATACAGAGGAATAAGTGTGACAATGCTTATTCAAAAAGCACTTAGTGCTTGGGGGAAGTGTGTTGGGGAAGTATGCAGGGTTGTGAAGCAGAGCTGGTTGAGGCCCCATTCACACTTGAACAGAAGTGCTGCACCTGCGCAGAACACTCCAGTCCACGTGAGGACGATTGGGAGCAGTGCGGTCGTATGCAGGTGCAGAAGATCCCGACTTGGTGAGGTCAGCATCTCCAACTGAGGTGATCCCGAGACACCGGAGCTGCGTCAAGGGACAGATCGGCTGCCAGGGGCTAGAGGAAGCTCTAGCTAAGTAGATCTCTCTTTTTTTATATCCTCGGACATATCTTTTAAGTTAAAAGTCTCTTCTGGATGTACTATGCACGGCATTTGTTGTTCCTTTCTTATGTTCTTTAATCAGGATGGCATCTTCCTGTATCCTGCCATTAAATAATTAGCATTCCAGCGGTGAAGCTGATAATTGGCTGGCGCTCTGAGATGTTTTATGAATGCACAATGAGTATTGGTGATTCCATTAGCATATTTTATTGCTTACATTTGTAGGACACATTGTTTCTCTGGTACATTCCATACCTCATCTAAAGTGCCTGAGAAATCTCTTTTCATTTTGTTCTGCAACTGTTTTTCTTTTTTTTCTTTTTTTTCTTTTTTTTTTTTGAGATGTGCTCATGTATTGTCTTCAAGACTGCAATGTATTTATTTGCCACGGAGTCAACTTCAGTCATGCTTTATTGTTTTCTGTCTCTAGAGTTTCATTTATATGCTGTATGTGCACCCAACCAGAACCTCCTCACCTAGTCCCAAGTGAACAATTTCCAGACACCGGAATCTTTTGCACAAATTGGCACGTGAGATAAATTAAATGTGTAGGTGCAGAGCAAGGGGAAAACCGCTGAAAAAGTTGAACACTTAGGGATCCTCACTTTATCACTGGCTAGAATAATGTCTGCATAGTGCCTGTATTAATATGGGGTAATTTATCAAACAGGAAATCAGTCAGCAGATACTTTTAGCAGACAGCATTGTGTGTTCTCCTTCCCTGGAGAAACTTTCTAAGCTGCTAGTTTTCTATATACCAATGGTGTGTGTTCAGGCACAATCTGAACCTGCTCAGACACTAATGATCCATCCAGGTATTTCTTTTTTTATGAATTTATGTAGTGCCGACATATTACGCAGCGCTGTACAGAGTATATATTGCCTTGTCACTAACTGTCCCTCAGAGGGGCTCACAATCTAGTCCCTACTATAGTCATATGTCTATGTATGTATTGTGTAGTGTATGTATCATAGTCTGGGGCCAATTTAGGGGGGAAGCCAATTAACTTATCTGTATGTTTTTGGGATGTGGGAGGAAACCGGAGTGCCTGGAGGAAACCCACACAGACACGAGGAGAACATACAAACTCCTTGCAGATGTTGTCATGGCTGGGATATATTATGTTTAATTTTAAAGGAAATTTGTAGTAATGAAAATATGGCGGGCGTCATTGATAATCTTTTTTTTACAAAATACCAATAACCCAAGTGTCACACTAACCCAAGGAGTCAGAGAGTGGTCAAGACATCTAAAAAGGTTGCCATAGTAAAAAGGGCAACAGAGATAGCCGCTAGTAAAATAGCAGTAAATGTAAAGATTTTACAGTTAATTCCGATGCTAAAACATCTGCAACCTTTACCGACATTTTACTATGACCCAATCTAACTTTACCCTCACATGAGCCCTCCCTAACCAATCCCCTGTGATGATGCCTAGACTTAAAGGGATACTGTAAGGGGGTCGGGGGAAAATGAGCTGAACTTACCCGGGGCTTCTAATGGTCCCCCGCAGACATCCTGTGTTGGCGCAGCCACTCCCCAATGCTCCGGCCCCGCCTCCGGTTCACTTCTGGAATTTCTGACTTTAAAGTCAGAAAACCACTGCGCCTGCGTTGCTGTGTCCTCGCTCCAGCTGATGTCACCAGGAGTGTACTGCGCAGACACAGTCCATACTGGGCCTGCGCTGTGCGCTCTTGATGACATCGGCGGGATCGAGGACACGGCAATGCAGGCGCAGTGGTTTTCTGACTTAAAGTCAGAAATTCCAGAAGTGAACCGGAGGCGGGGCCGGAGCATCAGTGAGCGGCTGCGCGGGCACAGGATGTCTGCGGGGGACCATTAGAAGCCCCGGGTAAGTTCAGCTCATTTTCCCCCGACCCCCTTACAGTATCCCTTTAACCCCCCAGCAATGCCTAACCCTAAGTCCCCGTTCCCTATGCTTAATACTAAGGACCCCGCCAGTGCCTAACTCTAAAGACCCCCTCCAGCCGATGTCTTGGGTGCCACCATAGGTGCAGGGCCGTCTTCAGGGTATTACAGGTGGGACTGCAGTATGGGACCTGAGTGAGTCTGGGGCCCAGCAAACAATGCTATAAATATGGGCCGCTGCTGCAAGTCTGTCACAGAATGCACAGACTGGCAGTGAGTGTGGCTGTGTGCGCTTTGGCCGGCCGATTATGCATTGCGATTTTCTGTGATTTTGCCATACTTTGTCATTCTGATTTCAGTGAATGAGAATCACATCACAATCGCTGAGAAAATGGTGTATGAAGCGTGTTTGCGATTTTCGCAAATTGCAAGCGCTGCTCAAGCACTGCAGTGAGAATAATCCCATAGGTTTACTTGTGTCACAGCGCTTTGCTGAACGCCAGAAATCACCTTAAATATAAGGGGTTCAACTTATAGGGGGGAGGGAAGTAAGGGGGGCCTAGTAGGTTTTCCCAGTATGGGGCCCAGAAATTTCTGATGACGGCCGTGCACAGGTGCCTATGTTAATAGCCGCGAGCAGGTAATAAAAATAATGGGTGCCAGGGCCACATTTTACCGGGTACCTGTTTGGGTCAGGACACCTAATCAGCATTCTGAGTTCCAGAAGGTATTAGAGGCAGAGGATCAGTACAGCATCCAAGCAAGTAACATTTTAAGGTGAACTGTAACTCTAAGTAGAAAATTTAATTTCTTTAATAGTGTTTCAATATACTGTGTTGGGGGATGGGGGGTGTACAAGTGGCCACAGAATGAGTGGAAAGTAGGGAACACAGGCAGAGGCAGCCTAATACTGCCATGCGGGAAGGGGGGGGGGGGGGGGGGGTTGGTGTGCACAAAGGGTATACTATACTGCTTTGGGTGGGGGGGGGGGGAGCACAGAGGCAGATGGATACTGGTCTTGGGGAGGGGGAAGCACAGGGGCAGCCTAATACTGCCATGGGGGGGCTGGGGGGCACAGATGGTATATAGTACTGCTGTGCAGGCAAGGTAGGGAGCACAGAGGCAGCAGCAGTGGCATAGCAATAAGGGATGCAGAGGATGGGAACACACCAGGGCCCTTGGGCAAGAGGTCTCCCCTCCCTTAATGGAGGAATGGAGCCGTGCCGAAATGCAGCGAAGGACCAGGAACATTTCAGGGAGCTAAAGGAGCCCCAGGTATGTATATCCACGAAACATTACACCCCCCAACACACACACACACACACACACACAGTAAGTTACACTACACATGAGAGGTAAAGGTGCAGCTGCTGCCCTCACCTGCAGGCTGCTGTCTTCCAAGAAACACTGATGCCCGATCTCCCAACATGGCTCACACAAACGTTGTTTTCATGAGCTTCACTACCCCTGCTCCCACCGCCGCTCAACCCTTCAGAAGCAGCCAGGACAGGACCCCCCTTTGGCTACGGGCCCCACAGCAGACACTATGGTTGCTATGGCAGTCCTCTTTACTTGGTTGTTATCCCTATTGCATTATACATTCTGCTACAAATGAGAATGTATTTTTTTTTACCATTGCAAGCTTTAACATATTATATTTCCCGTTTTGCATTGTTTACATGGGAGATGTTTGTACACTATATCTTTAACAATTGTACTTACTAATGGCAGAACAGATTGTTTCAGCTCTAAACAAGCTCAAATTGTTGTGGTCTGAATATTTTGTTTTCTCATGATCTCATGATATCTCTTCTATCAACGATTTGTAAATAGATTTGTTTACAATCCAAAGCACGGGCAGCATGGTGGCGTATTTATTAGCAGAGGGCCCCCGGTTCGAATCTCAGCCAGGTCAACATCGGCAAGGAGTTTGTATGTTCTCCCTGTGTCTGCGTGGGTTTACTCCGGGCACTCCGGTTTCCTCCCACATCCCAAAAACATACAGATAAGTTAATTGGCTTCCCCTAAATTGGCCCTAGACTATGATACATGCACTACACGATACATACATAGACATATGACTATGGTAGGGATTAGATTGTGAGCTCCTCCAAGGGACAGTTAAGTGACAAGACAATATATACTCTGTACAGCGCTGCGTAAGATGACGGCTCTATATAAATACTAAATAATAATATCCTTGCTCTCCATGGGGGAATTGACTTCCTAGGCCTAGTGCACACCGGAGCGTTTCCGCTGCTGTTTGCGATCTGCTTGCGGGTGCGGATCCGCTAGGGTAATGTATTTCAATGGGCTGGTGCACACCAGAGCGGGAGGCGTTTTGCAGAAACGCATACTCCCGGGCTGCTGCAGATTTTGGATTGCGGATGCGTTTCTGCCTCAATGTTAAGTATAGGAAAACCGAAAAACCGCTGTGAAAAACGGCACTTCAGAGCGGTTTGCCAGGCGTTTTTTGTTACAGTAGCTGTTCAGTAACAGCTTTACTGTAACAATACATGAAATCTACTATACCAAAACCGCTACACAAAACCGCAAAACGCTAGCTGAAACGCTGCAGAAAAATAAGAAAAAGCGTTTCAAAATCTGCTAGCATTTTGCGGATCTGCTAGCGGTTTTTGGTGTGCACCAGGCCCTACTGTCTATCCTACATATATTTTGAACATAGTTGCCCAGAGCTTGTAGAGGGTCAGTTTGGCTTGGGTTGAGATAGGGACTGGAGAGAATGTTAGAAGGGTACATGTTGGATGTAAAGTTTTTGTTGTTAAAACTCATCTACATGCATCTGTCAAAAAAATAACCCAAGCTCAGCAAGAAAAAGCACACAGATGTAATTTTTTAAAAATATGTTCTTTACACAGGCTTTCCTCTCAAACAGCAATGAGAATGCATCACATGTCTGAATGGGACCCAGGGACACAGCGTGAAGGGTCATATTTACAGTTATATTAAAATGGGTAACAAAAATGTGCATGTACCATGTTTAACCTACACACCACTATAGGTATACAAGGCTAAAGTGGATCCACTGGTGGTAGGAGAATGATTGCAATAGAGTGTGTATGCTTAAGAGTGTGAGCCGGGCTTAAGACTTGGGTATGGCAGCATTGAGGAAGATGGCAGCCATGGCATCTCCAGACCAAGGCTCCAGCAAGCAACAGTGAAGCTGCAGGGGGTGACTGACAGGGGGCAGCAGAGAAAGCCTACCAGGATGCCAGTGGCTATCATGCTAGCACCCGTTACTCTAAACTCTATTTCCACTCACCCCCGCCCACTTCATCGTGTGATTGACATCATCCCTCCTCCCACTGGCCACATTACGATCATTTTTGGGTTAAATGCTGGCAACATTATGATTATTTTATGGTGAAATGCTGGCCACATTATGATTATTTTATGGTGAAACACTGGCCACATTACGATTATTTTATGGTGAAACGCTGGCCACATTACGATTATTTTATGGTGAAATGCTGGCCACATTACGATCATTTTATGGTGAAAAGCTGGCCACATTACGATTATTTTATGGTGAAATGCTGGTCACATTATGATTATTTTATGGTAAAACGCAAGCCACATTATGATAATTTTTTGCTGGAACGCTGGCCACATTACTATTATTTTATGGTGAAACGCTGCCCACGTTACAATTATTTTCTAGTGAAATATTGCGGATTTAGGATTATTTTCTGGTGATACGCTGCTGCATTATGATTGTTTTCTGGTGCAAGATTGGCGCATTTTGATTATTTTATGGTGAATCACTGCTTGCATTTCATATGTCAGAGGTAATGGTTCTTGCATTTCTTGTGTCGGAAGTAATAGTTCTTGCATTTCATGTGTCGGAGATAACGGTTGTTGCATTTTATATGTTGGAGGTAATGGTTCTTGCATTTCATGTGTTGGAAGTAATGTTTCTTGCATTGCCGCCTCACTGTTCTGCATTACATTACAGTTAGCCCTGCTCACATGACATCATGACCATACCCATTTTTTCACCGCATTACCGAAAAAAAAATGTGCTCAAACATTATGCCCCCTTCACATTTCTGACTGCCCCCTCATATGCCCCCTCACAGACCCTACTCCACAAATAAACGCATGCTTAGCTGAGCTTCAGGAGTGGATGAATAATAATTGGCTAAAACTTAATGCTGACAAAACTGAGGTTCTTGTTATCGAGGGCCAGGGCTCAACAGCAAAGCAGCTCCAGTCTCAACCAACACCGCTAAGGATAGGGAGCTCAGACCTGAACAACTCAGACTGTGTGCGCAGCCTGGGAGTACTGATTGCTGGGAAATTAAGCTTCAGGAATCAAATCTCAGCTGTTGTGAAACATTCCTTCTTTCACCTAAGGAATATTGCAAGGATTAAACACCTAATTCCTTCAGAGGATCTTCCAACCCTAGTTCATGCCTTCGTCACATCAAGGTTAGACTACTGCAACGTCCTCTACACAGGCCTGCATAAGAAAGACTTACGCCGCCTGCAATTAGTACAGAATGCCGCCGCAAGGCTGTTAACGAGCCAACCCCGCCATTGCCACATAACACCAACCCTGAGCTCACTCCACTGGCTACCGATAAAATGGAGAATTCTGTTTAAGATTGGCTTACTGACATTCAAATCCTTGCACAATCTGGGCCCTGGATATCTGAAGGACTTGTTGCAACTACATCACACCCCCCACAATCTTAGATCAAAAGGACGTAACACCTTGGTCACCCCCAGAGTCCACCTCAAAACCTTTGGAGACAGAGCCTTTTGTCATGCTGCCCCTACACTTTGGAACTCCCTGCCACACCCAATCAGGACAGCCCCATCCCTGGAAGCATTTAAGTCTAAACTGAAAACCTAACTTTTCAGTCTGGCATTCATGAACATCTGACTATCTCCTCTGTAACACAACCCAGCCTGAAACCCTGTATTAATCTGAGACACAGCTATGCGCTTTGAGTCCTATGGGAGAAAAGCGCTTTACAAATGTTATTGTATTATTGTATTGTATATGTGCCTTTCTAGAACTGGCCCTGCCCCTTCATAGCAGCAAAATACATAGGTAGCCTGAAGGCTAGTGATGCTTCTGCACAGCACTGTGCCCCGATTTGTTTCCCGATCCCAGATAATTGCATGTCTGTACTTTAGCTTTAGAGTTTTATATCCAGCACATTACACACATGTTCAATTGGACTGAGATCTGAGTAATTTAGAGACCAAAGAAAACACAATTCAAAAGACCAGATCTTCTGCTCCATGATCCAATTCTGACACTCTTGACCATTGTAGGTATTTTCAGGAGTCAGTGGGGACACTGATTTGTCTGCAGCTACACAGCCCCATACACTGCAAGTTGCAATGCATTGTGGGTACTGACGCGTCTCATTGCCAGCATGAAGCTTTTTTAGCACTACAATAGCTCTTCTGTGGGAATGAAACAGACGGGCTAGTTCTCACTCACCACATGCTTTTTTGAGTATTGGCTGCCCATAACCCTGTTTCTTTTTCACCAGTTGATACATACTAAACACTGCATACTGAGGATACCCTACAGGAGCTTTTTGGAGATGCTCTTGTCGAATCTAGCAATCACAATTTGGCTGTAGTGGGTAATCCAGATTCGCATGCTTGCCGTTTTTTGCCCAGATTCTCATGCTTGCCGCTTTTTGCCTAGATTCTCATGCTTGCCGCTTTTTGCCCAGATTCTTATGCTTGCCGCTTTTTGCCCAGATTCTTATGCTTGCTGCTTTTTGCCCAGATTCTCATGCTTGCTGCTTTTTGCCCAGATTCTCATGCTTGCCGCTTTTTGCCCAGATTCTCATGCTTGCCGCTTTTTGCCCAGATTCTCATGCTTGCCGCTTTTTGCCCAGATTCTCATGCTTGCCGCTTTTTGCCCAGATTCTCATGCTTGCTGCTTTTTGCCCAGATTCTCATGCTTGCCGCTTTTTGCCCAGATTCTCATGCTTGCCGCTTTTTGCCCAGATTCTCATGCTTGCCGCTTTTTGCCCAGATTCTCATGCTTGCCGCTTTTTGCCCAGATTCTCATGCTTGCAGCCTTTTGCTGCTTCCAGCACAACTTCAAGAATTGACTGACAGAATGTTTTTAATGTTGAGGCCTACCGGTGGGTATCTCGAGTGAATGAGTGTGTGTGTCTTTAAGAGGATTCGTAACTGATGCCTGATCATGGCAGACAAAACATTATAGCTGTTCCCAAATGTAAAAGAGCTCATTAACACCAATGCCTGCTCGCATAATCCGGTGACTCTTTGGGAGAAACCCGTACAGTGAGCATGAATCAGGCATTTCTTTGTAGCCGGGGAACAAATATATGGAGGCAGCTTACACAGCAAACAACACGTCTTCTCTTCCAGCAGCTGCGTGGCTGTGTGTATTCATCTGCTATTCCTTCAGATGCCACCATCAGAATTCATTACAGTCAAACTCAGGTAAAAAGTTCACATCTCTCCATACCAACATTGCAATCTTCTATCTGCTGTTTGTAATTTAAAGACATTTTATGCTACTCGTATCTTTCCATGCCAGCCTGGAAATATAATTAGGGGGCAACAGATAGGGGGTGTAGAGAAGGCCTCTGCTGGAGAGGAAAGAGGCAGTTTATAAAGATTTTCAAGTGTAATTGCTCATTCATGAAAAATGGATGTTTGTAAATTTCAATTTGCAGCTAACAATTATTATTTTTTTTAATTTGTCAGTAGGAACAACAGAATACCCAAGCAGCTCGGGTGACCAAAAACTACTTAGAAAGTATAGGGGACTAAAAGGGACTGAAAAGCTTTCCTACTAAAAAAGCAATGCTTAGTGTGGTTTGCCTTCTTTAAATAGAAGGTATTTGCAATAATTCAGATTTAAAGTGGACCTGAACTCCTGAACAGGACAGAAGGAAAACGTAGAGAAATGCACCCTATATGTATTTAGAGAGTTTAGCCTGTTTAATTCCCTCTCATTTGTGTCCTATCACAAGTTGTAATTTGACCACTCCCCTGACTGCTATGGCAGAGATGGCAGATAAGCTTATTTGAAAGCACAGGATATTAATAATATGTCTGCTTCCATAAAAGCAGGAAGTAGAAACAGTGCAGATTTATTGCAGGATTTGTATCAGCTGTAACCAAGAAATGTTTTTTGTTTAAAGGTTATCATGCGGTTGAGTACCTTTTAGAGCAGAAAGGACGTTCTGAGTTCCGGTCCACTTTAAGTGTGTAACTGTGGTTACCCACAATGCACCACTACTGAATATGCAAATTAGCCCCTCTGTGCCCCTGAAGCCAGGCTTAATAGCCTTTCTTTGCAACCACAGCAGCTGTACACTGTTTTATGTACAGCGAAACAAACATGCACAGAGCAGGAAGTAACAATTTTGCACCAACTGAAGTGTCTTTGTCCCAATGGCTGAGAGACATGACCACTCCTACGTTGTGCCCTTTGAAAGAACACCCCACAAGGAGGCAGAACAATAGGGGACTGTATTTGTGACATCACATCCGATCAAAGTGTTATCAATCGGTTTGTGGATCAATTTGCACATATGTGATCGAAAATAGCCTCCGATTGATTGAAGGTGGAAACATGGAACTAAAATCAACCCTAGTATTGATTACTATTTGATCAATTAATTTATTTTGAATCGATCCCAATTATCGATAGACCGATCGATCGTCCTATAATCAATCAGTTTATGGCCAGCATTAGGCATAATTATGTTTACTAAGGTGTATGGGAGGCCAATTTTGCATATCTGGGTGGAAGAACTGTATCTCTTGTCTCCCTTTGTTACAAACCTGGAACAGATGAAGTGATTAAAGCACACTTACGCTCCCATTAATGGCCCTTTTCCACTACCCTGCATTTGCAAAGTGATTTGTATCTCTAATGGATCACAAAACGCAGGGTACAGTAAAACTAATGGACACGGCAACAGCGATCCAATTGTGTTGCGATTTTGTCCTGAGCGCAAACATCGTCCTGCTGCATTTTGGATGCAACTGAACTCTACTATACTGAGTATAGTAGTTCAATCGCAATCGCATTAGTGTAAATTAGTTTGAAACATGATGGCATTGCAGCGCGATTGCGATTGTGTTTCATAGTGGAAAAGAGCCCTTAGGGCTCACTCACACTGTAGGGTTAATTTACAAAACCTTATCTATAAGAAAACCCTTTGCTATAGGGCAACGTAAAAATACAAAAATGGAATTAATGCCTCATTCACACCTAAAGTTGAAAATGCAAAAACGTTTTGCGTTTTTGTGGCCTTTTTTATTCCCCTCCCGGCGGTCCACTGTGCTCTGCGTTTCTGGTAAAAGCACTTTTCTAAGCACTTTTCCAGATCGGTTTTGTAATTCACTCCCTGATGCAAGTCAGGAAGTGAACTCTTTGACCTGGAAAAGAATAAATACAATGTATTTATTAAAAAAAACGCGAACACAATCGCCGCATAAAGCGGTTTTGTGAGCGTTTAGCGCTCTTCATTTACCTTCCATTATAGCAAAAACGCCCCAAAAATGGTACAGGCACCGCTTTGCTGAATGCACAGCACACGAATTGCGCCAATATGAACCTTCTTCTAGAGATTTTTCGAACAAGCGCTTTGTGGGCGATTTTAAAAATCACCTGCGCTTGAAAAAATGCAGAAAACGCCCCTAGTGTGAACGAGCCCTCAAAATAACATCACAGTTAAGTTCATCGGGTTTTTCAATTTACTCAGAAGGATTTTATTGCTTGGAAAGTGATCAGAAGTTATTTTATAGATAATGCAGCACTCTTCCATTCAGTGTAATTTAATGGGGTGAGCACTGAAAAGGTAGGAAAGTGGTGGTTATGCATTGCATTAAAGGGTTATGGAGTCCTTGATCTAGCGTCTGTTTATATATGCACAATAACACTTTAAAAAGACTTCCCTACACAGATGGGTTATTGAATTCATTTAGAGGTATGGGAGTCCATTAGCTGGTTCCATGGGCTATGGGTCGTTGATCTTTATAAAATGCAGATTTAAAGTGTGGTTCATATTCGAGATGGGTTTGCAATGGCCGGCCAGAGTAGACAGGGCAGTATCTGCTCTGGTGGTCCATTGTGGTCCAGAGCAGATGTTCTTTCACCATAGACTCCTATGTGAAGTGCATCCATCATCCGGAAAGACAGTTTTGGTCGGGACTCTGTCCTACACTAACTGCAACAGATCCATTGCAAGATGACATGTGTGATCAGATGTTATTATTTTCTTTATTTTTTATTTATATAATGTATACTTGTGTCCCTGTATAAATACAAGTAGAACTACAAGTGCTCCCGAAAATGGATGGCTCTGTACTGCGGCTCCCAAAGCCTTTGACCAGTTGGTTGAATACACACAACAAGGATGACAGTGCTGGAATGAGGGGACAGAAAAGGTTCAACAGAATCCAGAATCTTCCCTCTGTATAAGTAAATATCAGTCCTTTTTATCATCGCTTCAATTTCCTGTAACCTTCTGTAAGCAGTCTTAAAAAATAAACAACATAGGGAACTGCAACTTTTGTTATTTAGACAAAACTAGGTTAACTTAAAAATGCACATAATCATTGTTTGCAGAATACTGAATTAACCCGTGTTTTGTTTTTGTTCTTTAGAGTTTGTCCGTAATCTCCGGAGGAAAATTGGTGTTACATTTATATGTTGCAAATAAAACAAGCAACAAAAGAGGTTAATTTCATGCTTCAAATGATTAAGTTGTGTACTCAAGCATAAAGACCTACTTTGGCTGCTTCCGGACAGCGTTGACTGAAATCTATGCCCTGTTTGGATGCTGTGATTACTGCCAGGGCATAGATGTCACTCACCCCTATCATTGCTGTCTCCCCGCTGTGCCTCACTTGTCCTGCTGTCGGTATGACAGCAGCACTCTGTGAGCCGATCAGGAGCCAATTTCATTGGCCCCTGCCCTGTCATCACTGTGAGCCATTCTCATTGGCTTACACTGATCACAGGGTCAGGAGCCAATGAAAGCGGATCCTGACCAGCTCACAGAGATCTGCCGTCATAGAGCAGCCGTTCTGAGGTGATGGTTGTTCGGCGTTAATGGCGATTCAATACGACGATTTGTGGGTATGCACAGTTTTTGGTACCAGCAGTCTCTGGTCCCTAAGGGGCCAGAGACCACTGGTACTAAAGGGGCTAAAAACAGTGCAATATTATTATTATTATTATTATTATTATTATTTAGTATTTATATAGTGATGACATAAAATACTTTTCCTACAGCCATCACTATCAATTGAGAAATATCTCTGGTGAATTTCAAATAAGGAATCACGAAAGTAACTACTTTAAAAAATAATTGTATTTCATTCTGACACCAGTACAGTGTCTCTCTGTAGAAAAGGTTTGTTTGGTGATCCACACTCTGAGGTTGCAGTGAACTTGGAAATACATGATATAACTGTAGTAACGAGAACAGTCAGCAGACTAGGCTTCATGTGACTAGGAGGAGGCGCTGGAAGGTAGTGAAGCAAGTCAAGGCCGGGTCACACTGTTATACACACTCTTGTCAGGTTTATGATTAAGCTCTGAAAGCAAAGAGGGTCATTTCAGATAGGTCAGTAAATGATGCAAACCATAAATTGCCCTAATCTCCATCATTACTGCTGGTGTCCTTAATTAAGTAGAACATTTGGTTCCTATCTGTGGGGATTTGGTTTAAGCCTTGCACTGAGGTGGGAAATAGGTAACTTTTGTTTTATTGTGCTTCAAAAGTCTTGTAAAGTTTGTAAGTATAAACAGCAAGTGTTTCAGCTAAGCTACGTTAATGAGGATCAGCTGGCATGCCCTTAACTGCAGACAAGCCCAAGTACAGTCCCTTTACAACTCCTATAATTATCTTCATTATTCTGTTCAGTACAACCATAATGGCATTAGTAATAATTAAAATAAATAAACACATGGGAAGGTAGTGGAGGTAATTGTTCACGGCAGAAGATTTATATAAGTTATACGCTATTAAAGTACAAAACTAAGCATGGAATGGACGCCACAAATGCAAGTGATTGCACTCTGTTAGCCAGTAGCAAACAGTAAAGCATTTGAGGTGCTAAAAGTGTAAAGCATGACATGACCAACAGAAGAGCACATATTTGGTATGGCGTCTGTAAAAGCCAGTCTACTTTACAGCAGAGTAGGGTAGGTTCACATCGCGGGCGGGTTTCCACTGGGGTGCAGTGTCTGTTTCCTAATCGAACGCAGCACCCCTACTGCTGCGAAATTGCATCTGAATTGCTCTGTCGTGCCCTGCAGCTGGAACTTTTGGGGGACCACACGTGATTTACTTGCACCCTATTGATTTCAATAAGCTGAGTTTCTGCATCCAGAATCACGTGCGGAAAACGGCTAGTGGAAGTAAGCCCTTACATGTGGGGGAATTACACACGCATGCCCGTATGCATTTTTTTCTGTACACCATGCACATTCATTTGTTAAAATATGTCCGCCATTGTCCAAAGCAACACGATGTAAAATATATAGAGAATGCATGCAGTGTTGGCTGCAGGCTGTATGAAATGTTTCCACGCATAGTGGACAATGCAGAGGGAAGCCATTATCATAAGGTGTGCATTAGATTGCGTTTTGTGATGTAGGAAAACATGCCTGAAATTTAGGCAGTGTGAACCCTGCCTCAAGCTGCATACAGATTCTCAATTTTCAGCACTCATGACAATCACTTGTGATCATCCTATATAATAAAACCCATAGTGTTCCTACGTCGTCCTCCTCCTGTCTGTGTGTCAGTGGTTTTGCGCTACTGCGCATGTATTGGGACAGGAGGAGGTTGGGGACAGGGGGGCAGGCGGCTGTCGGTGCGGGAGGCGGCGGGCATGGCGGGTGTGCGGACGCACGTGCGTTCATGGCGATTTTGCAGTCGTTTGGCAGCCACGTGCGTGCGCACTGATATGCAGGACAGACCTAGAACCTGTTTTTAAATGGACTTAGGTCCCCTAGTCTAACATAAAACAGCTGTTGATGTTGGTTTCTAAGTGATTCTGCAGTGTGGATTGCTGGTCAACATTGTGGGGCTCCTGTACTAATATTACTAAAATTAGTACAGGAGCCCCGCAATGTTGTTTAGCAATCAACAGTGCAGACTCATCAAACAACCAACATAAACAGCTGCTGTTACTCTACATCTCCTGCCGCTTGCCTCCCCACCATGGAACAGAACAGTGTACTCAACTGCAGCCAAGCAATATGTCTGTACAGAGAGGTTATTTGGAACTGTCACCTAGAATGATCAATAACAACAAGTTGGGAGCCAATGACTTGCCTCACAGAGCTTTGCCACGATAGAGATGGCAGAGTGGGTGGGCTGAGGCGACGGGTGTATAAATCATTGACACCCCCTTTCCTCAACAAATAATTATTATACAGTCAGAAGAATGTAGCTGTTTGAGCCTGCAATTCTTTATTTCAGATTTTTGGAGTGATTGCGATTTTCATGCAGCAGTGAGCTCAAGGTGGATCCTCACCCAGCTTGAATATAAAGAAAAGTATTTACCATGGTGCCCAACTTTGGACACAGTAAAAGGTATTACAGGTACATTACATTTATTGTGATGGCGAAAAATAATGTTTTTTTTTTTTTTAATTATTATTATTCTTCATTATGTACAGAGTTTAATCCCGTTTTAATTTTAATATTCAGCACAATTATATGAGTGAATTTGAATATTAGGTCTTCCAAGTTGATTCCAAGTTGAAATTTCATGTCTTTAGTTCCTGACATAAATAGCCAGTGATCCCCCCTCCCCCCCCCCCCCCCACTTCACACACACACTCACCACACACACTAAAAAGACACATGGTATTACTTTCCTCCCAATTAGTGCTCCCAGAGATCTCTGATAGTGACACCTCAAAATAAAGAGAATTTACTCACCTATCAGGTGACTCTACTGGCCTCCAACTCCGCTCTCTGGATTTCAGTACAGTAGCTCTGGCTGCAAACCTCCCTCCCTGCGCTGAGCCGGGTAGCAATATAGTAATACAAAATAATATTTCTTTCTGCAGCTCCAGCTTGTATCATTCTATTCTCTCCATTCACACCCCAAACTGCAATCACCAACCGCCGCTCTCCCCCCTCAACCTTCCCTTTTAGCCTCTCTTCACACTCCAATCCTCAATCACCAACTGCTGCTCTCCTGCTCATCCTTCTCTTTCAGCCTCTTTTTCCTCTCAGTAGCTACAGTACATACTGTACATTTTGGCCATGACTCATAATCAGGAAGCTACGGCGGTGCCAGCTGCAGCCAGAGTGAAGAAAAGTAAACATTTGTTGTGTAAGTATAGCAATAAACAATAACCTTAGTTTATATTATTATCTCAGTCCTCCATTCTGTAATATTTTATTGTATTCTGGAAAATTCTATTATACAACAGTCTAGAATATTTTAGTATATAGTAGACTACTCTTTTCTAGAACAGCCATTACCTAATGTGCCAAGATGAGTGTGGACCTGATGACATTATAATACTCAGGATGGTGTAAATAGAAGGACGGTGGAGCCAGCACATCACTTAGAGTCCAGCTCTCCTCCATACCCTTATTCCTCACAAGGTGAAATTTTGACAGATCTCTCATGGAGTAAGTATCTCAAGGAGGTAAGTGTATCATCAATCAAAAGTTGCCATGTTTGGGTGTGCCTTAAGACTTGGAGCTTGACATCCCCCTGCCCTATGTTGAAAAAAAAAAGTCCTACGGTACTGACAATAAAGCAAACAAAAAAAACAAAACTTTAAGAGCGAGTAGGTTACAACAGTTGGCTACTTTTCAAAATACTTATGCCAATTCCTATTATCAACACTATTACTATTAAATATAACCTGGATTATGCATAAATTGTCATTTTGGAATCCAGCAGATCTGTGCTTCTTAAAGCGGAATATAACCCTGCATTTTAACTTTGCTCTAAAACATTATATTTACAGCATATTATATGCAAAAAGCATTTTTTTTTACTAGACCAGCATTGGAAGGGTTAAACACAGAGGTTTAAAGTTCCGTGGAGAGATATGCAGAAGTTCAGATTGTTACATTCTATTTAGTTGAATGTATCTATTGATAAATGTTACACACTCTTTGGCTGTCCTCCAGCTCCTTCTCAGTCAGAGAGAGTGAGTCACATTCAACACTTAGATACATTCATGTAAACAAAATGTATCTATGTCAGCTTCGAAAGCGTCTGCAAAAATCTCTAGGAACTTTAAAGCTCTGTGTAACCCTTCCAATGCTGATCTAGTAAAAAAATAAATGCTGGTTGCATATAATATACTGTAAATAATGTTTTAGAGCAAAGTTGAAATGCTGGGTTATATTCCGCTTTAATAGGAATGGCCTTACTGACCAATCAAATGACTTTCAAAGGATTCACACCAGACAGCGAGTCACGAAGCTTTTCTATTATATGATCTCACCTTATTAACTCACAATTTATCAATTCTTAAGTTACTTAACTCATGATTTATCTCTCCTTATCAAATTTAAACCATGAATTAAGTCAGTTAAGGAGATAAATCATGAATTATCTCTTCCTATTTGATGTAACTCACAGTTTTTCTCCTGAAGATGTATGAATCTTTTTGTACAGCACCACAGCATCTACATTCTCCTCTCTTAATAGTTTGTAGTAATCGAGGCTAAGATTATTTGGTGGAGGAATACATTTTTTTAACCTAAACCAGTAAAAAAAAAAAAAAAATAGTACACTATAGCAGAAAAATGTATGGTCTGGCACTAAATTGCTTGAACCTGGGGGTTACAGGGCCTTATTCAGAGGCCGCTTGCATCACATACAATAAATCACATCATCACCTTCATATTGTTTAAGCAACTTCTACAAGGCTGGCAGGGAGAACTCTGAGATGTGCATCAGGTAAGGTTAGTGCAGGGCACCACAACGATCTAGGCACATTTGAAAGAAGGATACCGTGCACCTATCTCTTAAACAGTTCCATCAATGTATTCCTTTCTTCAGCCAAAGGTAAACAGTGAACAGTATTGACATATGCAGAAGTATCGTCAAACCTGTGTGCTGGAAGTTGCTGCGGTGATGGAGGAGGGGGTGACCAGGGGAATATTCGGACGGCACTACAGCCGTTTCACGCCGCTCGGGCGCTTGCTCACATGCGTGTCGGACACGCATGTGATCAAGCGCCCGAGCGGCGTGAAACGGCTGTAGTGCCATCCGAATCTTCCCCTGGTCACCCCCTCCTCCATCACCGCAGCAACTTCCAGCACACAGGTTTGACGATACTTCTGCATATGTCAATACTGTTCACTGTTTACCTTTGGCTAAAGAAAGGAAAAAATAAATAAATACATGTAAACGAGTACTGCCGAGTTTGCAGATGTGAATCTGGCAAAGTGGACAACAAAACCAGATGTACAAAACCGCTGGTGGAGCTGATTCTTAGAAGTTCATTTAGCTTTATACCATTATAAAACATCAGGAATCGAAACAGCTGCAACTAGCATACATTTATAGGATATGGCTTCATCTGGCAAGTCTTTATCTGAACCTTTTATATCATCTGAACCTTTTATATCATCTGAATAGTTTCCCACAACTCAACACCCAATAGAGAAAGAGATTGCAGAAGGGGATACAACGTTGTCTAGATAATGTAAATAAAATCCAGATGATAGACACAAGAGGCATACATTACCCTATGTCCATATATAGATATATTAAAATCGGGAAATTAAATCCCAACCATTTTGCTTCATTTACCACCATTCATCAGCATGATAACTAGGCCTTCTCCTGAAAAGAGACTGTGCGGCAATGAGCCATCTGTCAAGTTGTGACTTTATGAACTTTCTTCTATGCCTGGTACATTAAAGCAGCAGGAAAATAAATAAAAAATACTTTTGGTAACAGAGACCATAGAAGTATTTCAAAACCTGTTTAGTACCATAATAGACTATTGCTGTATGACCTCTGCTGAGTATTTGTAATGATCCAACTCTCCACCCATTCATGTTAACTTTCCAAATCTCCTATTGTGCCTTCATGCACGTGCAGCATGCATTGAGCTGTGTGCATAAGTGCATGGTTTAAAGAGAAACTCCGACCAAGAATTGAACTTTATCCCAATCAGTAGCTGATACCCCCTTTTACATGAGAAATCTATTCCTTTTCACAAACAGACCATCAGGGGGCGCTGTATGACTGATATTGTGGTGAAACCCCTCCCACAGGAAACTGAGGACCGTGGTACTCCTGGCAGTTTCCTGTCTGTGAACCTTGTTGCATTGTGGGAAATAGCTGTTTACAGCTGTTTCCAACTGCCAAAACAGCAAGCAGCAGCTACATCACCTGCCAACAGTAAAAATGTCACCATGTAATAAATGTCAGAATGTAAATCAGGGATTTAAAAGATTTTACAATGGGCAAACACTGGCTAAATCATTTATACATAATTATTGTAAAAATGAAGCACTTTTTTATTACATTATTTTCACTGGCGTTCCTCTTCAACATAAAGTTTTTGCACATGTGCTAGCTAGCGCACGCAACTTGTATGTGAGGATGCACATGGCAGAACTCCAGTTGTGTGATTGCTATTGAGCGTCAGGTTGTGCCATGCTTCAGTCGTTGTCATGTTGCCAACCCAGATTACCTGACTTTGCCTTTTGTGCTCATTGCCAACCTTTTGATTTTATTGACCTTGCTTTCCTGTCTCCTCTGCCACTTTTTCTTAACCTTGGCTTGAACATTGTCCTTGCCTTCTGCAACCCGCCCTGACTTCGGCCTTCATCTGACCCTGCTTCTTCTACTATGTCCAGCATGTTCTTCTACTATGGCCTTACATATTTACCTGGTTACCTGTAGGGTGGCCTTGAAGAGCTGCAAACTAGACTCCAAGCAGCAAAGTAATCCATTACTCACTAATGCTAGGTACACATGATGCAGTTTTCTAACAGATCTACTGTCAGATCAACTATTTTCAACATATCCGATCTGATTTCCGATCGATTTTCCGATCTCTTCTATGGAAAATCGATTGGAAATCAGATCAGACATGTTGGAAATAGTAGACTTGATAGTAGATAAAAAATTGTATTGTGTGGACCAAGCATAAGGACTGTCCATCAGCACCATCAGAGTGCTCTGGTGAAAACCTACAGTTGGTGTCACCTAAGAGTTTGTGCCCTGGTGAATCAATTACCTTTTAGTGTAATGCTGGGTACACACGTTAAATTTCCCGCTCGATTCGCTGGATCGAACGGATCAATTCGATTTTTTCAAACATGCTCGATTGGATTTCGATCGTGTTTTTAATGTTAAGTATGCAAAATCGCCGGCAGGAACGATCGAAATCCGATCGAGCATGTTTGAAATAATTGAATCGAACCGCGAATCGAGCGGGAAATCTCAGCGTGTGTACCCAGCATAAGATGATATCATGATTCATAGGAATTAAACACATGAGATTTTTGCTGTCATTTTGGATATAAAAGAAAGCACAGGGTCAAAATGGACCATAAAATATCTAATTCGGCGTTGTCAAACAGTTCAACACAGCTTTTCAGCTGCTATTGTTTCACAGGTATGCATGACTTGATGACCAATAAAAGTACTTTCATTTACTGTATATTGCAATGGTACATTCAAGCCAGAGTGTTAGTGATGCGGTGATGCAACTTCCTCTAGTGTGACATTTACCGAACGAGTGAAGCATACTTCTATGGACAGTGTGCATCCCTTCATACTTGTAACGTGCAATGAGTTTTTTCACCACTGCTTTGCACATTTCAGAATGTACAGCACAACATGGCTGTGTTATAATCATGTAAGACAACCAATCTTCAGCCCATATTTGTTTATTTCTATTATTTACAATAAAAAATGAAAACTAACTCGCTACCCCAGGTAGCCAATGGGGGAGACCTGTCCAGCAAGCAGATTTCTATTTCCAAGGTAGAGGTGGGCAGCAAAGTCCCCCTTCCCCCCACATAAAGCACTCACCCATCATTGCTAATCATCATGGGCAGCACGGTGGCGTAGTGGTTAGCTCTCTTGCCTTGCAGCGCTGGGTCCCTGGTTCGAATCCCAGCCAGGGCACTATCTGCAAAGAGTTTGTATGTTCTCTCCGTGTCTGCGTGGGTTTCCTCCGGGCACTCCGGTTTCCTCCCACATTCCAAAAACATACAGATAAGTTAATTGGCTCCCCCTAAAAAAAAATTGGCCCTAGACTACAGTACTTACACTACATAATATAGACATATGGCAATGGTAGGGATTAGATTATGAGCTCCTTTGAGGGACAGTTAGTGACAAGATATTTATATACACTGTACAGCGCTGCGTAATATGTCGGCGCTATATAAATACTAAATAATAATAATAATAATAATCACATTCATTCTTCAGGTACATCTCTTGCCCTTTGAAGGGTATCTGGTAACGAAGCATCAATAATGGAGTGATCAGTTCAGCAACTCTACACCGGCCAGTGGGCAACAGAATCCTTTCTAAGATCCCTAACCTACTGTCCATAAATGTAAAGTAATAAACACACACACATTTTTCTTTTTTGTAAATAATAGATAACCGTTCTAACTGGTATAACCTTTTGTTATTGCTGTCCCTCATTGCTGGTTCCTGGGAGTACCAGTACTTATATTAAGACTACGGAGGTGCATAGAGGCATACAGGTAAAAATGATGCCACACTAATTTTGGCACCAGCAAATGCTGCTGCAAGTACAATATTCTACTATGAATCAGTGGGTAATCCGAATAGTAAAATATAGGCACCGTATTTTTTTGACTAGAAGACTCACTTTTTCTCCCCCAGAAGTGGGGAAAAAGTCACTGCATCTTATAGTGCAAATGCAGGGAGTTCCTGACTTGTGAACGCCTGCCAATATGAACCTCCAACCCGCCGCAATGGTGGGGACTCCCTGTACTGTGCCCATGCAGAGGAGGACACAGGGGGACAAACAGAGGGCACAGTGGGACACAAAGGGTCATAGAGGAGGACACAAGGAGGACAGAGGAGGGCATAAGGAGACACAAGAGGTACAAGGGGACATAAGGTACAAAGGCGGCATAAACTACAAGATGCCCCAAATTACCTAAAATACCATAGAGTCCCAAGGACAGGATGTGAGGGTATATTTCCCAAACAGTGAACACTGACAGCAGTAAAAAGACAATAAAGATCCCCTTCATACATTACCATGTTTTTCACTGGAGTTGGGCTGTATAGTAGCTCTAGTGCTTGGAAGATAACCCAGCTTTATCTCTGGCAAAACCTTTTTCATTCCTACGTTGCACAGTCATTTTATGGTACACAGAAATCAATGTTGCAATGAAGGGATGCAGTGTAGTACATCAGAAGATATATTGTGCTATATTTACATAAAGCAGGGTGATAAAGCCACGTTCTATAATCATTCTCAGTTGCATCATATATTACATGGCATTTTCGTCTTTAATCTTTCAGGAAATAATTATATACAATGTGATCTTTCTTAATAAGAGGCAGATTTGTCCCATCAATTAATTACACAAATGTTCTGCAGCAAGCCAATCATTGTGGAGTAATTTTCTTCCACGCAACAGAAACGAAGGTTAACAAGGCTAATTGTGTTTACCGATATTCAGGGAGGAAAAAGTAAACTCAATCTCAACAAGCCCTTTTAACAAAAATTACAACTATGGAGAAAATAGCTGTACTATTAGCCTCTATCAGACCATTAGCTCTCCCACTTAAAAAATGGATATCAAAGCAACACATACACTATTGCAATGATGTCATAACAGCACTCTCTGGAGACAGAGATGCTGGACAACTATCTATGTATCAGATAATTGAGCTGATTGAGCACCTGAATTGAAAGTGGTAACTGAGTGCATCTGCAGATAATCTGTTCAGATTATCAGTAAATTGAGTTTTCAGTAAACCATTCACCAAACTGGGTCCTGCTGTCATGGTGGCAAGCAAGCATATTTTGAAACATTTCTCATGTCTGGAACAACATAGCTGGCTGCAGCCTGAAAGCTATAGGAAACACAAAAGCTGGTGAGTTGTGATATCCATTTTAGAAGGCAGCGTTACACAACACATTATTCTTAAAAAGTCCATACTTCAAAAACATTCCAGGTGCAAATTGTAATCTTCCTATAATGGCACAGATGATCCACTACCATAGTCAATGTATACAGACTGAACAGATCAATGGACCTATATGTAGGTCAGCATACACATACACATAGACTTTCAGGTTATTGTTCACAGAACAGTGTACGCTCCCATGTGTTGCAATGTTACACGTCTGGGGACATCTTGATAGACTACACATGATTTCTCGTTGACTTATATTGTATTGTGGATTGAGGCAGTAAATTTGGGCCCCTGCCATAGGCACCTATGTAAAAAGCTGGTAATAGTGTAACAGTGTAATATTGAAGCAGATTACCTGACAGGCTTTTGTTTTGACATATCAGGTTTCACAGACACAATTACAGATGTTTATGTTGCACATAAAGTACATTTTCTCTGCTCTCTGTGAGAGAAAGCTCTGCCTGTCTCTGACTGAGTTCTCTGCACACTTAGGCCTGGTGCACACCAAAAACCGCTAGCAGATCCGCAAAATGCTAGCAGATTTTGAAACGCTTATTCTTATTTTTCTGTAGCGTTTCAGCTAGCGTTTTGCGGTTTTGTGAAGCGTTTTTGGTATAGTAGATTTCATGTATTGTTACAGTAAGCTATTACTGAACAGCTACTGTAACAAAAAACGCCTCGCAAACCGCTCTGAAGTGCCGTTTTTCAGAGCGGTTTGCGTTTTTCCTATACTTAACATTGAGGCAGAAACGCATCCGCAATCCAAAATCTGCAGCAGCCCAGGAGTATGCGTTTCTGCAAAACGCCTCCCGCTCTGGTGTGCACCAGCCCATTGAAATTGTTAAGGACAGGTCAGAGTTCTCTTCAGTCCCTGTTGACCTTCCCACCGATGGAAGAGACTTTACCCAGTAGTGGAGTCTAGGTGACCACGGGTCTTCACCCACACCCCCTTGAGGGGGATGCAGGACCACACTCCCAGGAGGGGAATGTGGAACTTCGCTGCCTAGTGCCCTACCAGGTCACTACTGGGATCGTCTCAGCAAGTGGTTGGGAGAACAGAGACACAAATAGTGGAGCAGAAGTGGTCCGATGAGATCCGGAAATCCAGGCACACAGAGATCAGCACAATCCGGGGTCACAAGCCAAGGGGTCGGGGCAGGCGGAGATCAAGAGTAGTCGGGGTCACAAGCCAGGGGTCAGGGCAGGCGGCAGACAACGGTAATCCAGAAGACAAGCCAAGGATCAGGGCAGGCGGAGATCAGGAGTAGTCGGGGTCACAAGCCGGGGTCACAACAGGAGATCAGATCAGGATATCAGCAGAAACTGGAACAACGGGTCACCAACAGGTTAGCCAACTGATCAGAACGAGCAGCACTGCAGTCAGGGGCAGTGCTGCTTTTATACTGTTGAATTGGCGCCGAAATTAGCGCTCTGCGCATGCGCAGAGCGCGCGTCCCTGTCTGCGCACGCGCGCGCGTGCACATGGCGGTGCGCGCGCAGGCGCCTGTGCGCATGCGCACTGCGCGCAGCGCCAAACGCCGTGCAGGCAGAGGGACTACAAGGACCAGAGAGCCCCCGCGCGTGCGCGCTAGAGGACGACCCCGAGAGCTCCGAGAAGGACCCTGACGGTGAGTCTGACATTGCCCCCCTCCCAGGGGCAACCTCCGGGTGCCCCTAGGGCCAGGTTTGTCCGGGAATCTTTTGTGGAACTGTTTGACCAAGCTAGGAGCATGTACATTCCGAGCAGGTTCCCATGAGTTCTCCTCCAGGCCGAATCCCTTCCATTTGATGAGGTACTGAAGCGACTGTCTAATCCTCCTGCTGTCCAGTATCTTCTCCACCTCAAACTCTTCCATACCATCAATAACAACTGGTTGTGGTGGATCCGAGGAACGGCCTGGGAAGCTGTTTGGGATTACCCTCTTCAAACTGGAGACATGGAACACGGGATGCACCCGCAGTGAAGTAGGCAAGGTAAGTCTGAATGCTACTGGATTAATCTGTTTGGATACTGGGAAAGGTCCAATGTACCTGGGCGCCAGCTTCTTGGATGCACAACGCAACTTAAGGTTTGCGGTGGATAGCCAGACCAGGTCTCCAGGGACAAAGACTGGACTCTCCTTCCGTCGACGGTCAGCAAATCTTTTTCCCTTCTCCTGGGCCTGTTTTAAAGCACTATGGACAATGTTAATGTTGTCATGAATGGCAGAAATCCTTTCTTGGGCTCCGGGACAGACAGAGGTAAAGTTTACATCAGGTAGGAATGAAGGATGATAACCGTAATTGATAAAAAACGGTGACTGCTGAGTAGAGGTATGAGTGGAGTTATTGTATGCAAATTCTGCCGTGGCCAACAGTGGGTACCAGTCGTCCTGAGAGGCTGAAGTGAAACACCTTATGTACTGCTCCAAGGTTTGATTTGTCCTTTCAGTTTGTCCATTGGACTGTGGATGGTAACCTGAAGAGAGGGAGACTTTAATTCCCAGACCCCTGCAGAGTTCCTGCCAGAATTTGGAAGTGAACTGGGTGCCCCGGTCAGATACGATGTCTTCAGGTAGCCCGTGGAGTCTGACAATCTCTCTCACGAAAACTTGGGCTGTCTCTGCAGCTGACGGAACGTGTTTAAAAGGCAGGAAGTGAGCCATTTTGGAGAAACGGTCGATGATGACCAGTATAGTGGTATACCCCTCTGAAGGTGGCAGATCCACCACAAAATTCATTGCAATGGCTTTCCAAGGTTGAGTTGGTACTGGAAGAGGTTTTAGAAGACCCCATGGTCGGCCCCGGGTGGTCTTAGAACGGGCACAGACCTCACAAGAGGCCACGTATGACTTGCAGTCTTTAAACAGTTCGGGCCACCAGAAGCTCCTCTGTACAAGGTCTTGCGTCTTATGAACCCCAAAGTGGCCAGCCAGTTGATTATCGTGACAGGCTTGCAGGACTGGCAAGCGGGTCTCGGAGGGTACGAAGATCTTCCCTTGGAACAGGTAGAGTCCTTCTTTAAATGGTAAATCCGGGGGAGTGCTCAGACCCACAGATGCTTGTCTGATCGAATCCATCAGGTTGGAATGCATGAGCAGGAAATGCTGGGGAGACAAGATGTTCTCGGGTACTGACTCAGAACCTGATTCGGACTGGTACATGCGGGACAAGGCGTCTGGCTTAATATTTTTGGATCCTGGACGATAGGTCACGTGGAAAGTAAACCGGGAGAAGAAGAGTGACCACCTAGCCTGACGTGGTCGGAGCCTCTTCGCCGTCCTGAGGTACTCCAGGTTCTTATGGTCTGTAAGTACCAGTATGGGATGTTCAGCGCCTTCTAGAAGGTATCGCCACTCCTCCAGAGCGGCCTTAATGGCCAAGAGTTCCCGATCCGCCACATCGTAATTCCTCTCTGAAGGGTTCAACTTCCGGGAGAAGAAGGCCACGGGATGGAGGACCGCCTTAGGACCAAAGCGTTGGGAGAGGATTGCTCCAATAGCGACTTCGGAGGCGTCTACCTCCAGGACGAATGCTTTGGCCGGATCAGGGTGTTTAAGGATGGGTGCTGAGGTGAAGCACGACTTCAGTCTTTCAAAAGCTGATTGGGCTTCTGGAGTCCAGCGGAAAGACTGACGGGTACTGGTCAGTTGAGTAATGGGTGTGACAATCCGTGAGAAGTTCTTGATGAACCGTCTGTAGAAGTTGGCGAATCCAATAAAACGCTGTATGGCCTTCCTATCAGTAGGTACCGGCCAGTCCAGGATCGCCGAGACTTTCTGGGGATCCATCTCCACTCCTCCCGGAGAAATCTTTAGGCCCAGAAACTGGATGTTAGTCTTGTGAAACTCACATTTCTCGGGCTTAGCGTAAAGTCCATGGGTTCGGAGACGGGCCAAGACCCGTTTTACATGGCTGTAGTGAATCTCCTGAGAAGGTGAGAAGATGAGGATGTCGTCTAGATAGACCACCATGAAGTTATCAATATAATCTCTGAAGATATCATTGACGAAATGTTGAAAAGTGGCTGGAGCATTACACAAGCCAAACGGCATCACAAGATATTCGTAATGTCCAAAGCGAGAACGGAAAGCCGTCTTCCACTCATCTCCCTTGCGGATCCTGATCAAGTTGTAGGCCCCCCTTAAGTCAAGCTTGGAGAAGATGCAAGCTGATCCGAGTCGTTGAAACAAGTCAGGCATCAATGGTAGAGGGTATCGGTTCTTAATGGTTATCTTATTCAGATCCCGATAATCGATGCACGGACGAAGGGAGCCATCCTTCTTTTCCACAAAGAAAATCCCGGCCCCGGCGGGGGATGTAGAAGGTCGGATGAACCCCTTTTTGATATTCTCCTCTATGTACTCCTTGAGGATCTGGGTTTTCGGGTTCTGAGAGTGGATAGGTTCTGCCGAAAGGGATAGGAGCCCCTGGCTGGAGGTCAATTGGGCAGTCATATGGGCGGTGTGGTGGAAGAACATCCGCTTTGGATTTGTCGAAGACATCTAGGAAGTCATGATAGACCTTAGGGATAATGTCCTTCTTGGGTGAGTCCATACAGAACAAGGACCCAGCTCGGGGAAAACATGAACGAAGACAGTAGTTAGAACTGAAGGAGACCTCCCGAGAAACCCAGTTAATACTAGGGTTGTGAGTCCTTAGCCAGGGCATCCCCAGGATGACCGGAAACAGGGGAGAAGGCAGAAGGTCGAAACTCAAGTATTCTTGATGTTCTCCCTGGATGGAAACAAGGAGTGGTAGTGTCTCGGAGAGAATAGGACCGGAGCAAATGGCAGATCCATCTGCCAACTGGATGGATAAAGGTTGACTCTTGCGGCGGACAGGAAGGAATAGTTGCTGTGCCAGTTGAACATCCAGGAAACAAGAGCAGGCTCCGGAATCTACTATGGCCTCAATATTTGCGATCTCTCCGTGTGGGCCCTGCAATGAGAGAGTAAGCGGGACATGAGAGGAGGCCAGTGGAGGAACAGGAAAACCACTAGCACATACCACAAATTCAGGCTCACCAGATGGTCTGACTGGGCAGTTGTTGCGGAAGTGTCCGGAAGCCCCACAATACATGCACAAGTTGGATGATCTCCGACGTTGCCTCTCCTCTTGTGAGATCGCTGGTCGGGCAAGGCCGATCTGCATGGGTTCCGGTTCATCCGAAGTCACGGGAACGGGGGGAATTGGAGCAGGTAAAGCCTTGGGGGTAGGTATGTTCCAGGCCGGTCTGACTGAACCAGAGCGTTCGGCTCGTCTCTCCCTCAATCTCCTGTCTATCTGGATAGAGAGACGAATAAGCTCCTTTAAAGTGTCTGGTACCCCAACTCTGGCCAGTTCATCTTTAAGGGCTTCTGAGAGACCCTGGCGAAACTGGAAGCTCAAAGCGGAGTCGTTCCAGTCGACATCTGCCTCCCACCGACGGAAGTCCAAGACGTAGTCCTCGACCGGTCTCCTTCCTTGTCGCAGGGCTTGGAGCGCGTTTTCAGCTGACGCCGCTCTTCCAGGGTCATCAAAGACCTCAGACATGGTCTCAAAGAAGGCGTCAAGGGTCAGTAGAGCCGGGTGCCGCTGTTCCACCAGGCGAAGGGCCCATGCCTGGGGTTCTCCTTGCAGGAGGGAGATGACTGCTCCCACCTTGACCTCCTCGTTTGCAAAAGTGCGAGGCAGAAGCGAAAAGTGAAGCCGGCAAGCACTCTGGAACCATCTGAATTTGGAACGGTCTCCTGAAAATCGTTCCGGTAAGGGTAGCTTGGGCTCTGGAAGCAATGCTGCGGCTCCTTCTCCTAAGCCCGGAACAGGTTCGTTATGAGCCGGGGGAACGGCTACTTGAGCAGGGGCTGCAGGGGCAACCAAGACTGGAGCAGGGGCACGCAGCTGGTCGCGGATCTCTTGATATCCCTTCTGTACTTCGTCCATGGAAACTCGAAGCTGGGTAACTAGATCGTACAGGATCTCCACCGGGGTACGAGCTCCACTAGACTCCATTATGGCTGCTCGTTACTGTTAAGGACAGGTCAGAGTTCTCTTCAGTCCCTGTTGACCTTCCCACCGATGGAAGAGACTTTACCCAGTAGTGGAGTCTAGGTGACCACGGGTCTTCACCCACACCCCCTTGAGGGGGATGCAGGACCACACTCCCAGGAGGGGAATGTGGAACTTCGCTGCCTAGTGCCCTACCAGGTCACTACTGGGATCGTCTCAGCAAGTGGTTGGGAGAACAGAGACACAAATAGTGGAGCAGAAGTGGTCCGATGAGATCCGGAAATCCAGGCACACAGAGATCAGCACAATCCGGGGTCACAAGCCAAGGGGTCGGGGCAGGCGGAGATCAAGAGTAGTCGGGGTCACAAGCCAGGGGTCAGGGCAGGCGGCAGACAACGGTAATCCAGAAGACAAGCCAAGGATCAGGGCAGGCGGAGATCAGGAGTAGTCGGGGTCACAAGCCGGGGTCACAACAGGAGATCAGATCAGGATATCAGCAGAAACTGGAACAACGGGTCACCAACAGGTTAGCCAACTGATCAGAACGAGCAGCACTGCAGTCAGGGGCAGTGCTGCTTTTATACTGTTGAATTGGCGCCGAAATTAGCGCGCGTCCCTGTCTGCGCACGCGCGCGCGTGCACATGGCGGTGCGCGCGCAGGCGCCTGTGCGCATGCGCACTGCGCGCAGCGCCAAACGCCGTGCAGGCAGAGGGACTACAAGGACCAGAGAGCCCCCGCGCGTGCGCGCTAGAGGACGACCCCGAGAGCTCCGAGAAGGACCCTGACGGTGAGTCTGACAGAAATACATTACCCTAGCAGATCCGCACCCGCAAGCGGATCGCAAACTGCAGCCGAACCGCTCTGGTGTGCACTAGGCCATAGAGTTAATGATGCACTGTGAAGGGAATCCCCCCTCCCCCCTCATGGCTGAGTCTGCTGTCAGAATTTCAGAAGACTGCCCTCAGAAAAGTGTGGAAGGGATCAGATAACAGTAAGCAGAGAGATAAGGATTCAGATGTTTACACCAACACTTAGCAGCACTTCCCAAACATTTCCTATCTCAATTGAAGAAAACATGTCAATCGATACTGTCCCTTTAATGTTAGGAGTAGGGGGGGAGGGGTTAGTGTAAAGGCAGCCATACACTGGTCGATTATGCCACCAGATCGACCAGCAGATAGATCCCTCTATGATCGAATCTGATCAAAGAGGGATCTATTGGCTGCCTACACTGCACACAGATTTTGAATCGATTTCACTATCAAACCGATTCAAAATCCGTGTTTCTGCCGCCACCACCCCCTGCATACATTACCTAATCCGGCCGTCGCGAGTCCCCCGGTCTCCGCTGTATCTACTCCGCTCTGGGTTCCAGCTTCACTTTACTTCCGGTCGGGGGAAGTTTAAAAAGTAGAGGGCGCTCTATTGTTTAAACGTCCCCTAAAAGGAAGTGAAGCCAGCCGGAGCCCAGCGCGGAGAAGGGACCGCGGGGACACGCGCTGGCGGAACAGGTAATGTATTGCCGCTAGCGTCGGTCATCGGACATTTGAACACCGCTATCAACACACTCCCGACCCACCGGCGATCGAGCAAAATTTTCCGTGTGGACAGATCGACGGGATCGATCGGTTTCGGGCGTTAATTGGTCGAACGGTCAGCGTTTGCGCATCGATTTTGCAGCAGATTCGATCACAGTGATCGAATCTGCTGTCTATCGGTGGTAAATCGGGCAAGTGTATGGGCACCTTTAGGCTCAGAAAGGGGAGAGTTAGCATTAGGAATAGATAGGGGAGGGTTAGTGTTAGGAGTAGGTAGGAGGTGGTGAACGTTAGGCATAAATAGGGGAGGGTAAATGTTAGGAGTAGGTGGGGGGAGTAGCATTAGGTATAGATAGGGAAGGATTAGAATTAGGCATAGAAAGGGGAGGGTTAGTGTTAGGAGTGGTAGTTAGTGTTAGGCATAGATAGGAGAGGGTTAGTGTTAGACACAAAAAGGGGAGATTGATGGGAGAGTAAGGGTACTGTATATGTAATTTTACCGATATTGTATTAATCACTATAGTAGAATATCATTAATTTTACCAATATTCTAAAAATCATCCTTTGTACCCCATCGTGGCCAGTAGAATATGGGTAATTTTATCCATATACCAATACCACTATTTCATGCCCATTTTTACATGCAGCATTTTCAAATGTATGCATTGTTGTAGCACAACTTATCAAGCACAGTATGCGGTGGGAAAGCACGTGTGCAAAATTGCATTCCAACACACCGCACACCATGTGAACATACCCAACGCCACATTCTAGAATATTGTACACTATGGCCTCAATTCACTAAGCAGTTTAGACTAGTCTACTGATGGTTTTAGTCTACTGATGGTTTGGTGTAAATCAGTTGCATCAAAAGGGAATTCACTAATTATTATTAATAATTACCAAATGGTTTAGACCTGTTTTTAGACCTGGTCTACAACATTCAGTAATTACACAATTCACAAAGGCAAACAAGGAGTAACCACGCCCATTTTTTTCTGACCGAGATTAGACCAGTTGATTTCTTTCAGTAAAGTACTTCTGTAAAGTATTTTAGACATGAGGATGGACTTTTCTGAATTAATTATGCAGGAGTTTAATTGTATCCAGAGGAGCGCTCGTCAGAGGAGAAGGATGTCAGTCATAGCTACTCGTATATTTAGACCTACTTACCGAATGTTTTAGACCAGGTCTAAAACATTTGGTAATTATTAGTGAATTCCCTTTTGATGTGAATGATTGCTGGTTTACACCAAATCATCAGTAGACTAAAACCACCAGTAGACTAGCCTAAATTGCTTAGTGAATTGAGGCCTATGTATAGCATTGATACATAACAATCTTCCAGATAAAGTTTAACTTTCTTTTAGGCCTCTTTCACAGTGGGACGTTGCGTTTGATGCAGCGTTAAAAATCGCACAACGTGTCCCATATGCAGCAGTTATTTTGCACTGTGTTGTGTCTCGGTGCGCCGTTTTCGTCACATACTGATGGAACAAAAACGGCACATGCGTTACATTTTTAAAAAAATATATATATTACTGAGCATGTACAACACACAACGCAGCAGATACATTGCTAAACGCAAAGCATGCAGCACTTTTTAATAACGCTACACGTTACACACTAACGCAACGTGTGCACTGTGAATGTAGCACAGACTTTGCATTGCTGTGCATTACTCTACGTAAAGTATTTTATAACGTGCGACTTTAACGTTGCACTGTGAAAGAGGCCTTAACATTGTTTTCCAATAAATGACTGCATGAAATGATCTGACAATGCTGGTAGAAGGATTAGAGGACTTATCATCATTTACACTGAACTTAACAAAGCAGACGTAATTCCCATTCTGTAAGAATGCCATCTGCTTGACACTCAGCTTGGTACCAGGCTGCAGACCTCTACATTGCAAACGCATCACTTGCCATGTCCAGCTACCATATGATCAGCATTACACCCTCCTGGCACTGCTTCCCCCAGCCGTCTGTGTGTTAGAGTCATGCCAGTTCCCTGGAGCAGATTAGGCCACATGATACTGATGAGGCTGACTGTGATCCTTCATCTAAGAGGAACTGTTATAGAAATACTCATGACTTCCTTGCAGGTGATAATGAGGCCACATGAGAGAAAATATGCACAGAGCGACTGGAAATATACTCAGAGTAAAATAAATATGTTCATGTGTATGTTAGAAGGGACCCGTTGCTTGGTTATATCACACTTAACTAGTGTGTTCCACTGTTCTGACGTAGGTGAAAATCTGCAAATTGATTGAAAAAAAAAACTGTCTGTTCAAATGATCCTTAGTTCACATTCTTCTTATGACGTTTTTACCATGTACAGTATACGCGGATTATACTAATTTACCAAATGTAGACAGGACAATGGTGTAATGTGGTAAGCCGGCTGAGGCGTCCGATGATGACTGCCTCAGCCGAAAATCAGGCATGTGTATGGCACCAGACAACCCCCGACACCCAACCTGCAAACGATCTGCTGGATGGATCTACCCAACCCCAGCAACGCCGATCCTCCCACCAATCCCATTGTTAGCGCCGCTCCCCTTGCTCGCCATGTGACGTCACTCATGCTCCGCTCGTCTTCCCTCCATTCCCCCCGCCCAACCAACCCCCTTCCCTCGCATAGCAACATAGTGCGTTGTCAGCTACACAGCTGACATGCGTGTGCACAGCCTGGGCATGCAATGTCACCTAAGACCACACAGGGCCCCAAGCAGAGCAATACATTTTGGGCCCCCCTCCTCAGCCTCGCTGTTGAAAGCATGCCCCCCCCCAGTATAGGTGACTGGATGTCCCTGCAGTATAGGTAGTTGGATGTCCCCCTACTATAGGTAGTAGCCAGATGTCCCCCCAGAATAGGTAGCAAGACAACCCCCCAGTAAATGTAGCCAGATGTTACCCCAGTATAGGTAGCCAAGGGATCCCCCCCCCCACTATAGGTAGCCAGATGACCCCCCCCAGTATGTATAGCCAGCTGCCACCCGCCAGTATAGGTAGCCAGATGTCAACAGATGTATGGCCACTTTAACCACTTTACCCCCACGCATACGAATTTCTCCGTCCCTTTTTCCATCCTTTCACCCCCAAGGACGGAGAAATCCATACTTTCCGCGCTCCCGCCGCTCCCCGTGCTCCCGCTCGCTCTAGCACGCACTCCCGCTCGTAAACACGCCGCCAGCCGCTCGCCCGGAGATCAATGAACGGGAAAATCCATTCCCGTTTGTTGATCTAAGCCCCGCAATGATCCGCTGCTTCTCCGCTAAGTAGCGCGATCATTGTGAACAAAAAAAAAAACTCTCAGCCTCCTAGTACTTCCTGCAAGCATCCGGAAGGACGCTTGCAGGTTGCATTAAACAAAAAGTTACTGTTGCCATCTTGTGGCCAAATAGTAAAACTACACCCTGAAGCATTTTTTACATACAAATAAATTAGTTTTACACAAAAAATTAACTCCTTACCTCCCACACTCCCCAATTTATTTATTTTTTGTAATTAAAAAAAAAAATTACAATTAAAAAAAATACATGAATAGTTACCTTAGGGACTGAACTTTTTAAATATTTATGTCAAGAGGGTATAACACTGTTACGTTATAAACTATGGGCTTGTAATTAGGGATGGACGCAAAACTGAAAAAAATGCACCTTTATTTCCAATTAAAATATTGGCGCCAAACATGGTGATTGGGACATAATTTAAACGGTTTTATAACCGGGACAAATGGGCAAATACATTTCATGGGTTTTAATTACAGTAGCATGCATTATTTGAAAACTATAAAGGCTGAAAACTGAAAAATAATAAATTTTTTCCCACATTTTTTCCTATTTTCCCATTAAAACACATTTAGAATAAAATAATTCTTGGCATAATGTCCCACCTATAGAAAGTCTTATTGGTGGCGAAAAAAAACAAGATATAGTTTATTTCATTGTGATAAGTAATGATAAAGTTATAGACGAATGAATGGAAGGAGCGCTGAAAGGTGAAAATTGCTCTGGTGGTCAAGGGGTAAAACCCCTCAATTGGGAAGTGGTTAATTCCCCAAGGCTCATTCCTCCTCCCCCCTCCCCCCACCCTTATGTCCTCCCATTCGCCATCATCTCTACCAATCCCTCAAATATGCCCCTCTTCCATCTCGGATATCCCCTCTCCCTTTACCAGACCACCATCTCAGAGGACCAGCACGGCAGCCAAGCAACTGGTATTGCTTAAAAGGAGATAAATATGGCAGCCTCAATATTATTCTCACCTCGGGTTCCCTTTAAAAGTGCAATGCAAAGACAGTGGGGCCCAAGTTTTGGTGACCCTTTCCCCAGAAAATTCTCATAATTGTGCAGGTTTTCTCAAGAAAATACACATAATGTGAGCAGATTTGCCCAGAAAATATGTTCAATCAGGTCGGCAGATTTGACCAAAAATAATTCTTTCAACCATAGACCCTGAACAAGCATGCAGCAGGTCAGGGGTTTCTGACAATATTAGCTGCATGCTTGTTTCTGGTGTAATTCAGTTCACTACTGCAGCCAAATAGATCAGCAGGGCTGCCAGGCAACTAGTATTGTTTAAATAAAGGAAATAAATATGGCAGCCTCCTTATCACTCTCACCTCGGGTTCAATTTAAATTACAGTTAGCTCCGCTCTCATCCATCATGGCCACGCCCATTTTGCAGCACAGGTTATAGCCACACCCATTTTTTTGCGCGCCGCGGGTCATCAGCTACCCCAGAAATTGACCAGCACCTGCATAGCATTCCCCCCCCCCCAAAAAAAAAATCTTGGAGACACCACTGGCCACATCCTTACTCAATACTGACAGGTGGAAAAGCCATTATGATTCGATCATAGTGAAAGAATCTGCCTGTAAAAATTGATGCATGTATGGCCAGCTTTAGATACAGTTTCTAATAACAAGATTGGAGAGCGGAGATAGAAGGCACAGCAAGTGTGGTTCTGGTGCACGGCGCTCAGCTCCAGTTACCCAAACCAGGAGCCCCATAGCAGCGATAATATGCTATGCGGGGCGCGTAAGGGAAATGCGCCGTGATCGCCGTACCCCAAATTACACCTCCCTCAGAGTTGCGACGACTTGGAAGGGGAATAGTATTTAACGCCACCGAGGAGATTAGTGGCAGCAGGAAGACCCATCATGCGGCGCCTCTAGCGCCCAACTCACGCGCAGCGTACAAATACTAAGAGCTCAGACACACTATAAGCGATTTTCTGAGCACTTTTAGCCATCAGAGCTTTCTGAGAGCTTTTTAAAAATGCTCAAATTGATTTACATTAAAATCAAGGGTAAAATCGTGATTGCATTAAAATCGCTCAGAAAAGTGCTTATAGTTTGTCTGAGCCCTTATGCAGAGAAGGGAAGAAACGGTGAGGAGAGAAAAGCTGAAAGAGAGGGAAGAAGGCATTTGCCTCACCAAGATTGCACTTTTATTTAGCTTTCCTGTATGACACAAGAAGACATAAAAGGTGCGTACACACGTACTACAAAAGGCAACGACGGGTCCGCCGAACACTCCCGCTGGGCGGTCTTTTAGCCGACAGTAGCGCATTTGTACGTGCTTCTGCCGACAGCAAGTACACACGCACTACTGTCAGCTAAAAGACCGCCCAGCGGGAGGGTCCGGCGGACCCGTCGTTGCCTTTTGTAGCGCGTGTATGCACCTAAACACCAAGCACTACGGGAAGAGGGAAACAAAGGTGAGTGAGGGAGGGCTGGTGCACACCAAGAGCGATTTGAAAAGCGCTTGGCTAATGTTACCCTATGAGAGAGTGTTCCCACAGCAGAGTTGTGATTTTTTCGAAATCACAAACATGCTGCATGTAGCATTTTTAGGAGCAATTCATTCAAAAATGTGATTTTGGCGTGCACTAGCCCAGAGAGAGGAGGAGTGGAGAGAAATTGAGAATAGCCTGAGATTATCTGTATTGCAGTACCACATCACACAGAGGCTACTAGCCTGTAATAGGACTCCTGCCCCTGCCAGTCTCTCACACAAGTCAGAAAGCAGCCCTCCTGGAGTCTAGGGACTGTCAAAAAACTTTCCAACTTGTTTAACACCTTAGCCACACATGCAGTCATTATAACAATGGGGAGAGACCAGACAGATTTTTACCCACAGACCCTCCAGGCAAGCTCTGCATCATGCTGTGTATATTTGCCAGCTTGCCTGCCCTCTAATTGCTTCTTTAACAGCTAGCCTAGTGTTTCACATTGCCTTACAACAACAAATCTGAATACACCAGACACCGGACCAGCCCTAAATCACCACCTTCCCCCCTGTAATAGATACTTTGCTCCGCTCTGCTCACTCTGCGAATTGCTTCTTTTTTGCTGTCGGGTAATGCCACGGCGTGTCAAACTAATAAGATTCACGTCTCAGCATGGCTGTGGACAAGCTCAGGTATAACTCGGGTGATAAAACTAAGGGTAGGAACACACTAGGCAGAATCGCATATGCGCTTTTCATAGCCCTGACTAGCGAGCAGCTTCTGCTGTTTGTTTTTAAAACATTTTTATTAGTGGAGAACGCTGAACAGACATCACACAAATAACATTAGTCATTCCAGACCCCAGCCTGTGTCTGACAGCTAAACTAAGGAGGTGGGGGGGAGATCCAGGAGGAAACACTGTCTCTATGTTACAGAGAGCATTACTGAAGACTTTGTTTTTAACGGACCATAAAAAATTACATCAACAGGGGCAATGAATCTTTATTGGGGCTGCCGGGCCCCTGACCTTTCACTAGATCAAAGCAGCTGCCTCTGTTGCCTGGTGGATAATCCGGCTCTGACCTAAGGGGATGAGGTGCTGATCCCCGATGGGCAACATATGTAGTCATTGTGTACAAGCCCTTAGGCTAGAGGCTAGGGTTGGGTAGATCCATCTGGCAAATCGCTTGCGGGTTGAGTGTCAGGGGTCAATATCGGCTGCCTCAACTGACTTAAGTCAGGCATTTGTACTTGTGGCTTTAGGGACACTGTGATGCAGGGGTGTTGCTAGGATCCAAAGAGATCTGGGGCACTTTTGTGCACTCCAGCCGGAAAATGGGTGTGGCCACGCACAAGAATGTGGGCCAAATTTACATGAATGTGGGACAAATTTACATGAACTTAACATTGGTCTAAGAAGGCTTAACACAAATGCAGAATATCACATAAATAAGCAGTGTCAATTAAATATAACTAGGCAGAGTTACCTGGCTTCTGTGCTGGATGGTCTGACTATCTGCTGGGCAGGCTGGCCTGCTGCCAGGTTATCTGTCAGTTTCCCAAAGCATTCCCTGAACCACAACTCCCTGCATGTGCCCATAAAGGCATCACAGTTCCCAGCACAGCACCGCCGTACCCAATATGCCCACATAGAGGCAACACAGCACCCAGCATACCCCCAATTGATTCCACACAGCTCCCAGCATGCCCGCCATTAAGGCAACACAGCTGACTCGGCCTTGGGGACATCCAGGGCACCCCAGAATAGATCCGGGGCATGGGCCACTGATCTTTGGGGCTAGCAACGCCCCTGCTGTGATGCTAACCTAACATACTGACTATATTCAGGGAATTTAACAAAACAGGCATTCTGTAAACTGAGGATGATTAGTACAGACGATTCTATGTCTATTTACAGAATGCATACTGTTCTGCAAAAAGTTGCTTTTATTCCATCAGTTAGTCCACACTGTAAAACTGACAGTTGTTTCAGGGCTGCTCAGGGTCCCCTTTATTAAAGCACAGAGCTAGTCGGTAACCTACTTTGAAACTATCAAGTATCTTGAATGGTAGTTAGGCTTACTAACCTGGTTATGCACCCAATGAACCCTGTGTAGCAGCGTGCGACTCTCTACCTCTCTACTTGTGCTATTTACAGACATCTGTTTACAACAGAATAACTATACTAATTATTCTAACATGACATTATCGAACAACACATCTTTCCTCTTTATAGAGGACTGAAAAAGTGGTCAATATGCAAGAAGTGTGAAGAATTTTAAATGATAGCTCTTTTCCTCTCCTCTCTATACCTCTTTACTAGTGTTGCTTTTTTTTAATTCAAAACATCATGCCAAGTTCATCCAAACATCACACTTCAGCACTCAATCTGCCGACAGGGTCAGAGGGAGTCCACTTACTTTCACTTCACAGGCATATTTCACGTGACTCCATACTTCCTCCTACCAAAGTTGAAAGAAGGAAGTATCAGAGTCTTGCGAAGTGCAAGTCAGTGAATGTCACCTGACCCTGTCTGCATGTTCAGTGCTGAACAGTGCTGAAGTGTGGTGTTCGGGTGAATTGGGTACGAAGACCAACACTGCTGTTTACATACTTCCCCTCCTTCCAATGGCACTGTCCCTTCATTTGCTTGAGCATCGGTGAACTTTAAATACTGATCAAAAAATGTAACTACTCAAGACTAAATCATCTGGAAAAGTTATTGGCATTTCCAGCTGTCAACATCAATCCCTAAAGGAAACCAGAGACCAATTAAAAAAAATATTTTATACATACCTGGGGCTTCCTCCAACCCCAGGTGCACAGATTGCTCCCACACCACTGTCCTCCGCTGCCTGCATCTCCAGTATCGGGTCCCGTTAGTTCTGCCAGTCACGGCCAGTCTGCGCAATGAGAAGTGTGCCCTCTACGTATCTCTACGGTGGCCACCGGAGAGAGACGTAAAGAGCGCAGTTCCACTTGTGCAGACTGGCCATGACTGGCAGGACTAACGGGACCCGATACCGGAGCTGGAGGCAGAAGAGGAATGTGGTGTGGGAATGATCTGTGCGCATGGGTCTGGAGGAAGCCCCAGGTATGTATAAAACTTTTTTTTAATTGGTCTCTGGTATACTTTAAGTAATATATAAGTAATGCACTTAGAACAGTTTACACCACAGAATTCAGAATGGGTACATAATAATGGGATTTCTGCCTGGCTAGGATTATAGAAAGGTTGCCACCTCCTCCCACTTTTACTTTAAAAAAGACTCATACACACGCTTGAGGGTTCTTATCCAAGGTGGCCGGTCAGGGTCATACTGTATCTGCTGACACATGTACACGTGGCCAAGATATGTCACCGAGACATCTGGACTGCCAGACCATCTTGACCGAGTGCAGGCTGAATGCATTGTTCTCCTTTTCCCAGCTACTTGAAGAAGCTCCATTGTCCCTTTTTCTACCTCCATAGCAGCTGTACAGAGCTCAGCCCCACATTATTGCCAAGTGATCGAGTCCCCTTCTCTAAGGGCAACATTTTTCATGCGTTTCTAAATCCAGCTTCAAAGTAGAACTCAGGTCAGATTTTTTTAACAGCTATCCATGTTCAGAAGCAGAAAAGGAAGCTGAAATTGGGCCCTTGGCAAGATGGAAGTTTTTGCCCTCTGCTGATGAGCACCTGTCTTCTTTAGTAAGACTTGGTGGAGGCTAGCTACATCAGGCCCCTAGATTCTAAACAGGCCCTAGGCCAAGCCAGTGGCTTCCTTTTCAATTAGAAATTGTATTTAATTACTGTTCACTAACAAGTGACAAATGCATAGAAAAGTATATTTTATATAACGATGACAATGCAGTGATACCGTCACTACTATGGTTCTGAAGACGTTAATGGTACTCTATATCATTAACCATGAATACTGTACCACTTTCCCAGGCCAGAAGAAGACTGGCATGAAGCTGTATCCAGCTGTCATGTGCCTGCTACCTAGGAGCTCTAATTAAGATAAGTATAAGGAACTTATCGTCTACCTGGAATTCTGATTTGTGGGCCGAGGGTAAAATTTTGCACGGAGTTCATCTTGAACTGGAGGGGTCAGTTTTATTCATGAATCATTAGCAGTGCTGATTCTGGAACAACAGACAGCTCTGCTCAACATTTACATTTTTACCGCAGACATAACCAAATAGAGCCAGGAAATTAAGAGCGTTGTCTATGCTGATCCTGCTGTTTCTTGGGCCTTTATTCTAATCCTGTGCATTTCTTATGGACTCATCTCTAATTGGTCCAGTGAAAGGTTGTGTGCTATGAGCTTACTGTGTGCACAATTTAATAAATTAATACCCAGTGCCATTATTTATCTCCAGTAGGAAGTGAAAATCCTATAATGCATGCAAGCTGCTTAGTGCAATCAATAATCGTTAGCTGTCAGAGTGGAACACAGGTGGTTATGGCAGCATTAGAGGATCATGTGGTCATTAGTAGGACCGGATACCAGTGACTGGAAATCATTGCAAGCAGACATGCTCTATATTATCAGCTCAGAAGCCATAGATGTATACAAAGATAGATAGATAGACAGATATTTGTGTATACATACAGTATATATGCGCATATATATATATATATATATATATATATATATATATATATATATATATATATATATATATACTGTGTGTGTATACATATATATATATATATATATGTATACACATACACACACACAGAGGGGCTGCAGCACACAACAGGACAGCAGTGACAGGGGCACTTGGTTACGCTTTAACGCATTTAAGATCACCAACTGCGCCAAAGTGTCCCAAATCTGGCGAGTCCTACTCTAACCAGGCAAACATGCTAGTTGGGGACACTTTGGCGCAGTTGGTGAGCTTAAACGCGCCCCTCTGTATTTATATATTTCTTGTGGGGACTGGTGATCTCCAGTGCTGCGTGCATGCTTTGCGTAGTATTGCATAGAATTTGGTTTGTGCTGCTCATCCCTTGGTATTTATTTATAATTTACCCCTGTGAGCCTGCATAACCACGCCCACCTCTAGCACAGTTAAGCATATAAATGAGCGGAGCTCATAGTTCAGTCAGTAGCTAGTAGAAGGTGAGGTGTTTTTAATTTCCTTTCTCTCATTTAGTTGACCATTGGGCTTTTGGCATGGTTCCCACTAGAACGCTGATATAAAACTAGCATTTTTGCCTAGTTAGAGTAGGACACGCCAGATTGGGGACACTTTGGCGCAGTTGGTGAGCTTAAACGCGTTAAAGCGTAACCAAGAGCCCCTGTCACTGCTTTCCTGTTGTGTGCTGCAGCCCCTCTGTATTTATATAATTCTTGTGGGGACTGGGGATCTCCAGGCTGCGTAGTATAGTATCATGTTATTATGTAGTATAGTATTGCATATAATTTGGTTTGTGCTGCTCATCCCTTGGTATATATATATATATATATATATATATATATATATATATATATATTTCCCCTTTACTGTACATGGTTTTTAAACACAATTGCAACACCGATGCAGAACATTTTCACCACCAGAATGTAATTACAAACACATACAGAGTAAATATAGATTTCACAACATCTCCCGGGAGCTCAACATATTTATTACCCAGAAAGCAAACTGAATAAGTACTATATAGATCTCTAAAGGTCTGAAATGCAATAAAGAAATGCTGTGCGCTATCTCAAATACATTCACTGCATATTATACCACTAATACATAAGATGAGAATAATTCTTAGTTCTAAACATGCCACCTTGGAGCATTTAAATGTTACCTTTTTGCGTAAAAAAGAAAACCATCACGTGACCTGAAGCATCTAGGTTGAAAGAGTTCACAGCAGGGTCTGTAGGTGTGGCTTCTACTGCCTGCTGCTCAGCTGTGAGTGTTGTTCAGGTTGTGGCTCACAGTCCAAACGTTCTGATATGCCCATAATAGGTAAGAAGAGGCAATCGCTTACCTCTCTGGACGATATGACACCAGTTTACTGGAAAAAAATATTTTATTCAACTCAAAAAGGTATGGCGTTTTTTTCGTTGAATAAAAATCTTTTTTTCTCGTCCCGAGAGGTAAGCGATTGCTCGTTTTACTTATTATGGGCATATGCAGTATATAGCTTCAGATCCATCACAGATACACTGGGTGCCTCCACCAGTTATTAGTCTAGTCCTAGATCTTCAGAGGAGGTTTTACAACGTTGAATTAGATATTGGTTGGATCCAAATAATGACGATAACATAAAAGTACATGAATCTAGGTAGCATTGTGTAAGCACTGTGCTAATGTAGCACACATTTCATACTTGTGTATGATTGGGCCACAAGCAAATATCACTGTTCCTCCTGCGTTTCAGAGAGAAATACACGCGTACGTTAAAAAGGGGCGCTGGGAAAAAAGGGCGCCGGGTTTTTAACGATAAGCATGGATAACGTTTAAAAATGTATTGTACTGTATTTCGTTTAAAATTAATGTTTTTTAAAGTTATAAATCATTAAATAATGTGCATTAAATCGGCAATTGTAAAAACGTTAATCTTTCGTTTAAATACTGAAACGTATAATAACGTTTAAAAAAAAAAATTACTAAGTAACCCTCCCTGTACCTACCCCTAACCCCTAGACCCCCCTGTTGATGCCTAAACCTAAGACCCCCCCTGTTGGTGCCTAAGTAACCCTCCCTGTACCTACCCCTAACCCCTAGACCCCCCTGTTAGTGCCTAAACCTAAGACCCCCCTGTTGGTGCCTAAACCTAAGACCCCCCTGTTAGTGCCTAAACCTAAGACCCCCCTGTTGGTGCCTAAACCTAAGACCCCCTGTTGGTGCCTAAACCTAAGACCCCCCTGTTGGTGGCTAAACCTAAGACCCCCCTGTTGGTGCCTAAACCTAAGACCCCCCTGTTAGTTTTTTCGTTTAAAAATAATGTTTAAAAAAAATGTACTGTTTTTCGTTTAAAAATAATGTTTAAAAAAAAATATTGTACTGTTTTTCGTTTAAAAATAAAATTTAAAAATGTATAAATCATTAAATAATGTGTAATCATGAGAAACAGTAATAAAACATTAAGTCTCCGGGCGCCGCTTTTAAAACGTTATTTTTCTCCGGCGCCCTTTTTTCCTATCGGGCGCCCATTAAACGATATTTATTATAGGAGTGAATGGCGGCGCCCGATTTGTCCACTAGCCTCAGGCGCCCGAATTTACTGTTCCCGAAATACACAGTAAAGAGCCTAGAGGATAAACATGCCCTAACTGTGGTACAGCTGCATGGGCCCAATACCCCAAAGCAGGACTATAGTTAGGGGATTAAGGTTGAGAAAAACTGTTTTAATTAGCCTAATGAATACAGACTTTTGGAATAAGGACAGGAATTCCGAACCATTATACATAAATTGTCCAAACCAAACCCTCATAGAATACAATGATGAATAACTAACTCTCCTTAAAATTGGGACTCTTGCCTTAAAAGCAGTCCAAAAATTCAGCTAACAGACGTCATAGTATCCTCCTTGGAGTTGGTTGAGACTGGTTGCACAATTGTCAGTGCGTAAAAGTTCGCGTTTTCTGTAATTTGCGCTTTTGCGTTTGTAGTGCGTTTTTTGTACTTTTTTTGTGCATTGCATTTTGCATTTTTTTTTGCATGTGTTTTTCTTTTATTTTGCGTGGGTTTTAACGCGTTTGTGGATCGCATATACAAAACGCATGTGTTTTGTATGCATTTTCCATGCATTTTTTTATTGCGTTTTATGCAAATCATTAGGAAGACAACAGGAAGCGGAAATACATCAGAAAACATTTTTTTTAAATGCAAATAAAACGCATTACATTGCATCACCATTGACTTTCATTATGTGCATTTTTGATGTATTTTTGAAAAATATGCAACAAAACCAGCATTTTTAAAAACGCATATTATAAAACGCATATGCGTTTTTTGATGCGGCCCATCGACTACCATTGCAGGCAAAAACGCTGGATTTTACGCAACGCTAGCATTTCTGTGAAGTATGATCCCAGCCTCAAGAAAAAAATAAACTCAGTGAGAAATGCTGGTAGCTGAAACTATTCACGTTGTGAGCCACTTAATTAGGGAAGAAGTTATAGAAGGTTATAGGACTCTAGAAGTCAGTTGAAGTTTCTAAAAAAAGGCTCTGCCCCACCACAATTAAGTTTCTCGTTCTACTAGTGCAGGATGACACACACATCTTTTCAAAAACAGCTAAAGAGAACCTCCATAATGCCCACATATAAGGCCACTTAAATCAGCGCAAAATAGCAATATCTGTCCAAATCCACAATGAGTCCTATGTTGCAGCAACTTCACCTCAGCGAAGATTTCATCAAAAGACAATTCTATTTCTTACACTGTGAGTGGATGTAGGCTTATTCCTGGATCATAAGCAGGATCGCCTTCTGCTTTAGGGCTGGTGCACACCAAGAGCGCTTCTCATCGCTTTTAAAAAGCGCAAAAAAGCGCTTGGCTAAAGTATTTGAATGGGATAGAGCACACCAGAGCGATGAGCTTTTTTCCCAAATGCAAACGCGGCTCTTGCAGCATTTTTGCTGATTTCTGAGGTGATTCAGCCTCAATGTTAAGTATAGGAAAGTGGTAAATCCCTCTGAAAAGCGCTAGATCAGAGCGATTTTCCAAGCGTTTTTGTTACAGAAGCTGTTCAGTTACAGCTGTACTGTAACAAAAAAATAAAAAAACGCTATACCAAAACTCTCCAAAAATCGCTAGGCATGATCAGAAAATCGCTAGGCACATGCCTAGAAATGCTGAGAAAAAACACTTCAAAAAGCGCTGAGCGTTTGCGATTCTGCTAGCACCTTTTGGTGTGCACTGGCCCTTAGTTGGGAGGATTTATTTGATGGCAGCACTCAGGACTTGTTCACACTAGGGGCGTCTTTGGACTTTTTTCAAGCGCAGGCAATTTGTAAAATCACCCACAAAACGCTTGCGGAATGAATCTCTATGAGAAAGTTCATATCATCGGTTTGTGCGCTGTGCGTTCAGCAAAGCTGTTCATGTGCAATTTTGGGGTGTTTTTGCTATAATGGGAGGTATAGGAGGAATGCTCGCAAAACCACTTTATGCTGCAATTGCGTTCACGGTTTTTAGAATAAATACATTGTATTTATTATTTTCCGGGTCAAAGAGTTCACTTCCTGACTTGCGTCAGGGTGTGAGTTAGAAAACCTCTCTGGAAAAGCGCTTAGAAAAGCGCTTTTACCAGAAACGCAGCGCGCAGTGGAGCGCCTGGAGGGTGTAAAAAAGCGCACAAAAATGCAAATCGCTTGTGTTTGCATCTTTGATTTTAGGTTTGAATGAGGCCTCAAGGCCGTTTGTTCTTCATGGATTTATTGGTCAAAAATAATATTATGAACTGACAAGGCTGAATGGTCCACCCAGGGCAGGTTCTCTCATGAAGCAAGGTGAAACATTTGCATCAGGTTGCAGAGATTACAGGGACAGTATGTTTGTTCTGTGTTTAGACTTATAGCATGCAGTCATCCAAAGCACAATTTTTTCATGGAATGCGACCTTTCAGCGCGCTTTTTACTATCAAAAGCAATCGATGGGTAATTTTTGATTGTACCCATAAACAGGTTGATTAAGGCATTTTCTCTCTTCAGAATGGTAAAATCCAACTTTCGGATTGATGGAATTTCCCTCATGCTGATGGAGGAAGAGAACCTTACACTTAAATTAACATTAAACATTTTTATAAGCCATTAAAAATGCATTGTGCAAACCATGAGTTTGACATAACAAAATAAAGTCATCATAGAGCAAGTGCAGTTGTAATGCCATCAGTGTATTAAGCGCAGCCATAATGCTTCCAAATATATGCAGTGCAGCCATAATGTACAGTATGTTACCATCCAAACATAGACTGAGACCGCGATCGGAACCTAGTAAGGTTATTGGATTTTGCATGTAGTAATTGCACCTTCTGTGACCTAGATTTGAAAGGAAGGAGGGCTATGGAAGTCTGGCCATCTGCAATTGCCCACTTTTTCTTCATGATAATGCTGGACCTGCTTATCTGTGAAGAATATTTAATTTACTGTAAAAGTGTGTACATAGCTTTAGTGCTGTTCTCTGTGTTTGAGATGTTGTTGTTGTGTTTTGTTTGTTTCTTTACCAAAAAGCCTCTCTAGGCGTATCTCATGTTTCTTAAGAAGTGCAATTAGTGTTTAGCACTTAGCATAATGTTGTACAAGTTAGCAGCTTTACCGGCTATATACAGTATACTGTAGTTATTACTATTTTACCTTTCTGTTTTACAACTCATCCCTCCCATGTGCATCTCACATTTTTTAATGAGTGCATTATGAGAGCATAATGCAGTGCAAGGTAGCGTCTTGTAAGAAGTGTTCACATTTTCTTTACACAGTTCTGGCTTTTTTGCACATAACACTCATGAAGACCTATGAGCTGCACATGGAATTGCTTTGTTAAAACATTTTAATAAACAAGCAGCACAGTGGTACTTATAGGGCCACTCCAGCAAAAAAGGTAAGCAGTTAAAATGAGACAGAACCGACAAGTTTTGGACTAGTCTATCTCCTCATGGGGAATTCTCAGTGTTTTCTTTGTTTTCAAAAGTATTTCCTGAACGGCAGTTTAACTGCCAAAATAGTAAGATACCAGCCAGCCTCCCTACTGACTTGCACACTATTTTGGCAGTTAGACTTTGCCACTGCCATTTAGGAAATGGTTTTGAAAACAAAGAAAACCCTGAGAATCCTCCATGAGGATATGGACTAGTCCAACATCTTTCAGTTCTGTCAGGTTTTAAAGCATCAGGGTCAGCCATACTATGCCAGGAAAAAAAAACCACAAATATAAAAGTATATAACTACTTGTGCTACTTACAAACATATGTATTACACGGTCCATGTTTTGATTTCAGTGAATTGTATATAGTAAATACTGAAAATTCTGTTCCTGGCATTCACCATCTTGATTCCCTCTGACTGAAGCCGATCCTGATGTTATTTCCACCCTTACTTTTTGCTTCTAGAATCTGCACTGTCATAGCTAGCTTGCTTTGTAAACATCCGCACAGCAAGATCAGATTTCAGCAGCTTCACACTGAACTTCCCTCAGCCAATCAGTGAGGAGCAGGGATGTGGGAGGAGTGATGAAAAGCTTCTTTCTCGTTGACAATGGCAAAAATAGAGCCAAGCTGACTGAGATAAGATTAATTACAACAGAAACATTTCTGATTAGATTGGAGTGCTTGCAATGCAGGATGATGTTCCAGGCTGCATAATGAACACAGTGCGGTGGGCAAATGGAAATAGATTTTGTGGCTGAAAATCCCTCTTTAACTGCTTACTTTTTTCACTGCAGGGGTTTTTTAAGGTGCCCACTAATGAAACAATCTTGATTGTACAATCTTACCAAATCTGTGTAGTAGAAGGGTAAGCTTAACAAATCTACTTTAGATGGATATTTTAGGACTTTAGGTAGTCACCCATATAATATAGAAGTGGTAAGATCGTAGAGTTTGTTGGTACATACTTATTGCTGCCTGTGTGCTAGCTGTGAAATTTCCTATCATTTCCTGTCTCATGTTAGTGTCATCCAGAAGAGGAAGTAGAGAAATCCCTCTAGTAGGGACTGACTACATTCCTTATGTGGGCACCTTCAATGACACAACTGCTAATTTACTATCCATTCAGCATTCCCCACTGTGCTTCCATATGACCCCGTTGAGGACTGCAATATATTGCCAGTTAATAGCAGACACACTCCTATAATACAATCCTCCTTTACTGGATCTCGTTTGCTCTGCCCACTGGAGAGGCTGAGAGATCTCTGGAGAGACCATGAGTAAATCAGGTCCGTAGGGTCTGTTTGGTTACTATAAGCAAGAGTTCCAGTTGCCACAATAAAGTCTTTCTACAGGATGATTACTGTACGGAAATATGGAGACAATGTAAGAATTAGCAAGTGGCACCAGGCAGGGGTGGCATATTTTCTAGACATAAAAAGACTTTAGTCATGCACAAAAGCTTAGCAAACTTCATTAAGCAAAAGCATTAACTGTTGATGGCAGGAAAACCTGTGATGTGGCTGCTTTATTGGCAATTGCAAAGTATTAGCAGCTGCTTCTGTGCCTTTATATACACGTATTGAATGGGGAGGAATCTTTTCTTCATGTAAAGGCTCATGACTTTTCTGAAATTACTCAGAGTTATATTGCTTTCCCATTGTAAGATGTATTCAGTCCTTGTCAAGCTTTTATTTAAAAGACACAGACTGCTTATGTCACATGGACTTATTTACCTCACTATGCACTTTAGATCTATGGGCTGCTCCACTGCTAAACTATGAATATTGGATATACGAGTTGATTCATCTGCACTATTTCATTTGTACATGATTTATACACACCATCACTTTACTAATAGGTTGTGAATCGGCTTAATAATGTGCATAGTTTATGCACGTTTGAATTATAAGGTGTCTGGATAGTGTACTGGTTAAGGGCTCTGCCTTTGACATGGGAGACCAGGTTTCAAAAACTGTCTAGGTCAAGTACCTATTCAGTAAGGAGTTAAAGGCAAGACTCCCTAACACTGCAGGGTGGCCTCTTGAGCGCATCCCAGTGGCTGCAGCTCTTGAGCGCTATGAGTCCGACAGGAGAAAAGCGCTAGACAAATGTTCAGATGAATATTATTATTATTATTATTATGGTCAGTTTCAATATTTTTTTTCTATTCTCTGATAAGCATCATTAATTAGCACTTTACTAAACTCAGGTTCAACCACCAGGGGGACTCAGTTTTGAGCTCTGAGTGTTGGTGTATATCAGCATTATTGAGTGGTACTGAGATATATAGGAGATATTTGCATGTGACATATATGTGGCATTGAGTTTTATGTGGTACATTCCTTTCAAGTGTTATTAACCAACGGAATTATCACAAGTGTATTTTGTCTATATTTGACTGATCATATGTAATAAAGATCACATGTATATATACCTTTTCTAAACAACCTTAGAGTGGTGCTGTTTTTCTGGGTTTTCTTTCACCTTTCTTTGCAAGAGGTGGACTTCTTCCTTTCTACTGATCACAGACTGCACCAGCAAGTATTGGTGTCTTAGGCCCAGTGCACACCAAAACCGCTAGCAGATCCGCAATACGCTAGCGGTTTTGGGAGCTGATTTCAGAGCGATTCTAGGTATGTTTAGAGAGGTTTTCTAAACATACCTAGCGGATTTGGGTGCGTTTTTGTGTAGCAGATTACACATATTGTTACAGTAAAAGCTGTTACTGAACAGCTTCTGTAACAAAAATGCCTGGCAAACCGCTCTGAAGTAGCGTTTTGCGTTTTTCCTATACTTTACATTGAGGACGAAACGCTTCCGAAATCCGCAAACGCGCAGCAGGAGGCGCGTTTGCGGCTTGGCAAAAACCTCAAACTGCCGGTGTGCACCATCCCATTGCAATACATTAGCCAAGCGTTTTTCCAGGCGGATGCGGCCGGCGGATCGCTCCAAAAACCGCTCGTGTGCACTAGGCCTTAGTGCTTGAAGTAGCATACAGCATATATTTGTTTACTGATCACTTTTCCCTGCAAGCTGTTCCGTCAATTTGAAGGAGTTAACGGATGGTTACACTGTGGCAATCTACTGTCTGCTCCACTGTTCCACCTAGTGTCCAGAGCAAATACACAGTAGTGTAACTACTGGGGGAATAGCTTGCCCCTGTGATACTTTGCATGGGGGTGCTCTTGTTATGGGGGAGGGTTTGTGGCATGGTGACTGCACTTGTAATGGAGGAGGGGTAGTGGCATAGGGGCCACACTTGTTATTGGGGGTTATTAGTGGCGTGGTGGCTGCACATGTTATGGAAGTGTAAAGGGATAGTGGCTTGGCAGGTGCAGTTGTCTTGGCGGGAAAAGTAGTGGAATAGATGACTGCAAGTGTTATGGTGGGAAAATGGTGACTGCAATTATACTGGAGGTAAACATGGGGTCATGGTGGCTGCACTTGCTATATGACCTGTGGTAGCCACCAAGAAACAAATGTAATTGTAAGTATGTTCATTTATAGTCATTCCCCTGTGAGTTTGTAAATAAACTACCATAACCCCTGTGGTTCTTGTCAAACAATATGAGGGATCATCACAAAGTCTTGGGAAACACAAACAAGCATAAGTACACTTATCTATTAACCCTTTGCGTACCAGCAGTCTATGGCCACTTAAGGACCAGAGACCACTGGTATCAGAAAATGGCGCCTCCAAACAAATCGCCATGCATATCCATCGCTCTTGCCGGTCACGACGCTCTTCCATCGCCATGGGCCCCTCTCTCTGCCGCTCTATGACAGCAGAGCGCTGACAGCTGGTCAGGAGCTGCTTTCATTGGCACCTGACGCTGTCTATCAATGTAAGCCAATGTGATTGGCTCACAGTGATCACGCGGTCAGGAGCCAATGAAAGCAGCTCCTGACCTGCTCACAGAGCTCTGCCATAGAGACGGCAAAGAGAGGGGCCTATGGTGATGGAAGAGCAGTATCAGTGGCAGCTCTGGGAGCGGGGGGCGGGTAAGGAGAAATGTACGTCCTGTCAGAGTTGCGCAGCTACTTGCAGGACGTAGATTTCTACCAACACGGTTCGGAACCGGTTAATGTCTGCCAGTTTCAGCTGCAGTTTCGTCCTACATAATTTATGCATACAGTACCCAAACATTTGTAAAGCGCTTTTCTCTCATAGGACTCAAAGTACATAGATACCGTATGTCTCAATTCAATACAGGGTTGTAGGATGGACTGTGTTACAGAGGTAATAGTCAAGTTTTCATAATTGCCAGGCCAAACAGGTAGCTTTTCAGTTTGGACTTAAAGCGGTATAAACCCCTGACATAATATTCAATAAAAACATTTTTTCCTACTTTTTATATGCCATACAGTTATCATATTTGCATTTGTGCATAAGTATTATTATTTATTTATAAATTACAAGTTCCCAAAAGTACAGTTTTTTGCTTTGAGAGCTGACTTTGCATTTTATTCACAACTGGTTTTATTCATCTTGTATTGAAGGCAGAAATGCTTTGAATGTCTGTCTGTGTCCAGGAGCTTCTGCACAGTCAGAGAATGTGTCACATTCCTCACTTGATACAATTAAGTAAACACAAGATAACATTATCTCCACTTCAGATGCGTCCAGATTTCTCTGCACTGAACTTTTAAGTCCTGTGTGTAACGCTTTTGAATGCTGTTCTAGTAAAAAAAAAAATGCTAGTTGTATATAATGTTGTAAAAAAATTTTTAGAGCAAAGAAGAAATGCTGAGTTTCATTCTGCTTTAAATGCTTCCAGGGATGGAGATGTCCCGATTGGGTATGGCAGGGAGTTCCAAAGTGTAGGCGCAGCATGACAGAAGGCTTTGTCTCCAAAGGCTTTGAGGTGGACTCTGGGCGTGACTAAGTTATTAGATCCTTTTGATCTACGATTGTGAGGGGTGTGATGCAGTTGCAACAAGTCCTTCAGGTATCCAGGGCCCAGATTGTGCAAGGATTTGAAAGTCAATAAACCAATCTTAAACAGAATTCTCCATCTTTACACATACAAAAGAACTCTAGGTTTTCCTGTATACATTTTTATTGTTAGGCGATCAACAGCTAATTGTCATTTATCGTCACTAATGTTATAAATAGGACGGAAGGTCGGTTGTGAATATTAAATATGGAAATGATGTTTAAAATAAAGCATGCCAAGTCAAGCTGTGTACACAGGACATAAAGCAAGTAAATAGATTCAAGTATCCTGGCACCACTGTGACCCAGTCAACTGTGCATGTTAGGATCAAAACCGCGAGCCTCACAAAACAACAGATGGCCTCAGCGCTATTAAGGAGTCTGTGACATCTGAGCAGAGGACATGAATCACTTCAGACGTTTATAGTGCCACATTTTAATTTTTAATACTAGCTCCTAAATATTTGCGTATGACTACAATTCAGCCCAGATGAAGATTCGCTCTCCACCAAGGAGCAGAGGAACGTTGCCAATGCTGAGCCCCCATGTTGTACATTTAGATACAGGTGCAGGTGTCTTTCCATAACTACAGTGGCATTGATTGAAGAGCGGCCAGCTGCCATTTGTTTGTTTTTTTGGCTACAAAAAGGGAAATTTGGAACTGGGAGAACTTTGATGTCAGACTTGAAGGGTGTTTGTTATGTTTTGATGTGATAATGAGAAATGAATCCATGGAGGTCACGGCATTCAGCTATGAAAACCCAGCTTTGTCTATAACCTTAGCAGAAGGGATTATTAATCAAAGATAACCCCTGCCAGTCAGTCAAAAATGATCGATTCAACCTATTATACAGTGCAAAAAGTGTGTGTTTGTGTTTGCGTGCGTACTAAGACAATAACTCCACCCTTGATTAGACCTAAATGTTAATTAAATCATAAAGGACAACTTGTATAAAAGACTCGACATAATAAATGATTCTTGTGAGTTCAGTAATGCCTTCTGAACAACAGTTTATGTAGCTTGGTGCCGTTACTTTCCATTTCTTCTTGAGGTGGAGGAAGAGAGAACTCAGCCCCACAATGCATTCCTGTGCTATCAAAACTTAAAGTACACTGTAAAACCAGATAAAGGAAGTGCTAAACAGTGCAATCTACTCCCTATGGTAAGGCAGAAGGTAGAGCGGAAAACCTGTGTAAGTATCGGAGGAGAACAGTCTATTAATGCTTTCATTTAGTCAAAGCACAAGTATAGGTGATCATTACCAACTTAGCACTAATAAAGAGCTAATAAAGCGAATGACGGAGGGTCACTATTGGGCCTGTTCGCTACCTCTGCATCCCCTATTGTTACGCCACTGCATGTTATGGGACAGGAATTCCAGCATAAATTAAGGCATGAATATCAAATTTAATTTCACTCTACATGAAAAATAAATATGTACCTCAATTTTTTAAACAATTTTTCCCTTAGTTTGCCTACTTCAGATCATAACAACCTACTTTTAGATTTTTAGAGCATGCAGAACCCTTGTTTTATTATGTTTGTTCTGTTTTGTTATGATAGGGTTTTTTTTTGTCTTTTAATTTTTGTGGGGTTTATTTAATCTTTCCTATATGTACATAAATCACTCCTGTTCCTGTGAGGAGTGATTTTCACTACCTCCACCCACAATATACCAGCTATACAAGTGCTGTCACTCCCTGGAGAGAAATATACTTGTCATGGGTGGAGATCACAAATATGTCATTTATTATCTTGGTATTTGTTCTTGTTTAACATTAAGCAACTTAGCTGTCCTTTCTGATTCAAATGTTTTCTAGTCCATCTAAAATTAGAATGATACTGTACTCTGATCTGCATGTTACATCTAGAGATGCATATTCTGTTTTTGTTAACATTTTCAATAAAACAGATTTATGGTAACAACAAAAATAATCATGTATCGTATACAAAAATACCAGATTCCAACATTCCAGCATAAAAATAAAAAAATAAAACTTTGCCGTACTTTCCCTTTAACCCGATAGCAGCCAATTTATTCAGAGGCTTGCAAGTACATTTTTTTATTTCTTACTTGTTACATTTCCTTGCTACTAATTAGTACTGCTGCAATGTGTATTTATGGCTACTTGTCACTAGGGGACAGTGTGAGAAAATAACAGAGGACTTCTGCTTTCTGTTTCTATATCCTCTGTTAGCAGAGAGACATCGAAGCATTCCAAGATTTTACAGCACATAGAGTTCCGCTAAAGTCAAAAGCAATTTTATTGGATACTCACAGAGGCGCTCAGTGTTGATGATACTGGCAGATGCTGTTTACTCCTATCTGTTATTGCCTGATGAAGCGGGTTTGTATCCCGTGAAACGCGTTGCACTTTATTTGGAGTATCCAATAAAATTGTTTTGACTGAAAATCCACAGTCGTGTGTTCTGCTTGGAGGGGGTGAGTCCACCACTGCCTCCTCTATTACCAAGATGTGTTTTTAAGTTCTTTTAGTGTTTTTTATCCTATTGGCGCCTCTGTTATCCTATTATGTACATCAAGTCCACCCTTGGTGGAGGGTTGTACCCTTCCTTCTTCAACTACAGAGAGCGACTTTTTAATCCTGAGTGGGGTCAGGACAATCTCCCCACCTGCTTTGACAGTGGTTGCCTACTTGGTAACCCTGGTTTGTGAGTATTAAATTAATATTATTACTCTATCAATTATACCTTACCAGTACATACTACACTATATTGGGCTCTTGGTGTTCTCTCTTTTTCTCTAAAGTCAAAAGCAGTGCACTTATCTCAAGCAAAATAATTCCTTTGAAGCTGCTTAAAGGCTAGTCATTTATCATGCTATTTACATAACATCCAGCATTGATCATAAGAATATCTCTAAAACGTTAAGCATCCACAGCTATGAAAGTTTTTAATGTTACTTCTATGATTTCAGACATTTGTTATTAATTCAGTTGCTGTCACTCTGCTTCTGTTTACGCCTGTCATTCAAACACTTTAAATGAATGTGAAACAAAGAAAAGCAAGAGAAATGTCAACACCATCACTTTTTATGGATACATATTCTTTTTTTTTTGTGTTAAGTGACAAACTTTTCAGTCATAGGTGTAAAAATTGAGGTGTCAAATATTTAGTTATACTTAAAATCTGATGTGTTGCAGATAAGTGTTCTCAGTCAGGAAAGATTGAAATGCTTTGTTAGAGGGTCAATCAATCTGGAGCTGCTATTTTCATCCCAGTGAGAGGTCTGCAGAGCCATGTGTTGGTGCCTTATATGTCTTAAAGAGAAACTGTAACCAAGGATTGAACTGCATCCCAATCAGTAGCTGATACCCCCTTTCCCATGAGAAATCTATTCCTTTTCACAAACGGATCATCAGGGGGGCTCTGTATGGCTGATATTGTGGTGAATTCCCTCTCACAGTGTGATGTCAGTGCCTCACAGCACCGAGGTACTGACATCACACTGTGGGAGCCTTGTTGCATTGTGGGATATTAACAGCTGTTTCCAACTGCCAAAAAAGCAAGCAGCATCTTCTTCCAGTGACATCACCTGCCAGAAGTAAAAAGGTCACCATGTGATAATGTCAGAATGTAAATCAGGGTGAGGAAAGATTTTACAATAGGCAAACACTGACTATACATATACATATACATATATATATATACATATATACATAATTATTGTAAAAATGAAGCACTTTTTTATTACATTATTTTCACTGGAGTTCCTCTTTAACATGTGCCTCATGTATGTAAACCTGTTCTAAATGATGAATAGTCTGGTTGCCCACAGCGACCACATAAGCTTCAAGTTTAATGTTCAAACCACCACATTAAAGTAGACACCAGAAAGATGATAGGTTGCTGTGGGCAAAATGAACAATTTACTGGAGGATGTTTTTCATATGTAAAAGCCAATAAGATCTTTTATCCATGGTTCCTGGCTTTGTTAACATTCCCATTGCTTCATTCCAACAACTGAAGCTACCCATTCACTATTCAAGCAATTGGCATTACAACTGAGACCACAGTAGATTGTAGATTGCAGCAAAAATGCCTATCCTGATCATGGAATCCTGCCTGCGGGTCTATTGTGGGACAACCGCAGTGCCATGGCTAACCACAATTTCTGCCCAGTTAGACATTTCTCTTCATCATGGCAAGTTGGGCATACCATATAATTCAGGAATAGAAATCTTTTAAGATTTGAGCTACCCTGGGACACATTGCATGGCCATGAGTATGTAGAGTTGTAGACACTCCCAATTAGTGGAATTGTGTAGTAATAACAGAGGGAAAAATAAAGCCAACATCCAAGCTATCTGGATCTTCATCCAGGACATTGAAAGGCTTTATGTTAATCCATGAGTGCTGCCTTGCACACATGGGCTTTGTGACTATACTTATGGTGCCCAGAGACTGTGTGAGTGTGGAGGCAATCAGGGGTTCTCTGATGGATGGAGTCACAGTGCTGCAAGAGAACTTCTGAGCTTAATCCTAGAACGCAGCAGGCATTGTTGACTGGCCCCCTTCACGCCACAGAACTCATATGTATATTGCGTTTTTTTCAAATTTGTGATTACCACACTTCTAATGCAGGTCAATGGCATTGCACTTGAGCATTTTGATGCAAATATTTTGCAGAAAAAACAACGGTATGCTTTTTCGCAAGGGACACGTGAATCGTATACAATGCATGTCAATGGAAATACAAATGTTTGCATTCCAAGTGCAAAAATCCACATACAAATGTAAAGTTAATTATATACAAATTGATGTAAATTAACTTCTTTGATATGCACAGAAAAATCAAAATGCAAAAATTCACATAATAAAATTCAAACAAAAAAAGAATTGAAAGCAAAAAATTGCAAAAAGCAGAATTGCATATGCTTAAAAACATCCAAAAAATGCTGGGATAAATGTGAAGGCAGCAAAGACAAAACGACTGGGTCTCCACCTGGATTTGTGCAAAAATGCTGGTTTATTGTACCATTTCGGCCAGCTACCTTTATCAAGTGTTACATGTGAAGGCACCCTACTTCTATTACTGATTTTAGACGCGTTTTATAGAAGGGAAATGGCATGCTACCCACCTCCTCATATAGAACGCCTTACCCAGGAAACACAGAATATAGAAAAGCAAAGGCTAATGATGAGTCATTTCTTATTGGAAACATTGGCAGTCACATGCCAGTACCTTAAAACAAGACTAAGATCAGTAGTGCCAATATATTACAGTATTGAGAAGGCTGGATCCACACTAAGCGCTTTTGTGAGCCCTTGTGATTGCTGAGCTCTTTTTCCCACTCACTTTCATTAAAATCACGATAAAATCTTTATTTTGTGTATTTTATGTGATTTTTACATGATTTTTACTGTGATTTTAATGAAAGTGAATGGGAAAAAAAGCGCTCAGCAATCACAAGTGCTCACAAAAGCGCTTATAGTGGGGATCCAGCCTAACAGAGTATTTTTGGTATAATTTCATTGTTCTTAAAGTGGACCAGAACTCATGCACAGGACACAAGGAAAACACAAATGAATCCCCTGTATGTATTTAGAGAGCTTAGCCTTGTCTAATCCCCCCTTATCTGTGACTAAACACAACTGTAATTTGATCTCTCAGTTGTGTCAGCTGGTTGCCTCCACAGAGCAGCAAATTTGTAAACACAGGATGTTAACCCTATGTCTGTTTCCATGAAAGCAGGAATAGACTCACTGCAGGTTTATTGCAGGATTTCTATCAGCTGCAACAAATAAATGTTTTTCTGAAAAGGTTTCTATGTTGTTGCTTATCTTTTAGAGCAAAGAGGAAATTTTGAGTTCAGGTCCGCTTTAAACAGAAGTACACAAACATCATAAAGAGACTGCAACAAAGGGATGAATGCAATGGATGGAATAGATGTGACTTCTTCTAAACACAGTAGAGGCATAGAAGAGGAAGCTCAATTATGACTTGCTTGACAGCCTTTGACAAAGGAACTTTTGCACATCCAGCATTTGCTATCTTCCCCACCTAGCTGTCAAGCATTGCATTTCTAGAATAACTACGGTATATCCCTGATGGACTGTTCCCTGAGTATCTTCTTCTGTGTATACAGTGGATTTAGTTCTGACTCTGCACATCAGAGCACAGCATGAAACATGTTGTATTTGGCATGATTAGATGAACTGGGGGAAGAGCTTTTATTCCATAGCTAGCAACTCATTGTTTGGAACCACAATGTGTGCAGAGGAAATACTGTCCTATGTCCTACATCTAAACACTGGAAAAGCAAAGAAACTGTCTGCAAGCTGCTTCTCATCAACCACTGAAGAGCAGAGCAGGATCTTCCACCAGGCAACCTAGGCAGGTGCTTGGGGCCAAGTGGGTGTCAAGGGGCCACCAACCACCTTTACTGACCTCTCTCCACTTCAGCTTCCACAACAGGCCCCCAAATGTACTACCTTGCCTAGGCCCCCATTACATATTAATCCATCTCTGCTGAAGAGCACCCAAACTCAAACCATAGGGGGAAAAAATCCTAATACAATCACAAAGTGCTGAAAAAAAAATGTGGAGCTTCTGTCTCCTGTCTGTCACCTACATAATTTGTTTGGCTAACACGGTACAGAAATTTTTTTTACTATTATCTCCTGTCTGTCCTTATGCTCGTTGTGTTGTAAATTGCGATTCCACTAAAGTACAGAATTGGTGCCACATACTGCTGTGTATTCCTTTCCCATTCTCAAAGAGAGATAAGGAACCCTTTTAAGCAATGGAGAATCACCAGGATTTTATGTTGTGGGCTAAAAGGTTCCTAAAAACGTCCTACTAAAAGCATTGTAAAATACAGTGACCTTTCTTGAAGCCGTAAATACTGTAATTGTAGTTCATCATTGCCAGCACAAATACAAAAAGCAACACCACAAAGCATCATTTCTGCATGGTGAATAGAGCCATTCAGATAATTCCTTTTTGCCCATGTAGGCCAGACCTAAATGTTTTCTAACAGTGAATTAACAGCACACCTGTGTTCAAGTCGGAATAAGATTACAGTCTCTAGATGTGCTTTAAATAAGTGAATCTAAAAGCATGCAATTTAAAAAGTCACCTCGAATTAGCTCTCCCCCCAACTTTTGCTTTCAAAAAGGGGGCAAAACGTGTGACCCACCAATTAGCCCCCTATGTCCCTTCACAGCCCCCCCCCCCCCCATGTGCTTTGCAAGCATATATGTGGACACTCCAGATAGCAACAGATATGGGAGGGGAAAATGGGGAAGAAAGGGATTTTTTATGAGGTTATTCAGGGTAGAGGTGTTTGTGGGTAAGGTAGTCAGTTGAGCCCCCACCTCAGGAGCCACTTGTCCATGGATTGGCCGTCTTGGACCATGCAAGCTGGCATAGGCTCAGGGTGCTAAGCCCCACGTGGGCTATGCCCAGAGTGTGGGAAATTTAAAAAATGACGTGGGGTCCTCCCTCCCAAGTCTCTTTAACCCTTTGTCCCCAGGCAGGCTGGGATAGCCAGAATGAGGAGCCCCGACCGCGTGGGGCTTTAGACCCTGAGCTATACCAGCCCGCGTGGTCCATGGTATGGTGTTTCTAGCACATTCAGGGGCTTTGCTATTATCCTCTAAAGTCAGCGGCCATCTTTCCTTTCACATCAAAATTGAATTACCGGTAATTAAATGTATTTGATAAAGGTATTTATTGTTTTAACAGTAACGATAAATAACGTTTTGGCCGTGCACCATAAAGTAACTGTCACGGAACAGCCGTGAGAAACGCAGGTGAATCTGGAGAATTCACAGTCGATTTCCTGATCTCTTCCTGTCGGATCTGTGCAGTCGTGCAAGCGATCAGAAAATGACCTGTCCCCCTGTGAGCAAAGCTTTCCCCTCACCCGCAAGAATGTCACATGTGGCCAGATTCCCTGCAGGGACCAGCTCATTCCCCCCACAGCCAGAAACTGGCTCTCCAGGGGGGCCATGACAAAGCAGCCGGAGCGGCACCGACAAGGCAGATGTGAAAGCATGTGGGATATGTTTTTTTACCTATTAAATGGAGACCGTATATCGCACAGCTATAAAATTCATATAGTCTTATTCGTTAAAGTCTGCCCAACGCGCTGATATAACACTCATGGCAATATCTCGTCCGGTTATTGCGGTATAAATATTCTCAGGAACCTGAGAAGCTGCCTTAGTCATGTCTTATGTCATATTAATCTGTATTTTCTGACGATCAGGAATCTGCTACCCACCAAAAGATGACATGCACCATTTGTGAGTTGCGGCATTTTAGAAGTTTAAGCCTAAATCTCTCCCCAAGGACCTGAACTGTGGTTGGTTAGTAGCTCAGAGGGGGCCGGCATTGCCACACCCCCAAACCAGCTTCATCAAAAGAACATGGCCGGCAGGCGGACCTCAGTCCTCCACATTCCATCTGTATGAGAGCTGTCTGCTGCTAACCAGAGGACACATGGTTAGCGGCCATCTTGTTCGGCCATCTTGCTCTGACTGAAACAAAGAACTTCACTGAAACCGAACTTTATGATTTTCCCAGAACGGACATATCTCCACAAAACCTAAGTATTTTATCCCTTTCTTTTCATACTGTGCAATTAATGTCTCAATCATTGTTGATTTTAATGATTGTATGTATATATTAATTATTTATCTTGCATTAATAAACGACTTTCAAACGTCCTTTGTTTGTTCAGCTACCCTGCTATTCAGCCATACACAGAAACTGATCCCAGGTCTCTGAAGAGACGCTACTATTGTATTGTTGTTAGCTAGACAGAATAGAGTGTGTTTAACCATTTTTATTGGTAGATTTAGGCTCAGACAGTCAGCGGGCTCCTCTGTCCCATGGTAACAGAGGTCGTGGCAGTTATACTCTGAACTAGTGTGTAAAGTGTATTTCCGTAACCTACTAGGGCTCCTGTGACAGTGTTTGGCAGTGGTTGGGATCTGTGTTGTGCTGAAAGTATCTAAGATAGCGCTAGCACTGTCAAGAAACGAACTAATTCGTTGGTGTAGCTGAATGCAATAGATTTTTTATATATACAGAGAGACTGTGTAGCCAGTACCCCTCCCCAAAAGTTTTATTTTATTTGGCGTGTAAATGAACTACAAGCTCATGGCCGTATCAGACCTGGAAAATCTTTGTCAGCTGCGGGGCATTGACACCCTCCGCAAGAACAAACAGGACATGGTAAATGACTTGTTTCAATGGGATAGCCAGCAACTGCGGGAGCTGGATGTGTCCGCTGAAGTGGATACCAGCCCATATGACCCAAGTCAAGGGGAACCAGAGACTGAAGATTCTGAGCATACAGAGGTTGAGCATCCTGCGGGCCCTGTTGCAACAGTTACGCCAGAGACGGTCAGTGTGGACCCCAATCCCAGAGTTTCTGAAAGTACTCGCCTGGAACCGGCCAGTACTGAACTGTCCGTTTGTACTGATCCACTAATGCAGCAGGCATTACGAAAGCTGATGGACACTGACCTGGAAAAGTACATGCAGTACATGCAAGCGCGAGAGGAGCGCCAGACTGCAGAAGCACGTGAGGCGCGCCAATCTGCAGAGGCACGAGAGGAACGCCAAGCTACGGGAGGGGAGCTCCAACGACAGCATGAGCTAAACATGGCAAAAGTGCAACAGGCCAGTCGGAGTTCCCCGCCCAGCCTCCCTGCTGAAGGAACTGCATCACCCGTAAGTGCAAAATTTAAATTTGCTAATATTGAAAAAGACACTGACATTGACTTGTTTTTGCGATCTTTTGAAAAAGCATGCCGTCAGTATCGTCTGTCCCAAGACCAGTGGGCCAGACATCTGACACCTTTGCTGCGCTACAAAGCGCTTGATGCTTTCGCAGAGTGTGGACCTAGTATGATGTCATGCTGTGGGCGGGGAGCTGAGCATTCGCTCTGTTAAAAGGAAGGGGGCAGTAACACTGGACACACCCTGACGAATTGTCCAATGAGGACAGGAAATGCGTAGGTGGGCGGAGCCTTGGCCCGAGCGCGTCCTCCACCACACGTGGACTCTCTTGGCTGGCGTTCTATGGCAGTTTGCAGTGACTGGTCCTGCTACAGCAAAATGAATCCTGACATCCACACTGTGAATGGAGCTCTATCCATCCGGGACTGAATGGAGGATTGGTGAGATTACCATAGCCACAGTCCTTTCAATTGTTCAACAGGAACTTTTGCAAAAGATCTAGGCAATATTCGATCAGCAGCTATTGCCATTGTGCCCCATGAGAGTGTGTGTAGGTGGCCACACGTGTGTGAGGGAGAGGTGTAGCCGGCTTAGCTAGTACCTTGCTGCGCAGCAGGTCAGTTTAGCTTGCTTCCGCACTTGGCCCTTTGGCTCTGCATTGTGTTTTTATTCCATGGCAGTATTGCAGCATGTGACTGCCATTCATGTGTTTGTCTTTTGAAATTGATATCTATAATAAACTTTCTTACCCGTTTTTGAGCATAGAACCTTGCTAGTCTCTATTTTTGTATTCATTCAATATAAGGTTTAGAGTTGAGCTGAAATTTTCGTAATTTCGCATTACTAAAATTACGCATGCGAAATTTGCGATTACGATGCGAAATTACAGTAGCGTAATTGCCATTAAAATCGTAATTGAAAATACCGTAAGCGTAATTTTCAACGTGTAATTTCGCGTTTCGTTCATGCCGTAATTTCGCATTAAACGCTACCGTAATTTCGCGTTAAACCGTAACGCTCCGTATAATATAAAAAAGCCGCCGACTTTAAGGGTTAATAGCAAAGCCCCCTTAAATGCTAAGAGCCTCAAATTTGGAGAATATATTAAGGAGATCAGGAGGAATAAGAGGAAAAATTTTTTTTTCAAAAAGACCTTATAGTTTTTGAGAAAATCGATGTTAAAGTTTCAAAGGAAAAATGTAAACATTTAAAAACCCGCCGACTTTAACGGTTAATAGCAAAGCCTGCTTAAAGTTTAGGAACACCAAATTCCCAGGGTATATTAAGGGGATCAGTGGGAATAAGAGGAAAAAAATTTTTTCAAAAAGACCTTATAGTTTTTGAGAAAATCGATTTTTAAGTTTCAAGGGCGAAAATGTCTTTTAAATGCAGAAAATGTCAGGTTTTTTTGCACAGGTAACAATAGTGTATTAATTTCATAGATTCCCCCAAGTGGGAAGAGTTTTACTTACTTCGTTCTGAGTGTGGGAAATATTAAAAAAAACGACATGGGGTCCCCCCTCCCAGACCTCTTTAACCCCTTGTCCCCCATGCAGGCTGGGATAGCCAGAATGCGGAGCACCGGCCGCGTGGGGCTCCGCACCCTGACTATACCAGCCCACATGGTCCATGGATTGGGGGGTCTCGGAAGGGGAGGGGCAGCCAAGCTTTCCCCTCCCCCTCCGAGCCCTTGTCCAATCCAAGGACAAGGGGCTCTTCTCCACCTCCGATGGGCGGTGGAGGTGGAGGCCGCGATTTCCTGGGGGGGAGGTTCATGGTGGAATCTGGGAGTCCCCTTTTAAAAGGGGTCCCCCAGATGCCCACCCCCCCTCCCAGGAGAAATGAGTATAGAGGTACTTGTACCCCTTACCCATTTCCTTTAAGAGTTAAAAGTAAATAAACACACAAACACTTAGAAAAAGTATTTTAATTGAACAAAAAACATAACCACGAAAAAAGTCCTTTAACCACTTCACCCCCCCAGTGCTAAATTTCTCCGTCCCTCTGCGCACAGCTTCACCCCCAGGGACGGAGAAAGGCGCACTTGTTTGTTTACTGGCTGGGAGTGGGCGGGGACCTCGCGCGCACACTCCAGCCAGCCAGCACAGCAGGTGACTAATTGGATGTTAGGAACAAGCGTTCCTAAATCCAATCAGATGCGCCGATTGCGGACACAATGGAGACTGCTTCAAACAGAAGCAGTCTCCATTGATAACAATGAGATGTAAACAAACGTGCAGCGCGCGATCGCGCGCCCCCCGCGACCCGCGCGCGCACACACCCCCGCTCTGCAGTGCAATGATTGGTTATGGGGACCCCAGTCCCCAATAACCAATCATATCACTGAAAAAATCAATGGAAGCAGCGCTGCAAAGTACAAATCGCGCTGGTGCTTCAGGGGTGAAACCCCTCCGTTGTGAAGTGGTTAATATTCTTAATTAACCATTAATACTTACCTGTCCCTTTAAATAAATGATCCCTCGAAATAGCCTCGGAAATGTTCTATCAGTCACAATGTAACAAAGTTATTACAATGTAACAACTTTGTTACATTGTAACTACGCCGCACCCGACGTCACTCGCCGTCGCCGCATACGCGTCTGCGCTGCACAGATTCCCGACAGAGCTCTGAGCTATATAGCTCAGAGCTCTGAGAAGCATCTTTGTATTTTGGCTCCAAGGAGCCCCATTGGTCCTTAGCAGACCAATGGGGTTCCTTCAAATCGAAAGGAACCCCATTGGTCTGCTAAGGACCAATGGGGCTCCTTGGAGCCCAAATACAAAGATGCTTCTCAGAGCTCTGAGCTATATAGCTCAGAGCTCTGTCGGGTGCAGGACGCTAAGTCCCCGCCGGCTCCGCTGCCCTCCCCGCCTCTCCCACATGTCACCCACATGTCACTCACATGTGGGTGACATGTGGGTGACAGATGTGGGCGGGGTAGACAGCGGGAGGCGGCGGGGACTTAGCGTCCTGCACGGACGCGTAATTGCTGCGGCGGCTGAGCGGCGAGTGACGTCGGGTGCGGCGTAGTTACAATGTAACAAAGTTGTTACATTGTAATAACTTTGTTACATTGTAACTGATAGAACATTTCCGAGGCTATTTCGAGGGATCATTTATTTAAAGGGACAGGTAAGTATTAATGGTTAATTAAGAATATTAAAGGACTTTTTTCGTGGTTATGTTTTTTGTTCAATTAAAATACTTTTTCTAAGTGTTTGTGTGTTTATTTAGTTTTAACTCTTAAAGGAAATGGGTAAGGGGTACAAGTACCTCTATACTCATTTCTCCTGGGAGGGGGGGTGGGCATCTGGGGGACCCCTTTTAAAAGGGGACTCCCAGATTCCACCATGAACCTCCCCCCCAGGAAATCGCGGCCTCCACCTCCACCGCCCATCGGAGGTGGAGAAGAGCCCCTTGTCCTTGGATTGGACAAGGGCTCGGAGGGGGAGGGGAAAGCTTGGCTGCCCCTCCCCTTCCGAGACCCCCCAATCCATGGACCATGCGGGCTGGTATAGTCAGGGTGCGGAGCCCCACGCGGCCGGTGCTCCGCATTCTGGCTATCCCAGCCTGCATGGGGGACAAGGGGTTAAAGAGGTCTGGGAGGGGGGACCCCACGTCGTTTTTTTTTAAATATTTCCCACACTCAGAACGAAGTAAGTAAAACTCTTCCCACTTGGGGGAATCTATGAAAATAATACACTATTGTTACCTGTGCAATAAAACCTGACATTTTCTGCATTTAAAAGACATTTTCGCCCTTGAAACTTAAAAATCGATTTTCTCAAAAACTATAAGGTCTTTTTGAAAAAAAAAATTTTCCTCTTATTCCCACTGATCCCCTTAATATACCCTGGGAATTTGGTGTTCCTAAACTTTAAGCAGGCTTTGCTATTAACCGTTAAAGTCGGCGGGTTTTTAAATGTTTACATTTTTCCTTTGAAACTTTAACATCGATTTTCTCAAAAACTATAAGGTCTTTTTGAAAAAAAAAAATTTCCTCTTATTCCTCCTGATCTCCTTAATATATTCTCCAAATTTGAGGCTCTTAGCATTTAAGGGGGCTTTGCTATTAACCCTTAAAGTTGGCGGCTACCTAACATTGATACATGCGTCAACTTTTCCGCTTCGGGAGCATGACCATACGCATTAATTTCGTAATACCCGTTGCAATGCGAAAATTACGCGAAAATTACGCTCACGCGAAATTCCGCGAAATCCTTCTTCATTACGATTATGTACTTACGGCCATAAACGTAATTACACTAATTACGCGAAATTTCGCGAAATCGTAATTACTCCATTACGCTCATCTCTAATAAGGTTGCTCAAACCCCGATTCGGTTAAGGGAGGAATAGTTTCTCTTATAAAATTATCATTGTTTTATATTGCGGTATCCACTATTGTTTCTGCTTTTGCAGAGTTACCTGCGGAGAAAGATAATGATTATGCCGCTATAAAAGACGCTATCATTACCAAATACCAGCTGACGCCAGAAGCCTATCGCAAATAGTTCAGGTCCTGGCAGAAAAAGTCTTCTGATTCTTACCGAGATGTGGTCAGCAGCTTGCTCACCACACTCCGCCAGTGGACTCTAGGCCTCACCAAAGGGCCTTATAATGTCCTGGAGGATTTGATAGTCCTAGAACAGTGATGGCTAACCTTTCAGAGGCCGAGTGCCCAAATTGCGACCTAACATCGACTTATTTATCTCCGAGTGCCAATGGGGGGGGGGGGGTTTTGCCGAAAATGGGGGCGTGGCCATGATATTGGATGGGCGGAGCTAACGTAATGATGTAACAGCGAGGCATAAGAAAGCAGTGTTTCCGCCATGATGTGGTGAAACGAGGATTCGCATCATGGGTGTGCAGAAACTATGATGCTATTTATACCCGCCATAACCCCAAAGCAGCAAATATAGCCAACTATGACCATTAAGGGCTCATTCACACTATGTGCTGCGCTGTCAGTTTTGACGCAACGCACATAATGCAAGATAAATATGGTAACATGAAAGTCAATAGACTTCCATGTTACCATTCACACTACAGGTGTGCGTTCCCATGAGTGTAACGCATCTGGGAACATTTTAACGCACAACACATACGTTTCCCCGATGGGTACAGCTGCCGACGTCCACATTTAGCGCACCACAACGTGCATTCAGTGGGATCACTGTGCGTTGGCAGCGCATGCATGAAATCGCATTCGTGCATACGTTCTGTAGTGTGAATGAGCCCTTAATAATAAATGCAGCAACAGTTACCCCAGACACCAGAAAATAAACGCAATGTGTGCAACATTTCAGCAGAAAATCATGCAATGTGGGCCACATTTCACCAGAAAACAAACGCAGTGGGCCACATTTCACCAGAAAACAAACGCAGCGGGCCACATTTCACCAGAAAACAAACGCAGCGGGCCACATTTCACCAGAAAACAAACGCAGTGCACCACATTTCATCAGAAAACAAACGCAGTGGGCCACATTTCATCAGAAAACAAACGCAGTGGCCCACATTTCATCAGAAAACAAACGCAGTGGGCCACATTTCACCAGAAAAACGCAGTGCGCCACATTTCATCAGAAAACAAACGCAGTGGGCCACATTTCATCAGAAAACAAACGCAGTGGGACACATTTCATCAGAAAACAAACGCAGTGGGCCACATTTCATCAGAAAACAAACGCAGTGGGCCACATTTCACCAGAAAACAATCGCAGTGGGCCACATTTCACCAGAAAACAATGCAGTGCGCCACATTTCACCAGAAAACAAACGCAGCGGGCCACATTTCACCAGAAAACAAACGCAGCGGGCCACATTTCACCAGAAAACAAACGCAGCGGGCCACATTTCACCAGAAAACAAACGCAGTTTCACCAGAAAACAAACACAGTGGGCAGCATTTCACAGGACATAAACATGTGACAAAACATTTTAGCAGAAAATAACACAGTGGTCCGCATTTCACCTGCAAAAACAAGTAATGTACTCACCTGATAGAAGTCTTCTCTTTCGGCTGGGCTCTGGCGCTCATCTCCCCCGGACGTTCCTTCTGCAGTGACAGTCTCCCGCGCTGCCGCTGACAGGCAGAGTGCAGGGCTACGGGAAGATGGCGCCCGAAGCCCTGTACTGGAGACACAAATAGTCTCCTGTACAGGGCTTCGGCAGCCATCTTGCCGTAGCCCTGGTCTGCTTCCCGGGAGACTGCGGGGCTGCGGGCTATGAACTGGCGCGGCGGCATCTAGTAGACGCTGCGGCCAGTTCATAAGCAGCGGTGGCGTGCCAGCAGATTAGGCTACGCGTGCCGGGCCCGGCACGCGTGCCATAGGTTCGCCACCGCTGTCCTAGAACAATCTCTGAACATTTGCCCTGCTGATGTATGACAGTTTGTGCTGGAGCGCAAGCCTGCGTCAGCAACTGTCGCTGCAGACCTTGCTGAAACTTTTGCAACTACCCGGGTGCCTGACACACGCAGAACTGCACCATCCAGCTGGAGGGGAGGTCAGCCCAATACTCTGGCAGACTCTCCTGCCCCTGTGAGCCGTCCGACACAGAGGCCACCCAGCGCAGCTGCTGCGCCCAGGCCTGCAGCACCTGAGGGGGTCACCTGTCACTACTGTCGCCAGCCCGGACACATGAAATTTAACTGTCCGGAGCGGAGGCAGACACCACCAGCACCTGGATCATCTGTATCACCTGTACCTCACCCACCGCAGAGGCAACCAGCCAGCGAACCACAGCCTGGATCATCAGATTTTGTTCTGTTTGCCCGCGGAAAGGAAATCCGCGACCGAACCAACCAGCAGCAGCCTGTTAGAGTGAACGACAAGGTTGTCACCGGATTTCGAGACACCGGAGCTGACATCACGTTAGTTCACTCACACCTTGTGCCAGAGGAGAGCATCAGCTCCAGCCGATCCATTGCCCTTACTGGAGTAGAGGGCACCCTTTTACACATAGCCCAGGTGAGAGTGAAGATCGACTGGGGGGCAGGGACGGATCTAGACCAAGTTGCCCCAAGTTGTGCCTGGGGCAAGGTCAGGTTTTGGCGCCTAAACTGCCATACCCCATCCAAATTTTGCCGCCTTTTTAAGAATTCAACAAACTGCGCCTGGGGCAAAAGACCCGCTTGCCCCCCCCTAGATCCGTCCCTGCTGGGGGGTGGGGGTCCAAGAAATGGTTGTTGGGGTTGTGAAGGATCTCCCAGTCCCTGTGTTGCTGGGGACTGATTTGGGCAAGCTTGTGTCCTATTACGAACCTGCCACAACCACCTTGTTGCTCACGGAAGGAGACGGACTTTCCGCCCACCAACAGGTACTTTATACACTTGAGGGGGCATCAGGGGGAGGTGGGTTGAATGTGCCCAGTTCAAGGGTACCAGGTTCAATAGTGCCTGCTTCAAAGGCACCTGAGTTTGTTGCACGAACTGTCTGTCGTGATGATGTAACTGTACCTGAGTTTAATGTACAACCTGTCTGTAATGAAAATGTGTCTTTACCTGTCAATGTCATTAATGCATGTGTCAATGATGTGCAGAATGTTGAGTATTGTAATAACAATGATGTGCCTGTACTAGCAGTCACCCAGGGTGCTGCCAGAATTGTGGGCTCAGCACTGAACTCCTCGTTCAGTACTGACCCCAGCGAAGAGACCTTTCAGCCGCTGACTTCATGTGTCATGGGCCAGCTGGTTGAAACTGACAGCGCTGTACTCACAACAGCACTACAAAGTGACCCAAGCCTGGAGGCCCTCAGGCAGCAATCCTCTGAGTCCCTCGCAGACGGGGCCGCTTTCAAGGTCTACTGGGAAGGTGGGAGACTGTACAGTGAGTCTGTACAGCCCCCTACAGGTCGATCACATGCGAATACCAAATGGCTTGTGGTCCCGAGTGCGTTCAGGGGACATGTGCTGGACATGTGCGTTCAGGGGACATGGTAATCCTCTGACAGGGCACTCCGGTGTCCTCAAGACACTTTCCTGTATTCGGAAACAGTCCGAACGCAGTAGCGCAAACTCCCTGTCCAGAACGGTCCAGGTCGGGTCAAACCTGAGGGTAGCGGACAGCGTCCAGGTGAACCGAGCCACAGGCTCCAATAAGTTCTCCCGCCGTACCGGCAGCTCGAGACCCGTCAGCCAGATCAGCAGCAACGACACACATCTTGCTGATGCATGTCTGTATGCCTTTTCCGGAGGGGGAGGTGTCACGGAACAGCCGTGAGAAACGCAGGTGAATCTGGAGAATTCACAGTCGATTTCCTGATCGCTCCCTGTCGGATCTGTGCAGTCGTGCAAGCGATCAGAAAATGACTTCGTGTTTTTTTTAAGCCAGAGATCTGTCCCCCTGTGAGCAAAGCTTTCCCCTCACCCGCAAAAATGTTACAAGTGGCCAGATTCCCTGCAGGAACCAGCTCATTCCCCCCACAGCCAGATGGCTCCATGAAAAGAGCCAGGAAACTGGCTCTCCAGGGGGGCCATGACAAAGCAGCCGGAGCGGCACCGACAAGGCAGATATTAAAGCATGTGGGATATGTTTTCTTACCTATTAAATGGAGACCGTATATCGCACAACTATAAAATTCAAATAGTCTTATTCGTTAAAGTCTGCCCAACGCACTGATATAACACTCATGGCAATATCTTGTCCATTTATTGCGGTATAAATCTTCTCAGGAACCTGAGAAGCTGCCTTAGTCAAGTCTGATGTCATATGAATCGGTATTTTCTGACGATCAGGAATCTGCTACCCACCTAAATATGACTTGCACCGTTTGTGAGTTACGGCATTTTAGAAGCTTAAGCCTAAATCTCTCCCCAAGGACCTGAACTGTGGTTGGTTGGTAACTCAGAGGGGGCCGGCATTGCCACACCCCCAAACCAGCTTCATCAAAAGCACATGGCCGGCAGGCGGACCTCAGTCCTCCACATTCCATCTGTATGAGAGCTGTCTGCTGCTAGCCAGAGGACACATGGTTAGCGGCCATCTTGTTCGGCCATCTTGCTCTGACTGAAACAAAGAACTTCACTGAAACCGAACTTTATGATTTTCCCAGAATGGACATATCTCCACAAAACCTAAATATTTTATCCTTTTCTTTTCATACTGCGCTATTAACGTCTCAATAATTGTTGATTTTAATGATTGTCTGTATATATTAATTATTTATCTCTCATTAATAAACGACATTCAAACATCCTTTGTTTATTCAGCTACCCTGCTATTCAGCCATACACAGAAACTGATCCCAGGTCTTTGAAGAGACGCTACTATTGTATTGTTGTTAGCTAGACAGAATAGAGTGTGTTTAACCATTTTTATTGGTAGATCTAGGCTCAGACAGTCAGCTGGCTCCTCTGTCCCATGGTCGTGGCAGTTATACCCTGAACTAGTGTGTAAAGTGTATTTCCGTAACCCACAGGCTCCCTTCTGGTTTGTCTGCGGCCAATTCCCAACGGTTTCTGTGCATTGACTGCTACCACAGTTTGCACGATCCGTGCGCTGGAACCGATTGGAAGGCAAATTGCGTTCCGACCACTAGGGCTCCTGTGACAGTAACCATTCAAGCGGGTAAAACATTGTTTATCATAGACTTGACTGGAGGCGCCATAAAGTAGCAGAGGAGCTGTGCGCCATTTTTTCCTGCTCCCATGCCTGCACCCCTAAAGATACACCTCTGCAATGGTCGTGAAGACGATACTTAACATTTTGGCTGCTAAGTAATGTGCAGTATGAAAATGTCCTGTATGACACACTTATGGGAAGCACTGCAAACACTCTATTAGGACCTGTTAATATGTTAACAAAATTACTTCTAGGGTAAATAAATTGTTAATAAGTGGAGATGAACAAATAGCAGGAGAAAGGAAGCTAAGCAAACAAAATCATATCCAAAGGTAAAACAGTTCACACGCGTATTACAGAAATGCACTGCAGAGAGCAGCATATGGTCAGCAGTAACTTATGCTGGGAATACACGGGTCGATTCTGGCGCTCGATTCTGCGCCCGATCGTTTGGCCTGCTCGATTCTCTTATCTTCCGCTCTTTTTTCTTATCTTATTTCAATTAACATCAATGGTGAATCGAGCAGCAAAATGGTCGAACGTTCATCGGACAAGTCAGAAATGATCTATCTAACCATCTAAATGGCTCAGAATCGAGCCGTGTATTTCCAGCATAAGGCTCCATTTCCACTTTAGCAGAGAATGGACATTTTTTGTCCGTTCTCCGCTCATCACAAAACTGACACCGAACAGCTCCTATTTTATAAACAAGGACCGTTCACACTTGTCACTCTGCAATGAATCCGTTGCAGTAAGCGGGCCGCACTTCTGCGCAGTATGCAGTAATCCTGAACAGGCAGATGCATTCCCCATATAGCCTATGTGGACAATGCATCTGCCCCGGACCACAGTGGTCCATCGGAGCAAACACTACACCGTCCGCTCCCCACTGGCCACACGTGATCCAGCACAAGTGGGAACCGAACCTTACTGGTAGCAGTAGCCCTGGAAGTAATCCTTAAAGGACAGATCCGAGGTAATTAAAAAAACAAAATCCTACTTACCCGGGGCTTTGCTCCAGCCCCTGGCAGCCATCCTGTGCCCTCGCTGCAGCTCCGCTCCCAGCCGGTGGCCCTCTCCGGTGCAGATGCCGACGGGCATCTACTGTGTCCTTTGGGGACCCCTGGTCTACGCAAACATTGGTGGTGAGGAAGCATTGTGTTAGTAGTAAATATTAGCAATATTTTAGTATTGATATAGCAGCAACATCTTCTGTAGCGCTGTACAGAGTATATTGTCTTGTCACTAACTCTCCCCCTCAAGCTATGTACTCACGTCTTGATTTTACTGATGATTTTCCCAACGACCAACGTTCTTGAGATATCGCAGCGTGGTTACAGACACACGATCACGCGACCGTCGCATAGTGTCACGTGGCAATAACAACCATCACGGCGGACCTGATCTTTAAGATCCCTGACAACTCCCACGCAAAGTACCACAATCACTTGAAGTCTTGTTCACCCCCATGTTTAACCTCTTGAGGACCGCAGTGCTAAACCCCCCTAGTGACCAGGCCATTTTTAGTAAAATAGGCCACTGCAGCTTTAACGCCAAGCTGCAGGGCCGCACAACACAGCACACAAGTGATTCTCCCCCCCCCCCTTTCTTCCCACCAACATCGCTCTCTGTTGGTGGGGTCTGATAACTCCCCCATGTTTATTTTTGTTTACACAAATATTTTTACTGTTTTTTTTAATAAAAAAATTATGTTTCTTTAAATATTTTCCCTCCCTCCCTCCCCACAGCGGGCCAATCATGGCGATCGGCTGCCATAGTCTTCTGCCTATGACAGCCGATCGCTCTCCAGTGTCCCAGGGGGACAGCCGTGTCACACGGCTGTCCCCAGTACAGTGCTGCTGCCGATCACAGCGCTGTACATGTAAAAAGACGGCTATCACTCCATCTAACAGTCTCCCGAGCGGCGACTGCCGCTCAGAGACTGAAGGCGGAGCTCCACACCCCAAGCAGGAGATGCGCTTACAGCCTGCACGCAATCTCCTGCATTAGCTGGCCCCAGGACTTTACGCCGATCGGCGTTAGGCGGTCCTGGGGCTGCTGCCGTGCCCATTGGCGTGACGCGGTTGGCAGGAGGTTAACGTCGCGTGACGTCGTGCATACCCAGCGGCAGGAATAGGCCTCACTGAATGGCCATCGGCAAGGGGACGTCACTGGACCCGTCAGGTGACGGAAATTCAGAGGGGCTCACAATCTAATCCCTACCATAGTCATATGTCTATGCATGTATCCTGCAGTGCATGTATCGTAGTCTAGGGCACATTTTATAGGGAAGCAAACTAACTTATCTACATGTTTTTGGCATGTGGAAGGAAACCGGAGTGCCCGGAGGAAACACGTCCAGACATGGGGAGAACACTAACCATTATGCCACAGTGCTGCCCACATAAAAACACAGTAGATAATGATTGCAATGTAGATGCATAGCAGAGTAGAGTGTTGGATTGTAGTCATTTTTTTATTTTATTTATTTTTGGGTTGAACTTGATGGGCAGATGTCTTTTTGCAACCAAACTATGTAAGGACACAAGCGTTACCAAGCTCATCGGAGCACAAGCTTCCAACCCCCAGCGTCTTTTTGCCACGTTCAGCTCCCTGCTTAAACCCCCCCCCCACCCTCCGTTTCCTCTCTCTCTGCCACAGATTTAGCCACCCACTTCACCAACTAAATTGTCTCCATCCGCCAGGTAATATCCAATCTCCAATCTTCACCTCCCACCCCCTCCCAACCAGCTCCTCCTCCACCCTATCCTCCCCTCACATCCTTAACTCCTACTACCACCGAGGAAGTCAACCACCTACTGCAGACTTCCTATACCACTACTTCCCCCCCTTGACCCCATCCCTTCTGATTTACTCCAGCTTCACTTCACAGAATTGGCCCCAGTCCTCACTACCCTGTTCAACCTCTCCCTATCCACAGGCACCTTCCCCTCAGACTTCAAGCAGGCCACTGTACTACCCCTGTTCAAGAAACCCTCCCTCGACCCCTCGCTACCCTCCAACTACCGTCCTATCTCCCTCCTCCCCTTTGCCTCAAAACTCCTTGAGCGTCTGGTTCACAGACGCCTGACCCAGTACCTCAATGCCAACTCACTGCTAGACGCACTGCAATCTGGATTTCGGCCTGCCCACTCAACCGAAACTGCTCTCACCAAAGTGGTCAATGACCTTGCCTTAGCTAAAGCTGAAGGTAAATACTCCATTCTCCTCCTCCTTGACCTTTCAGCAGCTTTTGACACAGTAGATCATCCCCTACTCCTCTAGTCCCTCCAGTCCATAGGCATTCACGATCTCGCCCTGTCCTGGCTTTCATCCTACCTCTCCAACCGCTCATTCAAGACCGCCTTCAATGAGTCCTTGTCCACCCCCAACCACCTCTCAGTAGGAGTCCCCCAAGGCTCGGTCCTTGGCCCCCTACTGTTCACCCTATACACATCCTCCATTGGCAAGGTTATCTCCTCCATGGGTTTTAACTATCATCTGTATGCAGATGATACCCAGATCTACCTCTACACCCCTGACATATCCACCACTACCATGGACAAGGTCTCCTCCTGCCTATCAGCCATCTCGTCCTGGATATCCGCTATGTTCCTGAAACTAAATCTAGACAAAACGGAATTTATGATCTTCCCACCCCGGCCATCCATGAACCTCCTAGATGTGCATATCACTGTTAACCACACTACCATTCGCCCTACCTCTCAAGCTCGCTGTCTGGGTGTCACCCTGGACTCCACACTCTCTTTCACTCCCCACATCCAAAACCTCACAAAGTCCTGCAACTTCCACCTTCATAACATCTGGAAGATTCGCCCTTTCCTGACCTCTGCCACCACCAAACTCCTCTTCCATGCCCTCATAATTTCCCGCCTTGACTACTGCAATGCCCTGCTGTCTGGTCTCCCTATGACCCGAACAGCCCCACTGCAGTCCATCATGAATGCGGCAGCCAGAATTATCCACTGCTCCCATCGCTCCACCACGGCGGATCCCCTCCTTGAATCCTTTCACTGGCTTCCTATCCAGTTCAGAATCAGATTCAAGATGCTGTGTCTGACCTACAAATTTGTCCACAAAACCTGTCCAACCTACATTTCCGATCTTACTCAAAGGTACACACCGAGCCGCTCACTCCGCTCTTCCAATGAACTTCGCCTAACCGCCCCCGGCATCACCCAGTCCCATGCACGCCTCCAGGACTTCTCAATAGCTGCTCCAACACTATGGAACTCCCTACCTCCACCCATTAGGGAAGCCCCCTCCTTCAACATCTTGAAGGCCCTCAAAACTCAAAAACTTGAAGGCCCTCAAAACTCACCTTTTCACTCTGGCCTACCACCCCTCACAAGTGCTCTAAACCCACAGCTGAACTCTGGTCCCCTACCTTTCGTGTCCCTACCTCTCCCTCTAGATTGTAAGCCTTTGGGCATGGTCCTCCTTTTGTGTCCTACCTGATCATGCACCTTCATTAGTGTGAACCCATGCTATGCATCTGAGTGAACCTAACTTGCCTAATCTCCATGCTCCCATCCAGTGACTGACTAAGCATTACCTTGTACTCATACTGTGCTGCGTAATCTGGTCTTTCTTGAATTAATGTATTGTCATATTGCTGTATGTCACCCCTAAATATTGTCTGTAACCTAAACTAATGTCCAGCGCTGCGTAATACAGTATGTTGGCGCTTTATAAGTACAATAAATAAATAATACAAGCTTACATCGACAAAACATTCTGAAAATTTCCTTCAACGGCTTTGATGCTTTATTTGAAAACAAAAAAGGAGATATCGAGTACCAAAAATGTCACTGACACTTTTAGCAAGCCATCAATCCTTGCCGAGATCGGGCACGCCACACATGCCAATAATGATGATTTTGCATGGCTAATACCACTCAAGTTTTGCAGTTAGTCAATAACTGCTCACTGACTAATCACGGTTAGTAAAATGGAGTGTGTACCATGAGAGTCAGCAGATTCCCCAGCTAAGTGATATGAAACAGATGCCTTGAAAGAGGAAAACAAATCAGCATCTATTTCTGCTTGCAGGTCTTGCAGATTAGATGAGACCGACAGTGACATTTATTATCCTGGAAGCACCAAAATTCCAAACCGGTTGGACTGATTAAAAAACATTTCCCTGAACAAATTTATTTTGTGCCTGTATTGCAACTTCTGTGTTCTGCTCCTTCTGTCAGCCGTCAGCAAAACGCCATTCCGCGCACTCGTGTATTGCTTGCTGCAGGATGGCAATGAGCTAATCTTTCGCCAGTCATTTCCTTACTCGCTGCTTCGACACAGTGCAGCACAGTGCTAATGACAGGTACCAATTCCCTAGTACCAATTACAAATATGAGATGTATTTGTCAAGGCGACATTAATTAACACATTCTTTTCCATTGTAATTCACTGCAATGCAAGGCACAGAAATGAGGTAAAAAGAGAAAAGATGCACGCTGCTATCAGCATCTGTGCTGGCATAAAATCAAACACCATACATGTCTGTGACAGGTCGTTACATTTGGGCTAGGGGCTGCGTGTCCATATTTTACAGGAAGCAGCATTCAAGTGAAAATAAACCGATGACATAAACAACTATATCTATAGAAGTAACCTGGGATAGGACTTTCTTGGAGTTTTGTATACTTATTTGTAGTGAGGAGCAGAAATTACACCTATGCGGAATTACACATTGTAATTCGCAATTACGTATCATCATCATAATACAAAATTTTGTGGAAAATTGTAATAAATTTTGTATGTAATTGTAATCATTCGTAATTTTGCAAGATTTTTTGCGTAATTTTTTGCCAACTTTATTGGTCAATAGCGAAGCCCCCATACATGCTATTGTTTCGTATGTTAAGGAGAAAAGTGGCTACAAGTAAAAAAAAAAATTTCAAAAAGACCTTGTAGTTTTCGAGAAAATCGATTTTAAAAATGCAAAGAAAAATTTTAGAAATCATTTTTCTTTGCATTTTTAAAATAGATTGGCCTCAATTCACGAAGATCATGCTGGAGATAATAAGGCAAGAGAAAACTTGCCACCACACAGTGAGAGAGTTCTCTTATCTCTTCATTCCTTAAGTTACCTCCTCTGTAGTTAATTTACCTCCCCTGTAGTTATTTTCACACGCAGTTAATAAACAGCCTGTCTTTAACTCTGGAGTTATTTTAAGGATTGAAGAGTTAACTTAAAGACAGAAGAGTTAACTTTAGGTTTGCCTGAGGTAAAATGTTTCCTGAATACTACATGCCTTATCACCATGGTAACAACTCTAGAAACGTGAACTTAGTGAATTGAGGCCAGTATCTCAAAAACTAGAAGGTCTTTTTGAAAAAATATAATTTTGACTTGTACCCACTATTCTTTTTTTTCTTATTCTTAACATATGTAGCAATTTCGGTGAAAATAGCATGTATGGGGGGGGGGGGGGGGGCTTTGCTATTCACCGCCAAAGTCGGTATGAAATTATGTGAAAATTCATGTAAATTTCGAATGATTGTACAAAATCAGTTAAATTAGGGTGCGGCGTGTCCATGCAAGCATTTCGCCAGGGGGGGGGGGGGGGGGGGTTTATTTAACAGGTGGGCCTTTTTTACTCATTATTAAAAAAAATTCCTTTTAAGCCACCACAACAAGCAAGAAAATACTTGCTTGCTGGCAGAAAATACAGAACTTTTCCACCGACTTTTTGCAGAGTTCAAAATGAAATTTAATTAAAAATTATCTCCTAGGAGAAAACTTAGGAGAAAAACTGAATTGGATTGAGCTCAATGGGCCATCTGCAATTCACTTTTTCTCCTGAGTTTTCTCCTAGGTGATATTTTCACACCTTTCCAATAAAATGCCCTTTAAGTCATCAGCAAGCAAGAAAATACTCGAGATAATTTTGTTAGTACTTTTTCGATTGCAAACTGATGAAAACCTATTTTAAAAAGAAGTTGAAAAATTATCTCATAACAGAAAACTCATGTGAAAAAGTAAATTGCATATGGGCCAATATGTCTTATTTGCAAACAGAAAAAATGCACACCTCGGGGCCCTTTTCCACGTGCTGCGAATCCGCAGTGTTTCTGTTGTGTTTGTATTTTGAAAAACACCCTTAATACTAACCGCTCCCAACATTAACCTTGCCTCTATATATGACTAACACTAGCCTCCCTCCACCTACTCTAACACTAACCTTCCCCCTATACAGTATATACCTAACACTAACCTTCCCCACCTTCTCCTAACACTAACCTTGCCCCTATATATGCCTTACAATCACCTCCCCCGCCTACTCCTAAAAGTAACATTCACCCTGTCTATGCTTAACACTATCCTCCCTCCACCTACTCCTAACACTAACCTTCCCCCGATACTGTATATACCTAACACTAATCTCCACCAACCTACTCCTAAAACTAACATTCAACCTATCTACACTCAACACTAACCTCCCCCCACCTACTCCTAACACTAACCTTCCCCCTATACAGTATGTACCTAACACTATCCTTCCCCTTTTAAATGCACAACACTTACCTCCCCCCACCTACTCCTAACACTTACCTTCCCCCCTATACAGTATATACCTAACACTCACTTCCCCCTACCTACACCTAACACTAGCCTTCCCCCTATATATGCCTCACACTCACCTTCCCCACTTACTCCTAACACTAACATTCTCCAGCTATAAAGCCACAACGTATCCAAGCAGCATTAAACCTGCTAATTACAACTTCCCTAAAGCCACAATTTGCCCAGCCGCTAATTACAACACCTACAGGCGCTATAAAGCAGTAATTTACTCAAAGTTTGTAAAAGCCGCTAATTACAGCAACCGCAATTTGACGGGTGTAAAGCACTAATTGGAGTGGCTGTAAAGGCGCTAATTAGAACTGCTGTAAAGCCATACCTTAACCAAGCGCTCATATTGCACAGTTAGCGCCACACTATAAAATCAGCTAGCTTGCTAGACAGACTAGTCACATAACACTATCAGACACAATTAATTACTAACACACACGCACACACATACATACATATATATATATATATATATATACGTACGGAAGCTTTGGTAGATCTCTTGTACCTTCTCTTTCAAGAGGGCAAATGTATATTTATTTCCTATACAAAGTCATGGTGACCTATTACATGCTTTCCTGGACACACAAAATTATGTCAGATACATTGAGCAAATGAAAGCTGAACATTTGGGGGGGGGGGGGGTTGTTTTTTAAAATGGTGACTCCTGTTGGCAAACAATAAGTTGTCAGGATGCAGGTCAGCTCAGCCCCATGGATTTCCACAGCAACCAGAAATGACAGGCATAACAGGCTACAAGAAATAAATGTAAGCTCAGTAAAATTACGTTATGTTTAGTCTAATAATTACAGGCTTAGGCATTTGTGAAAAAAGCAGCATTGATTTAAAATACAAACCCCTAGAATTGTTTTTTTTAATCAATAAATTTTCTGAAACATGCAGCAAACAGAAAAAAAAAGTTATATCAATGTCTGGCATGACCACTCATTGCTTTCAACACAGCAAGTGTTAGGCAGACCTGAATGCTGTCTCTGCAGGTATGTAGGTGGTTGATCGAAAGCATTTATGGAAAAAAGGTGCCTGGAAAAAAAGACGCAGGGTTTGCCGGTAGTAGAATAGCGCTGATATTAGCAATATTCTACTACTGAATTTCCATAGCAGAATACTGGTAATATTCTATACTGATACTTTACTATGGCTTAACCTAACCCTACTCTCACACAGAACCTCCCCTGGTGGTGCCTAACCCTAAGACTCCACCTAGGCCTAACCCCAAATCTCCCCCTGGGGGTGCCTAATAGAGATGGGCCGAACGGTTCGCCGGCGAACGGTTCCCGGCGAACTTCGGTGGTTCGCGTTCGCCTCCCGCAGGCGAACGTTTCCGGAAGTTCGGTTCGCCCCACAATGCACTATGAGGGTCAACTTTGACCCTCTACATCACAGTCAGCAGGCCCAGTGTAGCCAATTAGGCTACACTAGCCCCTGGAGCCCCACCCCCCCTTATATAAGGCAGGCAGCGGAGGCCATTACGGCCACTCGTGTGCCTGCATTAGAGAGAGTAGGGCGAGCTGCTGACAGACAGCCTGTCTGTCTCTCATAGGGAAAGATTAGTTAGGCTTAGCTTTTCCTGGCTGCATACCTGTTCAGTGATCCTGCCACTGCATACCTGTTCTGTGAACCCACCCACCACCACTGCATACCTGTTCAGTGATCCTGCCACTGCATACCTGTTCTGTGAACCCACCCACCACTGCATACCTGTTCAGTGATCCTGCCACTGCATACCTGTTCTGTGAACCCACCCACCACTGCATACCTGTTCAGTGATCCTGCCACTGCATACCTGTTCTGTAAACCCACCCACCACTGCATACCTGTTCAGTGATCCTGCCACTGCATACCTGTTCTGTGAACCCACTCACCACTGCATACCTGTTCAGTGATCCTGCCACTGCATACCTGTTCTGTGAACCCACCACTGCATACCTGTTCTGTGAACCCACCACTGCATACCTGTTCTGTTCAGTGGACCCGCCACTGCATACCTGTTCTGTTCAGTGGACCCGCCACTGTATACCTGTTTAGTGAACCTGCCACTGTATACCTGTTCTGTTCAGTGAACCCGCCACTGCATACCTGTTCTGTTCAGTGAACCCGCCACTGTATACCTGTTCTGTTCAGTGCACCCGCCACTGCATACCTGTTCTGTTCAGTGAACAGTTTGGTGTGTCAGTGTGAAGCAGTACCTTAATTACACTCCCTGTTTGATGTATACACATGCAAGATGTTTTAAAGCACTTTAGGCCTGTCATTTAGCATTCAATATGATTTCTGCCCTTAAAACGCTGCTTTGCGTCAAATCCAGATTTTTCCTGGGGACTTTTGGCGTGTATCCCACTCCGCCATGCCCCCCTCCAGGTGTTAGACCCCTTGAAACATCTTTTCCATCACTTTTGTGGCCAGCATAATTATTTTTTTTTTCAAAGTTCGCATCCCCATTGAAGTCTATTGCGGTTCGCGAACTTTAACGCGAACCGAACCTTCCGCGGAGGTTCGCGAACCCGGTTCGCGAACCTAAAATCGGAGGTTCGGCCCATCTCTAGTGCCTAACCATAAGATCCCCCAGTGGTGCCTAAACCAAACCCCCCCAGCCCTCCTGGTGGCCCCTAACCCTAAATTCGCCTACCTTATGTGCCCCCCCCCCCCTTCCCCAAAGCCATGATAAGCGGCCATGTAGGTATTTGGGCACCTGGAAGAGCCCAATTAGCAGCAATAGGGAAGCCGTCCACGCAGAAAGACTTATTAAGGAAAAGGAAATGACTTGCGGATAACTATATTGTGGGATTGCATAGCGGGCGCTCCACTCCCACATTTACCTACATAATCGCTTATCGTGGCTTTGCAGAATCTGGCAAAAATGGTAAATTTCAGTGCCGGCAGGTGTCTGACCATGCGCTCAAATTTCCCCTTTATGCCGCTAATCATGGCATTTATCATAGGCGCCTGTGGTGCATCCTTTTTCCATAAGGGCTCCTGCTCCCTTTTTTCCGGATTCATTTTTATGCCCTCTAGAAAACTTGCCATGGTATTCCCTGCTGATTTTAAAGAGAATCTGTATTGTTATAATCGCACAAAAGTAAACATACCAGTGCGTTAGGGGACATCTCCTATTCCCCTCTGTCACAATTTTGCCGCTCTCCGCCACATTAAAAGTAGTCATAGACAGTTTAAACAAGTTTGTTTATAAACAAACAAAATGGCCACCAAAACAGGAAGTAGATTGATGTACAATATGTCCACACATAGAAAATACATCCATACATAAGCAGGCTGTATACAGCCTTCCTTTTGAATCTCAAGAGATCATTTGTGTGTTTACCTTCTTCCCCCTGCAGCTATCATCCACTGAAGAGTGACAGGCTGATTGTTTCTTCCTGCAGACAGCTCTGCCAGTGACAGCCCAGCTCCTTTCACAGCCTAACAGAGGACGATTTATTCTATCACTGAGAGAGCAGAGAGGCTGCCTAATCTAAATAACACACACGGGAGTGTGCATAGAGGGGGCCTGGAGGGGGGGGCGTGCATAACAGATCAACAACAGGGGGGAGAAGAGTGATACGTGGAGCCTTGCACCATCTGGGTTCTGGAGGGTCCCTACCTACTCGCATTAGAGCGAGGAGCAGAGGTGGAGGTAATCCACAAGGCAAAACTATGCACTTGCCTGGGACCTGGAAAGAGTCTAGGGCCTAGTGTACGCTAGGACCACCAATACTTATTAAAATCTTATTTAAAGTGGACCTGAACTCAGAACGCCCTCTCTGCTCTAAAAGATAATCAACAGAATAATAACGTTTAAACAAATCACATTACTTTGTTACAGCTGATACAAATCCTAAAATAAATCTGCACAGTTTCTACTTCCTGATTCATGGAAGCAGACATATTGTTAGCAGCCTGTGCTTTCAAATGCGCTTATCTGCCATCTCTGCCGTGGCAGTCATGTGACACGGGGAGAGATCAAAATACAACTTGTGATTAGGCACAGATGAGGGGCTAAACTCTCTAATTACATACAGGGTGCATTTCATTCTGTTTTCCTTCTGTCCTGTGCTGAGTTCAGGTCCACTTTAAAAATACCCAGGTGATCATCAGCGGTGGGCAAAAACTGCTATCTTGTCTAGGGCCCCATTTCATCTTAATCCTATAATCCTAAATGAATTAAGATGGCAGTCTTCTTATTCCTCTCACTTAAGGTTCCCTTTAAGGCTTGCACTTCAGAAAAATGACAGCAGGTAATCTGGACCGATAAATCTAACCCTGAAATTTTTGGATGTGTTGGAAGACAATTTATCTGCTGAAGGTCTGGAGAGCAGTTTCTGGATCCATGTATGTAGGTACAGTGACCAGATTTTTGTGGGTTCAACCTGGGACTGGGGTTGGGGGGGTTCGCCCGCAGCACGGCGTGGCGAGAAATGGGGGGGCTGTGGCACGCGTAGTGCGCTGCACCGAAAAATGGGCGTGGCCATGACATTGTATGGGCGGAGCTAACATAATGATGTAACAGCGAGGCATAAGAAAGTAGTGTTTACGCCATGATGTGGTCAAACAAGGATTCGCATCATGGGTGTGCAGAAACTGTGTGATGCTATTTGATAGTATACCGTAACCCTAAAGCAGCAAACATAGCCAACTATGACCATTAAATAATAAATGCAGCAACAGTTACCCCAGACACCAGAAAATAAACGCAATGTGGGCAACATGTCACCACAAAATAAACGCAATGGGCAACATGTCAGCACAAAATTAGTGTTGGGCGAACAGTGTTCGCCACTGTTCGGGTTCTGCAGAACATCACCCTGTTCGGGTGATGTTCGAGTTCGGCCGAAAACCTGACGGTGCTCGGCCAAACCGTTCGGCCATATGGCCGAACTAAGAGCGCATGGCCGAACGTTCCCCGAACGTTCGGCTAGCGCTGTGATTGGCCGAACGGGTCACGTGGTTCGGACCCGAACGCGCTCTGATTGGCCGAACTGTCACGTGGTTCGGGTAAATAAATACCCGAACCACGTCATATCTCCGCCATTTGTCTGTGGGTTTAGCTTTGGGTAGGCAGGCAGGGTAGTTCGCGCTCCAGCCACGCTAGCCAGGGTCCCCCCCAGTCATTGTGTGTCACTGCTGGGAACAGTAGTACACCGCTCGTTCAGCCACACTATATAGCATTCTGTGTACTGTTCTGTGTCTGCTGGGAACAGTAGTACACCGCTCGTTCAGCCACACTATATAGCATTCTGTGTACTGTTCTGTGTCTGCTGGGAACAGTAGTACACCGCTCGTTCAGCCACACTATATAGCATTCTGTGTACTGTTCTGTGTCTGCTGGGAACAGTAGTACACCGCTCGTTCAGCCACACTATATAGCATTCTGTGTACTGTTCTGTGTCTGCTGGGAACAGTAGTACACCGCTCGTTCAGCCACACTATATAGCATTCTGTGTACTGTTCTGTGTCTGCTGGGAACAGTAGTACACCGCTCGTTCAGCCACACTATATAGCATTCTGTGTACTGTTCTGTGTCTGCTGGGAACAGTAGTACACCGCTCGTTCAGCCACACTATATAGCATTCTGTGTACTGTTCTGTGTCTGCTGGGAACAGTGGTACACCGCTCGTTCAGCCACACTATATAGCATTCTGTGTACTGTTCTGTGTCTGCTGGGAATAGTGGTACACCGCTCGTTCAGCCACACTATATAGCATTCTGTGTACTGTTCTGTGTCTGCTGGGAATAGTGGTACACCGCTCGTTCAGCCACACTATATAGCATTCTGTGTACTGTTCTGTGTCTGCTGGGAACAGTAGTACACCGCTCGTTCAGCCACACTATATAGCATTCTGTGTACTGTTCTGTGTCTGCTGGGAACAGTAGTACACCGCTCGTTCAGCCACACTATATAGCATTCTGTGTACTGTTCTGTGTCTGCTGGGAATAGTGGTACACCGCTCGTTCAGCCACACTATATAGCATTCTGTGTACTGTTCTGTGTCTGCTGGGAATAGTGGTACACCGCTCGTTCAGCCACACTATATAGCATTCTGTGTACTGTTCTGTGTCTGCTGGGAACAGTGGTACACCGCTCGTTCAGCCACACTATATAGCATTCTGTGTACTGTTCTGTGTCTGCTGGGAACAGTAGTACACCGCTCGTTCAGCCACACTATATAGCATTCTGTGTACTGTTCTGTGTCTGCTGGGAATAGTGGTACACCGCTCGTTCAGCCACACTATATAGCATTCTGTGTACTGTTCTGTGTCTGCTGGGAACAGTGGTACACCGCTCGTTCAGCCACACTATATAGCATTCTGTGTACTGTTCTGTGTCTGCTGGGAACAGTAGTACACCGCTCGTTCAGCCACACTATATAGCATTCTGTGTACTGTTCTGTGTCTGCTGGGAACAGTAGTACACCGCTCGTTCAGCCACACTATATAGCATTCTGTGTACTGTTCTGTGTCTGCTGGGAATAGTGGTACACCGCTCGTTCAGCCACACTATATAGCATTCTGTGTACTGTTCTGTGTCTGCTGGGAATAGTGGTACACCGCTCGTTCGCCACTGTATAGCATTGTGCTCTGTGTCGCTGCTGGGAATAGTGGTACACCGCTCACCCGTCACTGTATAGCATTGTGCTCTGTGTCACTGCTGGGAATAGTGGTACACCGCTCACCCGTCACTGTATAGCATTGTGCTCTGTGTCGCTGCTGGGAATAGTGGTACACCGCTCACCCGTCACTGTATAGCATTGTGCTCTGTGTCGCTGCTGGGAATAGTGGTACTGTATAGCATTTCTGTACTGCCACTGTACTGCTGCCAGTCAGCGTGTACTGTAAGGATAAGTGAAATGAGGAAGAAATCCGGTGAAAGAGGGAGGGGCAAGGGAAGAGGTGTTTCCCCTGACGGTTCACGTACAGGCCACAGGGGAGCACCCAAGAAAACCCACTCAATACCGCCCATGTTGTCCAGGACAACAACCCTCACAAATCCAAAAGAACAGGACCAGATAATTACTTGGATGACCTCTCAAGCGTCCAGCAGTGGGTTAAGCAGCACCAGCACATCACGCACGAGGTCCGAGTCCTCAGCCAGTTACAAGGAGCCAGTGGGCACAAAGCTGACACAACCGGCAGCGACACCACGCACACAACTGCCAGATAACCAGTCCGATGAATTACCTCAGGACACAATGGGGTATTCGCAGGAGCTATTCCCAGCCCAACAAACTTCCACCTTTCAAAGGTCAATGGAGGAACAGCCAGAAATGTTGTGCCTGGATTCACAACCGTTAACTGTGGGAAATGCACCGCGCACTGAAATACAAGGCGAGTCCGAAGAGGACTCGGAAACCCAAATCCCAGAGCAATTTGGGCAGGAGGGGTTGCAATTGCAGGAGGTCGGCCGACAAGATCTGGAAGACGACGTTGGAGTGTGCTGCGCAGAGGTTGTTGTGGGGAGCTCTACTCCACGGCGGTGGCCCACAATGACATATGACGAGTTTGAGGAAATGGAAGAGGAGGGTATGGACAATGTGGACAGAGACCCAGATTTTGTTTGTGAACGAGAACATCGCCGTCGTAGCAGCAGCACAGATGAGTCTGTTGAAGAACACACTGCTGCACGAGTTCGCCTTGTGCCACAAGGTAGGCGGCGCGCAATTTCAGGCACCACAAGCGTGGAAGTTCAAGTGAGAGGCAAAAGAGGAGCAAACAGAAATCGCCAGCAAGGAGGCAGGTGCTCCAAAGTCTGGGCTTTCTTTGAAGACTGCACTGAGGATGTTACCATGGCGATTTGCAAGGTGTGCAAGACCCGCCTGAGCAGGGGGAAAAATATTAACAACCTCTCCACCACCAGCATGAGCCGTCACATGCTATCCAAACATCCCACTCTTTGGGCAAACGCGTCAGGACAGGGTACCAGAAACAACACTGCCTCCCTTGGGTTCACCAGACCCGCCTCAGCAGCAGCAGTAGCCCAGCCATTGCGTGGTTCACAACATTCACAAACATCAGACGACGCTGACACTGTCACTTTCCGGAGTAGTGCTCTTGAGGTCTCCCAGTGTTCATCAAACACAACAACCAACAGCCCTTCCGTGTGCAGCGCTACGGTTCAGTTGTCTGTGTCGGAGATGTTTGAGCGCAAGAGGAAATTGCCAGCAAATGACCCCCGGGCCGTGGCAGTAACAGCCAGCATAGCCAAGCTTCTGGCCTGCGAAATGCTGCCATATCGATTGGTGGAGACAAACAGCTTCAAGGGCATGATGTCAGTGGCCATCCCACGTTACGTGGTTCCCAGCCGCTACCACTTTGCACGCTCTGCAGTGCCTGAGTTGCATGAGCACGTGGTCAGCAAAATAACCCGAAGCTTGAAGAATGCCGTTGCCTGCAAGGTTCACCTCACCACTGACACCTGGACGAGTGCGTTCGGCCAGGGTCGATACATCTCCCTTACCGCGCACTGGGTGAACCTTGTGGAGCCTGGCAGCGATTCCTCACCTGCTACGGCACGGGTGTTGCCCACGCCACAAACAGCTGCACCGCCGTCCCTCCCACTGGATAACAGCAGCACCTACCTCTCTGACTCCTTCTCCTCCAACGCATCTCAAAGCTGTACCTCATCCGGAAACGCTAACCCAGCAGCAGTAGGATCGTGGAAGCAGTGCAGCACAGCTGTTGGCATGCGTCAGCAAGCGTTGCTGAAGCTAATCTGCCTTGGGGATAAGCAGCACACAGGGGAGGATATTTGGAGGGGAATAAAGGAACAGACGGATTTGTGGCTGGCACCGCTGGACCTGAAACCGGGCATGGTTGTGTGTGATAATGGGAGTAATCTCATTCGCGCTTTAAGGTTGGCTAAGCTGACACACATCCCTTGCCTGGCGCACGTGATGAACCTAGTAGTTCAGCGGTTCCTGAGGACATACCCAGGCGTGCCCGATCTGCTGTTGAAGGTGCGTCGAGTGTCCAAACATTGTAGAAATTCCAGTACTGCTTCGGGGGCACTCGCCAAGATGCAGGAGCGCTTCAATCTCCCCCACCATCGCTTGCTGTGTGATGTCCCTACGCGCTGGAATTCTACGCTGCACATGCTAGCCCGCTTTTGCGAGCAGAAGAGTGCAGTGGTCCAGTACATGACGGCGCAGTACCGAGGCGCATCCGGCCAGCTGCCAAGCTTCTGTGGATCCGATTGGGCCAACATGTTGGACCTCTGCCAAGTCCTCCAAAATTTTGAGCAATCCACGTTGCTTGTGAGCAGTGACAACTCTTCAGTCAGCATTACCATACCACTGCTGTGTTTACTGAAGAGGTCGATGTTAAAAATCAAGGAAACAGCTGTCATGATGCAACTGGGGGAATCTGAAGGAGAAAACGATCAGCGTGATGGTACCAACATCAGGCCATCCGCCTCAGGGAACGCTGGCCCCAGCAGCTATGACGAAGAAGAGGAGGAGGAACAGCTGGAGTTGGAGCAGGAATTTCATGCCACCACTGACGAGGGCCAGAGCGGTGCACGTTGGACTTCCACAATTCAACGCGAATGGTCAGCAGAAGCAGACCAGGAGGAAGGTGACGACTATGATGCATCACAACAACTATCACAACGCTCACAAGAGGATGATGAGGATTCTGGTAGGACTCTGGCACACATGGCTCAATTCATGCTAGACTGCATTGAACGTGACCCACGCATTGTGCGCATTCTGGACAACACCAATTACTGGGTTTATACCCTTCTGGATCCACGGTACAAACACAATGTTCCAAAACTGCTTGAAGAAAGAGTCAGACAGGTCAAAATGGAAGAATACCAGCAGGCCCTTGTGGAGACTTTAGAGAGGAGATTGACATCCTCCCCCTCCTCTAGCCAGTTGTACGCAGACAGACTGACTTCCGCAAACCCAGGACGACCAGGAGGGCAGCAAACAACGCAAGCCGCAGCTAGTACCCAAAAGGGAATGGTATCGGCAGTGTCCTTGGAGTGGGAAAATTTTCTGACACCCATGCAGCCGCAGCCCACTGAACAGCAAGCGTGCAGATCCACCTCCAACACCGATCGCCTGGAGAAGATGGTCAAGGACTACATGTCAGATGGCGTAGCTGTGTCGAACCATCCATCTGCACCCTTCAACTATTGGGTATCGAAGCTAGACACCTGGCACGAACTGGCAATGTACGCAATAGAGGTGCTGGCTTGCCCGGCAGCCAGCGTTATGTCGGAACGCTGTTTCAGTGCTGCCGGAGGCATCGTCACAGATCGGCGTATCCGCCTCTCTACAGAAAATGCAGACCGTCTGACTCAAATTAAAATGAATCAATCCTGGATTGGAAATGACTACGCAACACTCCAGGACCCCAACCAAGTAACATGACCAATGAACATCTGGGATGGTGTTGCGTTTCCGGGCCCTGTTTATTGAACCTCTCATCTGTATTACATTTATGACTGCATGGCGGCAAAAAGCATTGCTGCTATATCCGCACGCTTTTTGTCCACATGCAAGGCCTGGGTTGTTGTGTCTCACAAAGCGTGGCCTTCTCCTCCTGCGCCTGCTCCTGTTCCATCACGTCTGCTGCTGCTGGGTTAGCGTTGCCGCGTGGTCCCTGTTTATTGAACCACTTATCTTTATTACATTTATGACTGCATGGCGGTACAAAGCATGCTATCCGCACGCTTCTTGCCCTCATGCAAGGCCTGGGTTGTTGTGTCTCACAAAGCGTGGCCTTCTCCTCCTGCGCCTGCTCCTGTTCCATCACGTCTGCTGCTGCTGGGTTAGCGTTGCCGCGTGGTCCCTGTTTATTGAACCACTTATCTTTATTACATTTATGACTGCATGGCGGTACAAAGCATGCTATCCGCACGCTTCTTGCCCTCATGCAAGGCCGGGGTTGTTGTGTCTCACAAAGCGTGGCCTTCTTCTCCTCCTGCGCCACCCTCCTCCTGTTCCATCACGTGTGCTGCTGCTGGGTTAGCGTTACCGGTCCCTTTTCCTGGAACCTCTTATATGTATTACATTTATGACTGCATGCCGACAAAAAACATGTTACCTGTGCAAAGAAAACAGACATTTCCCGCATTTAAAAGACAGTTTTCCCTTTGAAACTTTAAAATCGATTTTCTCAAAAACTATAAGCTCTTTTTGCTAATTTTTTTCCCCTCTTGTACCCACTCCCAAGGTGCACATACCCTGTAAATTTGGGGTATGTAGCATGTAAGGAGGCTTTACAAACCACAAAAGTTCGGGTCCCCATTGACTTCCATTATGTTCGGAGTTCGGGTCGAACACCCGAACATCGCGGCCATGTTCGGCCTGTTCGGCCCGAACCCGAACATCTAGATGTTCGCCCAACACTACACAAAATAAACGCAATGTGGGCAGCATGTCAGCACAAAATAAACGCAATGTGGGCAACATGTCAACACAAAATAAACGCAATGTGGGCAACATGTCAGCACAAAATAAACACAATGTGGGCAACATGTCAGCACAAAATAAACGCAATGTGGGCAACATGTCAGCACAAAATAAACGCAATGGGCAACATGTCAGCACAAAATAAACGCAATGTGGGCAACATGTCAGCACAAAAACGCAATGTGGGCAACATTTCAGCACAAAATAAACGCAATGTGGGCAACATATCAGCACAAAATAAATGCAACGTGGGCAACATTTAGCAGAAAATAACGCAATTTGGGCAGCATTTCACCTGGAAAAAAAGCATTTACTCACCTGACAGAAGTCTTCTCTCGCTCCTGGACAGCCTCTGGTGCGCAGCTCCCCGGACGATCTTGCTCCTGCAGACTCCCGTGCTGACAGGCAGAGCAGGGCTACGGGAAGATAGCTCCCAAAGCCCTGTACTGGAGACGCAAATAGTCTCCAGTACAGGGCTTCGGCAGCCATCTTCCCATAGCCCTGCTCTACCTGCCGGTGGACTGTCTATCCAAGCTGGAGCGGAGCTGCAGGCTATGAACTGGCGCAGCGTCTATTAGACACTGCAGCCAGTTCATGCGATCGTATGGTGGCCAGAGTCCCGAGGCTGGGACGTCCCGCAGCTAAAAGCGGGACATTTCCCGGGACCTCATGCAGCCTGAGACAGCGGACCCCGAAGGCGGGACGCTTCCCGGGTAATACGTGACGTATGGTCACCGTAATGTAGGAAACAGTGAAACACAGTGGAGGTTCCTTTCAGGGCTGGAGCATTACCACAAATGGAACTGGAGATTAGGTCAGCATTGATAGCACTGCAACCCAGCTGTTGGAAGAAAGGTCTATCCCAATATCCTGTTTGGTTAGTGACATAGCTAAATTCTGCTGTCAGGATTCCTGCCACTATTTTTTATTTGTAACCCCACCCTTTAGGCCTCTTTTCCACGGACTGTTGAACTGTGTGCTCAGTAAGCAGTTGCCAGGCTGCAGTGAGCAGTTACGAGGCAGCAGCAAGCAGTTGTGAGAGTTTGAGAGGCATTTCACTGCCTATCAGCAGTCTGTGGAAAAGAGGCCTTAGAAGTTGGAATTAGAAATTCAAGATGGTGGCAGAAATCCTGGCAGCTGGGAGTTAGTTTCAGTTTGGTGCTAGCTGAGTAAAAGCACAAACAGGCGTCAATAAATGGTTCCATTGTTGGTCTCCTGTCATTTTTTCATTAAAGGGTTTTCCAAAGTGTTTGTACATATATTTTTAAGCATTTAGTAATAAGTGAGGGTCTGCAATGTACGCTACACTCATTCCCTTGTGTAGGAAGGGATGTCTAGGGACCCAATATTCCAGATTCTACCAAGAGCCCACCCCATGCCTCATACCCCCATATCACTACTATCTTTTGGAGGTGGTAAGAGGCCCGTAACTGGCTAAAATATCCTAGTTGAGATTACATAGCTCCCTGAAGAGGGGTAAGTTTAAGTTGAATTTGCATGCTGAAAGGACAACTGAATGCTGAGCAGAGTTTTAGAGGGATCCCCAGAAGAGAGGAGAATACTCTTGCATGTGGGTATGCAGGAAAGAGAACCTCTCTTCTGTAACAAGTGCCCAGTACTATGATGAAGCGATAAACTCGTAAAACAGCAGTCAGGCCATTGTATCTATTTGCCCAGCTGATATTAAATGGCATTTTAAAGGTACAGTGCCCCTTTCATTTCTTCTACTACACAGTATTGAATGTTGCTCTGAGTGCTTGTCATTATAACCTGTCAGCTGATCCACACTCCCTGCCAACTTTTGGTGCCAGACTCTTTTTGCCTTCCCTAATGGAACATATAGCCTTCACTACACTTGCTGATAAGTGTCGCATAACAAAACGTTGTTCTTTTTACTTATATTCATGTCAGGCCACTTTTGCTATATGACAGTTTTCATAGTATCTGTAGTCATTAATGAGACTAGTTAATAAGATCATTATCAAGCTGATATAGGTAGTGGCCCATGTCATTTCTTAAGAAGAAACACAACCAAACAATAACAGATTAGAGTGGCAGAATGCCCAACCAGCTCAGAGTGAACCAAAAGAACTGGGAAAGTATAGGGGAGAGACTGAAAGACCCTTCTACTAGAAAGCCAACACTCAGTGTAGTTTGTCTTCTTAAAACAGAAGGTATTTGCGATAATTCTAAATAACATTTATTAGATGATGCAAAATGCAACGCGTTTCGCAGGTCACAACCCAGCTTCATCAGGCAAGTAATGGAGAAAACGAATAGGGTCTGTATAGTGGCCAAGCTCCACTATATCTTTAAATGAGTGACTGTGTCCCACAATGCGTCACTACTGAATATGCAAATTATCTCTTTATACACCTGAAGTCAGGCTTACATCCAGAACCGCGGGTGTATAGCAAGCCTATAGCTTGGGAATACCAATGCCCATTACAAGAGCAAGAGTAAATGGCCAATGTGTGCAGGTCTTATTTTTTAAGCTGCACTAGAGAATTTACAGCTAGAGTCTGAATGCTGTTGAGGCTCACTTGTGTTTTATTACTCATATGTTCATAAATCAAAGCTAGTTGTTTTTTTTTCAGCTGAAATACACTATAATTCAGCTAAAAGCTTTTCATGTGGAAAACTGGGTTAAGGTGAATATGCAGTTTTTTCTGCAGACGTTGCCATGCAGACACCTCCTAGGACTGAATTTCATTGCAGTACAATAAATGTAAGTAGAAAGTAAGCATAGATCAATACAGAGCACTTATGCAGCACTATCCCTGATGCATTTTCTATGCATATATAAATAAGGAATATACACTTTTAAGACAGGACATTGGGAGGAGCATTTTAGGGGGGGGGGGGGGAGGGAAGGGATATCTTTGTAAGGAAAGCATGTCCCAGACATAATTAACATGGAGCACAAGGCTCTGTGATATGGTGTTATTGCCATAAAGCAGTGCAGAGTGTCTGGGTTTTAAGCTGCGCTCTGTCTGTATTGCTGGGAGAGCACACAACATTCAGTGATGCATTCAACCAATACAGCTGCATAAATAGATGAGTGAGTATTTACTGCTGGAAAAGTCACATGTGAAAGTCAACATTCAGCAAAATATGATGTAACCCCTGATTCTCCTCCTGCTGCTAAACTAAAAATGGGCCTAAATATCAGGGCATGTATTGTATTAACAAACCAGCTCCTACAGGAATCATTACATGGATAGCACAATACATCTGTTATGTAAGTAGAAGTAGTATTTATCTACTGATTTATGTGTTTTTTATTTCTTGGTTAGCATGGGTGTTGCTTGTTCTTTAAGCTCCTTTTTAGCCAATAGATGCACAGCTTGCTAAGAGCTGGCTCTAACACAACTCTGTGGTAACTCCATACTTGTACGGTGCTACAACCTCAAGCAGACATCCAGTGTACATACCCAGGGTCGGACTGGAACACTAAGGGCCCACCAGGAACGCTTTAGCCATTTTTCTGCTGCCCCCCCCCCCCCCCCCCCCCATTTTGGGCTCACATATGTGTGTACTCTAGAAATGTTGCAATATATATATATATATATATATATATATATATATATATATATATATATATACATACATACATACATACATACATACATATATACAGTGGCTTGCAAAAGTATTCAGCCCCCTTAAAGTTTTCCACATTTTGTCATATTACTGCCACACGCATGAAACAATTTTTGGGGAATTCCACGTAGAAGACCAATACAAAGTGGTGGACACTTGAGAAGTGGAGCGAAAATCATACATTATTCCAAACATTTTTTACAAATCAATAACTGCAAAGTGAGGTGTGCGGAATTATTCGTCCCCCTGAGTCAATAACTTGTAGAACCACCTTTTGCTGCAATTACAGCTGCCAGTCTTTTAGGGTATGTCACTACCAGCTTTGCACATCTAGAGACTGAAATCCTTGCCTATTCTTCTTTGCAAAACAGTTCCAGCTCAGTCAGATTAGATAGACAGCGTTTGTGAACAGCAGTTTTCAGATCTTGCCACAGATACTCGATTGGATTTAGATCTGGACTTTGACTGGGCCATTCTAACACATGGATATGTTTTGTTTTAAACCATGCCATTGTTGCGCTGGCTTTATGTTTAGGGTTGTTGTCCTGTTGGAAGGTGAACCTCCGCCCCAGTCTCAAGTCTTTAGCAGACTCCAAGAGGTTTTCTTCCAAGATTGCCCTGTACTTGGCTCCATCCATCTTCCCATCAACTCTGACCAGCTTCCCTGTCCCTGCTGAAGAGAAGCACCCCCAGAGCATGATGCTGCCACCACCATTTTTGACAGTCGGGATGGTGTGTTCTGAGTGATGTGCAGTGTTAGTTTTCTGCCACACATAGCGTTTTGCATTTTGGCCAAAACGTTCCATTTTGGTCTCATCCGACCAGAGCACCTTCTTCCACATGTTTGCTGTGTCCCCCACATGGCTTGTGGCAAACTGCAAATGGGACTTCTTATTCTTTTACTGTTAACAATGGCTTTCTTCTGGTTACTCTTCCATAAGAGCCAACTTTGTGCAGTGCACGACTAATAGTTGTCCTATAGATAGATTCTCCCACCTGAGCTGTAGATCTCTGCAGCTCGTCCAGAGTCACCATGGGCCTCTTGACTGCATTTCTGATTAGCACTCTCTTTGTTCGGCCTGTGAGTTTAGGTGGACGGCCTTGTCTTGGTAGGTTTACAGTTGTCCCATACTCCTTCCATTTCTGAATGATCGCTTGAACAGTACTCCGTGGGATGTTCAAGGCTTTGGAAATCTTTTTGTAGCCTAAGCCTGCTTTAAATTTCTCAATAACTTTATCCCTGACCTGTCTGGTGTGTTCTTTGGACTTCATGGTGTTGTTGCTCCCAAGATTCTCTTAGACAACCTCTGAGGCCGTCACAGAGCAGCTGTATTTGTACTGACATTAGATTACACACAGGTGCACTCTATTTAGTCATTAGCACTCATCAGGCAATGTCTATGGGCAACTGACTGCACTCAGACCAAAGGGGGCTGAATAATTACGCACACATCACTTTGCAGTTATTGATTTGTAAAAAATGTTTGGAATTATGTATGATTTTCGTTCCACTTCTCAGGTGTACACCACTTTGTATTGGTCTTTTACGTGAAATTCCAATAAAATTGATTCATGTTTGTGGCAGTAATGTGACAAAATGTGGAAAACTTCAAGGGGGCCGAATACTTTTGCAAGCCACTGTATATATACACATAATTTTGTAGGACATTAGATTATGGTAAAGAATAGATTGTGAGCACTTCTGAGGCCAGTCCCCAACAGGGAGATGTCCACATGCGGCAGCAAAAATAAATGGGTGTCACCGCACACTGGAACATGGACGTGGTCATGATGGGTCATGGGCAGACTTAATAATACACAAAATAAGTAGCGATGTTATTCACAGAGAGTGGGCCCAACCACATACATTTTAGATAAAATAATCAAGTAGTTACATGCCTCATGATAATACATCAAGTAGTCAAATGCCGCAAAATAAAAATATTAAGTAGTCCAATGCTGTCCAACTTCGTGGGCATGGAGGGCCATTTTTTTTCCAGACCACATGGTGGAGGGCCGACCCCCCAAGAAAGAAAAATCTATCAGCAGTTTCCCCCAAAAAATGCAACCAGATTGTCTGCAGATTTCCCCTCAAAATGCAACCAGATTGTCGGCAGATTTCCCCTCAAAATGCAACCAGTTTGTCGGCAGATTTCCTCTCAAAATGCAATTAGATTGTTGGCAGATTTCCCCTCAAAATGCAACCAGATTGGCGGAAGATTTTCCCACAAAATGCAACCAGATTGTCGGCAGATTTCCCCTCAAAATGCAACCAGGTTGTCGGCCGATTTCCCCTCAAATGCAACCAGATTGTCGGAAGATTTTCCCACAAAATGCAACCATATAGTCGGCAGATTTCCCCACAAAATGCAACCAGATTGTCGGCAAATTTCCCCTCAAAATGCAACCAGATTGTCGGCTGATTTTCCCTCAAAATGCAACCAGATTGTCGGCAGATTTCCCCTCAAAATGCAACCAGATTGTCGGCAGATTTCCCCTCAAAATGCAACCAGATTGAAGAGAAGCATGGAGGGGGGCAGTCCCCCCCCCCCTCACTCACCTGGGCCCCTCCCCTTCGCTGATGCCCTCTCCAGGCTAGAATGTGCAGTGGGCAGCAGCAAGCGGGCAAAAACTGTCTACTTACTATTTCCTGCATCCTGCTCTGCCTGCCGCTGCTCTGGTCTGGTCTTCTCTGCTGTCCAATCACGCTCTCACAGGAAGCACAGTGAGAGCGTGATTGGACAGTACAGCAGAGAAGACCAGACCAAAGTAGCGGCATGCAGAGCGGGAACCATGAAGTAGTAAGTTGATCGATTCCCCGCTCGCTGCTGCTCTGGTCTTCCGCCCGCTGCACATTGTAGCTTGGAGGGGGAAGCGTGGAAGGGGAGCCCCCAGGTGAAGGAGGGGGGAGACTGCCCCCCCTCCCCGCTGTTCTGTGCCCACCGCTGCTCCTCCTTCCTGCACTGTGCCCCCTCCTGCATTACTCGGGGCCCCCAGGGGCCACAAAAAAGGGAGGCCTACCGGACGAAATTCCGAGCTCCCGCTGGCCCTGTCCAAGCCTGGACATACCCATGTAAAGACTGTGTGTAAACAATGCAAATTGCCTGGCATTCTGCTGATCTTCTGCCTCTTAAGCTGGCCATACACTGGCCCGATTTGCCGCCGTTTCGACAGCAGATTCAATCACTGGGATCGAATCTGCTGCCAATCGTTCGCGCTACACGCCAAATTTCGATCCATTTCGTCCGATCCCGTCAATTGCTCCGTGCGGAAAATTACCGTCCATCGGCCGCGGGTAGGGAGCGCGTCGCTAGCGGCGTTCGAGTACCCAACGTCCGACGCAATAGAGCCGCATACATTACCTGCTCCGCCGGCACGACTACCCCCGGTCACCGCTGCTCCGTGTCCGCGCTTGTCTCCGGCATGCTTCAGTTCCTCCTGCCCGGCAGGAAGTTTAAACAGTAGAGGGAGCTCTACTGTTTAAACTTCCTGCCTGGCAGGAAGAAGTAAAACATGCTGGACCTGGAGACCAGAGCGGAGAAGACAGCGGAGACCTGGGGACTGGAGTCGCGCCGGCGGAGCAGGTAATGTATGCGGGCGGGGGAGCGGCGGCAGCACCACCACAACAGGCTGAAATCGGTTCACAATCTGTTTGCAGTAAAGGTAGCCATACGATCCCTCTCTGATCAGATTCGATCAGAGAGGGATCTATCTTTTGGTCGAATCTGATGGCAAATCGACCAGTGTATGGCTACCTTAATACTTTTAGCTGCAGACCCTGAACAAGCAGGTAGATCAGATGTTTCTGACTGAAGTCGAAATGAATTAGCTGCATGCTTGTTTTAAGTTGATTCAGACCCCTCTGAGGCCAGAAAGTTTAGCAGGATAGCCAGGCAACTGATATTGTTAAAAAGAAAATAAATATGGCAGCCTCCATACACCTCTCGCTTTAGGTTCCCTTTAAAGGATACCCGAAGTGACATGTGACATGATAAGATAGACATGGGTATGTACAGTGCCTAGCACACAAATAACTATGCTGTGTTCCTTTTTTTTTCTCTGCCTGAAAGAGTTAAATATCAGGTATGTAAGTGGCTGACTCAGTCCTGACTCAGACAGGAAGTGACTACAGTGTGACCCTCACTGATAAGAAATTCCCCTTTTTATCTCTTTCTTGCTCTCAGAAGCCATTTTCTGCTAGGAACGTGTTTTATAGTTGGAAGTCTGAGTCAGGACTGAGTCAGTCACTTACATACCTGATATTTAACTCTTTCAGGCAGAGAAAAAAAAGGAACACAGCATAGTTAGTTGTGTGCTAGGCACTGTACATACACATGTCACTTCGGGTATCCTTTAACACATGCAGTATGGGCAATGCATACTTCTCTGTATAAAGGCTGTACGCTACGTGCGTAAGGCACGTTACACAATTTGTGGATCTTGCGCTTATTTTATGTGTGCCATCAGTGCAATGTAATGAATACACCCTCTATTTTATTTCACTTATGTGTGTATGTATATTTGCATTTATTTTTCCCTCTTTATTTCGCATGCTTGTCTGCAGCTTCTTAAAGAAAACCTGAACTGAAAATTAAAAGTCAAAATACGCATACGCAAGTCATACTTACCTTCCATGTAGTCTACTCCTCAGTGTCTTTCTCCTGTCCCGCGTCCTGTTTGTTCACTGTGATCAAGGGAATTTTCCGTCCTCCATTTTGAAAATAGCCATTACCCCACAACAGTTTTCTGGTCAGCACACAGTTAAACTGTAACATCGCCCACTTGAGCCATAGGGAAACTTGGACATTACCTGGTACAACAGTATTCCTCTGAGCTATAACTGACAGCAACTGATATTTTACTGACAGCAACTGATATATTTCAGATCTGACAAAATATTGTCAGAACTGGAAGGGATTATTGTCAGAAGAAAATGGTGAGCTTCTGAGATGAACTGATGGCACGGTAACTATGTAATGTTTATTTGAAGTTACCTCATGTGTTTATTTTAAATATTTTTACTCAGTACAGGTTTTCTTTAAGTATCTAGCTAAGGCGACGTATCTTCTGAGATCTAACTTCTTTCTACTGTAACAAAATCTGATCAGAATTTCATAATGGGAAAGATAATAATTAAGACGTATCAGACGGCAAAACTTGCCAATATCTATACCGGGCTGGCAACTCTTGTCTAGTCACTGCAGTAATGTGATAAGTGTCAAAGCAGGAGAACATGTTCAGCTAAGAAATTGCTGGAGGTCTTTCAGGCTCATCTGTCAGGATTCCAAATTCTGTGATTTATCTAGGTGGTCAGAGGTTATAGTACATCGAAATGTAATTTCTTCCTCACCTTGGCTTCATTCTTCTTGGGCAACTTAAAATGTCATAACCAATATTCTCTGTGCAACAAATGGGTCTTTGTGGAAGCGATATTGAATAGTCAGTTCTTCCTCTGCAGACAGATCCACCTATCAAGGTAGAGTATTGCTTCATTCAGCTGAGCAATTGTCTGCGCACTCAACATAGATTACATTAATAGATCCAACAGAAACGCATTTTTATGGATATACGCTGTCTGCATGAGAGTTTCTTGCACTTACAGATTTGTTTCTGACTTTATTAAGAATCATTCACAATGGAGTCGGTGTAACAGAAAATTACCAGTGTACTACAATAAACATAGACTGGAAATTATACTGATTCATTTCTGTGTATGGAGTGGAATGAAACTGCTGCTGCTTCACAGCTCTGGTGCGGGTTTTGTGCTGATAAACTTTGGCTGTTCCGTTTCCACACCACTGCTATTACTGCCTCCCCCTCTGCCATATAATTAATAGTTTGACCAAGCAACCCTTTAACATTTTGTATAGTTGTATTTAAAGGGAACCTGAAGCAAAAGGATATGGAGGCTACCATATTTATTTCCTTTTAATCAACACCAGTTGCCTGGCAGTCCTGCTGATCTAGTAAGCTGCAGTAGTGTCTAAATCAACCCAGAAACAAGAATGCAGCTAATCTTATCAGATTTGACCATGACAGAAACACCTGATCTGCTGCATGCTTGTTCAGGGTCTATGGCTAAAAGTATTAAGAGGCAGCGGTTCAGCAAGACAGCCATGCAACTGATATTGCTTAAAGGATACATACAAGGATATTAACCATCTTAGCGGTATGGACGAGCTCAGCTCGTCCATCACCGCCGATGGCTGCCGCTCAGGCCCTGCTGGGCCGATTTTGCTGAAATAAAGAGCAGCACACGCAGCCGGCACTTTGCCAGCCGCGTGTGCTGCCCGATCGCCGCCGCTCTGCGGCGATCCGCCGCGAGCAGCGGCGAAAGAGGGTCCCCCCAGCTGCCTGAGCCCTGCGCAGCCGGAACAAATAGTTCCGGCCAGCGCTAAGGGCTGGATCGGAGGCGGCGGACGTCAGGACGTCGGCTGACGTCCATGACGTCACTCCACTCGTCGCCATGGCGACAGGAGAAGCCAAACACGGAAGGCTGCTCATTGCGGCCTTCCGTGTTAATTTTGGCCGCCGGAGGCGATCAGAAGAACGCCTCCGGAGAGCCATCTAGTGGGCTTTCATGCAGCCAACTTTCAGTTGGCTGCATGAAATAGTTTTTTTTTTATTTACAAAAAACCCTCATGCAGCCGCCCTGGCGATCTTAATAGAACGCCAGGGTGGTTAAAAAACAAAAATCCACTTACCTGGGGCATCCTCCAGCCCCTGGAAGCTGTCCTGTGCCCTTGCCAAAGCTCCGGTGGCTCCTGGTCTCCTCCAGGTCGGTTTCTTCTGCTCTCCAGTGAGCGGCTCACGTGGTCACGCTGACGTCATCCGGACTGTACTGCACAGTAGTTCTGCGCCTGCGCAGTACAGTCCGGATGACGTCTGCGTGACCACGTGAGCCGCACACTGGAGCACAGGAGAAGTCAACCCTGGAAGCCGACCTTGCAAGGTGGGCATCAGCACCGGAGGAGACCGGGAGCCACCTGCCAGGGGCTGGAGGAAGCCCCAGGTAAGTGGATTTTGTTTTTTTAATCTCCTTGGGCGTATCCTTTAAAAGGAAATAAATATGGCAACCTTCCATATCCCTCTCACTTCTGGTTACCTTTAAATACGACCAAAAACCATTGTTTGTATATCCATTGTTATCCTGTTTGTTCTATCGTTGTCATTCGTTTGGCATCTAATGTTATTTTTCCCTTTACTCTCTTTTATTCTTGGAAAAATAAAAAGAAAGTAAATGTGTATGTATGTATGTATGTATGTATGTATGTACAGGGGTTGGACAAAATAATGGAAACACCTTGAAAATCAACAAAATATATTTTAATATGGTGTAGGTCCACCTTTTGCGGCAATGAAGCAGTGTAAAGCAAGCACCCATGGAAGGAAAAACAGGAGGATGTGCTAGGACCCGCAGTGTCTCTGCATACTCCGACACTCCAACGTCTTGTATCAGCAGTCAAGTCAGCACCATCCAGTAGTGATAAAGCTCTTTTATTGATAAAACGACATAGCAAGCATTACAGCGACAGCAGCGCTGTTTCGGTCCACAGACCTTTCTCAAGCTGTATCAGGCATTGTTATACCATCTAACACTTATACTACGTTTATATAGCTCCCTCCCAACGTGAACACCAATCACAGGCAGAGTCCTTCAGCCAATAAGACTTACACAGTGGTCAAATGGACCACATAGAGAACTGCCAAACTCAATATGCAAAAAATGAGGCATCCCATAATATGTAGCATGTGTTACTCCTCCCTGTTGAGCGGACCAGAGTGTAAACCGCTCATCTATATGCAAAGATATGCGCATATATACAACTACTTACCAGCCGCCCTCAGCGAGATCTATTCGGCGTGTGAATCCGGCCAAGCCACTTCCTGTATCCAAGGACGTCACCATGACGTCCAATCACATGTGTCAGCGTCACCAGGGGGCGTCAACTAGACGCTCTCAGTTCCCATGGTGACTCCCAGCGTCCATGACCAGCTAGTAAGCGTGTAAATCCAGCTAAGCCACTTCCTATATCCAAGGGCGTCATCATGACGTCCAGTCACATGTGTCAGCGTCACCAGGGGCCCCTGGATATACAGGAAGTGGCTTGGCCGGATTCACACGCCGAATAGATCTCTTAGATCTCGCTGAGGGCGTCTGGTAAGTAGTTGTATATATGCGCATATCTTTGCATATAGATGAGCGGTTCACACTCTGGTCCGCTCAGCAGGGAGGAGTAACACATGCTACATATTATGGGATGCCTCATTTTTTGCATATTGAGTTTGGCAGTTTTCTATGTGGTCCGTTTGACCACTGTGTAAGTCTTATTGGCTGAAGGACTCTGCCTGTGATTGGTGTTCCTTTTGCGGCAATTACAGCCTCAATTCTCCGAGGTATTGATTCATACAAATTGTGAATTGTTTCCAAAGGAATTTTAGCCCATTCTTCAGTTAAAACACCCTCCAGTTCTTTTAGAGATTATGGCGGCGGAAATCGACTTCTTACTTGAATCTCTATTAATGACCATAAATGCTCAATAATGTTGAGGACTGGGAATTGTGGTGGCCATTAGAATGTTCCTCGTGCCATTCTTTAACAATTGTAGCAGTACGGATTGGGGCATTATGATCTTGAAAGATGGCATTCCCCTCCGGAAACAGTTCTTGAACCATAGGATGAACTTGGTCGCCCAAAATTCCTAAATAGTCTCGGCTATTAATTCTTCCATGAAGGGAAATCATTGGCCCAGCAGATTTCCAAGAAATAGCACCCCAGAACATCACAGAACCCCCTCCATGTTTTACGGTTGGGAGAAGGCAGTCTGGATGAAATGCTTCTTTCGGCTGTCTCCAAACGTGCACTCGGCCGGAGGTCGGAAATAAGGTAAACGATGAATCGAACAGAGAAAATCACATTTTTCCACTGCTCGAGGTACCAATTCTGGTGGTTTCTACACCACTCTAAACGCTTTGAAACATTTGTCTTTGAGAGCAGAGGTTTTTCTAATTGCAGTTCTTCCATGGAATCCAGATTTGTGTAGCTCCCGACAAACAGTTTTTGTGGAAACTGGGTTCTGTAGGTGTTCATTTAGCTCTGCAGTGATTTTAGGAGCCGTGGTCTTACAAGCTTTTCTAACAATTCGATTTAGAGTCCGATGGTCTCTCTCAGACAACTTCAACTTTCAGCCACAACTGTGCTTTGCTGAGGATGTTTTTCCTTCCCTTTCAAAGGCAATCATTACTTTTGAGACAGTACCTCTTGAAATGCCAAGAATTCGGGCAGTTTCTGTTACAGTAGCGCCTGCCATACGAGCACCAACAATTTGGCCTCTTTGAACGTCTGAGAGATCTGCCATTTTTATAAATTATAACCAACTTTGGTTTAAATATCTGTAAAAAAAACTATTATTTTAATTAAACATATCAAATAACAAAAATAACAAAAAAATGTAACATATGTCAAGTTTTGATTGCTTGAAACATGTTCAATGATTGTGATGCCAAAATGTTAGGTGTTTCCATTATTTTGTCAACCCCTGTGTGTGTGTATATTATATATATATATATATATATATATAAAAAAAATATATATATATATATAAAAAAAATATATATATATATATGTATATATATATATATATATATATATGTATATATATATATATATATATATATATATATATATATATATATATATATATATATATATATATATATATATATATATATATATATATATATATATATATATATATATATGTCCGAAAACATCATGGTTTTCAAATAAGTTCTAAAATTAGATGAAGACTTTCTAGTTAAACAAATGAACCAAACTGAATTATGTTTGGCTGCATATTTGATGAAAAAATAATCCAATAACATCTGTAGGTGTGGCAAAAGTAAGTAACCAGTATTTGGTGTGACCCCTTTGTGCAGCAACTACACTTTTGTGGTAAGGCCTCTTTCACAAGGGATGGTAAAGGTGGTTAATTCAATGCCTGTCTTCTGCTCCTGTGTACAAGCATAGTGCTTGCTAATGCTCTGAACCAGCAGTGAAGAGGCGGCCCCACCATGCAATCACATCTGAGTGCAGCCTAGCCTGTGTTCAGACATGACATGTCGCGGTTCTCTGCCACTGGGTAACACCACTACATGTTAATTAATGCCTGACATGCCTGGTGTTACGCATGCTGTCATTCACCTACATTTACATTGCACGTGAATTGCATTCATGGCCAGCACCAGGGAGCCTAATCTACCCAACAAGTTCAATCACCTTCCCACGTGAAAGTGGCTTTGCATTGCTCATTTACTCAAAGGAAATTTAGTCCATTACTCCATACAAAACAGCTTTGGCTCTTCGATGTTGGTGTGCTTCCTCGCATGAACCACCCACTTAAGTCCATTTTTCCTGTGTCCAGGTTATTATAATTATTATTATTTATTATTTATAAAGCACCAACATCTTCTGCAGCGCTGTACAGAGTACATAGTCTTGTCACTTAACTGTCCCTCAGAAGGGCTCCCAATCTAATGCGTTTATCGTGTCTCCTCAAAGAACAAACTCCACCTGTACTTTTTTTTTTTTTTTTTTAGATAGCAGATGCATAGCATAAATTAGTTAGAAGGCTACATGCATGAACACTGCAATGGAACAGTATAATGTTTCCATACTATTGTCATATACTACTTCTAAGACTCCAATGGTCCTAGTGTGAGCCAAACCTAACATGAGCTGTCAGATCTAAGTATTTGTGCATGCAGAAAAGTACAAAAGAAACTCATGTTTGTTGCTTCCATCATACTATCTAGCTATCTAATTCTCTGCCATCCCCTCTTCCTTTTCTCTCGATCTTTCCCAGCATTAGGGTCTTCTCCGATGAACCCTGCCTTCCCCTTAGGAGTCCAAAATGTTTCAGCTTCAGCTTTGTTCCTTCCAATGAGCAGTCCGGGTTAATTTCTTTAATTTCTTCTCCAGCACCACATTTCAAAGGCGTTGATTCTTCTGCCTTCAGCCTTCCTCATGGTTCAACTTTCACAACCATATAGTGTATTTGACTAAAGGAATGTTGGAATGTTGGTCATGCAATGTTGGTCTTTAGCTAGTTGTAAAATAATTTGATGTTCTATCAATCAAATGATGCTCAAAAGAAAAATCGAGTGACAGTTGAATTGTGTATGGTGGCCAGTTTAACAGTTGGCTCAACAAATAAACCCCAGAATAAAAAATGATCTTCATTAACCTAAGTATTAAAACAAACTGCTAAGATTCTTAATATGTATTAGATCATTGAAATAAAAATGTAATAAATCCACATAATACCATAAAGACTGAGCTTTATATTAAATGTTGCCCACGCAACTAAAAATTAGAGAAAATTGTGACGTAAGAAAAAGAGAACCATGTATACAAATGCCGAAAAGACAAATTATAAACAGTACATTGATACAAAGTAGGTGTAATATGGTAAATATGTGAACATAAGGTTAATTTTTTTTTGGATTTTGTCTGTATGATCCACCTGTTGCTTGGATACTTATCTTACTGCGCATACTGTACTTTGTTCCAATATTGAGTTCATAATTTGTTGTTTTTAAACACTTTTTTATCACTATCATGGTATTGATCACCACTTCTTTGTCATTTTCTTCTTTTTATTTGACAGCATTTGAGTGTCTTAAACTGTCTGGTTAATGTTAGTACAAGACCTGTCTTTTCTGGCATATATACAGTGTGTTGCTTTGGTATTATGGAGATTTTACCAATAATAGACACAAATAATAATTATTTAGCTACCCTATTTTTATTGAGGCACAATCTTAGCAGTTGGTTTTGAAAGTGTATTTGATCTAATATTTTTCTGTATTCCACAATAGGATGCATTAGAAGCTTTAGGATCACCATTGAGTAATTGGTCCTTTTGGGATATGTAATTAATACAGTAATAATGAGATTGGCTTATCTGAAATAGTCCCCAGTATCCCTGAATTCTAAGAATTTCCATGTCAGTCACATAACTACTAATCCTTGGTTATCAGAAGAATAAGTAAGGTTATTGCCCTAACACAGCAATAGCAAAGAAAGCCTAACAAAAAGTTCTAGCCCTTACCTACTCTACTTACAGGTACATTTATTGGCATCTATATCATTATCGGGAATATATTGGGAATATACTTCCTGTTCCCCTGACATTTGTCCCTGGGGCAAGATGTAGGGGGAAATCTCAAGATCTTGACAAAGACAACAGTAAAACCTAACAGTGCTTCTAAACCACTCTATCCAACGTGAAGACATTTTTGAGCAGTGTTACAATTTAAAATTACCCTAAAGTAAACCTGAACAATGTAAACTGTACATGTTATGATTTAAAAAAATCATAAAAAACTACCTCCAGGGACAAATGAGTGGAGCTATTATCAGCAACATGGATAGCTTTACAAGCCAACAGGGAAGCTCTGGGTCTGAGATCAGTGCTTCAATAGATCTGGAGCTACGGAAAATGTAGTCATGCAGTTTACTGGATAAGTATTCTTTGATAAGTCAGGTCTTTGCTGCATGCTATACTTCTATCAACTAGGTGTTTTTTCAAGTGAAAAAGGCACCTTATGCATGCTTCCAACAAATGGGGCATGACCTGTAGGTTAAAGATCCATACATACTTAACAGAGCACGTTTCCACGGCGACATCATTCTCATAGGTGATTTCTGCTGCCAATTTTGGGGGTTTTGTTATGTTTTTGCCTACCTGGAAGCTAACATATTGTTTGTGTTTTCGGCACTTCTCTGTGTTCTCTTGTCACAGAGAAGTTGTTCGATTTCCCGTCTATGCTTGTAGAAAAGACACATCTTAGTTCTATCATCTAAGAATAGGTCAGGTCTAGTATAAACATAAAATGACAACATCTGTGAATTAGCTATTCAGTTCTGACACAAAAATTGGGTAATGTTAATCTGGGCTTCTTTGCATTCCACCTGCTGTCTCATTTGAAAAGCTTTTGTGTTATAGAGAAAGGTAGTTTACATTACTCAACAAGCACAAAGCTCTGCATGTTTTATCTCCGGGTTTTACTCATATGGTTGCTTTACAGGGATCAGCAAAGCTTTGAAAATAATCTACAGCAGCACATGTATTATTGTTAAGATTTACACAAACAATACTTGCTGCCTATAGCACGGCACCCTTCTGGCTTCTCATACATGTGAGGTAAAACTAATAAAATCAGATACTGCTCGGAATGGTCCCAGCATATGGCTGCTCATATGAAACCTTCAGAATGATACGACTACAATAACAGATGTTCAGTGTTTTCCCCGCATTCATTCTGTTATTTAGCCACAATATGAAGTTACCACCGGTTCCTCATGCAGCAGCGGCTCGCCCCATGGTGACCCATTCAAGGCAAATAATGTACTTGATCAAATTGTACACATTCAAATGGCATTTCCTTTGCCATGCTTCAAAGGCTTTTCCAGCTGCAGGTTTCAGAATTTACATTTTCAATCTATTTTTCTATTTCCCCGTGTATCATAAGCTGCCCTGTATGCATTTTACTCACACAGCACTGGAGACAATTGGAAAATGGTCTCATAGTCAAAAGGAAAAAAAAAAACTTTATTGAAAATCTCATAAAAAATGGACACGTGTGTGCAGGTAACCTCTAGCGGCGTGACCTAGGATCATCGACATATGATAATGAGGCTGCTTTCTGCTGAGGCTAATGCCTTTAAAGGTCTATATTTCCTTTTCTGCAATGCCTGTTAAATGCTTTCCAGTCAATGAAACAAGGGGCGCGAGCAAATCCTCCTATACGAAGACTAAAAAAAAATCAATTCTAATTCTCAATGGTCAGACCCACTGAAGCGGAAGGTCATAACGCTCTGCCCTTGTTTGTTATTTATTTATATCTCTGTAGTTTAAACATGCTTTGGTAATGCTGTGAAAATCTTTTCCACTTGTTTTTTTCCAGCTTTACTCATTACATCCAGTATCAAGAGGCCATGAAATGTATTAGTCCACTGCCATGACCTCTTCACTTACAGAGTGACTATGCATTACATCATCCCGCAGAAAGCATCTGCTGCGCGTACACACAGCAATTTAGAGCCATGTTAATAAAAGGGGGTTAGGGGAGGTCAGAAGTAAAAAGATTAATATGATGACACATCGGATTATTAAAAAAGAAAATCCTGCAGATTTATCTGCATTCCTTAAGATCATTATGGCTTCTCACAGCCATCACTTGGTAGGTTGATAGATCGTGATGGCTGGAAAAAAAAAATCAATAATTGTTAATGGAATGGAACTTAAATACATTACCATAATAAGATAAAATATGTAAATGGAACATTACACAAGGATGACATATGCGAGAAGAAATTGGGAGATTTAACTAGGTTTCCATGCTTTGCCGGGTTCAATCTCTTCCTGTTGACTTCAGTAAGTAAGAAAATTTGATAATGAAAGACGGATGGATGACTGGTCTTAGTGTTAAAGTGAAATGGTCACAAATGGGCAGATTTGAATCATGTGATTCGCCATTTTGAAACTGCCCTAATGCTGGCCATATTTGGAATGATATAGTAAGCCGATTGATCAGAAATTATCGTTATCAACAGTACATTCTTATCCCCGCTACCCTCACACACAGATCAGAGATGGTTAAAGGCCCACTATTGTGAACATTCTAAAACATATGTACACATATGTGTAAGATGTGCCTTTCTTCCAGTGTAAAATGCACTATAAATTATTGTTTTCCTATGCTGCTGTCACTTACAAAAACGTAGTAAAGAACTGACAGGTTTTGGATCAGTCCATCTCCTATTTTCTTTATTGTTTACAAAAGCACTCCCTAGTAAGTATCTATACAAAGAGGTCTGCCAACTCACTGTATGCTGCAGCTAATACTACTACTACTACTAATGTTACTACTACTCAGTTGCAACTGCAAATCACTAAATGCTTTTGAATATAAAGAACACCCTGAGAATCCCCATGAGGATTTGTACTATTCCAAAACCTGCCAGGTCTGTCAGATTTTTAATACCTATGGTAAGTGACAGCAACATAGGAAGCAAAAACAATACAATTATAGTGCACTTTATTCTGGAACAAATATTCATTTATACATTATTTTTTTACACTGTAATAATGGTCCGTTAAATTCTACATAAAAGCGTCATACAGAAATAAGATGCATTAAAGTGCGTTAACACATTACATATTGTATACAAAAATGAGCTCTTAGCAGTTATCCAATTAGCATATATAGTTCACTATTTGTGTAATAAATGTCTACAAAATTCTGTTAATTCTGATTTTCATGAACTAAAGGGTGATATATATTTGATTTAAAATTGTAAGTATTTAATTGTAAATATTTGATCTTGAATTGTATGAATGTCATCCACTTATTTCTTTAGTCTGTATCTGTAAAATTAATTTGAAAAACTCAGAACAACTGTAGAAATAGCGGTGCAGTAGGAATAAGGCATTTTGTTCTGTTGCACAATTCATTGCTTTCAGGCTTGGCTGTGAAAGGCAATGCCATTTTTGTGATTAGGTTAACGTGCTACTATCTGAACAGCGGAATCACATTTAGTTTATTCCAGAACACGGCTAGGGGTACAGGCAATAAAGCAACATCTACATAATGCATAGAGGCATATTACATTAACGCAGTGTGAAACAATAGCTAGCGACAATTCTCCTCCCCAGAAGAGCGCTGATACTGTCCTGACTGATATATTATGTAATATTCTGTGAAGCGCCATCCTGAAATATGCCACACAATCAACCAGAAGCTTTCTTATGGCAAATGGATGACATAGCCATATCCTGTGGGGTATAGCAAGAGTGACAAGACCTCTCCAGCAATAACTTATATTAATGGCTTCAAACAGCCATTTAGACTTACTAACAAGTTTAGAAATAGTTTGTTAACAGTCCGTGTCTGAGGATGAATTTGTTATTCATTTACTAAATCGGAGTTTGGAGATGTACAAATTGTCATTCACAGGATCATAAGAGAAATATGAAAATAACAGAAGTTCTTTGCTTTGTTTTCTTCCTTTTCTTTTTAAATGGGGGGGGGGGGAATTGTAAAGCCAAAAATATGGGACATTTGGTAGAAACCAATAGTAATATTTGATATCAAATTAAATGAAATCTGCCAGATCTCTCACCTTCTTTCAGTCCTAATATCTCAATTTCCCGCTCAGCCAAGGGGTGACAATTGTATTGCCACCAGCTGAGACACCCTTGGAAGTAGCATTTCCGCTACTGTGAATGCAAGCCTGTTTTGGTCTGGGAGTGGAGCTGACTTACAACTGACCACCACAGTATTTCACATAGGATGTTGACTAGCACATTATTTATGGTTCTTTCATTCCAATGAATTTAATAATCTATGCTCAGGCTTTGGTGTTTAGCATGGTCATGGTCTGTTCCTTTTACACCCAGTAGAGCGTCAGTGAAAATTCTCTATTCAGATCTATTTGTTACTATTCTCTTGATCTCACTTCAGGTTTTTCCCATCCTTCTCATTTCTTGTTCCACCGATTTACTCCATGTTTTTTTTTTTTTTTTGAGGGTGTCCCTTTCTTGATCCGCTCTGGATTTCACTCTAGGGCTCTTCTTTCTATAGATTCCGCTCCCTTCCAGAGTGTGTGGCCTATCCAACCTCACTTCCTTTTCCTTAGATGAATTTCTTTTGGTAATTGTTTAGTGTTTTCCCACATTTCTTCATGTGTCACTTTCTCTGGCCATTTAAAATTCCTAAGTCTCCAAAGCCACCTGTTTACAAAGGTCTGGGTTTTTATGGTAATGGGATGTGTGACCTTCCACGCTTCATAAAGCTTGCACTCTTACCTTGCAGTGCTGGGTCTCCGGTCCAAATCCCAGCCAGAGTACTATCTTTCCTCCAGGCACTCTCACACAACCCAAACCCATACAGATAAGTTAATTGTCTTCCCCCTTAATTGCCCCTAGACTACCATACTAAACTATACATAAATTGGCCCTAGACTACGATGCATACATAGACATATGACTATGGTAGGGATTACATTGTGAGTCCCTCTGACAGTTAAGGGACAAGACAATATACTCTGTACAGTGCTGCAGAAGATGTCAGTGTTATATAAATACAAAATAATAATTAAGAAAATAATTACCGTAGTATTAAAAATGTGAACTTTTGTTCTTTATGAGATTTTTTTTTCTCCATACTGTATATGGTACAGCTGGATAAATGCTGGTTTTTGTTTTTTTACATTATCTTCTGCACCACCATCTCTTTTAGCATAGTAAACTGAGGTCTTTCTTCTGGAGTGTTGAAGAGACCTGGAGTTAGTTGAAGCTGAACTTTCTGATCATTTATTTATTCTTGGGAGCTGTGCCATCAGTAATACCTTGCAATCATGAAAACAATTACTAACTATTCAACAGGTGCAGAATCCAACACACCTCTCTTTAGTAAACAGGGAATCATGATAAGAGAATCATTTTGGGAATTTACTTTTGTTTATTAAATCAGACTCACTGAGTTGCCCCGTTACTTATCTTTACTTCAGATCCATCCTGCATTCATCAACATATAGTACCAAATCAATACGACAGCATTGGCCTAAACACATTTCTTAGGGGCTGTTTATTGGTTCCACTTCATTAGCTTCTGATGAACTGGGGGCAATAAATAACCCCTACAAACGAGTTGTGACAAATAAACCTTTTTTTATGTAGTTTACCATGAACTGTAAGTGCTTATTGTGTTTTTCTCCCTCCCTGTCACAGTGATACTGCTGGAGGCTGCCACTACTCTAAGTACCGGACTGAAATCAGCAGCTCAGAGATGTGCTCCTTTTGGCCCGTGCAATACTAATAGCCACTTGATTTTTTAGGCTGTTACCTTAAGGCCCCGTTCACACTGCACGCGTTTCCAGCCGCGTTTTGGAAACGCGTGCAGGTGGCCGACACGCACGACATCAGACATTGCATAGAGTGCAATGTCTGATGTTCACACTGCATGCGTTCCGGACCTGTGCGGTCCGGGAACGCATGCTGCACGCATTTTTTGTAAAAACGCGTGGCTGTCCCATTCACTTTTCAGTGATGGGATCAGCCACGCAACGCACACAAACGCAGATGGTGTGCGTTCGTACGCGTTGCGTTCCGCACGCATGGCCATCCGTGTTTGTGATGTGAACGGGGCCTAACAGCAACAACTCTGAATCATACGGGTTCCCAAACTGAGAGGAGGTATGATCTGCAACCACACGGAGGACCGCAACAACTGCCAGAGGCCTAGTACCCAGCTGAACAGAGGGACACCAATGTCTATAGCGGTCTGTCAGCTTAGGTGAGATGTTCCCAGGAGGACTTTCCCCCATTACTATATATAGGAAGTGTGAGCGCTCTTTTATTTGGTCTTTACAGTGCAGCTTCCTTAGATGCGGAGCTGCCTGACTAGCGGTTGACACACCACCTGATTCTTGCATGTCTTTTTCTCTGCACAAATGCCACACCTTTTATCTGAAGCAGTGGCGTACCTAGGGCATTTGACACCCGGTGCTGGGTATTATAAGACACCTCCCCCCCCCCCCAAAAAAAAGGTGAAGGGGCAAAAAATGGGAGGCGCTATAACATGCGGCGCGCAAAGGGCGCCGCGGCAAAAAAAATGGGCGTGGCCATGATCGGATGAGGGCGGAGCTAACTGTAATTTGACGTGAACCCGGGTGAAAATACACGTAATGTGTGCAGATTTGCCCAGAGAATACGTTCAATCATGTCTGCAGATTTGCCCAGAGAATACGTTCAATCATGTCTGCAGATTTGCCCAGAGAATACGTTCAATCATGTCGGCAGATTTGCCCAGAAAATACATGCAATCATGTCGGCAGATTTGCCCAGAGAATACGTTCAATCATGTCGGCAGATTTGCCCAGAGAATACGTTCAATCATGTCGGCAGATTTGCCCAGAGAATACGTTCAATCATGTCGGCAGATTTGCCCAGAGAATACGTTCAATCATGTCGGCAGATTTGCCCAGAGAATACGTTCAATCATGTCGGCAGATTTTCCCAGAGAATACGTTCAATCATGTCTGCAGATTTGCCCAGAAAATACATGCAATCATGTCGGCAGATTTGCCCAGAAAATACATGCAATCATGTCGGCAGATTTGCCCAGAAAATGCATGCAATCATGTCGGCAGATTTGCCCAGAGAATACGTTCAATCATGTCGGCAGATTTGCCCAGAGAATACGTTCAATCATGTCGGCAGATTTTCCCAGAGAATACGTTCAATCATGTCGGCAGATTTTCCCAGAGAATACGTTCAATCATGTCTGCAGATTTGCCCAGAAAATACATGCAATCATGTCGGCAGATTTGCCCAGAAAATACATGCAATCATGTCGGCAGATTTGCCCAGAGAATACGTTCAATCATGTCGGCAGATTTGCCCAGAGAATACGTTCAATCATGTCGGCAGATTTGCCCAGAGAATACGTTCAATCATGTCGGCAGATTTGCCCAGAGAATACGTTCAATCATGTCGGCAGATTTTCCCAGAGAATACGTTCAATCATGTCGGCAGATTTTCCCAGAGAATACGTTCAATCATGTCTGCAGATTTGCCCAGAAAATACATGCAATCATGTCGGCAGATTTGCCCAGAAAATACATGCAATCATGTCGGCAGATTTGCCCAGAGAATACGTTCAATCATGTCGGCAGATTTGCCCAGAAAATACATGCAATCGTGTGGCAGACCTGTCCAGAAAACACTTCAATCGTGTAGCAGACCTGGCCAGAACATAAATGCTACCCCTGGCTGCTAATATAAATTAAAAAGAAAAAAAAAACCATTTACTCACCTGCAGCAGAGCTCCTGTTCCGGCCTCCGTCCAGTGCGCAGCTCCCACGATCCTCTGCAGCCAGCAACTCCCAAAGTCTCCAGAGCAGGGCTTCGGACATTTTACTATAGCCCTGCTCTGCCGCTGCGGTGAACTGATACGGCGTCTATTAGATGCCGAAAGTCAGTTCACGCTGGGGGGTGCTTGGAGAATTTTAAGGGGTGCTTCAGCACCCTAAGCACCCCCCCCCCCCCCGCCACTGCCCCCAGTATAGGTAGCTAGCAGTTGCCCCCAGTATAGGTAGCTAGTTGCCCCCAGTGAAGGTAGTATAGTTGCCCCAATATAGCTAGTATAGTTGCCCCCAGGATAGGCAGCATAGCTGCTGCCCCCAATGTAGGTAGTGTTGCTGCCCCCAGTGTAGTTTGTATAGTGGCCCCCGTAGAGCTTCCCTCCAGTATAGCTAGTATAGTGGCCCCCATAGTTGCCCCAGTATAGCTAGTATAGTGGCCCACAGTTTAGATAGTATAGTTGCCTCCATTGTAGCTGGTATGGTGCCCCCCCCCCCCCAGTATAGGTAATATAGTGGCCCCCATAGATGCCCCCAGTGTAGCTAGTATAGTGCCCTGTGCCCCCCCCCCCGTTTAGCTGCCTCCAGTATAGTGGCCCCCAGCTGCCAGCTAGTATAGTGGCCCCTAGTTTAGGTAGTATAGTTCCCCCCCTCCCCCCCCCCGTGTAGCTAGAAGGAGGGGTGACAGCAGGGATAGCGGCGGGGAGGGGGAAATATCCCCCCCTCCCTCACCTGGGTCCCCTCCTTCTGCCTCTCTTCTCCCCCAAAAATGCGGGCAGCGGGCCGGTGGCAGTGGGCAGCGAGCAGGCGAGCGCGGAGTATACTCACGTTACTTCCGCGTATCAGCCTGGAACGCTGCGTCGCCGTCACGTGCCTCTACTGCGCCTCCAATGATTGGAGGCGCAGAAGAGGCACGTGACGGTGACGCAGCGTTCCAGGCTGATACGCGGAAGTAACGTGAGTATACTCCGCGCTCGCCTGCTCGCTGCCCACTGCCACCGGCCCGCTGCCCGCATTTTTGGGGGGAGAAGAGAGGCAGAAGGAGGGGACCCAGGTGAGGGAGGGGGGGATATTTCCCCCTCCCCGCCGCTATCCCTGCTGTCACCCCTCCTCCTAGCGCTGCTCTTCCCCTCCTTAGTCAGGTGTAGGGGGGTCGTGGCGACACCCCCCTGGCTGACTGGTACCCGGTGCGCCCCGCCCCCCTGCGCCCTTAGGTAGGAACGCCACTGATCTGAAGTATTTTCCAGCCAGAACAGGCTTTCTTATCAGTTTAGAATGGGGGAGAAAATGTGGTGTTTTCAGAAGAAGCTGAAACTACTGTAAATAGGAGGTGGCTCCATCCCGGGTAAGCTAATCATATCTGCTCAGTAATTTCAGCAGGAGTAAAGTAGGTATATCTATATTTAGTCTTTTATATTATTTGAAAAGTTATTTTCTAGATTAAGTTATTCTTTAACCCTCCTATTCTGCATCATTATCAGAATAATAACACGGTTCAGCATGAACTTATTATAAGACTATTTAGCAGTGCGCTATCAACCATGGCAAACTAAAAACTATTAAACTAGATGGCAATTAGATTCTCTGCACCAAACAGGGGCGTATCTGAGTAATATAGAGCCTATGGCAAACTCTGAAATTGCGCCCCCCCCCTCCTCTATAAAAACAGTATCCTTTCTTGCGTACATTTGTTATGTTTGCTTGTGTATTTTGGCTCTGGATATTGCTGAAGTTACTTTTCTGGAAATAGCTCTTCTTATTCCCTTTCTACCCTCTTTTCTAACACTAACCCAAGTGGGCCCTACATGTTCCCCAGTTAACATAATTAATCTGATCTAAGGTATGAGTGATGGGAGACATGGTGGTGCAGCACAGAAGCAGGCATGGCGCCCATGGTACTGTGGCGCCCATGGCACAAGCCATGCCTGCACCCCTCTAGATACGCCTCTGGCACCAAACATTTAAACAATTACAGCGCTACTTTCCAAACACCAATCCATTATAGTTCATCAGGATTCCAAAAGGATTGCAGACTACAGCTCTGAAATAACTTCCGAGGAGAGAAAAGGTCACAGGACTCCTAATGCATTGGATTATTAAGTTTTGCACAAAAATATCCTGAGGCTGTCAAGCTGAGCAAAAATACTGAGATTCCCTGCACCTCCGCCAGCACTTAACTGAACTGGATAAAATAGACCGTATAACAGCCGCTAGGGTTCAGCGGTTTGCTTTGGTTACAGTTGAGATTGAAAGATAAGGGGCCTTTTTGACAAATGAGACAAAAGGGAATCTAAAGGTGACCATACATGTCTTCACTTGGCGGCCAATCAACCATCCGATTTAATAATTATCAAATTGGATGAAAATTGGTTGCATGCATTGATCGGACATGCTGCAAGATGTCGGGGCGTCTAGGTTGATCTGGTGTGCGGCGGTAATGGCGAGGGATATCGGGAAGAGCAGCAAACATGTCTAAACCCTTAGTGCTGCCCCCTGGTTTATAAATGTGCCCCCTGTGTGTGCATTTATACATTAACTGTCCTATGTCGCCCACCGTGCGGTGCCCATCTGTCTCCAGAATCCTGCTCCTCTGTTAGCTCTATACATGCCGCCGGTGTATAGCATGTGGTGCATATGTGCCGTCACATACCTGCCATGTGCTATACACCAGCGGCGTGTGATATAAACATGTCATGTGGCGTGTGATATGAAAAAGTCCCACCAAAATGTTCAAGTGAAGTTCCAATTTCACTTAAAATGGCCACAAGCTTATGTATCAGTCTTCTGTGATTTTATGTTATTATTATTATTATTTATTGTATTTATAAATACACCAACATATTATGCAGCGCTGGACAATAAATATGGATACATACAATGTTAAAGAAAATCTGAAGCGACTTTAAAAACAGTTTTTTACCTTATATTCTACATGGGCATGTTTTCCCCTGTTAAAACGCCGCTATCCCGCGGCAAAATGAGGGGTCTTTACCGCTCAAATCCCCCCCTGCAAAATCCACGACCAATTTGGTCGTAGATTTTGCTGCTCATGGAGGCAGAGCTTTCGGCTGTAGCCCTGCCTCCATGCGCGTCTATCAGCGGCGGATCTCAGCCTCTCCCCCGCCCCTCTCAGTGAAGGAAGACAGAGGGGCGGGGAGAGGCAGAGATACGCGCTGATAGACGCTAGTGTTGGGCGAACAGTGTTCGCCACTGTTCGGGTTCTGCAGAACATCACCCTGTTCGGGTGATGTTCGAGTTCGGCCGAACATCTGACGGTGCTCGGCCAAACCGTTCGGCCACATGGCCGAACTAAGAGCGCATGGTCGAACGTTCCCCGAACGTTCGGCTAGCGCTGTGATTGGCCGAACGGGTCACGTGGTTCGGGCCCGAACGCGCTCTGATTGGCCGAACGGTCACGTGGTTCGGGTAAATAAATACCCGAACCACGTCATATCTCCGCCATTTCTCTGTGGGTTTAGCTTTGGGTAGGCAGGCAGGGTAGTTCGCTCTCCAGCCACGCTAGCCAGGGTCCCCCCCAGTCATTGTGTGTCGCTGCTGGGAACAGTAGTACACCGCTCGCTCAGCCACACTATATATATAGCATTGTTTACTGCCACTGTGTACCTCGCTCAGCCACGCTATATATAGCATTGTGTTTTCTGACACTCTGTGTACACGGCTTAGCCTGGCTATATAGCATTGTGTGTACTGCCACTGTGCACCTCGCTCAGCCACGCTATATACAGCATTGTGTTTTCTGACACTCTGTGTACACGGCTTAGCCTGACTATATAGCATTGTGTGTACTGCCACTGTGCACCTCGCTCAGCCACGCTATATATAGCATTGTGTTTTCTGACACTCTGTGTACACGGCTTAGCCTGACTATATAGCATTGTGTGTACTGCCACTGTGCACCTCGCTCAGCCACGCTATATATAGCATTGTGTTTACTGCCACTCTGTGTACACCGCTCAGCCAGACTATATACCATTGTTTACTGACACTCTGTGTACACCGCTCAGCCAGACTATATACCATTGTTTACTGACACTGTGTACACGGCTCAGCCTGACTATATAGCATTGTGTGTACTGCCACTGTGCACCTCGCTCAGCCACGCTATATATAGCATTGTGTTTTCTGACACTCTGTGTACACGGCTTAGCCTGACTATATAGCATTGTGTGTACTGCCACTGTGCACCTCGCTCAGCCACGCTATATATAGCATTGTGTTTACTGCCACTCTGTGTACACCGCTCAGCCAGACTATATACCATTGTTTACTGACACTCTGTGTACACCGCTCAGCCAGACTATATACCATTGTTTACTGACACTCAGTGTACACGGCTCAGCCTGACTATATAGCATTGTGTGTACTGCCACTGTGTACCTCGCTCAGCCACGCTATATATAGCATTGTTTACTGACACTCTGTGTACACGGGTCAGCCAGACTATATAGCATTGTGTGTACTGCCACTCTGTGTACACGGCTCAGCCAGACTATATATCATTGTGTGTACTGCCACTCTGTGTACACCGCTCAGCCAGACTATATAGCATTATGTGTACTGCCACTCTGTGTACACCGCTCAGCCAGACTATATAGCATTGTGTGTACTGCCACTCTGTGTACACCGCTCAGCCAGACTATATAGCATTGTGTGTACTGCCACTCTGTGTACACCGCTCAGCCAGACTATATAGCATTGTGTGTACTGCCACTCTGTGTACACCGCTCAGCCAGACTATATACCATTGTTTACTGCCACTCTGTGTACACCGCTCAGCCAGACTATATACCATTGTTTACTGACACTCTGTGTACACCGCTCAGCCAGACTATATACCATTGTTTACTGACACTGTGTGTACACCGCTCAGCCAGATTATATAGCATTGTGTGTACTGCCACTGTGTACCTCGCTCAGCCACGCTATATATAGCATTGTTTACTGACACTCTGTGTACACGGCTCAGCCAGACTATATAGCATTGTGTGTACTGCCACTCTGTGTACACCGCTCAGCCAGACTATATAGCATTGTGTGTACTGCCACTCTGTGTACACCGCTCAGCCAGACTATATAGCATTGTGTTTACTTCCACTCTGTGTCTGCTGGGCCTGGGAACAGTAGTACACCGCTCACCTGCCACTGTATAGCATTGTGCTCTGTGTCGCTGCTGGGAATAGTGGTACACCGCTCACCCGCCACTGTATAGCATTGTGCTCTGTGTCGCTGCTGGGAATAGTGGTACTGTATAGCATTTCTGTACTGTCACTGTACTGCTGCCAGTCAGCGTGTACTGTAAGGATAAGTGAAATGAGGAAGAAATCCGGTGAAAGAGGAAGGGGCAAGGGAAGAGGTGTTTCCCCTGACGGTTCACGTACAGGCCACAGGGGAGCACCCAAGAAAACCCACTCAATACCGCCCATGTTGTCCAGGACAACAACCCTCACAGATCCAAAAGAACAGGACCAGATAATTACTTGGATGACCTCTCAAGCGTCCAGCAGTGGGTTAAGCAGCACCAGCACATCACGCACGAGGTCCGAGTCCTCAGCCAGTTACAAGGAGCCAGTGGGCACAAAGCTGACACAACCGGCAGCGACACCACGCACACAACTGCCAGATAACCAGTCCGATGAATTACCTCAGGACACAATGGGGTATTCGCAGGAGCTATTCCCAGCCCAACAAACTTCCACCTTTCAAAGGTCAATGGAGGAACAGCCAGAAATGTTGTGCCCGGATTCACAACCATTAACTGTGGGAAATGCACCGCGCACTGAAATACAAGGCGAGTCCGAGGAGGACTCGGAAACCCAAATCCCAGAGCAAGTTGGGCAGGAGGGGTTGCAATTGCAGGAGGTCGGCCGACAAGATCTGGAAGACGACGTTGGAGTGAGCTGCGCAGAGGTTGTTCTGGGGAGCTCTACTCCACGGCGGCGGCCCCCCACAATGACATATGACGAGTTTGAGGAGATGGAAGAGGAGGGTATGGACAATGTGGACATAGACCCATATTTTGTTTGTGAACGAGAACATCGCCGTCGTAGCAGCAGCACAGATGAGTCTGTTGAAGAACCCACTGCTGCACGAGTTCGCCTTGTGCCACAAGGTAGGCGGCGCGCAATTTCAGGCACCACAAGCGTGGAAGTTCAAGTGAGAGGCAAAAGAGGAGCAAACAGAAATCGCCAGCAAGGAGGCAGGTGCTCCAAAGTCTGGGCTTTCTTTGAAGACTGCACTGAGGATGTTACCATGGCGATTTGCAAGGTGTGCAAGACCCGCCTGAGCAGGGGGAAATGTATTAACAACCTCTCCACCACCAGCATGAGCCGCCACATGCTATCCAAACATCCCACTCTGTGGGCAAACGCGGCAGGACAGGGTACCAGCAACACTGCCTCCCTTGGGTTCACCAGACTCACCACCAGACCCGCCTCAGCAGCAGCAGTAGCCCAGCCATTGCGTGGTTCACAACATTCACAAACATCAGACGACGCTGACACTGTCACTTTCCGGAGTAGTGCTCTTGAGGTCTCCCAGTGTTCATCAAACACAACAACCAACAGCCCTTCCGTGTGCAGCGCTACGGTTCAGTTGTCTGTGTCGGAGATGTTTGAGCGCAAGAGGAAATTGCCAGCAAATGACCCCCGGGCCGTGGCAGTAACAGCCAGCATAGCCAAGCTTCTGGCCTGCGAAATGCTGCCATATCGAGTGGTGGAGACAAACAGCTTCAAGGGCATGATGCCAGTGGCCATCCCACGTTACGTGGTTCCCAGTCGCTACCACTTTGTGCGCTCTGCAGTGCCTGAGTTGCATGAGCACGTGGTCAGCAAAATAACCCGAAGCTTGAAGAATGCCGTTGCCTGCAAGGTTCACCTCACCACTGACACTTGGACGAGTGCGTTCGGACAGGGTCGATACATCTCCCTTACCGCGCACTGGGTGAACCTTGTGGAGCCTGGCAGCGATTCCTCACCTGCTACGGCGCGGGTGTTGCCCACGCCACAAACAGCTGCACCGCCGTCCCTCCCACTGGATAACAACAGCAGCACCTACCTCTCTGACTCCTTCTCCTCCAACGCATCTCAAAGCTGTACCTCATCCGGAAACGCTAACCCAGCAGCAGTAGGATCGTGGAAGCAGTGCAGCACAGCTGTTGGCATGCGTCAGCAAGCGTTGCTGAAGCTGATCTGCCTTGGGGATAAGCAGCACACAGGGGAGGAAATTTGGAAGGGAATAAAGGAACAGACGGATTTGTGGCTGGCACCGCTGGACCTGATCCGGGCATGGTTGTGTGTGATAATGGGAGTAATCTCATTCGCGCTTTAAGGTTGGCTAAGCTGACACACATCCCTTGCCTGGCGCACGTGATGAACCTAGTAGTTCAGCGGTTCCTGAGGACATACCCAGGCGTGGCCGATCTTCTGTTGAAGGTGCGTCGAGTGGCCAAACATTGTAGAAATTCCAGTACTGCTTCGGGGGCACTCGCCAAGATGCAGGAGCGCTTCAATCTCCCCCACCATCGCTTGCTGTGTGATGTCCCTACGCGCTGGAATTCTACACTGCACATGCTAGCACGCTTTTGTGAGCAGAAGAGTGCAGTGGTCCAGTACATGACGGCGCAGTACCGAGGCGCATCCGGACAGCTGCCAAGCTTCTGTGGATCCGATTGGGCCAACATGTTGGACCTCTGCCAAGTCCTCCAAAATTTTGAGCAATCCACGTTGCTTGTGAGCAGTGACAACTCTTCAGTCAGCATTACCATACCACTGCTGTGTTTACTGAAGAGGTCAATGTTGAAAATCAAGGAAACAGCTGTCATGATGCAACTGGGGGAATCTGAAGGAGAAAACGATCAGCGTGATGGTACCAACATCAGGCCATCCGCCTCAGGGAACGCTGGCCCCAGCAGCTATGACGAAGAAGAGGAGGAGGAACAGCTGGAGTTGGAGCAGGAATTTCATGCCACCACTGATGAGGGCCAGAGCGGTGCACGTTGGACTTCCACAATTCAGCGCGAATGGTCAGCAGAAGCAGACCAGGAGGAAGGTGACGACTATGATGCATCACAACAACTATCACAACGATTACAAGAGGATGATGAGGATTCTGGTAGGACTCTGGCACACATGGCTCAATTCATGCTAGACTGCATTGAACGCGACCCACGCATTGTGCGCATTCTGGACAACACCAATTACTGGGTTTATACCCTTCTGGATCCACGGTACAAACACAATGTTCCAAAACTGCTTGAAGAAAGAGTCAGACAGGTCAAAATGGAAGAATACCAGCAGGCCCTTGTCAGGCCCGGCCCTAGACTTTTTGCCGCCTGAGGCAATTTTCAAAGAAATCGCCGCCGCCGCCCCCCCCCCCCCCCCAAGCCGTGGGTGTGGGGGGCTGCCCGAGCTGGAGGGGATAGCGGGCAGGAAGGGGGTATTGGGCCTAGCGGCGGGGAGGGGGGTCGGACCCCCCCTCCCTCGCCTGGGTCCCCCGTCCTCCGCTCCCCTCCAGCTTTAAAAGTGAAGTCGCTGGCTGCCGCTATGTGTAAGAGGCAACGGGCGGGGATTACTCACCTCTTCCTCGTTCCAGGTCAGTGTGCGCTCCACTGACGTCACTTCCTGCTACGCCGCAGGAAGTGACGTCAGTGGAGCGCACGCTGACCTGGAACGAGGAAGAGGTGGGTAATCCCCGCCCGTTGCCTCTTACACATAGCGGCAGCCAGCGACTTCACTTTTAAAGCTGGAGGGGAGCGGAGGATGGGGGACCCAGGTGAGGGAGGGGGGGGTCCGACCCCCCTCCCCGCCGCTAGGCCCAATACCCCCTTCCTGCCCGCTATCCCCTCCAGCTCGGGCGGCCCCCCACACACATGGACGGGCGGGTGCCGCCCCCCCCAGAAGTGCCGCCTGAGGCAAAAGTTTCACCCCGCCTCATGGGCGGGCCGGCCCTGGCCCTTGTGGAGACTTTAGAGAGGAGATTGACATCCTCCCCCTCCTCTAGCCAGTTGTACGCCGACAGACTGACTTCCGCAAACCCAGGACGACCAGGAGGGCAGCAAACAACGCAAGCCGCAGCTAGTGCCCAAAAGGGAATGGTATCGGCAGTGTCCTTGGAGTGGGAAAATTTTCTGACACCCATGCAGCAGCAGCCCACTGAACAGCAAGCGTGCAGATCCACCTCCAACACCGATCGCCTGGAGAAGATGGTCAAGGACTACATGTCAGATGACGTAGCTGTGTCGAACAATCCATCTGCACCCTTCAACTATTGGGTATCGAAGCTAGACACCTGGCACGAACTGGCAATGTACGCAATAGAGGTGCTGGCTTGCCCGGCAGCCAGCGTTATGTCGGAACGCTGTTTCAGTGCTGCCGGAGGCATCGTCACAGATCGGCGTATCCGCCTCTCCACAGAAAATGCAGACCATCTGACTCAAATTAAAATGAATCAATCCTGGATTGGAAAGGACTACGCAACACTCCAGGACCCCAACCAAGTAACATGACCAATGAACATCTGGGATGGTGTAGCGTTTCCGGTCCCTGTTTATTGAACCTCTCATCTGTATTACATTTATGACTGCATGGCGGCAAAAAGCTTTGCTGCTATATCCGCACGCTTTTTGTCCTCATGCAAGGCCTGGGTTGTTGTGTCTCAAAAAGCATGGCCTTCTCCTCCTGCGCCACCCTCCTCCTGTTCCATCACGTGTGCTGCTGCTGGGTTAGCGTTACCGGTCCCTTTTCCTGGAACCTCTTATATGTATTACATTTATGACTGCATGCCGACAAAAAGCATGTTACCTGTGCAAAGAAAACAGACATTTCCCGCATTTAAAAGACAGTTTTCCCTTTGAAACTTTAAAATCGATTTTCTCAAAAACTATAAGCTCTTTTTGCTAAAAAAATTTTCCTCTTGTACCCACTCCCAAGGTGCACATACCCTGTAAATTTGGGGTATGTAGCATGTAAGGAGGCTTTACAAAGCACAAAAGTTTGGGTCCCCATTGACTTCCATTATGTTCGGAGTTCGGGTCGAACACCCGAACATCGCGGCCATGTTCGGCCTGTTCGGCCCGAACCCGAACATCTAGATGTTCGCCCAACACTAATAGATGCGCATGGAGGCAGGGCTACAGCCATTAGCTCTGCCTCAACAGGAAGCGCTCCCCGGGCACCACGGAGGGGATTTACGGGGGTAAAGTCCATTTGTTATGCAGCGGGATAGCGGCGTTTTAGCAGTTGAATATAAAGTAAAAAGCTGTTTTTAATCTCGCTTCAGATTCTCTTTAACAAGGGGTGTTAGACAGAGAGATAGCACAAGGTTATACACGCAAACTGGGGAAAACATAAATGATCTTTTGATTTGACAGAGACCCAGCAATCCAAATCCATGTGAATAGGGGCCTTGGTAGGGTTGCAAGATCAAGTAGGACACGCTTGGAAGGGGGGAGGGAGACTTTGTCAATGGCTTACAATCCAAAGCATCTTACCATTTCAATTTGCAGCCAGCTATACATTTCCAAAACTATATAAGGCTGATACTGCACCACTTTACAAGTCTGGACTCTGTACTCTCCTTGTAGAGTATGAACAGGCTAGCAGCCTCCCATCTAGTTGCATGAATAATTAGGTGCATAGAGTAGAAAGCTTGTTATGCAACTCCACACCAATGGATAATCCAGTGACTGGCAACAAACTTGGACACTCCAATATTACTGTCTCTGTTGGAACCCTGTAAAATTATATTTTACCTGCTTATAGTTGAGCAAAATGAAATAAGGATGAATAATAATCCCTAAATCCCTTCAATAGAGAACTGAATTGAAGAGATGACTGAATTAAAGAAATTTATATTTTTTATGAACCACTGTGGAGTTTTACTTTATGGACAGGATAGGAAGGAACCCTGATGGACTTGATTCCCTTTGGTTATAGATCATGACATGAGTAGACTATGTGAACCTATTTTGTGTGGATCAACAGCAGTCTCATGTCCATAGGTTTCCTGCAAACCCCAGGCAGCTGTGGCAGTGTCTGTGTGCAGCTTCCACTCTCCTCTCCGCATAATATACAGGAAGACGTTACGGTTTATGCATCTGACAGCAAATTAACAGCCTTGGGGGTTTCTCTATCATGCCAGCACATTTAGTTGCCCTGCGGGAAGCTTTACATCATTATATAAACAGGTACTGCTTCATATCTTAATCAAATATGGCTATTCCCATGTACATAAATATAACAGATATCTAAAAATAAGGCTGTTTAAAAAAAAGAGGGGGGGAAGATGAACAAGGAAATCTCCCAGAGATGTATTCACAAAAGTATGGTAAATACTGTATATTCTGGCGTATAAGACTACTTTTTAAACCTTGAAAATATTCTGAAAAGTCAGGGGTGGTCTTATACGCCGGGTGTCATTGATGCCGGGTGATGCGCCCTATCCTGTTACCAACTCTCGGATCTCGCTGCTGAGGACTGTAGTGAAGTGGTGCAGGCGCACATGTGCGAGATCTGAGAGGCAGAGAAGGAGGTAAATAGGATACAGGGGCTAGCCAGACGGGTGAAAGAGGCGTGTTTTATGGGCACAGCGCAATCTATTCTTCCATACCACTCTGATAAACAGGGAGACAAGTAGAGCTGACCAATCCACTTAGGGAGAGGGAGAGTTGACCAATCCAACCAATCGCCTATATACTGTTACATACTTGGTACCACATGCAGTACAGCACCAGTGTCTGTTCATACATAGCAACAGTACATTATATTTTTTTAATTTTTATTTGGTGTGCGTTGGAAGAGGGGTAGTCTTATACAGCGAGTATATCTCAAACTCTATATTTTAACTGGAAAAATTGGAGGGTCGTCTTATACACCCAGTCGTCTTATACGCCAGAATATATACGGGTATGTAGAGAGACGAGAGCACATGGCAATTTTACCTTCACTTACACTGATAAGGTAGAGGGCATTGCACAATTAGCATGACCTGTGTTATTAACAACGCGAGTGCTGTGAGTCGCACATGCTAAGTAATGCGGGTCGCGCCTATTGCACAATGCATGCTACCTTGTGAGCCTAGGTAATGGTAACATTGACCGCATTGTTGCGTATATGGCCTGAGTAAAGTGATAGAGAACAACCAGATTTTTTTGTAGTTGGACAAAAATAACTAAAACCCCCTTTTTGGGTAGCCCTGCAGGATTTGCTGTTGCACCTGCCACATGTAATATGGACCACATCACAGCTATTAAGGAGGTGTGGCTGGTGTAGGATTTGCTGTTTCACCTGCCACATGTTATATGGACCACATCACAGCTGTGACCAAATGACTCATATAGAGATAGTCGAGTTCCAACTACCAAGAGGGTGTGGGAGGGACATGAGATGGCACAGAGGAGCTCTGCACTTGTAATCCACTGCAGAAGGTACTTTGGATCTTTAAAGTGCAAAATCTAAAACGTTCCCACCATATATTTTGAATGCATATTTTTTTTAATAGACTTGGTAATAAATACTTAAAATGGACCAATATAAATTGTAAAGGAAAAAAAAAGAGCCAGAATGACACTTACTATGATTGTTTCCCCTCCTTTTTTACCCAATGCAGCAATGGCTGACTACTTCATTAAGTGACAGGGAAACGTGGCAGCTCAGGAAGGCCTCATACTGTGGCTGGCACACTATTGCTCTCCTTATCTCTCCTCTCTGATAGAGGCTGGCTCAGTGGCAGATGTAGAAGCTCTCAGGCCACACTGAGGCACCTCCCACTCACAGATGATACAATCTCTTAGCAGTCTATGTAAAGGCAGGAAACTGCCATGGCCGTTTTTCAGAAAAGGGGTGTGGCTAACCAACAAAACTGAGATTTTATGGCACAAGTAGTACGTTTTTAGACATTTTCTGCTGCTACTCTGTTATAAAATCTGTTACCTATGCTGACAGTGTCGGTTTTATTTTTGCTTTAAAACAAGAAAGGATGAACTAGGACTTTAAGACAACAGTTTTGATGTATAACACAAAAGAGCTGCATAGTTAAATATATGTGTATATATATATATATATATATATATATATATATATATATATATATGTGTGTGTGTGTATTTATATTTCCTATCCTTTTCTCCAGAGTTTATATTTCCTATCCTATTCTCCAGAGTTTCATCTTTTCCCAAAAAAGAACATATATAGATTATGATTGAGGTAAACACACCTTAAATAGCTTTGTTGTAAAGGAAGCTGTGCATATCTATAACTTTTTATATAGTTCAATTTTTCCTTGGCAATTTTACAGCCCAGCAATATAAAGATTCAGTTGTAGAAGAAGATTTCTTCCATTTGTAATGCTAGGGCGAGCAGCAAGCGCCAGCCGTCAGAGGGGCACAGAGGAAACCCAATATAAAGAAAAAACAAATGGCTTCATTAAGTTTAATTGCTGGCAAGATTAACAGTCAAATAACTAATGGAGCCGAAGAAAGGGAAGCTTGTATGGATGTGACATTACTGCCCAGAGAATGATAAGGATGAAGTAATATGCCCAAAGCACAGCTGAGGCACTCCTATCTGTCACTGGCTGGGAGACTTTCTTAATTCACAACCACCTGCCATTGATTTTAAGGTCAACATGTGCATGTGAACACAGCTCCAAACACAACATGGCATTTTTGTCTAGGTAATTATTAAAGTGTTGTCAAACAAAGCAAATTAATCTCCTGGTTCTAGTTTTGGGCTTTTGTCTGATGTTCTTATGTGTTTGTGAATTTTTTCTTAAGTTTTATTTCCCCAATGCCGAGCTTCATTTGGGGTGATAATTCAACTGCAAAGTAGAACACCATTATAGTGGCTTATACTCTGTATACGGTATTAATTCTGTTGAATTACATAATAAAAGGTAAAAAAAATAGCTTCAAAGGCCTAGTTCATTCTCCTAAATCCGCATGAATGTGCAATATGCAACATTTTATGCATTAAACATGCATACTTTATCCACTGAATACATTGAAAGTACCTGTCTGGGTTCTGTAGCTTCTCATCCTGTTGACACAACAGTGCAGTTTTACTGGAGAGAAAGCCTTCCTTAAAGCGGAATATAACCCTGCATTTCAACTTTGCTTTAAAACATTATTTACTGTATATTATATGCAACCAGCATTTTTTTTTTACTAGACCAGCATTGGAAGGGTTACACAGGGCTTTAAAGTTCCTTTAGATTTCTGCAGACGCATCCGAACCTGAAATAGATACATTTTGTTTACATAAATGTATCCAAGTGTTGAATGTGACTCCTCTCTCTGACTGAGAAGGAGCTTGGAGGACAGCCAAAGAGTGTGTAACTGTTTATCAATAGATACATGTAACTAAATAGAATGTATCTATCTGAACTTCTGCATATCTCTCCAGGACCTTTAAACCTCTGTGTTTAACCCTTCCAATACTGGTCTAGTAAAAAAAAAATGCTTTTTGCATATAATATGCTGTAAATAATATTTTAGAGCAAAGTTGAAATGCAGGCTTATATTCCGCTTTAAAGAGAACCCAAGGTGGGTTTAAAGAATGTTATCTGCATACAGAGGCTGGATCTGCCTATACAGCCCAGCCTCTGTTGCTATCCCAAACCCCCCTAAGGTCCCCCTGCACTCTGCAATCCCTCATAAATTACAGCCACGTTGCTGACAAACAGCTTGTCAGAGCTGGCTGTGTTTATCTCTATAGTGTCAGTCTGCTGCTCTCCCCGCCTCCTGCAGAACTCCGGTCCCCGCCTGCATCCCTTCCCTCCCTGCTGAATGGAGGGAAGGGATGGGGGCAGGGACCGGAGCTATGCAGGAGGTGGGGGAACAGCCGAGACTGACACTACAGATGTAAACACAGCCTCACAGCAGGGCTGTGATTTATGGGGGATTGCAGAGTGCAGGGGGACCTTAGGGGGGTTTGGGATAGCAACAGAGGCTGGGCTGTATAGGCAGATCCAGTCTCTGTATGCAGATAACATTCTTTAAACACACCTTGGGTTCTCTTTAATGGGAGCCTGAACTGAGAGCAGGACCAGTTGTAGACTTTTGCCGCCTGAGGCAAACTCCCCCCGGCGATTTGGAATGATGGCACTCATCATGACTGACTCACTGACTCCCCCCCACACAGGCCTGGCCGCTGTCACCCCTGCTGCCAGAACTACTGTGGGCTCATTATGACCCATCTCCCGAGTCTCCCCAGGCCCGACTGCTGTCACTCACTCCTCCAGGCTCCATTCTTCCTGATCCTTCCTGCCCCTGCCTGGTGCAGCAAGCATTGTGGTGATTAATGGATAGGCAACAATGCACAGGACAGCAGACTCACTAACCGCGCTTGCGGGGAGGTGGCTCGTCATCAATGCAGGCCAGTAGCAGCAGCGGGCTGCCGCTTCCTTATACGTTGGTGGCAGCAGGCAGAGTGACTCTTTCAGTTACTTACGGTTTCTGCCTCTGCCCACCATCCTGTTCTGTCTGTCTCTGCCTGTGTCATGTCCTAGAGGCCATGATGTCCAGGCCAAGCTCACTCTTCACTTCCTGTTTCTGCCTGGTGCCGCCCCCACAATTCCGCGACCTGAGGAAGCAGCGTCACCCTGAGTCATGGGTGGGATGGTCCTGCCCGAGAGGGATATGGAGGCTGACAAATGTATTCAATTTTAAACAATACCAGCAGTCTGGCTGTCCTGTTGATTTTCTGCCTCTAATACTTTTAGCCATACAGGTCAGCATGCAGGTCAGATGTTTCTGGCATAAATCTAACAAGATTAGCTGCATGCTTGTTTCAGGTGTGTGATTCAGACATGTAGCCATAGTGATCAGGAAGATGGCAGGCAACTGGTTTCCTTTAAAGAGGAACTGAACTGAAAAAAAGTTACTAAATTGAGCCTCCTTATCCCTTTGAAATTAATGATTAGACACAAAACACTTGTGAAGGGCAATATAAAAGTAGATATATTTGTGCAATACAACTATGAATAAAAGAGAATGGCAGGCTCCATCTTAGAGCTCTATCCCTCCATTTTGCAGCTCTCACTCCATGGGAAGTGCAGAGTCTGATTCTGTGGGCGTGTTACAGTTGGAGTTAGACATGCCCATTCACGCCCACAGAATGAGATTTACAGCCCAATGTCATGAGGTCATCATCAGTCGCCCTGTTACAGGAAACTGACAGCTGTGGCTTCTGCTGCTGCCCTGCACTGTATTGGCACACACCTTGATAAAGTATTATTTTTTTCTCTAACTATGCCTCCTGCAGTGTGAGATCTTGTGTTGTCATCCTGTAGCTCTTCCCATTCGTTTTGTGCCAAATCCCATATCATGTCCTGTAGTCATGCAGCTCTCCCCTTTCGTATCCTGTCCGGCAGAGGTAGGGGGGTGTCACGTTGCAGAGGGAATCCGCTCCCATGTCAAACATCCCCAACCCTCCTTCTCCTCCTCGTAGGTGTCACGCAGGGGGAATCCTCTCTTACATCATCCAGCCGCCCTTGTCGTCCCCTGTAGGTAGCTTGACAGATGGAATCCCCTCTTATTTCACCACCCCCTGCAAGCCCCCCCTCTCCTACCAGTACATAGCGCATGGACTAATTAAGCCCCATTTGAATCTCTCGTGATTCAGGTTGGGGATCATCCGAGCTCTCATACACACTAAGAGAGGTTTGGCACTTCACAGTATAAAAAAGACTGAACAGGTTTTTCCCCCAAAAAATCATAAATATATATGCTTCACTGTCAATGCTTCACTCTTTATAAAACTGACCAAATGTCCACTAAAAAAATATGACCGGCACGCATATGCTTCACTGATATTACTTCAATTACTAATTTCAGGAAAATTGTTTTTTGCTGAAAAGCAACCCTTTTAGATACACAAATGCCCCCTTTAGTTATCAGTTCACATACACACTAAGAGAGGTTTGGCGCTTCACAGTGTAAAAAGGACAGTTATATGTTTTTAGTGGACATTTGTTTAGTTTTATATAGAGTGAAGCATTAACAGTGAAGCATATATATATTCATGTTTTTTTGGGGGGAAAACTTGTTCAGTCCTTTTTACACTGTGAAGCGCCAAACCTCTCTTAGGCTCCCTGCACACTGCATGCGATTCCGATTTTTAATCAGTTTTTACATCCGATTCCGATTTTTAATCTGTACTGCATGCTGCGTTTTTTGATCCGTTTATTCTGTTGAATGTATTCAGGGAAAATCGGAATTGAAAATCGGAATCTGAAATGGAATCGGAAAGCGGATTTGCAGTGTGCAGGGAGCCTTAGTGTGTATGTAAACTGATAACGAGAAGGGGCGATTGTGTATCTAAAATGGTTGCTTTTTGGCAAAAAAACATTTTTCCTGAAATTGGCAAGAGTGAAGTAATATCAGTGAAGCATATGCGTGCCTGTCATATTTTTTTAGTGGACATTTGGTCAGTTTTATAAAGAGTGAAGCATTAACAGTGAAACATATTTATGATTTTTTTTTAGAAAAAAACCTGTTCAGTCTTTATTACACTGTGAAGTGCCAAACCTCTTAGTGTGTATGAGGATCATCCCAGCTCTGCCCATCTGCTGCACCCATTACCAGAGGCAGCCCCCAAGATTAGTTTATCTCTCAGGGTCTCTAGTGGTGAGACCTCTGTGCGCCCGAGTTCCCAGCTCTGCAAACCTGCTGCACCCATTACCAGTGACTCCCCTCCTCCTGCTGGATTCTTCTATCTCTCAGGGTCTCTGGTGGTGAGATCTCTGTGCACCTGAGTTCCCAGCTATGCACCCCTGCTGCACCCATTACCAGTGGCTCCCCTCGTACCTGCTGGATTCTTCTATCTCTCAGGGTCTCTGGTGGTGAGATCTCTGTGCATCTGAGTTCCCAGCTCTGCACACCTGCTGCAGCTATTACCAGAGGCTCCCCTCCCCCTGCTGGATTCCTCTATCTCTCAGGGCTCTGGTGGTGGGATCTCTGTGCACCTGAGTTCCCAGCTCTGCACCCCTGCTGCACCCATTACCAGAGGCCCCTCCCCCTGCTGGATTCTTCTATCTCTCAGGGGCTCAGGTGGTGAGATCTCTGTGTACCTAAGTTCCCAGCTCTGCACCCCTGCTGCACCCATTACCAGTGGCTCCCCTCGTACCTGCTGGATTCTTCTATCTCTCAGGGTCTCTGGTGGTGAGATCTCTCTGCATTTGGGTTCCCAGCTCTGCACCCCTGCTGCACCCATTACCAGAGGCTCCTCCCCTGCTGGATTCTTCTATCTCTCAGGGGCTCGGGTGGTGAGATCTCTGTGCATCTGAGTTCCCAGCTCTGCACCCCTGCTGCACCCATTACCAGAGGCTCCTTTTCTTCAGTCTCTCAAACCAATGTGACCTGTGTAGACACAGCATGGTCTATATTTCGTGAAGTAGAGAACTTGCTGCGGCTACAGAGGTCACAGCTGTTTGGAGAACTGGCCAGCAAGAAGACTTGAGTGGAGCTTCCCTCAGACTATGACTATGGCAGGATTAGATTGTGAGCTCCTCTGAGGACAGTCAGTGACATGACTATGTACTCTGTAATGTGCTGCAGAAGATGTCAGTGCTATATAAATACATAATAATAATATGGTAGGACATTAGACTATGACTATGGTAGGATTAGAGTGTGAGCTCCTCTGAGGACAGCCAGTGACATGACTATGTACTCTGTAATGTGCTGCAGAAAATGTCAGTGCTCTATAAATACATAATAATAATATGGTAGGACATTAGACTATGACTATGGTAGGATTAGATTGTGAGCTCCTCTGAGGACAGTCAGTGACATGACTATGTACTCTGTAATGTGCTGCAGAAGATGTCAGTGCTATATAAATACATAATAATAATATGGTAGGACATTAGACTATGACTATGGTAGGATTAGATTGTGAGCTCCTCTGAGGACAGTCAGTGACATGGCTATGTACTCTACTGTGCTGCAGAAGATGTCAGTGCTATATAAATACATAATAATAATATGGTAGGACATTAGACTATGACTATGGTAGGATTAGATTGTGAGCTCCTCTGAGGACAGTCAGCGACATGAATATGTGCTCTGTAAAGTGCTGCAGGAGATGTCAGTGCTATATAAATACATAATAATAATATGGTAGGACATTAGACTATGATTATGGTAGGATTAGATTGTGAGCTCCTTTGAGGACAGTCATGTCATTGTAAAGCATAAAGCTATTATTCTCATCCATATGCCAGACTCCACAACAACTGACTGCCCTTGCACTACTAATCAGTTATTATGATCAGCATATCGTGTAGCGATTAGACGTCCAGGACACAGATGAGGCGCATTAGTTCAGAGGTCCTGATCTTCTCACTCAGCAGATGTTACAGCAGTTCCCCCTCTCCTGCTGGCTGCTGATCGGTGAACTGTGGAGAATGTTGGCTGGGGAAATGTGTCAGAGACCCTTTTCAGATGGACTGCACTCTGCTAGGGGAGAGAGGGGGGAGGGCAGCACACCCATTCACACAGCAGAGCGTGGTGCTGTGTGCTCACTGTGACTATATAGTTGTGTGTTCTGCGTCCTGAGCGGCTTCTTGCTGTGAGGGGGGGCACATGCCTCCCCAGGCTACTGTGTAGTGCTGCTGTTCCGCTGAAGTGATGACATCGCTGGCCCCTCGCTGCTGACTCATCTCTCCTCCCCAGCTGGCTGTACCTCTCTTGCTTCCTCCAGTGTCCGATATCCCTTGTTCCCTTCTCTCCACTGTTCTGCTGGCTCTCACCTCCCTCAGCTGTCTGTGCTGAGGCTGTCATGTTTATCGGCACTGGAGGCGCCTCCTGATGACGCAGTGTCTTGGTAGGCGGATTTTCAGACAGCAGAAGGAGGTCTCCCAAAGACCTTTGCAGCTGAGCTTGCCGAGCATTGCCGACAGCTATGTTACAGGGGGTGGGGTTTATCGATTTATTGTAATTATAGAGTCTTTTTTACATATTTTTGTACAGTAATTGCACTGTTTTTGCCTACAGTTTTTTTACATGGTTTGCTATGCCCTGTTTTCAAATTCTGAGTTCAGGTCCGCTTTAAGGTAATTAGGGAGGATCGGTTAGGGGACAGTAGCCAGTCTCTCCCTGCAGATACAGATACAGATTATTTGACCCCTCCTACCTCCTCCCTGTAACTTCTCCAAAGGGAATGTCACCTCAAATAGCTCTATCAAATCAGGACATCTTGTGAATAAAGTACAGTCCCTTAACTGCTTCCGGACCAGCGCGGTTGAAATCTACGACCTGTTTGTGGCTGTGCGGCTCTGACAGGCTGTAGATTTCAACAATCGTTGCCACGCGGTCCCGCCCCTACTGCCGATCGCGATGCACTGCCCCGTCGCAACCCACTTGCCCTGCTGTCAGTATGACGACAGAGCTCTATGAGCCGGTCAGGTGCCGATTTCATTGGCTTCTGACCACTGTAAGCCAATCCCATTGCTCACTGCTAACCAGACAGTGTAAGTGTCCTGCCAGGCCTCAGGATGCATATTTTATTACAACAAAGCCATACAGCAGGGTGACTGCCTTGGTGGTAGCCTTACCATTACTTTTATGTGAATTATAAGCATTCAAGTTTGCTTTAAAGTGAACCTAAAGTCAAATGAAAAAAACGAGATTTACTCACCTGGGGCCTCCCTCAGCCCCTTGCAGCCGATCGGTGCCCTCGCAGCTCCGCTCCGATGGCCAGGAGGCCGCAATAGCAGCATAGGGAGCGATATACAGGCTGGGAACACGAAGAATCACTCGTGTTCCCATGCCTGTCGGCCGGTGACGGCCAAACCGCAAGTGTTCGCCGGCGGTACCTGCACCATCGGAGCGGAGCTGCGAGGGCACCAATCGGCTGCAGGGGGCTGAGGAAAGCCCCAGGTGAGTAAATCTCGTTTTTTTTCATTTGACTTTAGGTTCACTTTAAGCAGTGGGGCAGAGTTGTAAAATACTTCCAACATACTGGAACTTGTCTGTACAATCTGCTCACCAAAGTACCATTTGGACGAGGAATTGTGCCAGATGGTAATAGAACTCTCTTCTGCAGTCTTTAGATGAGCTGTCAGCTCTTGCATTATACATTGCAAATGACAATGCAGTTCTTCCCTTCAAAGGGAATCACTAATGAGAAAAAGCAATATGCTTTCACAAAAACTTCTAGTATCAATCAAGACAACCTCATTTTCAGCACAGCCATTTTGAATAATTATGCAGCACCTCCTAGACACAGAGTGATGTCAAAACCTTTTCACTGCATAAGAGTAACATTTATGGTATATCTGGTCCTGAGGTCTTGTACAGACATTAAACTTCCACACTGGGAATATATGGACTCTGCATCATAGGTTAGGGCATTGGCACTATATATTGGTTTTGCAACTGGGGATCGGTTCATAGGTCATGTCTGCATGCAGACTCGTTTCCGGTTGGCAATTTTGATATTAGCCCCCATATCGTTTTCCCTAATCTGCCTTTTTAATGGCATCTAGCCCTAATCTTCTTCCTTGATAAATACCCCCTTATTTATGTCTCCCCATCACACACACACACACACCTAACCTTTAGGGCCCATTCACACTTGGGATCACAAATCACTAGCAAAATCACTTGCATTTTGGGATGGGGCTTTTTCACAATTTTTCTGTGATTTTCACTGGACAATTTTAGTATTTTTTAAGTGATTCGATTCACGTTTTTTAACATTTCTATTACGATCACTCTAAAATCGCAAAAAAGCGCTGCATGCACCACGTTTGCCATATACTTTTAATTACACTAGCACTTTTCAAAGCGCTAGTGAACGCCAGCAATTCATCGATCAGCTGTAAATGGCCGCAAATCTCCCCAGTGTGAATGGGCCCTAAAGGGAACCTAAAGTGAAATACATATGGCCAGTGATACCACGTACCCGATTTCACTACTAGCTGAGCATGCAGCGGACCATTATCCCCAGTCTGCACATCTGCTGTGATCGGATGCGACTGCAAGACTGACCGTTCGGGCGCCCCATTGCTGTACAGATGCATCACTAGGCAAAAGGAGAGCAATGCATCTGTAGAGCATTGCGTCCTCCTATTCATATTGTCACCTTAGCCATCACAACTGATCCCTACAGGCAGCAATCATTAAATATGTTTTAACAGGTATAGGCACTACAAGGGATAAAGAGAAGTTAGTCAGCTAGGTAGGGAAAATCTTAACTGAAGGAGGGGAAAAACACTTTATTTTTTATTGTGACCTTGTCAATTTAACTTTTCTGTTAAACTTGCAAAATGGTTTTATTTTATCTATTTTTTTTTTTACCTAACTGAGTATGCATGTGCACGAGTGGTTGGTGGCTTTCAATCGTTGATGCAGATTCTATGTCCCAGAACACAGCAGAAGGCTTTTTGGATATAGAATCTATGTCCTGGAATTTGGAACTGGTTAAAGGGTACCTGAGTTGTCATGTGACATGATGAGTTAGGCATGTATATGTGCAGTGCCAAGCATACAAATAACTATGCTGTGTTCCTTTTCTTCTTTAACTGCCTGAAAAAGTTAAACATGATGGGCCATATGCAATTCACTTTTTCGCCTGAGGTTTTTTTTTCCTAGGAGATAATTTTTCTTCATGTATTTAAAATAATTCTCTCAAACAGACATCAAACAAATGACAGCGCTCATAGGCTGCAACTGAATTGTAGACCAACAGAGGCATGCAGAGCCCCACAGGGCTAAATACATGCCTTGAATGCAAATCAGAAGCAAATCATGTACTAGCCCTAATCTATAATTTGAATGCAAATTGATGCACATGGATGCAGCTAGCCATAAGTAGACATGAGTTTTGTACAGCAGGAGACATTGGCAGCGCTTCCAAACAGAGGTTGCACCCGAATTGACTACCTGCAATAGATGTGCAGAGCTCCACAATTGTGGACTAAAATACACAACATGCATTTGCTTCTGATTTGCATTCAAGGCATGTATTTAGCCCTGCGGGGCTCTGCATGCCTCTGTTGGTCTACAATTCAGTTGCAGCCTATGAGCGCTGTCATTTGTTTGATGTCTGTTTGAGAGAAATGTGTATACCATTTTATGACTAGCAGCACTAGGAAAAATCGTGTTTTTATTGTTAGACTAGCGGTAGGTCTTCCCCGAGAGGACCCATCACCGCCGTGGGGAAGTCTAGTAGGGAATAATTTGTGCACATATTATTTATACTGAAGCTAACGTCCTCCTTTGCTGTACCTGTTTTTAATGCATGTTGTGTACTTTAGTCCACAATTGTGGAGCTCTGCACATCTATTGCAGGTAGTCAATTCGGGTGCAGCCTCTGTTTGGAAGCGTTGCCAATGTCTCCTGCTATTTAAAATAATTGTTCAGCAAACTGCAATTGAAAAAAGTATCACTAAGTTGGTGAAAAAGTACTGTCAAAACTATTTTGACTTCTTTCTTGTATGTTGGTGGCTTAAACAGTATTTTATACTCAAGTTGTGCGAATATCACCTAGGAGAAAACTCAGGAGAAAAAGTGAATTGCATATGGGCCCAGGTGTGCAAGTGTCAGTTTCTCTCCAGTTGGACCTTGTTAGACTATTGCATTATCCTCACTGATAAGGAATTACAGTCATGAACCTTTTTTCTGGAAGAGAACAACTTCTGAGTGCAGGGGATAGATACAAAACGTTAATATTTCATATATTTTGGCTCTTTCAGACTGTGAGAAGCACTAAATCATTTGGTTGAGACAATACTACTTTTTTTAGATGATACACCGAAAATAAAACTGGATTCTAAAAATGTCCATTTTTAAGAGAAGGATAGATCCAATAGTTTATCTCATCAGTCCATTTTCGCCTCGAGTTTCCTCTAAAAGCTCAATACCAGGTCTGAATGCTTTCTTTATCATGATCCTTTTGGAGATAAGCAGAAAATTCTCCCAATGGGCAAATCTCCAGTGCCCAGGAAGTGAAAGCCCTGCTAACAAATGTAAGCCTCTACCGCACCTGTGTTAACTAATAAGCTGCCAGCAAATAGAATGACAAATAGAATATTTTTGCTCATTAGGAGATTTCCTTACTCTTTCTTAGTCTTGTGTACTGCCTGGCAGAGCGGTCTGATTAGCTCATATCAAATCAATCCCTTTTACAATACCTGGTTGTTGCAATGTGTATTTAGCAACAACAGTGGATTAGGAGTATATTTATTTATGCTGGGGATACACGGTACGTTTCTGTACCGTGTATCGACCAGCTGATCCGGCCAGCTGATAATATTCAGCTGGCCCGATCAAGCCGCTTGACCCGCGTCCGCTCGATTCCCGCCGGTGAACAATGGCAGGGAATCTAGCAGCTGATAAGGACCGCCGGTGGGGACGAGCGGGGACGCGGCTGGAGCCGATCCGGTGGCTAATTGGCCGCCGGATTGACCCGTCTATGCCCAGCATTAGGCAAGATGTATTACCAGGATGGCAGTGTGTTTTAGTAGCAAAGGTCTTAGTACATCCTGTATCTGTAATGTGAGCTGTGAATAAACTTGTTGTATTCTTGGTGAAGTTACAGCCAAAAGAGCCATTAGTCATGAGGCTGATTAACATCTGTTTCTCTTGCATTCTACATTGCTGCGCACTAAGAAGATACATTATATGTAGCCTTTCTAATACTGGCCGAGTCCCTCCACCAGCCACTTCCTGTCTGCCAAGTCTGTATAGATGCATGTGCATACATCCGACCTGGCTATTCGCTAGCCAAGGTGTCAGGTGACATCGGAGGCCACTGTACTCAAGCTATATTCTTGGAAGAGGAGGTTGTTATTGGCTGCCTCGGCTGAGTTTCATCTAGTGTGTACATGAGGCTTTAGTGTCTATACTACTACCCAGAAAAAGCAGGAAGTTATCTCCAATAAACCAGGATTGTTTGCATGGATTTGCATGTATTGACCATGACTGTAGTCAAAACAACCTATAATTTCCTAATCTTTTTGCAATCCTCAATATATTCTGATATGATCCAGACGAAGGTTATAAACTTTTACCCCATAATAGCAAAAAATCCAGGCCAGGTAAGTAGGATTATTTTTCGTCTCCATGTTCTCTGCAACTCTCCGATCAAAACTAATTAACCGCAGAGCCTTAATTCACCTACTAATCGATTCCGAGGTTTGTCGTTAACATAAAACATTTACACACATGTGGAAATGTTGTTCAATGGCTTTTTCAGCAGGCAGAAAAGAAGTGGGAGAAGGTGGTTCTTAGCTCTTATTACTATATTTAGAAGAGAGCAATCTGGATGTGTTTTGTGTGGGCCATCGTTCGTAAATTAATAATGGGCAGTTCTGTACATAGATAAGTATTGAATGTGGAGGTGTCGGGGAGAAAGAACCACATAAAAATTCAATCAAAATAATGGCCAAGCCTTTCACTCAGTAAGGTGCCTTTGCAAATATCAGGTTGGACAACAATGGCTTAATAAATCAACCACTCGAATGGAAATGTAGATTCTAAAAACAAACCAGCTTTAATTATCTTTAAATGGGTTTTCTCTCATGCCATCACTCTTGTTCATGCACAATATTGCAATTTTCTTGTATTGATTTGCAAATTCACCTTCTTGCTGGTATAGCTGACCTAACGCAGTTATTTTAGTTGAGAATTAAATTAAAACGTGTATGACTGGAATACTGATTTTCAAATGATATAGATTGTTGATGAATGTAAGATTAAATTACAGGTACTGTAGATATAAGTGTGCTCTCAGTGTTAGGAGCTCTGATGGGAGAAATGTAGGTCTTGTAAATGAAACAACATTCTGTTCTGCCTCCGCAATCTGTTAGGCAATGTGAATATTCAGCACAAAGTATTCCCTCTATAGGCTTCGTAAGAGTATTTTGTTTCCTCCTAGATAAGAAGACAAATAAATCCTTCCCATGAAGTTTAGAAGCTTGTCTCACCCCCCAGTACAAATTTTGAAAGGCGTTTGTTAATCTGTGTGCATGATGGGTTATTGCTATTGTGGCTCTGTACAATTAAACTGAATACCTAGTGGATAACACCTACTAGATGCTCCAGCAGCACATATAATGCAGCAGCTGACTAGACCTTATAAATCATTGCTCAGCATGTATTCTGCCATGTCACATATTACTTCCTTTGCCTTAACAATTGGAGTGCTTAGTGGAAAACTTTTAAGCATCTGCTAAAGAAGGTGGTACCATCTCAACACTTTACAGTATGCACACTACAAGCCATTCACAAGTGTTAGCCCACACTTCCACACCTATCTGAGCCTCTAGAAGCGCATATCCGTGCAAAACGGCTGTAAGGCTAACAGTGCCTTGACAGAGGCGCTCAGTGTTGATGATACTGGCAGATGCTGTTTACGCCTATCTGTTATTGCCTGATGAAGCGCGTTTGTATCCCGCGAAACGTGTTGCACATTATTTGGAGTATCCAATAAAATTGTTTTGACTGAAAATCCACAGTAGTGTGTTCTGCTTGGAGGAGGTGAGTCCACCACTGCCTCCTCTATTACCAAGATGGGTTTTTAAGTTCTTTTAGTGTTTTTTTATCCTGTTGGTGCCTCTGTTATCCTATTATCTACATCAAGTCCACCCTTGGTGGAGGGTTGTACCCTTCCTTCTTCTACTACAGAGAGCCACTTTTTAATCCAGAGCGGGGTCAGGACAATCTCCCCACCTGCTTTGACAGTGGTTGCCTACTTGGTAACCCTGGTTTGTGAGTATTAAATTAATATTATTACTCTTCCAATTATACATAACCAGGGCCGGATTTGTACTTTTCTCCACCCAAGGCCCACTGTCACCAGCCGCCCCCCTACCCCCCCCCCCCCCCCCCCTCCCTCCCTCTGAATCACAGGACTGTATTTTCTCCAACGCTGCCAACCGACACTGTAAAATAAACATCACAAAGTACTGACTACTAAGCTCACTAATGCTAGGTACACAATACAATTTTCTGACTGATTTGCTATCAGATTGATGATTTCCAAAATGTCCAATCTGAAAGCCAATTGATTTTCCATTCACTTCTATGGAAAATCGATCGGAAATCAAATCGGACATGTTGGAAATAATTGATCTGACGGTAAATGTGTCAGAAAATTGCATTGCATGTACCTAGCAGTACAGCCTTTTTCTCCTCTCAAAGTGTCAGTGAAACAAATCCATCCGGGCATTCACCACACACACTTACACACACACACACACACACACACACACACACACACACACACACACACACACACACACACACACACACACACACACACACACACACTGTATACACACACACACACACACACACTGTATACACACACACACACACACACACACACACCAGGTCTGGAGGCCGTGTGCAGCAGATATGTTTTTTCAGGGGGCTGTGCTGTACCTGCACCCTGGGGTTCTGGTCTAGTTGCTCAGCCCCAAAGGCACCATGAGACCTGCCCATCCCCTCCACACTCCTGGAGGCTTAGCTATGGTTTTCAGCGCCCGGGGACAAAGACAGTTTTTGCGCTCCCCTCCGGCTAGTCCTGTGCTGTGGTCATGGGTGGAGCTATGACTATGGTAGGATTAGACTGTGAGCTTCTCTGAGGACAGTCAGTGACATGACTATGTACTCTGTAATGTGCTGAAGAAGATGGCAGTGCTATATAAATACATAATAATAATATGGAAGGACATTAGACTATGACTGTGGTAGGATTAGAGTGTGAGCTCCTCTGGGGACAGTAAGTGACATGGCTATGTACTCTGTATTGTGCTGCAGGAGATGTCAGTGCTATATAAATACATAATAATAATATGGTAGGACATTAGACTATGACTATGGTAGGATTAGAGTGTGAGCTCCTCTGGGGACAGTCAGTGACATGACTATGTACTCTGTAATGTGCTGCAGGAGATGTCAGTGCTATATAAATACATAATATAATATGGAAAGACATTAGACTATGACTATGGAAGGATTAGAGTGTGAGTTACTCTGAGGACAGTCAGTGACATGACTATGTACTCTGTAAAATGCTGCAGAAGATGTTAGTGCTATATAAATACATATTAATAATATGGTAGGACATTAGACTATGACTATGGTAGGATAGATTGTGAGCTCCTCTGAGGACAGTCAGTGGCATGACTATGTACTCTGTAAAGTGCTGCATAAGATGTCAGTGCTATATTAATACATAATAGTATGGTAGGACATTAGACTATGACTATGGTAGGATTAGACTGTGAGCTTCTCTGAGGACAAACACTGACATGACTCTGTACTCTGTAAAGTGCTGCAGAAGGTGTCAGTGCTATATAATACATAATAATATGGTAGGACATTAGACTATGACTATGGTAGGATTAGATTGTGAGCTCCTCTGAGGACAGTCAGTGAAAAGACTAAGTACTCTGTAAAGTGCTGCAGAAGATGTCAGTGCTATATAAATACATAATAATAATATGGTAGAATTATGTCAGTGCGGCACGAAAATAGCAACAACTGTTGCCTCCATCACATGAAATGCAACAACCGTTGCCTCCGACATATCAAATGCAACAACCATTACCTCCGACACATGAAACGCAACAACCGTTGCCTCAGACACATCAAATGCAACAACTTAACCATTACCTCCAACACATGAAATGCACCAACCGTTAACTCCGGAACATAAAATGCATCAAAAGGTTCTCTCGGCACATGCAATGAGGCAAATGTTACTTCCTATACATGAAACATTAACGCCCACACACGTTAAAATGCATCAACGGTTACCCTCACTCATGCAATGCAGCACACATGTTAAATGCACATACATTAGCCACATATATGAAATTATGAAATGCAGCAAATGGTCCCCCCACACTGGGTACTTGTGGGATAAAATTGCTGAGCGGGGAGCATGACACTGGGTGCTGCTGGGAAGGTGACACTGGGGGGGGGTGACACTGGATGGGTGGAGTGGGTGACACTGGGCAGGGAGGAGGGTGACACTATGTAGGGAGGAAGGTGAAACAAATGGAGTAGATGGTGACACTGCCCATGCAATGCATGTTACTCCTCTGCCAGTGTCTATACTGCATGACCCTGGGCTGATGTGTCTTCTCCTGTCTCCCGTCTGCATGGTCCACGCACCACTCAGCTCTCTGTATAAACTTCCCGCATCCTCGCCGCGTGATGATGTCATGTGTCTCGCACTACCCACGCACCCCGGCTTCCCAGGTGTGGAGTGTGACAAAGGTAGAGTACAGCGCACGCTGAGTGCGACACTTGCTTAGGACGGGACGCAGACTTTGGAGGCGTGAGGGAGGAGGGGGGCCCAGGACATCCGACGCACAAATGCAGGATGCTCCGAGATGTCCCATGTAAAACGGGACGTCTGATCGGGATAACTTACCTCAGAGTCCCCTGGGTATCAACCAAGATAAAACCCCCCATGTCTAAAACACACACAGACACACATACCTCCCAACTTTTTGAGATAAGAAAGAGGGACACTTAAGTCATGCCCCTGTCACACCCCTGATCACGCCCCCACCACACCCCTAGTCACGCATACCATAAAGATTTCATAAGAAAAATATGTTGTTTTATAATTCAAACCACACTGGTCCTTTCTATCATGCCTCATTTTCCTTCATATTAACATTTTGCAATTAGTAATATATCAATTTGAAGGAGGGGAATAAAGTTTAGAGTCGATCAAACACATTTTTTAGTAGAGAAATATATATATATACTTACATAGAAAGAGGGACAAAGTCCTGAAAGAGGGACAAATGAGGAGGAAAGAGGGACAGGGCTCCCAAAGAGGGACAGTTGGGAGCTATGGACACATACAAAGCTATCTAACAACCACCAGGAGACCACAAAAAACACACACACGCGCGCATGCACGCACAAACACTGACACACGCACAAACACTGACACACGCATAAACACTGACACACGCACGCACAAACACACACACGCACAAACACTGACACACGCACACACACACAAACACTGACAGACGCACGCACACACACACAAACACTGACACGCACGCACACACACGCACAAGCACTGACACACGCACGCACAAACACTGACACACACACGCACACACACACGCACGCACAAATACTGACACGCATGCACAAACACTGACACACACGCACAAACACTGACACACGCACACACACACACACACACACACACACACAAACACTGACAGACGCACGCACACACACACAAACACTGACACACGCACGCACAAACACTGACACACGCATGCACAAACACTGACACACGCACACACACATGCACGCACGCACAAACACTGACACACACACGCACGCACGCACAAATACTGACACGCACGCACAAACACTGACACACACACACGCACAAACACTGACACATGCACACACACACGCACACGCATGCACAAACACTGACACGTGCACGAATGCACAAACACTGACACATGCATGCACGCACAAACACTGAGACACGCACGCATACACGTACGCATGCATGCACAAACACTGACACACGCAATGCACACACGCACACACACATACACGTGCGCACACACTGACACACACACACGCACGCACAAACACTGACACACGCACGCACACACTGACACACACATGCATGCGCACACACACTGGCACATGTAGGCATGCGCACACACACTGACACACACACTCTAACACCCACCAGGAGACCACAAAACACACAGATGCACACACACTGCTTTGTCATCCCTCTGGCAGCCAAAAGTCCTACCTAGGGAAAAGCAGCTGGGGCTACTGCAGGCCAATCATTGGGCCCGGGCGCACAAGTTCAAAGGCGACAGGCGGCAGAAGTTGAAAGGGAGAAGGGGAAGTGCAGAAGGGGAGGGGGAGAGGGGAGTGGATTAGGGGCGGGGCAGAGCGCCCTGCAAGAAGTACTTGGACCCTGTAGCTTGACGGAGTCCCGCGGCGGACATGCTGAGCACTGGACTCGGGGCTGACGTCACAGGCAGCCAGGTGCTTTGATTGACAGCGGGCTTAGCCGATGTGCCCGCTGTCTTTATTTTGGTCACGGAGCTGCCGCCTTGGTCACTGACATGCAGCCAGGACGCACACTGGAGTCGGGACTCGGCCAGAATGGAAGAGCGAGTCTGCTGCAGCTGCAGGCTGATGCTCTCTCCAGCCCCTCTCATCTTCACTGCTTGTTCTTATGCGAGCGGCCGCCCCGCCAGCTGATCTGCCTGCTACACAGGCAATGCTGACAAACACACAGCCAAGCGGGGCGGCTAGCTTCTGACTACCGGAGCGGCTTTTAGTTATGGCGGATGACAGGTACAGTTAACCTGTCACCCGCCCCATGGAGTAAGGGTAATTCTGGCGCCCTAGTCCCATGCCTTGGGTGCCTGCTCCTAAATCCGGCCCTGTACATAACCAGTACATACTACACTATATTGGGCTCTTGGTGTTCTCGCTTTTTCTCACCAGTGTTAGCCCACACTTCCACACCTATCTGAGCCTCCGTAGAAGCGCAAATCCGTGCAAAACGGCTGTAAGGCTAACAGTGCCCAGCACCCACCGCCACCTACACCTCTTCTTACACTGGTATGTCGTATGTTTGCACTTATTGAGTTTTTGCCTTGTAATGTGCCATACTATGGAATAAATGACTGATTGCAGTGCCGGTCTCCTCTCCTCTCCCTCATTTTCCTGCACAGTATATTGCTATAACTATTGATCAGAGCACGCAATCACAGCTATAGTGTGTGAATCATCGTGGGCCCTGCCAGCTCCCCGCTAAAGAATGTTTTACTTGCTGTAGTGTCAACTGAACAACCTCTCCATACACTCAAACCAGATATTGGCCTCGATTCACAAAGCGGTGATAACCCAGTTATCACGCCTAAAAGACTTTAGGCGTGATGACCTTTTCACCACTGAGTTATCACCGCTTTTTCCTGCTCTTCGCGCGAAGTTACCGCGCGTACGCGCATGAGAGCGCGCGCAAAGTCCCATAGGGTTTAATGGGAGCTTCGCGCAAAGCGTCGGGTGCTGTGCGCGCACTTACGCGCGTACGCGCGGTAACTTCGCGCGAGTTTCTTCTTATCACGCCTAAAGTGAGTTTAGGCGTGATAAGGGGCTTTTCACTGGCGTGCAAACACTTTGCACCGCTTTGTGAATCAAGCCCATTGTATCCAATGTATTAGTCCAGGAACACTTGTGGAATAGCAATCACAATACCGTAACTTTTGACCTAGCAATTAACAGAGCTTCAACAAGGGAACAACTAAAAGTATTTATTTTTAGTATAAATTAAAACAGCTCAGGGACTCACTATGTCTTGTAGACTTGGCTACTAAATTACAAGGCAGGAACACCAAAAATATGTGGCACATTTTAAAACAGATTCTTAAAGTGTACCTGGGATGGGAATTGGGCTGGGGTTTCCTCCAGCCCCATGGGGTCTGTGGGGTCTGTCCTCTCTATTCTCTTGTTATCAACTCCAGTAATCTGGCGAGCCATGCTCTTCTGCGCATGATCGGGCCAGCCACGTGCCCCTGTCATGCTCCTGTGCAGGCACAAAATGCTCTCAGCTATGGGACCACGTCGGGGGCACACGCACCTGAGCCATGCTTGTGCAGAAGCGTGCGACCAGCCAGATTAGTGAAGGAGAAATCGGAAGAATGGAACAGCCTAGAAGGACAGCAAGGGAGCCCACGTACCACATGGGGTTGAAGGAAGCCCCAGGTAAGTATAAATGCACCACTATTCCCATCTCAGGTTCCCTTTAATATCATACTTTGTAAATCCTTTATGTAATAAAAACTTTGAGGTGGAAAAAAGGGCCAGTTTAAATAAACAATACCATTTTTGTACCATCCATTACCATTTAAGAGTAAAAAGAATGCGCCTAGGGCACTAAAGCATGAGGGAACTGCATCTGCATTATAGAAATGTGAGGAATGTAATACAACTGTAAAAAGGTAACCAGACTAGCTCTGCCTCTGAAATCTCTCAGAACAGCAGTGAAAGCAGCCAAATTAATATTGTTAATGACCACTTAACGAGCAGCTAACGCCGATAGGCGGTGCCTGGTCGTTAGTGGTATAGCATGGAAACGGCCGCTCGTACGAGTGGCCTTTCCATGCCAGTTCACGGAGGGTGCCTCTGTGAACAGTGTGCGAGCTGCCAATCGCGTCTCGCACACGTAATGTAAACACGCGGGGAAGAAATCCCCGCTGTTTACATCATACGGCGCTGCTGCGCATCAGCGCCGTAAGGCAGATCGTCGATCCCTGGCTTCTGATTGGCCGGGGATCGCTGGCATATGATAGGCTGAAGCCTATCCTTCAATGCGCAGGATGGATATCCGTCCTGCGCAATACATGGAGGTAGAGGTAGGGAGGGAGAGGGAGGGAGCGCATAAAACACTGCGGAGGGGGGCTTTGAAGAGCCCCCCCGCAAAACGCAGCAAGCCGGCGGCAATCAGACCCCTCTAGCAGGACATCCCCCTAGTGGGGAAAAAAGGGGGGGGGGGGGGGGGGAGTCTGATCGCCCTGGCTAAATCCTGATCGGTGCTGCTGGCTGTAGAGCCCACGCAGCACCGATCATTAGAAATTGCCGTGGTCCTTGGGCTCTGCCTCTGACATGGGAGACCAGGGTTCGAATCTCGGCTCTGCCTGTTCAGTAAGCCAACACCTATTCAGTAGGAGACCTTAGGCAAGTCTCCCTAACACTGCTACTGCCTATAGAGCGCGTCCTAGTGGCTGCAGCTCTGGCGCTTTGAGTCCGCCAGGAGAAAAGCGCAATATAAATGTTATTTGTCTTGTGTCTTGCCTTCATATGAACAGGGCACTTAATAGAACAAAAAGAAAACTTCCTCAGTCAGTATTAACCATTTAAAGCCCAGACAGGTCAAGTAAATTTTTCCCTTTCGTCCCCACATTATATCACATAACAGAGTGGGCCTGATTCACAAAGCGGTGCTAAGAGTTAGCACGCTGGTGAAAAGCCCTTTATCATGCCTAAACTCAGTTTAGGCATGATAAGTTTAGGTGTGATAAGTTTAGGCATGATAAGTTTAGGCGTGATAAGTTTAGGCGTAATAAGTTTAAGCGCCAACTGGGTTAGCACCGCAGTGCACAGCTGATCAAAAGTTTTGCGCTAGCAAAGTCTGGTGCACTTCGCATAGAGTTTAATGGCGCTGCTTTGCGTGCGGGACTTTGCTCGCGATCTAAACTTATCTAAACTTATCATGCCTAAACATATCACACCTAAACTTATCACGCCTAAACTTATCACGCCTAAACTGGCTTTTCACCAGCGTGGTGCAATGGTTATCATGCCTAAAGTCTCTAACTGGGTTAGCACCGCTTTGTGAATCGAGGCCAGTATCTCTTAACTGCACAGCGAAGCAGAAAACTAAATGAAAAGGCAATTCAAGTGTCAAATCAAACATTTTATCCCACTTAGATGGTAAAATCAGAAAAGCAAAAAAGACTGACTCAGCACTGACATTAGTGTTCTAAAATAAATACTGTTCGGTAAAAGCAATTTCATTAACGCAAGTACAACACAAAACACATTCATACTGTTCAGGTTACTCCCCATTCATTATTTCATTTCATTATAAGCAGTAAAAGTGATTCTCCACTATTGTAAACATTCAATGCACAACTTTGCCGAAAACTAAACAGTTCATGTTTTGGTTCAAACAGTTTTCTCTATAATCTAATGCAATCTGCTGAGGGACAATTAGTGACACAACGATGTATACTCTGTAAAAGCGCTGTGGAAGATGCCGGCACTATAGAAATACTAAATAATAATAATAACCTGCAATAATAAAGTACACAAGTAGCTTTATATACTACTTTTCCATTCCAGTACACACTAATCTTCTTTTATTCAACTTAACCTCTTGACGACCAGCTAACGCCGATTGGCGTAAACTGGTCGTCTGCGGGTTTCCATGGAAACGGCCGCTCGTTCGAGCGGCCTTTCCATGTCCGTTCACGGATGCTGTCTCCGTGAACAGCCGGAGAGCCGCTGATCGCGGCTCGCCGGCAAAATGTAAACACGCGGGGAAGAAATCCCCGCTGTTTACATCATACGGCGCTGCTGCGCAGCAGCGCCGTAAGGCAGATCGGCGATCCCTTGCCCCTGATTGGCCGGGGATCGCCGTCATTTGATAGGCTGAAGCCTATCCTATCCGGCGCAGGCTGGATATCCGTCCTGCGCCTCACATAGGGGAAGACAGAGAGAGGTAAGGTGAGGGAGCGCACAATATCGCTGCGGAGGGGGGCTTTGAGGAGCCCCCCCCGCAAATCACAGGCAGCCGGCGGCGATCAGACCCCCCCAGCAGGACATCCCCCTAGTGGGGAAAAAAGGGGGTAAGTCTGATCGCCCTGCCTCTATCCTGATCTGTGCTGCGGGCTGGAGAGCCTACGCAGCACAGATCAGACCGAAATCCACTGGTCGGCAATATAAAAGGAGCAATATTTTTAATGAATACTGTATATCAGGATGCCTACTTTGAGGATGAAAAGTTTGCTTGCAGGAGCAACCAAATCTTTAAGCCAATCTAAAGCCTTCTATACAAACGATATAAACCTTGCAGAGACTATTGATTTGGGCCATCAAGGCCATAGATCTAGCCTATGTATACCTGTTCCACAAAACTGTTTAGCAATCACCCTCAAGAAAGTAAAAGTTTCCTTTTATTGTTGGTTATAGGCTAGAAGTCAGAGTTTCCTATTATTGTTGAGGTCGCATTCACAGTGGGACGTCATTGTCCTGCATTATAAAGTCATTATAACGCAGGTTAATGCACTGTAATGACATTCACAGTGCGACGTTAAGTTTTAGCGGACCGCCGCAGTATAAATCTTCGTCGGGCGGGTGGCGCTGCGGTTCTGACCGGACGTAAACTCTACGTCCCATTCACCGCGAGCCCCCGCCCGACACCGCCGCTCTCGCTGCTTTCCACCCGCCGCAATTAGAAGCCCTGCCGTCTCTATGACGGCAGAGCACTGTGAGCCGGGCAGGAGCCGTTTTCATTGGCTCCTGACCCTGTCATTCCTGTAAGCCGTTCCCATTGGCTTACATTGAGTGACAGGGTCAGGAGCCAATGAAAGCGGCTCCTGATCGGCGCACAGCGCTCTGCCGTCATAGAGACGGCAGAGAGAGCAGCCTGCGGCGAGGACAGAACGGCGTGACCGGCGGGAGCGATGGATTATTGCGGCGATACGTTGGGATGCAGTGTTTTAGCGTACCAGCAGCCTCTGGTCCTTAAGGGGGCAGAGGCTGCTGGTACCGAAGTGGTTAATGTCATGTTGTAAATGTTGTGTTATGGTAACTCACTGCTTACAGTGCATTACCTCTAAACACAAACATTAAACAGATACAGAGAGGCACACTTTTCATTGCCTGTATGCTCCACTGAATATACTGTATGCCACGGTAACGCAGCATTTATGTGCGTTACCACCTTTTTTGCGTTGCGTTGTAATGCTGCATTGCGACTTAAGCGTCGCATTACAACACAATGTCCCACTGTGAATATGCCCTGAATATAGGCTAGAAGTCAGAGTTTCCATTTATTGTTGTTGGATATAGGCTATACATCACAAAGTATATCTCCTCTTTTCCATTGAAATAAAAAACACAAAACAGAAAATCAATGTAAAATCATTTATTTATAACTGAAGTATTTAAACAACCTGCATTAAACTGACATACCTGCGATTACTCTGGTGTTTTCCCTGATCTCTTCTCTGAACCTCTCCATGTGTTTCAGTGGGATATCTGCCTTGCTTTGCTGTCAATTCTTATTAAGATGTGAGTGCTGCATACACACAGCCAGCATCCCTGTAGATATGAGGCTTCAGAAGTCTGGGTATCTTTCATACCAAGCTGTATCTTGTTGTCATGGTTTCCAGCAAATTTCCTTAAACCGATACTGGCTGAAATTTAAGATATTAAATGGAATTACATTATGAAATGACCCAGTATACAGATGTTTATACTAAAGTTAAGTTACCCTTTAAGGATATAGGATGTTGCATCTGTCTAATTTTATCTCAAAATATACTGAAATACACAGCATGTCCTAGACTTGAGAAAAAAAGACTTTAGTGATGCTCAATGAATTGTACTACTGACAAGCTACTAGCCATATGCTTTGTACTGCACACACCTGTGAATAGTTGCGCTCTGAAGTTTAATTCAAGTTACCAAGGTAAATTACATATAATTAAGCCTGTAAATATATCACCAGTTCAAGATTTCTGAGCATGCCTGAGGCATTAGCAATATATTTGGAAGAAAAGGAAAAAGATGCAAGTCTTATACTCCATCCGTTAGTCTCTTTCACAAGAACAAGGCAATAAAAGCATGACATGCACTCAACAGCCACCGATGTACGGTTTATGCATTACTCACAGTAAATTGCATGCGTTACACAGAAGCAAAACTGATCAATCTTGTTATAATTAACTCAAAAGAGCCTTGCTTGGAATACAAATTACCTGGAACGTTCTGCAGTTATGCTATAGAACAGAAGAAAACATGCTAAAATTACTAATGGAACATAATTAATATTAAAATATTGTGTGCATTCAAAATTGTAAATATTGAGTCATCAGTAGTATCGATAATTATTAAAAACAAAACAATGCGAAAGGTTTTTCCAGCTAATTGGCATAAAATGTATTTTATGTGGAATATGTCCAATAATGTCTGCTGTAAGAGAACACTGACATTACTTCTTTAAAAGGAACCTGAAGTGAGAGGTATATGGAGGCTGCTATATTTATTTCCTTTTAAACAATACCAGTTGCCTGGCAGTACTGCTGATCTTTCTGGTTAGTAGTGGATGAATCACGCACCTGAAACAAGCATGTAGCTAATCTTGTCAGATTTTTGTTAAGAAGCATCTGATCTGCATGCGTGTTCATGGTCTATGGCTAAAAGTATTAGATACAGTGGTTCAGCAGTTCAGTCAGGCAATGAGCATTGTTAAAAAGGAAAGAAATATGTCAGCATCCATATATCTCTCACCAAAGGTTACCTTTAAAGAAAAAGAGGACAGAGCATTTTGGAGGTACCAAACACCACTGTGAAGAGTCAAAAACAGGAACTATTCTTCAAACACTTGCCAGTTTTGGCATTTATTTCCACTTTTAATGTCTTTCGTGACTTCTATTGTAGATAAACTGCTCTACCACTGTACCTTGAGGTGGGGAGTCAGGTCAGGTTTATATGAAAAAGCAGGACGTTATAAAAACGTATGCATGTCGGGCAGTAGTAAGCCCTTAGTCATAGCTCAAGTTGCAAGCAACAGGTGAGTGCTTAAAAGCTGTGTGGTGTACTTACCCTAGTTGTGGCAAATAGCAACCTAAAAGAGAGAGCATCACTTCCCATTTTACTGAACTCTTATCAGGAATGTACAACAAGACAATAAAAACCTACAGTGTTAAAGCATCTCACAGAACGTATAGAATTGGTTACAGATCAGACACCACACGGATCTTTAGTTCAGATGTCCGGCTAGATAGTGTACTGGTTAAGGGCTCTGCTTCTGACACAGGAGACCAGGGTTTGAATCACGGCTCTTCCTGTTCAGTAAGCCTATTCAGTGAGGAGATCTTGGGCAAGACTCCCTAACACTGCAACTGCCTACAGAGTGCGCCCTAGGGGCTGCAGCTCTGGCGCTTTGAGTCCTCCAGGAGAAAAGCGCTATGTAAATATTATTTCTCTTGACTTGTCTTTAACCTCCTGAGCAAATAATTAAATCACATCTGCACCAATGGATTCGACGTGCTGTGACCACCCCTGGAGTCACAGGGATTTGTACATATCAGTTGAAAGGGTCCGCACCGTCTAAGATATAAGTATTTATTGAAGCTCTTTAAAACATCATAGGCAAAAGATAAATGTGTGCCGAGTCACCATTGACGCACAGCGTTTCGGATACAATCCTTCCTCAGAATGGTTCCAATGCACACTATCGTATTCACACCAACATTGCCCTTTATATACACCTATAGAGGACCTGATAGAGAACTACAACCACTCCCAACAATTTGCATATATGCATATTCACATCTGCACAAGCCAATGAAAGCAGATCTAATGTTTGTAAACAGTATAGAGATCATCATGTGAGAAACAGCAGGAAAACTCACGTCAGGCTGGTCAGGTTTTGGAAGGCTCCAGCGGATCCGCATAGTGTCACACCAAAAGCACCTCTTATTCATCCCAAGATATGTAATACACATCTATTGGATTGATCCAGTCATTGTGCCTCTAGGTGTTATATTGTTATATAGCGGAGTCGGCTGATCCCAAGCTCTGCCGACTTCCGCATACTCTCTGCAATGGAACACTCCCTCTGCCTTCCAGCCTATCCGCAGCACGCCGACAGCGTCCGCTCCTAAAACTGAATGAGTCCTAACCAATTCGTGCGGCGCCTACAGCGTCCGCACTTAGGACTATGGATTACATCAGATGGCCCACAAATTCTGGCCAATCCGTGCGGTGTCGACAGCGTCCGCTCTTAGGACTATGACATCAAACGGCACTCCCACCTCCTAAACCAATCAGTGCGGCGCCTACAGCGTCCGCACAAGAACAGTAGTGGACGTCACAGCCAAAGGGCCTCCAACCAATCAGGTGGGGGCCTTTGGCGTCCACATACAAAGCTGTTCATGGACAGACCAACCCTTAAACGGGCTGGTCTGTTTAGTTAACCAATCGGGGAGCATCTGCCTGTCAGACACTCATACTCCATAACTTCACATGTTACAACCAAAACATAATATCAGTTAATATAAATTAATATAGAGCGTGCAACATAAATGGCGCACCTCTAACAATTACTCACGATATCGAGGTAAATATACTAAGAAGATCCCACTGCCTCTCACACATGGCCCCATTCCTGTAACACATGCTCCACCTACTGGATGAATCAAAAATTACATGTCAATATAAAAATATATGCATTAGCAAAAATTTGTAACAGTCGTAGTCTCATAATAAATTACTTAAATCATATTCTCTATTTAATCCTTTAGGCTCTAGAGCCTCCAGTTTTTTGATCCAATAATTCTCACGTTTAAGTAACTGTCTATGTCTATCCCCCCCTCTCCTCTGAATTGGGATTCCTTCCAAAACCTGCACCCTAAGTTGTGTCAAACTATGATGATGAGTCACAAAATGCTCAGATACTGACAAATCCATATTTTTGGTTCTAATATTGGACATGGGATGACATTCTATCCCGCAAGGCCTGGGTAGTCTTTCCAACGTACCCCATCCCACAAGGGCACTTCAACATATAAACAACATATCTAGAGTCACAAGTAAAGAAACCCTGTATCTTAAATCTAGTGCCCCTCAGGAACGGATCTAGACCAAGTTGAGCCTGGGGCAAGGTCAGGTTTTGGCGCCTAAACTGCCATTCTCCATCCAAATTTTGCTGCCTTTTTAAGAATTTAAAGGGAAGGTTCAGGGAGGGTGGGTAAAAAATCAAAATCAATTTCCACTTACCTGGGGCTTCCTCCAGCCCGTGGCAGGCAGGAGGTGCCCTCGCCGCCGCTCCGCAGGCTCCCGGTGGTCTCCGGTGGCTGACCCGACCTGGCCAGGCCGGCTGCCAGGTCGGGCTCTTCTGCGCTCCAAGGCCCGGAACTTCTGCGTCCCACGCCGGCGCGCTGACGTCATTGGACGTCCTCCGGGCTCGGACGTCCTCCGGGCCTGCGCAGTAGAGCCCGGAGGACGTCCGATGACGTCAGCGCGCCGGTGTGGGACGCAGAAGTTCCGGGCCTTGGAGCGCAGAAGAGCCCGACCTGGCAGCCGGCCTGGCCAGGTCGGGAGCGCCACCGGAGACCACCGGGAGCGCCGGCGAGGGCACCTCCTGCCTGCCACGGGCTGGAGGAAGCCCCAGGTAAGTGGAAATTGATTTAGATTTTTTACCCACCCTCCCTGAACCTTCCCTTTAACAAACTGCGCCTGGGGTAAGATACACGCTTGCCACCCCCCCACCCCCCGATCCGTCCCTGGTGCCCCTGCTGGGATTATGGCCCTGATTCCGGCTGGAAAGGGCTTTTTGAAAAAACCTGACCCGAAAATTGCTAAGAGAGATTTGGAGGCCCTGAAGAAACGTTATGTGGATTTGGATACACATGCTAAAGCCTTGGTGGAATACTACAGAGAGGGGAAAATTCCAAATTCCAAGGAATATATGGGCCCAGGTCTCTCCAATACTGTTTCCGAAATGTAAGGACTTTTGTAAGACTTGGGAGCAAATTTGGAACAAAGCGGCGTTTGACGCTATCCTTGTGACAGTTCAGAGAATTATGAAAGAGCTTCCGCAATTGAATGAACAGATCTCAAATCTTAAAGTTAACCTAGCAGAGATGCTGGAAAAGACTGAATTTGACAGATACAATCAGGATCTAGAATCAAAGATGAAGGAGTATGAGGCTGTTTTGGAGGATGCAAAATGTAACAAGTTTCATCGTGATGAACAAGACTATCAGACGGGTTACGTCTATCGTTGGCAAAGAGGTGGGGTTCACGTCCCTTTTAGACGGAACAAGCCCAATAAACCAAGAAAATTCAAGAAGCATCCTAAACCTCGGGCTCCTGGGGATCCTACAGATCAATCGTCATCTGATTTTTTACAATCGACAGACGACCAGTCACTGAACTCCGACAGTGCAAGCGGAGGGGAGGAAAGGAATACCAAAAACAGAAACAAAGAGAAGCTGAAAGGAGGCTCCACGATGGATTTGAGGAATCGAAAGTGATTCCAGTCGATTTGGTGGTCAATATCTCCGACCATAAGCTCACGCAAGTTGAACATCGAGTTCTAAATTATGGATTATCATTTTGTCCATCTCATTTTCCAGATTTTTTCCAATTAGTCATTGAGTTACAGAGATTTTTTAGAATTATTAAGTTGAAACATTTTTTTGCTTCGGGTCCAGTCTTTTCAACACCAAATACCGATCAGACTGAAGCTATCAACCTTAAAGAATGGGGTTTGAGAAATAAGAGCTCATTTCAAACTAGCAGTCATGTAGTGATTGATAAGTTCATTTCTCAGGTTAAAATGGGTATCGGGAGATTACAAGTGGATTTTGAAGCTAAGAAATTGACACATATTGAGAATAATGTAACTAAGGAAGAAAGATTGGCGATTAAACAGTTAAGGAAGAACTCTGCAATAACTATACGTGCGGCTGATAAGGGCGGAGCAGTGGTCATACAAAATACTACATCATATAAGGAAGAGATTCTTTCCCAATTGAGTGATGAGGAAGTCTATCAAAAAGTACTTAGTGATCCTACTAATAAGATTAAGAAAAAGATTGAACGTTTATTCAATCAAGCGGAAGAGAATATGTTGATTAATGGAGAACTCAAGAGATTTTTAATGAAAGAACATCCGAGGATTCCAATTATCTATACATTACCCAAGATTTACAAAGGACTACAAAACCCTCCCAGTCATCCAATAGTATCGGGGGTGGACTCCATTTTTTCTAACATAGCAATTTTTTTTGACAAAATCCTTAATCCCATAGTACTTACTTTGGACTCTTACTTAAGCAATTTTTCCAGTCTATCTCTAGCATACAGGGCCTAGATAAGGATGTCTTATTAGTTACTATGGACGTTAATAGTTTATATACCTCCATACCTCATGAGGCAGGTCTGAAGGCTATTGAACATTACCTATTAATCGGTAACGATTTTGATAGGGAACAGAGATCTTTTTTGTTGGCATTATTGGATCTACTACTGAAAAATAACTATTTCCTGTTTGGGGATACATTCTATGTGCAGCAGAGAGGTACGGTGATGGGCTCGAACGTGGCCCCGTCCTATGCTAATTTATTTATGGGTTTGTATGAGGATGCATTTGTTTACTTTAGTCCTCTTTTTTGTGAGCATGCACTGTTGTGGCAACGCTACATTGATGATATTTTTTGTTTGTGGGCGGGGCCACGTTCGAGTCTTGAGACCTTTAGGGACCAGCTGCTTATGTCCTGTCCAGCAATCAAGTTAACGATTGAAAGTAGTTATGATAGGGTGAGTTTTTTGGACACCTGGGTGATTAGACAGGAAGATCTTCTAGTCACAGATCTCTTTACTAAACCAACTGATAGAAACTCAATTCTCCATTTTGCCAGTTTTCATGTTTCCACATTAAGGTTAATATTCCTAAGAGCCAATACAAAAGGATTGAACGTATTGTTAGTGATCCTATAACTAAGGCACTCCGTTTGGAGGAGATGAAATATAAATTTTTGGCCAGGGGTTATCCTATTACATGTTTGGATAGTGCTGATTATAGGGATAGGGTGGCTTGTGTTACCACATATAACGTTCTTTCTGAGGGGATATCAGGTATTATCAACAAATTTTGGCCAATGTTGAGAGAGGGACTGCCATATGTTCGAGAATTTCATAACCATCCCCTTATGTCTTACAAACGTGCACCCTCTTTGCGGGATATTCTAGTAAAGGGAGATATAGGTCCAGAGAACAGACAGAGATCAGTGAGGAATGGGACTTTCCCATGTTTAGGTTGTCACCTCTGCAGTTCTATCTGCAGGGGGGACACCTTTACCCATCCCAGCAGGGGCACTAGATTTAAGATACAGGGTTTCTTTACTTGTGACTCTAGATATGTTGTTTATATGTTGAAGTGCCCTTGTGGGATGGAGTATGTTGGAAAGACTACCCAGGCCTTGCTGGATAGAATGGCATCCCATAAGTCCAATATTAGAACCAAAAATATGGATTTGTCAGTATCTGAGCATTTTGTGACTCATCATCATAGTTGGACACAACTTAGGGTGCAGGTTTTGGAAGGAATCCCAATTCAGAGGAGAGGGGGGATAGACATAGACAGTTACTTAAACGTGAGAATTATTGGCTCAAAAAACTGGAGACTCTAGAGCCTAAAGGATTAAATAGAGAATATGATTTAAGTAATTTATTATGAGACTACGACTGTTACAAATTTTTGCTAATGCCATATATTTTTATATTGACATGTAATTTTTGATTCATCCAGTAGGTGGAGCATGTGTTACAGGAATGGAGCCATGTGTGAGAGGCAGTGGGATCTTCTTAGTATATTTACCTCGATATCGTGAGTAATTATTAGAGGTGCGCCATTTATGTTGCACGCTCTATATTAATTTATATTAACTGATATTATGTTTTGGTTGTAACATGTGAAGTTATGGAGTATGAGTGTCTGACAGGCAGATGCTCCCCGATTGGTTAACTAAACAGACCAGCCCATTTAAGGGTTGGTCTGTCCATGAACAGCTTTGTAAGTGGACGCCATAGGCCCCCGCCTGATTGGTTGGAGGCCCTTTGGCTGTGACGTCCACTACTGTTCTTGTGCGGACGCTGTAGGCGCCGCACTGATTGGTTTAGGAGGTGGGAGTGCCGTTTGATTTCATAGTCCTAAGAGCGGACGCTGTCGGCGCCGCACGGATTGGCCAAAATTTGTGGGCCGTCTGATGTAATCCATAGTCCTAAGTGCGGACGCTGTAGGCGCCGCACGGATTGGTTAGGACTCATTCAGTTTTAGGAGCTGTCTGCGTGCTGCGGATAGGCTGGAAGGCAGAGGGAGTGTTCCATTGCGGAGAGTATGCGGAAGTCGGCAGAGCTTGGGATCAGCCGACTCCGCTATATAACAATATAACACCTAGAGGCACAATGACTGGATCAATCCAATAGATAGATGTGTATTACATATCTTGGGATGAATAAGAGGTGCTTTTGGTGTGACACTATGCGGATCCGCTGGAGTCTTCCAAAACCTGACCAGCCTGACGTGAGTTTTCTTGCTGTTTCTCACATGATGATCTCTATACTGTTTAAAAACATTAGATCTGCTTTCATTGGCTTGTGCAGATGTGAATATGCATATATGCAAATTGTTGGGAGTGGTTGTAGTTCTCTATCAGGTCCTCTATAGGTGTATATAAAGGGCAATGTTGGTGTGAATACGATAGTGTGCATTGGAACCATTCTGAGGAAGGATTGTATCCGAAACGCTGTGCGTCAATGGTGACCCGGCACACATTCATCTTTTGCCTATGATGTTTTAAAGAGCTTCAAGAAATACTTATATTTTAGACGGTGCGGACCCTTTCAACTGATATTTAACCTCCTGGGCGGTATGGACGAGCTCAGCTCGTCCATTACCGCCGGAGAGGTTAGCATGGCCCAGAGAGATTTTTTTTTTTTTTTAAAACGTTTTGTACATCATGTAGCTAGCACTTGGCTAGCTACACGTGTTGCCCGATTGCCGCCGCTCCCCACCCGATCGCCGTGATCAGCGGCGTTCTATGTACCCCCCGGAGCCTGCGCTGGCACAGCCTCATCCATCACCACCAGGTGTCGCTATGGCAAGGATCGGGACTGCGCATGACGTCAGACGTCATGTCCGATCATCGCCATGGCGATGACCGAAGCTGAAAGAAGACGTTGCGGCTCTCGCGGGCTCCCGGAATGGTAAATATAGCCGGCGGCGATTGGGGGCGGGACACAGCACCAGGGCGATCGGAGGACACATGTAGCTGCCTAGTGCTAGCTACACGATTTAAAACAAGTTTTTTTTTAAAATAGCCCTCCCGCGGACGAAAGTCGGCAACAACTGAACACCAGTGAGGTTAACAGCAGTGGTTCACTGCTACGAGAGCGAATCTAAAATAAGTGAGTTCTCATTCAATTCTTTCAGCAAGATGAAAAAAATGTTAAGCGATTTTAATTTTAATATGCTTAAAACCTTTCAAAATAATTCACAGCACCATGCACCATGCAAAACATGTGATGATGCTGAGTTTTTTAGTGTCTGAAAGTTGCTGCTAATCCTGTCATTTGTTCCACAAGAAACACTATTCAGGAATTATTAAATAGTAATTTACTACCATTTTGGTAATATAGGTGTTTCTTTATTTCAGAATCAGAATCAGAATCAGAATCAGAATCCTTTTATTTCGCCAAGCACGACTGGGTCATGCCCGGAATTGGTTTTAGCAACAAAGCAGGCAACAAAACAGGCACAGAAAAATTTGGCAATAGCATTGAATTGCAGCAGTAGAAAGACAGTGAGAAAAGGACAGTGCGAGATAAAGGCAGACATTGCCTTGGTAGCCGTAACAGTAACAGTGCAAAGAGAAACAAAAAGAGGAGTAACAATGAAGGACAGAAAGAACAGACTTTTACATAGAGTTAAAATAAAATTAAAAATAACACTTTCAGTAACATGGGCTCAGCAGCTAGAAAGAAAGGATGCAACCTTGGGGAGGGAGGGCTTAGTTGGAGTTTAAGAGTCTCACTGCTGTGGGGAAGAAAGTGTCTCTGTGTCTCGTTGTTTTGGTGTGGATTGCACGAAACCTCCGGCCCGATGGTAGCCATGTAAAGAAACGATGACCTGGATGTGATGGATCATTGGCGATCTTCTTTGCTCTGGAGCCCATCCTGGAGTTGTGAATGAGCTCCAGTGGGGGGAGGGGCTTTCCAATTATTTTCTCCGCTGTTCTGATGACCCTCTGTAGTTTGTATCTGTCGCCGGCCGAGGCACCAGTATACCAGACGAGGATGGAGGAGCAGAGGACCGACTCGATAGTGGCAGAGTAGAAGGACTTAAGAAGTTCTTGGGCCATGCCGAACTTCTTTAATTGACGCAGGAAGAACAGCCTCTGCTGGGCCTTCTTTTGGGTTAAGATAGTGTTCGCCTTCCAGTTCAGGTCGTCTGAGATTGTTGTGCCCAGGAGGCGAACGTTGGGTACTCTTTCAACTTCGGATGCATCTATGTAGATCGGGCCGGGGCTGGTGCTCTGCCTTCTGAAGTCAATGAGCATCTCAACAGTTTTGGTAGTGTTGAGAACCAGCTTGTTCTCCTGGCACCAGTGGCAGATCCTGTCCACCTCCTGCCTGTAAGCCCGCTCGTCGTTCTTGTTAATGAGGCCAACAATGGTGGTATCGTCGGCGAATTTGATTACCTTAACGGAGTTGGTCATGGATATACAATTGTTAGTATAGAGCGAGAACAGGAAAGGTGACAGGACACAGCCTTGAGGGGCTCCAGTGTTAGTGGTTCTTGGCCTGGACGAGATGTTGCCCAGCTTTACAATTTGGGACCTGCCCGTTAGGAAGTCCATGATCCAGCAGCGAAGGGTGGGGTGAACATCAAGGTCTACAAGGTTGTTATGCAGTATCCGGGGGCTAATGGTATTGAAGGCCGAGCTGAAGTCCAGAAGGAGCATTCTGGCATATGAGTCTGGTCTGTCCAGGTGGTCCGTGATGTACTCCAGGCAGATGTTGATCGCGTCGTCAGTGGATCTATTCGCTCTGTACGCAAATTGAAACGGGTCCAGTTGGTGCAGTGTGTAGTCCTTAAGAAAGGATAGGATCACTTTCTCAAAGATCTTCATGACAACGGATGTGAGGGCCACTGGTCTGAAATTATTGATGTCCGTGACACCTTGCTTTTTGGGGACAGGGATAATGGTGGATTTTTTAAAACATGTAGGGACCTTGCCTTCATTTAGAGACTTGGAGTATATGGGAGTAAGGATGGGAGCCAGCTGCCGTGAGCAGGTTTTCAGGCAGGCTGGGGACACACCGTCAGGGCCTGAGGCTTTCCTTGCATTTCATTTTGCGCATGTTTTGCATGCTCGCTTGTATGTGTATTTTGTGTAGTCCTTAAGCTCCCTCTACACGGTACAATTTTTCCAATTGATCTGATAAGAAATTGCATCGTGTGTAGACCTTCAATTGTTCACGATTGATTTTCCGATCGATTTTGCGTTGATAAGTACCCAAAATCTATTGGAATCCAATCGGACTGGTTGGAAATTATCGAATCGATCCATCCATCTGATGGAAAATTGTACTGTGTAGATGGAACTTTACTCTGGTGCTATGTGCACACTTTACTTCATACATGCAACACGATTTCTCCTGATCATTTCAGGTGGTAGTGTGGCGACACTGACTTATCAACTTGCATCTCTGCCTAGTGGAAAATGACCCACTGCCAGATGCTACAGGAAAATGTCTATAGTAGGACTAGTGTAAGAGAGGTGTAAACAGAGGGAGGGGAACATTTGGGTAATGATTATCACTATTCAAAGCTAATATAGTAACTACTACATCACTACTGAACCAATATGGAGCAAATGTAATGGCTGAAGAAGATCCGTAGGTGGACTCTTAGGCGCATCTGTCTAGGTGCAGTTACATCCTGTGCATCCCCTATTGCTATGCCACCAGCTTATTTTGATATTCTGAAGTGTTGCAAGAAGAATAACCGGCCTGTGGCATGCGGGTGGGCTTAATGTAAGATCTTTTTTTGTTCTGTGGGATTCCAGCAGTACTGTAGACCCCACCTCTCATACTAGCTTGTCTGTTACAGTTCCCTTTCACTACAGATTGCACAATAATGTTGTGATGCAATACATTTTCTTCCAGAATCAGTTGAAAAGGGCACCTGACTCCTGAGTCATCTGTATTAAAAGGGCACCTCCATAGACTTCAATGTTATTTCTATCTAAATCTCAGCTACAAGGTGGTGAAAAGGGCGCCCGAGTTTTCGTTTCGGCTACAAAAGGGTGCCCCTTTGTAGCCAAGATTATTATTTTTGATCCAGCTACAAAGTTTTTGATTCTGCTGCAAAAGGGCGCCTTTTTATAGCCGAAATTTTTTATTCGGGGGAGCAAGGGGGGTTAGGATTAGGCATCATAAGCGTGGGGGGGTCTTAGGATTTAGGTACCACTAGGGGGGGTCTTATGGTTAGGCACCACCAGGGGAGGGTTCTGTGTGAGAGTAGGGAGAAGTTAGGTCGTAGTAATCACCAGGGGTGTCTTAGCTTAAGGTACCACCAGGGGGTCTTAGGGTTAGGCATCACCAGGGGAGTCAGGGTTAGGCACCACCAGGAGGGAGTCTTAGGGGTTAGGCACCACCAGGGGATGTTAGGTGCCACCAGGGAGGGGTTAGGCACCATTGGGGGGGTAGGGTTAGGCACCACCAAGTGGGGGTTAGGATTAGACACCACCGGGGGGGGGGGGGTCTTTGGGTTAGGTACCACCAGAGGAGGGTTCTGTTTGAGAGTAGGGAGAAGTTAGGTCATAGTAACCACTTTTCTTGGCTGTATTACTTTTCATTTCGGCTACAAAATGGTGCCCCTTTGTAGCCAAGATATTTGATTCAGCTACAAAGTTTTTGATTCTGCTACAAAAGGGTGCCTTTTATAGCCGAAATTTTTTCTTTGGGGGGGTGCAAGGGGGTTAGGATTAGGCATCATAAGCGTGGGGGGGTCTTAGGATGTAGGTACCACTAGGGGGGGTCTTAGGGTTAGGCACCACCAGGGGAGGGTTCTGTGTGAGAGTAGGTAGAAGTTAGGTCGTAGTAATCACCAGGGGTGTTTTAGGGTTAGGCACCACCAGGGGAGTTAGGGTTAGGCACCACCAGGGGGGTTAGATGCCATCAGGGAGTTAGGTTTAGGCACCACCAGGGGGGTCTTAGGGTTAGGCACCACCAAGGGGGGAAGTTAAAGAGAACCTGAACTGAAAATAAAAAGTCAAAATAAACATACACAGGTCATACTTACCTCCCATGTAGTATGCTCATCAATCTCTTTCTCCTCTCCTGCATCCCGTTTGTCTACTGTGGTCGATGGAATTCTCTGTCCTCCATTTTGCAAATGGCCATTACTTCATAACAGCTTCCTGGTCAGCACACTGTTAAACTGTTATATCGCCCACTTGAGCCATAGGGAAACATGGACATTGCCTTGCACATTCAGTTGTTACTGACAGCAGCTGATATATAACTGACAGCAACTGGTATATTTCAGTTCTGACAAAATATTGTCAGAAATGAAAGGCATCACTGTAGGAAGAAAATGGTGAGCTTCTGAGAAGAACTGATGGCGAGGTAAGCATGTAATATTCATTTGCAGCTAAACCATGTGTTTATTTTAAATAATTTTACTCAGTTCAGGTTCCCTTTAAGGTTAGACACCACCAGAGGAGGGTTCTGTTTAGAGTAGGGAGAAGTTAGGTCATAGTAATCACTTTTCTTGGCTATATCACTTTTCTAGGCTATACCCAGAGCCCTTTTATAGCCCAACAATATTTTGCCTATAACAGCATCATTTTTATAAATTAAAACTAACTTTTTGGCTACACCAGGTGACCTTTGTAGCCAAATATGGCATTTCGGCTACACCAGGCCCCTTTTGTATCCCAGTCTGGCTTTTTTCGTCTATTTCAGGCACCCTTTTTTCCAGGCACCCTTTTCAAATGTACACTTTCTTCCTGCCTATGTTACTGCACATGACTGCCAACACAATAATCACACAGTCAATGAGTGGATTGGATCATAAGAGAAAGCACAGCAAAAATATTATAGACAAGACAATAAAAGACAAATAACATTTATATTGCACTTTTCTCCTGGCGCACTCAAAGCTCTTGAGCTGCAGCCACTAGGACACGCTCTATAGGCAGTAACAGTGTTAGGAAGTCTATTCAGTCTTTGCTGAGTAGGTACCGGCTTACTAAACAGGAACTGCCCAGTTTTGAACCTAGGTCCCTTGTGTCAGAGGATTATAAAGTCCCATCCATCCATAACACACACACACACTGACTGTATATACGTATATATATTTTTATTTTATTCATTGTGTTTATAAAGCGCCAACATATTATGCAGTGCTTACATACATATGCATATGTACACATAAAAAGTTAGCTATTTTGATTTAACAAAATAGGATAATTAACATAAGTCAAATAAAAGAGTTCATTAAAGAGACTCTGTAACAAAATGTTGAACCTTATTTCTTCTATCCTCTAAGTTCCTATACCTGTTCTAATGTGGTCTGGCTTACTACAGCCTTTTCTAGTTGCACTGTTTCTGTAATAAATCTTATCTTCTTTCCTCTGTCGGGCTCAGGCTGGAATGTGTGGAATGTGCAGCACTGCTTGTGATAGGCATAAGCTTTACACACCCTCTCCAAGCTCTCCTCTCAGTCTATTACACTCTGGTTAGCAGCCATGTCTTTTGTTTGTAAACACTGCCTAAAACTGGCAATTACAAGCCAGGATTGCAGTATGGAGTGGCAGAAACAGCACAGAGGGGCCCAGGAGAACATAATGAATAGAATGGTATGCTTTTCATTGTAAGAATTTTAGAGTACAGATTCTCTTTAAGCACAAAGGTAGCCGCTATTTTCCAAATATGGGTATAGAATGAACTCACCATTTCAATAAAACTACTGTCAATGTTAATCGAAAGCAATTACAGCCATATAGGCACCAAAAACACTCTCCCTGGTTTGCCATTCGTGTAGGCAATCTCAAAGGAGAAATGGGAAAGAAAAAAAAAAGTGTGAAGGGGAGGGGGGGGGGGGGGGGGGGTGGAAAATGGGGAAAATGGAGAAGGTGTTGAGAGAAAACCTTGCCTTCGAAAACCTCTTTTATTAAAATGAGCATACTAATATCAACATTATTAAAATTCCTGCCCAAATCAGTACACATAACAAGCAAGTTTAAAAACCTGGTTTTGGCTTCATTATAACACAAATAACACAAACTCCCTCTCCATACATTAAGTGACGATGCAGCAAACTGAAAAGCAAATATGTTTTCGTGCCATATGTTGAAAGTGCGCAGTGGTTAGACGCCGGCACATTCACTTGCTCTAGTTCTGAAGTGAGGCGTGATTACAAAAAGGTTTATTGCGCTCTCTCTGGGGGAATGTAGACATATGGAAACCCTCTCCAGCACTCCAATTCTTCATTAGAAGAAAGAGTCTCACTTATGTAATAACCATCCTATTACAGTTAGTCTTACAATCCACTGACAGCTTTAGTGTGCAGTTCTTGAAGATCTAATAGCAAAGTAGGCTTATCAGTTTAAAATGCTGCAGCAAGTGTTAGCGAATAGGCCAGGAGCTATTTAAATAGCTGCAGGAATGCAATCAGTCTGTACTATCGGAATATACATAAGTTGGAAAAGATATAATTTGTGCAGAGACCACGCTACAGAAATGTTAAAGCCTAATTAAACCTTGGCATCAAACTCACTGCTAGAGTCTGCAACCTCTTGCTAGAAATGATGAAGCCGGCCTGACCTGCTGAGAGAACTCGGGACTTGTAAAAATCAATGTGCAGAGTCATTGTAGAACGTTGAAGCAGCTTGCGGTTCACAGGTTAGGACAGCTCTGGGGAAAGCCTTTTCCAGCTTGGCTGAATCCCCATTAACTTCATTAGGCTGCGCTCACAGCCTACACTCTCCTAATGTAAGTCAAAGGGATTTGAACCACCAGAGGTTGAGTTGGAAATGGCTCTCGCTGGAACAGTACTTGGTGTTCCTGTACAACCCTGAACATTTGATTTTTGTCAGCCCTGGAGGTTCATTACAGGCACTGCCTGCTTCATTATTTTTAGCATCCATTTACAAACTGACACCAATTTAGATTTCCAGGGTTTATTAGCATTTTAAGTACAACCACAAACTGCAGTCAATGTATTTGTGTATAAAAGGTGTCAGGTTTACACTAAGGGGGAAAGGGGATAATCCAGGGATATAGATTGTTGGGGCTTCCTGGTCTGTTGTATCGCAGTATCTGGCTTTGCTGCTGCTAATCGCTGCCAAAGAGTCACATGAGCTGATTTTGACTTACTAAGGTTGTCCTGGGTTTGAATCTCGGCTCTGCCTGCTCAGTAAACCAGCACCTATTCAGTAGAGAACCTTGGGCAAGACTCCCTAACACTGCTACTGCCTATAGAGCGCGTTCTAGTGGCTGCAGCTCTGGCGCTTTTAGTCCACTAGAACCTAGTTTCTCAACATGCGGTACGCGTACCCCAGGGGGTACTTCTGATGGTTCCAGGGGGTACTCAGGCTTGATCTACTTGAGACCAAGAGTAACAAATTTAGAGTTTTAGAAAATTAAAATCCTATATAAACACCAAATTAGTATTTTTTTTTCTAATTAAAAGCAACAGTAAATGCTTGGAAATTGTTTAGAACCAATTATCATGTACTACGATTTAAATATGTATTTGTTAAGGGGTACTTGTGATAATATTTACTATGCCAGGGGGTACTTAGTGAGTACAGGGTTTTATAAGGGGTACATACCAATAAAATGTTGAGAAACACTGCACTAGAAGAAAAGCATGATGTAAATTTTATTGGTCTTGTCCTGAACTTGAGAATTTTTTTTCTGAGAAAGTTCACATTTATCCAGGTCATGTTATATCTTTAACAAAATAAAGTGGTTTTCGCGGGTTACATGCTGTTTGTAACCTTGAAAATCTTTCCACAATAACCTTTTGGCTTCATCCATTTCAACTTCAAACTGTCTTTGACTTTGAAAATTCCAGGGGAACCATGGTAACCATAAAAGGTCATGATGATGATAATTAACTATGTCACCCAGCCAGTACCAGGTGCTCTGAACTGGGACCGCAAGTGACGATCAGTGGCAACAGCAAAAGTAAGAAGAGGTCCCATGTGGCTCCTTGACAGAATAGAAGAATAAAGGAAGTCAGGAGACCACTAGATATGTGGCTAAATATGCGTGGGCACCGGGTAAAGATCCTCCACAGGGGGATCCGGAGGATCTTAACCCAGCAACCACACAGCTGCATATAGCCAGTCTGGCTAATGGAACTGTAAGTAGTGAAATGGCAGTGCCAGCCTACCCCTTTCATCTTGCCTGCAACTGTATACATGCATGCATACAGGCCTAGCTAATGCTTTCCCTACCTATCTGCAGCAAGTCTCACCCTGCTCTCACAGGGTCAGATAGCAGCCAGCAGAGAATTAATCCAATATGGCCACCACAACTGCTTTTTGATAGGAGGTGGGGGGTCCAGGAGGGGGTGCTAGTTGATTGGCTATGTGTCTGCTGACTGTGAGGTATGGGGTCAAAGTTTAGCTCAATGATGATGTAATAACAATAATATTTATATAGCGCTTTTCTCCCTGGGGACTCAAAGCGCTGTGACACTGCATTATGCAGTCTCAAAGGCTAGGGAAAAGAGGTCAGTTTTTAGCCTTTTTTTAAAGCTGTCCAGAGAGGGAGCCTCTCGTACTGATTGTGGAAGTGAGTTCCATAGAGTAGGGGCTGCATAGGAAAAGGCCCGAGCACCAAATGTTAAGTGTATCCTGGGAATAACCAGCTTCATCTTGTTGGCAGAGCGGAGGGTGCGTGGAGGGGCATAAAGTTCCAATAGATCCGCTATGTATTTGGGTCCCATGTGGTGTAGAGCCTTGCATGTCAGCAGGCAGATCTTAAAATTGATTCTCCATTTTACTGGCAACCAGTGAAGAGTTTGCAGTACTGGGGTGATGTGTGAGCTGCGGGGGGCATTGGCTAGGAGTCTGGCTGCAGCATTCTGTACTAGCTGTAAGGGGCACAGAACCGTATCTGTAGATCCGATGAACAGGGCGTTGCAGTAGTCTAGGCGGGAGGATACAAATGCATGAACCAGGGCAGGTAGGTCTTCAGCTGGGATAAGGTGTTTGATTTTTGCTATATTTCTTAGATGGAAGAAGGAAGACTTGACGACAGCTGATATCTGCTGTTTGAGTTTTAGATTTTCATCCAGGATCACCCCAAGGTTTCGCACAGAGTCTTAATACTGTACAGTATCTCCCCCAATTGCTAGTTTGAGGTGGTGAGCGTTTTGAACTTTATCCATCATGTGTGGACCACCTACCACCAACACCTCTGTTTTGTCAGAGTTCAGCCTCAGCCAGCTGGTGTTCATCCAATTTTGTAAATCCACTAGACACGCATTTATGGATGCTGATGGGTCTTGGGTGCCAGGCTTGAAGGACAGATATAGTTGTGTGTCATCTGCATAACAATGGTATCCTAGGCCATAGTTCTGGATTATTTTGCCCCGTGGGAGCATGTAGATGGGGGTGGGTCGAACACCCCATATGTTCGCTGTTTGCTGCGAATGCGAACAGCAGAAATTCGCAGAATACTGTCTACCGGCGAACAGTTTGGGCCATCTCCAATGATGATATCTTTACTGATAGCGAGGTGAATAAATGGAGGATGTCCCCTCACCCCCAACAACCCCCAGAAGGCTGCATGACAGCATAGTCTAGGTCAAACATCACTGGGAGGACAAGGTTACATACCAACATACAGCAATATATAGTTTTAAAGCGGTATTGTCACCATAAAAGATGCTAATCCTGCATTAAAAACTTGCAAAACTTTTTCTGCTGTTATGGTTTGGAGTTATCACATACTTTATGAGCACTGGCCCTAGTGCCAAACAGTGCCAAAGAGTTGAATGCTGGGAGTTCTTTTTATCTATAATATATTCCTCCTCTTCCATTTTTTTCCCTGCCTTGCTGCTTATCAGAAACACCCTCTGATTACTTGTGTTTACAAGGAAGGCTGAGGTGACTCAGTGATTGGATGTGTAAATAAAAAAAAAGAAAGTGCAGTTGTTAGTATACACCTCAGTGGGAGTGTCTGAAGACTCTGTGAGGAGGGCAGCTAATGAATACACAATGAGCAAGAGAAGGGAGGGGGGGGAACAAGAGTCAGGGAGGATATGATGTCAGCATTAGCTTGGCAAGATGGCCACTGCCTAGAATAGGATTTTCTGCTTTTCCTTTATAAAATTCACAGGAATCATTACGTGGATAGCACAATACATCTGTTATGTAAGTAGAAGTAGTATTTATCTACTTATATATGTGTTTTTTATTTCTAGGTTAGCATGGGTGTCGCTTGTTCTTTAAGAAGAATTTCTGATGATGAAAGCAGAATAGTTAACATAGAAATGGGCATCTTGAACAATTTTTTTCATTCTAATACTATGAGTCTTTAACTAAGAAGCAAAAAGGGAGAGAGAAAGAGAGAAAGAATAGCCTCCGTTCAGCTAAGCATCACTTGGGTTTATAAGAATGTGCAGTGCATTATAAAAGGAGGTTTATTGGGATCATTTTCCAGTGGTACATGTGTCACATGTCAGTTTAGTGGTTTCACAATGGGGACTGAAAAAAAATTCTATACATTTCTACCTGGGAAACCACTTTAAAGTAAATACTATAATCAATAGAATGAATCTCTTATTACATTAGACAGAGCAAGGAATGGATAGCATTGCTGTTGTTTTATTCCTGACTGTAGCACCAGATTTAAATGTGAGGAGCATAAAGGCATGAAGAAACCTTAATGCCATCTATCGATATATACCGAACCCAAGCCACCACCCTGTTACACAGCTGGCTAATTGGCCACATTTGGGTAAAATGAATGTAATGGTTTTTGCTCATACTTGTGACCACATTTGTACCGGGATGTTTTGTTGGATTTACATGTGCCAACAATGTACAAATGCCCTGGGAGGAATGTTTTCTGCCACAACTGGGAGGCCAGAATTACTGTATATTCTTCTTGAGTTAAAGGGGAACTTCAGCCTAAACAAACATACTGTAATCAAGTTACATTAGTTATGTTAATTAGAATAGATAGGTAATATAATCTCTTAACCACCCTGTTTTAAAAGAACAGGCAAATGTTTGTGATTCATGGGGGCTGCCATCTTTGTCATGGGGGCAGCCATCTTTTTGGTTGAAAGGAGGTGAAAAGGAGCAGGAGACACAGTTCCAACTGTCCTGTGTCTTGATTACCCCTCCCAGCTGCACTAGCTAGGCTTCAAATGTCAAATTCAAAATGTAAAAAAAAAATTGCACCAAAACAGCAGAACGAGAACAACAAAATCAGAAATCCCATCATGCTTTGTACAGCATCAGGGGAAAAAAGCCCGGGCAGTTTTCTTCTGTGCAGCTAAAAATGAGGCTTGTATAAGAGAAACAAAGTTCTGATGCTGTGAAACTGTTAAAGAAACACCAAGCCTTTTCAGTGCTGCTGAGTCGATTTTTAGTCCGGAGGTTCACTTTAAGCATATATGTGGAAAAAAACATTCCTGGATTTTCCAGTTCCAAATACCATAAAAAAAGGACTCGCCATAAATGAGCGAAAAGTGAATATATACAGTAAAAGATGTCCACATGTGCCAGCTATTAATTGTGTGGGCAATCATGTGTTCCCCATTAATACATAGGTTCTCATGTGTTCAAACAGCAATTTAGTATTATTATTGTTAATTTATAGAGCACCAGCTTCTTAAGTGGTGTTGCACAATCCGACCAACTAATATAGGCAAACGAGGGCAGTACAATTAATACAAAGTTGTACTGCACATGTTGCACTACTATGTACAGTGGGGGAAATTATTTAAGCACCTGCTAAATTTGTAAGATGTAAAGAGGAGTGGACCAATCTGGCGACCAACTACAAAAAAGGTCTTACCACTGTGCTTGTCAACAATCATTTCTCCACCAAGTCAGATACTTATTTCACTTAGTGGTATGCAATCATTTTACAACTTTTATGTACGGCAATGTGTTTCACTTGATTTTTTTTTATTGTTGATGTTTTGTTTTTCTCAGTTAAAATGAAACTATCATAAAAATTACAAACTGTTCATTTCTTTTGTAAGTGGGAGAACTAACAAATTTAGCAGGGGATCAAATTATTTCCCCCACTGGCAATGTTGGTAATACAAAAATATTAATATGCAAAAGAAAATAGGGCCCTGCCCACCTGAGCTTACGGTCTCATGCTAGTTACACGCCATACAATTTTCTGGCAGATATACCTGCCATTCACTTTTATGGAAATCGATCAGAAAATCGATCGAGATTCAGATCGGACATGTTGGAAAAAAATCGATCTGCAGGTAAATCTGGCAGAAAATGGTATGTTGTGGATCTAGCATAACGTTTGGAAAAGAGTTGTGCACTGATACACATTTACAGCAATATAATGAAAGTGGAATTTCACTTGGAGTACAAAATTTATTTTATTAAATCAAACTGATTTTTTTCATTTTCTTATGATCTCAACCTGCAGGTTTAATTGTGCAATTTTCTAACACTGCATAATCAAATGTTTCTGACTTGATGGCTAATTATTGAAGCACATTTCAATTTTTTTTTCCACCACCCTTCTCTGCTATGTAAACTGTTTGCTCCCAACCGGCAAATCCTCCCCCACCATGCTCATCTTCAAGGGCCTTCAACAACAGGGTCAGCCACCATCTGGCCAGACAAAGCACTCTGAACCCACTTCATTTCTCTAGACCCCTCCCTTGTAACACCTTAAAGGATACCTGAAGTGACACGTGACTTGATAAGATAGACATGGGTATGTACAGTGCCTAGCACACAAATAACTATGCTGTATTCCTTTTTTTTCTTTCTCTACCTGAAATAGAGTTAAATATCAGGTATGTAAGTGGCTGACTCAGTCCTGACTTAGACAGGAAGTGACTAGAGTGTGACCCTCACTAATAAGAAATTCCCCTTTTGTATATCACTTTTCTAGCAGAAAATGGCTTCGTTCTGAGAGCAAGAAAGAGATAAAAAGGGGTATTTGTGTACCAGGCACTGTACATACACGTCTATCTCATCATGTCACATGTCACTTCGGGTATCCTTTAAAGCCAGTGTTTACCAATTTAAAAACCAAAAAGTCAGATACTCACCTAATGAGAGGGAAGGCTCGGTCCTAATGAGCCTTCCCTCTCCTCTCCCGGTGCCCTCGGTGCTGCGCTGGCTCCCCTGTACGCGTCCGCCGCCGCAGGGACTTCGGAGGTCTTCGGGAACACTAGGGCTTCCGAAGACGGGCCGCTCCATACTACGCACGCGCGAGTGCATCATAGAGGGCGCTCGCGCATGCGTAGTATGGAGCGGCCCGTCTTCGGGAGGCAGAGTGCTCCCGAAGGCTTCCGAAAGCTCCCTTCGGCATGCGGAAGTGGCAGTATTTGACCGAACTGGTCGAATACTGCCACGGGGGATCCTGCGCAGGACCGGGGACCGGGAGAGGAGAGGGAAGGCTCATTAGGACCGAGCCTTCCCTCTCCTTAGGTGAGTATCCGACTTTTTTATTTTTAAAATGGTAAACACTCACTTTAAATATCCCAGAAACCTTTGTGTCACTCCCACATCACCCTATTATATACAATAGATTTATCTTTACTGTGGGAAAATATCACACTTTTCAAATCAGTGGATAGCAAATTCTCTCAATAGAGTGCTATAATACATTATACAGTACAATAGGATACAGTAAGTGTTAATTTCAACTAGTAAGTCCAGCATACAGGCCACCCGTGGTGGTCAGAGAGGTTCAAGACAGCTTTAGTCTACTCTAAATATTAATGGTGTTCGCTCTATAATGCTTCAGGTAAAAGCTTGAAACAGTTTGCAGATGTATGTAGGTAGCAATCCAGCCTTCTTACAAACACCACCACCTTTCACCCCTCGTGGGAAACAACTCACCCAATTGCAGTGACCACTGCTAGACTGGTCAGTGACATCTCTAGTATTTTCCTCGATCCCTTCATACAATGGGATGGTCCCCAGGGGTTCAGAGTAAAGTCTCCAACATGCAGAAAGTGCTTCAATATGAATTGATTGAGGAAATACTAGAGATGTCACTGACCAGTCTAGCAATGGTCACTGCAATTGGGTGAGTTGTTTGCCACGAGGGGTGAAAGGTGGTAGTGTTTGTAAGAAGGCTGGAGCGCTACCTATATACATCTGCAAACCAGTGG